>NW_024468048.1:321745-921745 GCF_001896365.1 Talaromyces amestolkiae | reverse complement strand
AATTGCTATTGCTGTGCTCAAAGCATGGCAACTTAGGCGACCATCTAATCGATTGCATTAAGCGATTTAGATGTTGCCTAGTCATTGTCTCGCATGGCTCCCTTTGAGGCAAGGCAACCCGCACTATCTGCCTGGACATGATAAACCACCATCTGCCGGCAATGCCCCATGGGCAGCCGCCCATACCTCATCCCCGGCGACAGCATGATATGCACTTCTCCCCGGGTCCTAACAACATGCGCTCTCCGCCCGCCTACATGAATTACCACCCTCCTCCGGTCAACGGCCATATTCCCCCTATGTACGCGCAGCATTATCCACCACCATGGTACAATGGCTACCCCCAAATGCATGCACCGCCACCAGGCGTCCCCATGCCTCCGGGACCACCACCGCCCCGTCCATACCAGCAGCCTCCATACAGTCATGGCCCGTTGATAGTCTCGTCGTCGTATCCGCACTCGCAACCAGTTCCAGCACCTATGCATGTTCCATCAAACGTGTATTCCCAGCCGCCATCCACAACGTCGACGCCTATCCAGTCTGCCACGTCTCCTCCTCCAATGAATGAATATCAGATGATAATAGACGGTCACGAACGCCCGTCGTCTGTACATTCTGCATTATCAACACCAAGTGGCATAGCCTCTTCCCCTGCTCTGGTCGCAGAATTACCTAAAGGTGGTCTGCTACCACACATACCTTTCCGTGCACCTGTAAGTAAATTTTTTCGCAGAGATTCTAGCTCAATGCTGACCTGAAAATCTCTCCTAGCTTCCTTGGCTTTCTGTACCGGACGAACCCTTCCCTATCCGTGCTCCACACAAGCGTCGCAGTGGGCGATCATTGCAAACTTCTAAAGTCGCTGTTGAGCTTCCTGCTAAGGATTCTCAAAAGCAAGATCTCGCTCATGTTAACGAGAAGCAAGCTTCTACACAAGGCGATAGTCTCTCGGAGCCGCAGACACCTACGACATCTCAGGCGCCATCAGAGTCTGATTCGACACATCCTACCACACCTTCTTCCACAACACTTGCATCTCGTTCTCGAGACCAAATCCAGACTCCTAAACAAACAACGATAGTTCCTGTGGTTCCAATATTACCCCAGGTCCCTGTCACGCCAAAGCAGTCCGGTTCCGCCCATGAGCACGAACAAAGAGACTCTGCGCAGGTTCCGGGCGAGGCAGCTGGCCAAGAAAGCCCGGAACAAGCCACAACACCCGCTCCTGCAGCGCCAAAGTCATGGGCTGATTTGGTTCGGGCAAAGTCAGCTCGCGCTGCCGGCATCGTTCCAAATGTGCCAGTCGAATCAGACAATCTACAGGCTCCTCGCAGCGAGTCACTCGGTGATGTTTTGGCAAGTCTTGGTCCCAACGTGGACCAATTTGGCGAGAAAATTGCATTCTTGGAGCCTAGAGGCCTCGTTAACACGGGTAACATGTGCTATATGAATTCAGTATGTCTCCTTTTCTCGAATTTCTTTCAATTTTGTGTACTCATTGTTTTTCAGGTACTACAAATTTTGGCATTTTGTGTGCCCTTCTACCAATTCCTTGATTACATCGGTCACCGCGCAACTCACAGCTTCAAGAGTGATGTGCCTTTGATTGATGCAACGTAAGTCTCTCTTCCCCCACTCGAAAGGCTGCAATTCCTAACTAGTGGCTCGAATAGCATTATGTTCATGAGGGAATTCAGAGTGATTGATGCTGCGCGATCAGAAGATCAATTGCGCATGCGTTTGAAACACAAGGAATTGGAAGAGTACGGAGAAGCATTTATTCCGGAGTTCGTCTATGAAGTGATACGACAACTTCCACGCTTCCGTGACATGAGGGTAGGTTATTTTCTTTCCTTAGGCGGAAGCAACTCAGACTAACAACATATAGCGCGGTCATCAACAAGACGCACAGGAATTTCTTGGCTTTTTCTTGGAAGAACTCCACGAGGAATGTGCTCATGCTTTCAAAAATGGTGCTTCTCAAGTTAATGCAGCCTCTACTGAGCCTTCTTCGGATGCGGATGAATGGCTTGAAGTCGGCCAGAAACAGAAATCTGCTATCACTCGATCTTCAGGTGACGTCGATTTTGAATCTCCGATCACTAAGATCTTTGGAGGCAAAATTCGCTCAGAGTTCAAAGTTCCTGGAAATAAGAACTCGGTGACATTGGAGCCCTATCAACCTCTGCAGCTGGACATTGGGTCACCTGAAGTCAACAACATTATCGATGCTTTGAAGGGCCTTACTAAACCTGAAACCATTCACGGAGATTTCAGTTCTCCCAGAGGCCCCAAGGTTGCTGCTACTAAGCAGATCTTCATCGAGACTCTGCCTCCAGTACTTATTCTTCACCTCAAGCGGTTCCAGTACGATAGCGTCACACATGGCACTCAAAAGATTTGGAAGAAAGTCGGATATCCGTTGGAATTGGAGATACCCCGTGAAGTCTTTCCTCCTCATCGCCGCAACGCTATGGCAATCCATAGCGGACTTCCACATTATCGGCTTATCGGTGTCATCTACCATCATGGAAAGAATGCTAGTGGCGGCCACTATACAGTAGATGTGAGACGCCAGGACGGTCGCGAATGGATCAGGATGGACGACACTGTTATTCGACGAGTACGCAGTGAGGACGTGGCCGAAGCTGGGGGCGAGGAGGATCCCAAGGTGCTCGCAGCAGCGCTAGAACAGCATAAGCGTGACAACAACCCGAATATCTACGAGCAAATCGATCAAAGCAATCAGATCGATGATGAAGCTGGGTGGAGTCAAGTTAATGGCGGACCCAACGGTCACGCAAGCAAGAAATCCACCAGTGGCGTTGTCAACGGTGTTTCGTCACCTGCGGCTTCAGCCAACTCCCCCGGCAATAGGACACCTCTTGGAAGATATGGCGCTCGTGACAACAAAGTTGCGTATCTCCTATTTTACCAACGTATTTCTGCGCCTTAAACGTCCTACTTGCTTTATCACCCACTCAGCGTCCAATAGAATTGCTATAAAGGTACGGATGCATTATTGGTGGCAGCTTCTTGAAGCCTCGCTCGGTCAGTCGTCGACTTGATTGACGTACGTGATCATTTTGACAGTTTGACTCCCCGTCGCCTTTCTATATGCTGGTGATTGTACATATGGCATAGCTAGGCATTTTCCATACTTTTCCTTTGTCTTTCGACAACACTGGCCTTTCTTGACGCCAATTGTTGTTTACGAGGCCATGACTTTCATACATAATCATAATGTGATGTTCGGGTGTTGACCTAATCTACATCTCATTCCATTTCTACTTGTTATCTGTGACGGCTGCTGTGACATGCGGCGTTGCAGGCCATACAGATGCGACTGATTGACGACGTGCTTCTCCTTGACGAATGATGCACGTAGCGTCTGATTGTGATCTTATGTTTTTCCTTTCCCATTTCATACGGTCTGTTAGAGAGCTTGCATATCTTTGTGGCCATGTTCAGACCCCGATATACCCTTTTATCGACACACTACACGCCTACATATCCCCCTCTATCTGTTTTTATTCGTCATACTTTTCACATGCTCTCGGCGTACTACACATATTATCGCTGACCAGTCGATTTCAACGGACGAATCAGGAGTTGGAGAGACGGGCGAGGAAAGAGACATCTGCGATTCTTTGAATTCGTCTCTGTTCTCGGCAATGGTGGTTGCGGTCTGGTTTTACTGTGCCTTTTGCTTCTTGCACCTATGACTTTTTCCGCATAAATCATTTGGCGGTCGAGTCAAGATGCCTTTTATTATCCCTTCTATTCTTCAAAAAGCACATGCTCAGACAATACAGTCAATTATCCTTTATGATTGTAAGGCAAGTTAGTTGTTTCTTCTGAAGCTTGGATGCAAGATGGAGAAATATCCGGCGAAATATCATCAAATTTTGTCCGCATGTCTTCGAATCTCGTTTAGCTATGCCTACAGTCGGATTGCAATCAGTGTAATTAGATTGATTATGAATCAAAAAAAGTTTATCTAAGACTGTTCTATTAGATGTTCGTGATATGTATGCTAGTACGGTAATATAGCAGGGTGTCTCATGTAATTACGGTAATGTAACCGCGTGTTCTATGTCATAGCTCCAGCTCCTTCTTTCTCTCCGAACTTATTTTGTTGAAACAGTCATCACAACTCAAACAACACGCGCAGGAACTTACCCGAGTCCAACCTCTCAAACCCTCGAAGGTATATACTGACACATATTCTACTGGGAAGAACTAAGCTGTGTACGTCTCAATCTTGAAGCTGGTTGGCGCATTACATCCACCCCTCTCCCGCCTCGTTGCTATCCCCTCCTCCTCCCCCCCTCCATCCGGGGCACACTGGCCAATCAATCTCTTGTGATCAACCCTTGGTGACCTCCCTCCGATAATCTTTTCTCTCCCACATTGTTTTTTGTGTTCCTCGCCTCTTGTGGCTCSACTACTTGCCATTTATTCCTCTCTGTTCGACAGATTTGAAGTTCGGATTCTATCGTGATTTAGGGTCAACTAGCGAAACGAAGCCCATTGATAGACCCCCGTTCACCGTGTCTTCAACAAGGGCACTCCTTGTCGGACTCCGCTCTTCGAGGACAATTCAACGTCCACATCTGCCATCAATATTGAAAGAGAGAAATTCACACCATCAACGCCAGACCTGCAACATCACATTGTTCGGCCCCAGTTGGTCGCGACCTCCTTCGCAATTGGCTTTTCTGCACGAAGGGCAGGTTGATGACGATATGAATAACCACGCCATAGCTGCAAAGACAACTCCATCGCCGAGTCCCAGGCCTGGCCTTGCGGCTGGAGCATCGCCAACACAGACATCAACATCAGGAGGAGCCACAAGCGGAACAAAAAGGAAGCGTGCTGCAGCTGTGAAATATTATGCTGTCAAGGAAGGATTCCGTCCAGGGATATATTACAATTGGAATGACTGTCTTGCTCAGGTTACGGGTTTCAAGGGAGCTGTTTGTGAGTTTTCCTACCGCGTGCCTACTATGGAAAGGCCACCCAATTGACTTGGTTTGGATGAAATGCGACAGTTCAGTCATTTCCTTCCGTAGAAGAGGCGAATTCGTTTCTCACGGGTCAAAAAGTGCCTTCGCGTAATGGGACTGCATCCACCAATAATGACAACAGCACACGATTCTACGCTGTACAAAGGGGTAAAGTTCCTGGTGTATATTCGAACTGGGCGGAAGCTCAAGAGCAGATCAAGGGTTTTACGCGACCTCGATACAAAAAGTTCGACACACGCAAGGAGGCAGAGGAATTTGTGAAAATGGTCGAGGAAATTGGAGCCAACAAATCGTCTTTGCAACGACCAGGCGGTTTGTCGACTACGAATCCTGCAGATGCTGCAAATGGAGATGTTACGGTTCCGGCTGCCTTTGCGCCTCTGCCGCCAGGTGCGGAGGATGGATTCGATCCGAATGTGCTCCTCAACCCCAAGACGGGTAAGGTAGTGTACAAGGAGCCAGAACAGAAACTCATGACCAAGACAAAGCCTACAGGGCCTCCTGGGATGCTCCGAATATACACCGATGGCAGTGCACTCGGCAATGGTAAAAAGATTGCACAAGCTGGCGTTGGGGTGTATTTTGGACCTAATGATACAAGGTAGCCATCCAAGATCCGCGTTTCATCTGAGAGGTGCTGTCTTGAACCTGGAGCCTTTACTAATAGCAATTCTTTGTTAGCAGAAACGTCTCCGAGCCATTAGAAGGCTACCGCCAGACAAATCAACGTGCCGAGTTGACGGCAATCATCAGAGCGCTTGAAATAGCACCCCGACATCGTCCAGTGACTATCGTGACAGATAGTCGGTACTCCATCGAGTGTGTCACCAACTGGTGTCGGAAATGGAGTCGCAACAACTGGCAAACATCAAACGGAAAGCCAGTTGAAAACAAAGACCTCATTCAATCTATCCTGGTGAAGATCAATGAACGGGACTCGTTAAAAGTAACTACCACGTTCGAATGGGTCAAGGGGCATAACCGTGACCCGGGCAATGAAGAAGCAGATAGGTTAGCCGTCAACGGTGCCAGGAGGGGAGCTGGAGAGCAGGTGTCTGCTGTGCCTGAGCTCAGGGCAGCCGACAATGATATTCCTGACGAACTTGCTGATGACAACTTTGATGATTTTTGATGAAGCATACAATGTAAAGGTTGCCGGCGGGTCATATTTATTTATGATACATTGCCAATGGCAATGCAGGCTCTCATCATAAATGAGTGTTAAAACTAATATTTACAGTATGGATTGGTGCATGTAGTAAATATTAACAGTACGTATCGGGGCAATGTAGTACAGCATTCCACGTGGCTGATGGCCCTTACCGTCGGACATATAATTTCTGCATGCGGCGATGAAAGTATCTAGTAGCACATCCGATGTGTCGATGGCATGCACTCTCACCAGATATCATATTTTACTTCGATAAAACTTCAACAAGTGGCCATTAAAGAAAAACAAAAAAACAGACTCAGATAATCGGAGATTTGGTCCAGTAGCAACGGGTTTAGATTCTTAGACCTTTATCTATGCAGCCAATCACATGACGCAATCATATAACCGATGCTACGACAAAAGAAAAAGAATTCTCCCCGCCTCTTTTGATCTTGACTGTTTACAACCCACTTTGTATCGACTCCGACGGCAGCAAAACAGCCACCTTCTAAATCTTCCCAAGTCTACAGCACTGGGTCCCGGGTTGAACATATTTCCAGCGTCAAAGTGGCAGCCCCCAACGTCACGACCGATCAACGTCCAATGCGCGGCGAGCACCTCCTTCTCTCTTTCCTATCTTGCGCTACTCTCAGAGTTATGATTGAATAACGTTTGCTGAATACCGGTTCTTTTTGTGAAAGAATCATTGTGCTGACGAACCCGACGAGTTTTGGGCTTGGGTAAACTCGACCATTTAATTTTTTTTTTCCGTTGGCTGGAAGGAAGATTTTCAGCCAAGATGCCGACGCTTGAAATTACTAATTTCAATATTGTATGCTCCGTGCTAGGAGGGTTTATCACCCTCTTTGGGCTGGTATCGTATCTGTTCAAGGAGCGGTTTTATCTTTCTGAGGCTTGTACGTTTCTGTTCCTGTCATTTGCTTATCGAGACATACTAATCTGGGGTCAGTGATATCAACGCTGGCAGGCGTTGCATTCTCGCCTCATGCAACCAACTTTATCAAACCGATGGACTATGCAATGGGCTCTCAGGCCAACCTAGACGCCATCACCATGTACTTTACCCGTCTCGTGCTGGGTGTCCAGCTAGTCATTGCAGGTGTCCAACTACCAGGACGTTATCTACAGACCGAATGGAAGAGTTTGACTCTTCTGCTCGGTCCCGCAATGGCTATCATGTGGCTTTCGAGCGGATTACTAATCTGGGGTCTTGTGCCTAATATCTCCTTGATTCAGGCCCTGGCAATTGGCGCATGCGTCACGCCGACCGATCCAGTCTTGTCCAACTCTATCGTCAAGGGAAAATTCGCCGATAAGAATATTCCGCGGCCTTTGCAGAGAATCATCATTGCCGAGTCTGGAGCCAATGACGGGTTGGGATACCCGTTTTTATTCCTGGCGCTTTATCTGATGAAGTATACCCAGGGACCGGGATTTGATGGTGGGGGAGGCAAGGCGATTGCATTGTGGGTGTATGAGACGCTGGTTTATGAGATTTTGTTGAGTGTAGTGTATGGTGCGGTGGTGGGATGGTTGTCTATGAAGTTGCTTCATTGGGCGGAGGAGAAGCGATATGTCGATAGGGAGAGTTTTCTTGTTTTTGCGATTTCGCTCGGTGTAAGTTTTCTGTCTCCAAGATTGGGGTTCAGCTAGCTGACCGTTTTAGCTATTCATCATGGGTACATGTGGTTTGATTGGCACTGATGATTTGCTTGCCTGTTTCATAGCTGGAAACGCATTCACCCATGAGTAAGTTTGGCCCTGCACTTAGGTACACAGATACTAACGAAGCAGTGACTGGTTCCGACTCGAAACAATGGATGACTCCCTCCAACCTACGATCGATATGCTGCTCAACTTAGCTATCTTCGTCTGGTTTGGGGCCGTCTGTCCCTGGGCTCAATTCGCGCATAACGATATTGTTCCTATTTACCGGTTAGTAGTTTTAGGAATTCTGATACTACTATTCCGTCGTCTACCAATTGTGTTTGCGATGCACAAGTACATTCATCAAATTGAACAAATTTCTCAGGCGCTCTTTGTGGGATTTTTCGGTCCTATTGGCGTTGGTGCTATTTTCTACCTGTCGGTTTGCCGTCAATTTCTACTGGAGGAAATGATTGTCGATGGAGAAGTACGGGCTGATGCCGCCAGGACGGCGGAGGTGACTTATATCGTGGTTTGGTTTTTGGTTATCTGTAGTATTGTAAGTATCTGCCCCTATAATTGAGATGCAGCAAGTTAACTTGAACAGTTCGTGCACGGCCTCAGCGTCCCCCTCGGCAAAGCAGGTTATCACATCCCACGCACAATCTCAACAGCGCTTAGCTCTGCATCTGGAGAACAAGAAGCGATTCGGCTTCCCAGCAGTTCTAACACTCACAGCACGGCAACACCACAATCGCACCGCGGTCTACGCTTTTATCGAAAGCGAGGCAAAGCGCCGAGTCCACGTGAGCCTCCTCGGATTGTGTTCCAGATTGCTGGCTCTCCGCAGCGAGGTGAAGAACAACAGGGAGATCAGCAGGCGCAACAGCAACGCGAAGGCGTCGAAGGCGCGGCTGCTGCTAATGTGGGTCCGGAGGAGACGCTGTCGCCGCTGTCGACGCTACCGACTGTACCTACGCCGGTGACAATTCATGAGCCCAGGAGACCGATTAGGTTGATGAGTGATGATGGGCAGGTGACGGAGACGTTGAATGATTATGAATGATGGGCCGCTTGTCTAGGAACAGGCGTGGAAGGGTATGGAGAGAATTTTGGGTGGTTGTACAGACATTACGATCCTCTTTACGACGATCTAGAGTGCCACTACTTTCGGTTGTGATATATTTCGGAGGGTTCGGTGTGAATATTTCGACTCTGACTTGGTCAGAGTACATATTGATAGCAAGATAGATGAGGGGGAGAGGAGAGAGTTGATTATTCAATGGATAGAATGAACATGGAACAGTATCTCAGAGGATTTCACATAGGAGACTTTGATAATCCAATATTTGGCTGAATGCATTTCTGTATATGGCCACTCTCACTAACCCTTTTAAGACACTGACTCTGACTAGCACCAATAAGGCTAGACCCGGCGATCCACTATAGATCTCCCTTGCTGTTTAGCCTGTTGCTGTGTCCACTTCAGCTCTGTTTCACCTTTGACGCTTACACCAACATCGACTTATTGCCCATCATAAAAGCTACAATCTTTCGATTTACGGTCTGCACGATACAACTACTGACTCATCACCCCATTGATCTCGAAGTTGCAGGCAACGCTCTACTCCGGATAGTAGTACCATACTGACTGGTCACAATGCATGATCAAACATAATACACAATCACACCTATCATCATTGATGATTTTTATGCATGACTTCTAATCATCGTATATCTCAACGACATACAGAACATACTAATCACTCTGAAGAGCATCGCCAACATGGACTCCCAACCCTCACCACCACACACCCTGACCCAAACAGTTAAGGAAACTGCCGAACAATACTCCCTCTTCATCCTAATCGCCATCCTGATTTTCTCCATCCTCTCAACCCGCACCATCACTGGACTCCAAAGTCAAAGCCATGCGGACTCTGCGGACGGTGAGCCGCGTCGTGTCCGGAAACTTCCTTATTGGGTACCTGGGCTAGGGCACGCTTTTTCTTATTTGTGGAGGCATCGGGAGTTTTTGCTTGATGCTCAGTATGTCTTGCTCTGAACTGCATGTTGATACGAAGGTCTAATTTGTGATAGAAAAACTATGAATGAGCCTGTGGTGGCTCTTCAGATGGGCTTGCAGACGCAGTATCTTGTGTACTCGCCTGATATGATTAAGTCACTTATCAACAGTGGTGACGCTCGCTTTGGGGTTTACTTTCCGAGAGTAATGGAGTACTTTGTAGGCGACAATGGAGCTTCTCGCAGGTTGTCGCCACAGGCCCGGCAAGCGATCGATGCTACATTGATACCTCTTACTCAAGAGCCATATCTCAAAAAATTTACATCGGCATTAGCCAAAGCCTTGGAGCGCGAGACTGCAGATTTCGTCTCGTTTAATCGGAGTCTGATTGACCAGATGATCTGGGAACGCAATACTGGTATATCGGTGATAGATAGCAACGGTATCGACTCGCAAAGCTGTCAAGTGGGGTTATTTGCATTGACCAGGTGTTTCGCCAGCTATCACATTACATATGTCCTCATGGGACAAGCTCTGTTGGACTTTCACCCCGGAATTGTGGAAGACTTGATGAGTTGGGACCAGGAATATGTGCGGTTAATAGCCGGCGCTCCACGATGGATTCCCTCACCGGGCATATCTGCTGCATACGCCGCTCGAGATCGTGTGCAAAAGACCATATCGGTACTTCAAGCCTCTTTTTCGGCGCTTGAAGACGGTCGAAACGCTCCCTTGGAGTTCCGCGATTTGGATGACGTCTCGGACCTAGTCCAAGAACGCATGCGATGTTGGCGAACATCGGGGATCTCAGCTTCGCTCAGCGCTCGACTCGACGCCTGGTTACTGTGGAAGATGACTACAGATGCATCGAAACTGGTATTTTGGAATATACTACACATCTTCTCAAACCCCGACTTATTGTCTAGTGTGCGAAAGGAGATTGAGCCATATGTCAAAGTATCTCGTTCGGATCCAAAAGTCACCGGTCTGCCTATAGCGGAACCGCCGAGACTATCCATTGATACGGAGAAGCTTTTTACGAGTTGTATGTTACTAAAAGCAACGTTCGCAGAGACAATACGTTTGGACGCGAATCCAATTTCTTATCGGCAATTGACTGCAGATCTGACCTTGACGGAATCAGAGGAAGATGCAACTGTTTTCGGCCGTGACAGTGAAAAAAATCCCCGGTCTTACCAATTTTACAAAAACGATATCATAGGTCTCGCAAGTGGCGCACACCACGCCGATTCGAGATACTACCGAGACTCTAAACGGTTCACGCCTCACCGCTTCCTTTCACGTGCTGCTTCGCCTCCATCATCAAAATCAAGGGAAAACGATGAAAAGCCTCCTGTCACCAGGTTTGATTGGCAGGCGGTCCAACCATTTGCCGGAGACGAGACGTTTAGTACTCTGATCGAAAGAGAAGTTATGCTGATCACGGCTTCAATCATTTCGTTGTGGGATGTTGAGTCTGTGGACAGTAAGAAGGAATTGAAGATTCCGGGTCATAGTCTATCGGCGAATGCGTTTTTGCCTTCTTCTGATGTCAAGGTTCGATTGACAAGGCATGAATAGATGCATTACATGGCTTTAGAGTTCCAAATTATTAAAAAATGGATCGTACCCTTACAATGTTATAGATACGAGCGGTATTAGCATGATACCTAGGTACGATATAGAGAATACAAGAACTTCAAAATGAAGATTCGGATTGATAGATCCAATGTTCGGCGTTTTCCAGACCAAGTTCATTATGTCATAGATCTCAAACTCTCTCATGACAATGTTCACTTCCACACAGACTATGCGCGTACATTTCCCCATGAGTAGTCGTAGATAATAATGAGCCTTAGCTCGTTAAGCAACAATTAGGGGCCATTATATTTGAAAATTTCCCTTTCCCCGCCCAATTAATGCTGAGTGAATATAAGATTAACACACCTCTCTCTGTATAATAGCTTGGGGTTTATAGGGTAGATATCTATCGTCACTTGGAAAGGCTCCATATAGACAGGGCAATTAAATTGATTAACACACATCTTCAAGGACGACTCATGAGTCTTAGGTATCCATACAAGAAAAAGTTGCTGAAGATTGTTGATAGTATAGGGTATTGAGGATCCTCAAAACTTCCAAGCAACAAAGCTGTGGGAGTCATGATCCTGACTAGCCTTCCTGCGGGTTGCGCTGAGGGTTCATATCCTAGATTCGGGTGAGAGCGGCTGCTGGGTCTAGGTAGAAGCGCTGGAGTCGTATCTGTAAAGCATCCCAGAAGCCACTAGCGTAGTACGCTTTGACATACGCTCTGCTCCGAATTTCTCATTGTCACTCTGTCCCAGATCTATCATTGCACAGTTCCGCATCGACATGGCGGCTAAGTTCTTCCCTAAAAAACGCTCTTTCTGAACGATAAAAGTCTAGTTCCTCTATTATGACTTGTATTTGCTTCATCAAAAATGAAACACCTTGTTCAAGTTCAGCACAAGTACTTCTGCGGTACCGCGATGTTTGAGCTGCATCATTATTGGCAATCAGTTTCTTGGTCTGGATGCTGGACGTCATCAAAGCAAGGTGACTTTGGCTGTACACACTGAATATCATGTCCGGGCGTATGGGGTTGTAATCACTCCAGTGTCTCATGGTAGATGTATAATTATATGGGGACGCCGGACGAACAGGAATCTGTGGCGTACCGACGTACCAGCCTAGTTCTTGCCTAAAAAAGTCTCTTTCCAATCGATAAAAGTCTCGTTGCTCTGTTGTCAATCGTCCTTGCTCCATAAAGTGCAAAATTCTTCTTCGAAGAATAGTTTTTTTGCGGTTCCGGAAACTTTGAGCTGCATCGGTGTTGGCCTTCCGTTTCTTGGCCTGGTTTCTTGATCCTGTTTCGCGGTCGATTACGACAGGAACCATAGAGCTGAAGGGAATTGGTGAGCCATAGTCATTTTCGTGCCTCGAGCTGATCATTCTGCTCAGTTTGGGAGGGTCCATGGGAAATAATGGCATCAATGGGTTCAAGTCTGGATGCTCGACTGTAAACGGAGAAGACTCTTCAGAGAAACTTGATAAGGAACCGGATAATGCCCTCTCGTCGGGGCTCAAATATGCCAAAGGAGGTTGCGACTTTTGCCCATCGTCCCAATCAGCTACACTTTTATAAAGGTCGGAACTGAAGACATTTTCTAACGTTATCCGGCGCCGTTTGCGCGCACCAGGCGGATGAGAGATTCCGGACGCATGGCTACCGACTGAGGACGCCGGGGAGCATTGGCGTGAGGAGCGGTCCTATGGGCAATGTTAAGGAGATAAGACTCATGCATGAAAAGACGAACGATTTCTACCTGAAATTCAATTACTGGGGACGCAGGCCTCGGGCCCAAAGGTACAGGAGATTTGGGAGAGTATGCTGATACTCTTGACATCGGATCGATGAGCGGTTATGCTTGGACGGGAAGAGAGTGCTGGTCGGTGTAAACGATGAGAAGCTAGGTATTCAATACCGACTCAGCCTTGTCTACACCGCCACGTCACCCCCGCGTGCGTGATGAAGGTTATTACTTATATAACAGCCTGATGTGAATGGACATCATACTACAGGCGCTACGGGCATCTCTCTGGTTCACGTACACCACAATCATACCGAGCGACACCACTAGCAATAAGAAATTTGGACAGAGCCTTGTCAGCGCTCGTGGGCAATACGACGCCTCCGTCTCTGTCCGTCTGTTTGAACATGGCATCTAACACATCTCTGGATGGCTGCACTATTGTCTGGCTCTGTCCACTCGAAGTCGAACTCCGGGCAGCCATCGCCATGCTCGATAAGGTATCAGATGAGTGCCCCCCAAGAGCCCGAGGTCAGAACGTCGTCTATACGATTGGCGAAATCGGCCTGCACAAGGTGGCCGTTGTCGGCTATTACCAGGAACAAGGTCTCGCCGTCTCTGGGAGCATAGCCGCCGAGGTTTTGAGAGACTTGAGGAATCTTCAATTGGGCCTCCTAGTCGGTATCGCCGGCGGTATACCATCATCAACCCACGACATGCAACTCGGGGATGTAGCTGTCGCAGTCCCTGAAGGCGATCGTCCAGGAGTGGTAGGCTATGACTTTGGAAAAGCGGGAGATGACGATCACTATCAACTCAAGCATTGGCAAAACTCGACCCATCCGTTGCTTGGATCAGTAATCACCAAGATCCGGGCGCACGACGAACTGCGATTCAGGCGACACTTGCAAGTACTAGACAGACTACCGGAATTCCGGAGGCCCGAATCTGTTAGTCCGCACTCAACCAACGATCACCCCAAGGTGCACTATGGTACTATTCTTTCCGGAAATACGGTGATCAAGTCAAAGTCTAAAAGAGACGAATTGAGACAGCTCTACGGCGGCATTGCAGTCGAAATGGAAGCCGCTGGTATGATGACGAGACTACAAGTGGCTGTCATTCGAGGAATCAGCGATTTTGCAGATTCCTCCAAAGATGATAAGTGGCAACCATACGCTGCGATCACGGCAGCAGCGTACGCTAAGGAGGTTTTGCTGCGCCTCCCCTCAGAGCATCAGGAAGACTGGAAATGTATGTCATTCATTGAGCCTTAGAGCATAAAATGATTCCCTAGGGCTACCAATATCCAAACACTGACGTGCTAGTTTAGATGTTCGGGGAAGAGATATGCATGAGACTAGATCAACACCATTTGCAGATCAAGATCTTCGCCTAGCACAAGTTCTCCCCGAAAAGTCGGCTTTTGTGGGTAGAGCGGAAGAGATGGCTTTCTTGGAAGAGGAGCTTGGTTTCCAAGACCAAGCGCCGATCCAAAAGAGCGTTGTCTGTCTTTGGGGCCTCACCGGAGCTGGCAAATCCCAACTGGCCGCCAGATTTGTGAGTCAACAACGGTTGACTCACCCCAAGAGAGAAATCTTTTGGATTAATGGTGAAAATCGAGAAAGCTTTGAGCGAAGCATTACCAGTATGCTGAAATCTTGGGACAATAGTGCTGCCTCTGAGAGCGCTCACTTGATAGAGTTGTCTGATGAAAAGCGAATGCGACTAGTAAATTTGTTTTTCGCTGAGCTAAATTGTTTAGAAGATGCGAGATGGCTTCTGGTCATTGACGGGGTAAATGAGACCCCCCCTCGTTCAGCTTCCAAGGATCCCGCATCTTTTGATATTCACGGCTACGTTGGTAGACTCAATCGAGGTTATGTTCTCCTCACTTCTCGGAGGCGCGATGTAGTTGAGAGGTATTATCCGAGCCGTGAGTTGAAAGGACTGAAGATTCAAGATGCTGTCAGCCTGCTTCATTTAAAGATTCATCCTCAGTTGATGGAAGGTATTTTCTCGCATACTACACTCATGTGGTCCCGTGGAGGCTGATCTACCCCTAGGTGCAGAAGATCTAGTAGGCTTACTTAAAGGCTTACCCTTAGCCCTTTGTCTAGCCACATCTGTTATCTCCAGATATCGCTGTAGTGTAAGGGAGTATTTGGAAATGTGGAAGAATTGTAGTCAGACCAGTGAAATCATGGGCACAGATGAAACACTCTATCGCTCCTTGGAGCTGAGTTTGGAGGAGCTTGAAAAAGCTGATCCAGTAGCTGCAAAGATCTTGACTCTTTTCAGCTTCCTTCACCATGGTGACCTGTGGTACGATCTCTGCTACAATGCAATAGATGATACCTATCCAACGTGGCTTCAAGATCTGGGAAATGAAAAGAAGTCATTTAGACACTACTGTCCCTTATTGGCAGATCTATCGTTTATTGAGCTTAGAATAACCACCAATGGTTCTCGATTCTGGGAAACACACCCCGCAATCCAGGTGGTGGCTAGACAAAGAGCGAAGGCCAGTGAACAAGAGTACATTCGCTGTGCAGTGTCACTTGTGGCTTCTGAAGTCCCAAGGTCCTTTGAGGCGAATTCGTGGGACACGATCCGTCGTCTAGGGCCCCATGTCCGATTGTGCTGGGACTATGTTAAACGGGGGGCATGGGGATCAGACACTAACCTCACGGACCTGGAAAGTCTTGGACGTGTGTTCCGACATATTGGTCATTACAGCGAAGCGTCGATCATCTACAGAATGATCGAACACGGCCTGGGTTTCCTGCCCCCCACACGGGATAATAACGAGTTCCTGGCTAACGTGCTCACTAATCTTGGGCTGGTGTATACGCGTCAACGGAAGTTCAATCTCGCATTAGGGGCCTATGATAGGTCACGGCGTCTGATGACCAAGCTTGATATCCTTACACCCATTGAATCGATGTCAATTATGTACAACGAAGCAGTGGTGTTCATGATGACGGAGAGGCTGAACGAAGCGGAGTCGCTCTTGCAAAAAGCCGTGACCCTTGTCTCTGAAAACACAATACATGGGCATACTTGGAGGCGCAATGAGTGGAATGTTCTTTATCTTCGAATTTTGAATGACATGGGCGAGGTGTCCTTGCGAAAAGGCGCTGGGGAAGCGGCATTGAAATTCTTCCGTGACGTTTATGATAGTCAAAGGGCCTGGCACGATGAACTCCATCCAACTTTGTATTCTATCAAGCTGAACATGGGAAGAGCTCTGACCAAATTAGGACGATTCGCTGAGGCTCGAGCCTTACTCCTCGAGGTCATCGCAGTTTATACTGAATGGTGGGGAAGGCACCACCCAGAGACCATGCGAGCCATTGATGAGTTGGCATGGGCGTCCATGGAAGAAGGCAAG
Organism: Talaromyces amestolkiae; assembly: GCF_001896365.1. NCBI lineage: Eukaryota > Fungi > Ascomycota > Eurotiomycetes > Eurotiales > Trichocomaceae > Talaromyces > Talaromyces amestolkiae. The sequence continues at coordinate 905,139 of NW_024468048.1, read as the reverse complement.
GAAAAGCAGGCAGCGAATGAAACCGCTGGCGTAGAGATACAAAATGCAGAGGAGCTATGGACTGAGGTTCTGAACTTCTACCAGAGCACTGACGGAGATGAGTCAGACACGGTGACCCGCATTGAAGCAAATCTGCAATATCTGTACTCTTTACGACAAGAGATGACTGGTTTAAAGCGGATTCAGTAGTTCATATTGGTGATTATTTGAAAGGGGATGATGAACAGGACAGTAAATAGCCCTAACTGACCCTAACGAGCCCCTTGCTGAAGCTCATATGCAGCCGCGGCTCATTTTATGAAAATGGTTTAGCGCGTCCAATTTTGGGGAGGAGCTCGGGACAACAACTTTTTGTTGAGTTCGCTTTCCTAGTATATATACCCTGCCATCCACCGCAATTGTATTTCCCATTGTACAGCACTCATCTTTCATACGGTATCTATCAAACATGCCGCCCAAAAGGTCTGCTGCAGCAGGCAAAAAATCCGCCTCCGGTCTTACACGAACATACCTGTTCCTTTACAATCTCCTCAACTTCACCCTCTGGGCAACCTGCACTATCCGCACCGCTCTCGCGCTCTTCGAGAAATACCAACAGAATGACCTCCGAACCATCTCCTCTATCCCGAACGATGTCTTCCCGCTGTTACTAATAACCCAATCGCTGGCCGCGCTCGAAATCCTGCACTCCCTCATCGGCGTCGTGCGTGCACCGGTCATCACAACAGCGATGCAAGTCGCTTCTCGCTTCGTGGTGGTCTGGGGCATTATGTACGCCTTCCGTGAAGGTTCGGAGTTGTACGATGGCGTTCTATCGAAGTACTTCCCCGACATCCCCTTTGTGCGCCAATTTACGAGTCAAGGGTTGATGGGTGTACCTGGAAAGACTCAATACGGGGATTTGGCGTTCTTTGGATGTATGTTTGCCTGGGGCATAACGGAGTGTATTCGATATGGATTCTTTGTGTTGCAGCTTGGTGGCTTGTCGGTGCCGGGGTGGTGGCAGTGGTTGAGGTACTTTTCCTTTCCTTATTTCGTTTGCTAGATGCCCTGGCTAATTGGACAGGTACAACACATTCTTCGTCCTGTATCCCATCGGAATCTCGTCCGAATGCTTGTTCATGTACCTCTCGCTCGATCATGCAGAGAAGTATGTGCACGAGTATTACAAATGGTTCTTGATGCTCGTCATGGGAATTTATGTTCCAGGTAGCTATATCCTCTACACACACATGATGGCGCAGCGCCGACGATTTATGCGAGGAAAGAGCCGTGTTGATTAAACAATCATAAGACAGCAAATTCGCATTTTTGGGAGTAGGATGAAGGCACGAGTGATGGTAGATGACTTTCTTCGAGGCGACGGGTAGCATAGAATGGTTCAAACGGCGGGGATGTATATTATTACAGTATCTATACTTAATGAGCAGCAACTATCTGCATTTATGCAAGGATTTAAAACTCTCGCATAATGTCTTTCACAGCCTTGGCCGCAAAGGCCTTGCGTTTACTCTCTGGTAAATCCGACGACATGTCTACCTCAACAAAATCAGCTTGACCATTCTTACACGTGTACTTGGAACGAAACAAACCTTTGATAGCCCTCATACGCATCATCAATGCCTCCAGATTCTCAACTTGCAGCTCCGTATCTTCCTCTTCGTCGTTGCCATCGTTATCATCCTCGTCATCGCCTCCGTTGATAGCGAATCGCAATCCCATCATTTCACGCTCTAATTGATTGACCTCAAACCTGAATCCGGTGCTTTCATCGCGTCTGGTCCCGCCGTTGAGGAAGGACATTATATCATCTTCGTCGTCGTCGTCACCGTCATCGTTATCTGTAGAGGAAGCGGCTGTCCATTCATGGGTAGACAGAACCTCCTTGAGACGCGGAAGGCCTTCTAATTCGCCATATATATTCCTCGTTTCTGGCACATCCATATTTGCGCCTGATGACGAGGATGGAGTCCATCGTATAACCTCCATACCAAATACACCCTGCTCATAAAGTAGCTCTTCCCACCAGGGCGACGAAAACGGTTCCTCCGCCTCAAGACCTTCCTCCTCCTCCTTATCGCTACTATATTCCTTCTTCTTAGAAGCAGACGACGAAGAGGAATGCTCATCAACCAGAACTAGTATACCCGGCACCTCCGCCCCTCCTACCACATCACTTTCTTGTTCATCCTCCTCACCACAGTTCCTCTCCTCCTCAATCTTAGCCTTGAGCTCACTCACAACCCCCACCAACTCTTTTATTGTGCGCACATCCTGTCTGTCTCCTGCATCCATGCCATCCTGCTCAATAGCCGATTGTAGCGTCAACGACGAACCGGCCGTCGTAGTACTAGTAGTAGCAGCGGTAGCAAGCTCAAGCGCTTCTCTCGGCACAGCTTTACTAATCGACAACGACGGATTTCGGACACATAGGACTATGGCGCCGATTGCGTCACGAACTTCGCGCGCTTCGGGCGATAAAAAGGTCGTCTTCCATTGCGGGGTGGTTTCTATATCCTCCTCCCCTGTATTAGGGGTAGCGCTTGGTGAATCGGGTGATGGTGAGGTGGGAATCTCGTCAACCCAAATCGGCACGTCGGCGGCGTAATATTTATTCGATATTGGTAAGGGCGCGTGAGTTGTGTAGCCGGCGAATGTCTGGATTTCCGTTCCATTATCCGCCGTCGATGATGAGGCTGGTGGTGGTGTGACGGGGACGCCGGTCAGGGATTGTAGAAGCGCCGGAATCGTTGTATTTGATTGATCTGAAGGTGTGAGGATGAGGAGGCGTAAGGGATTGGTTATTAGTTTCGGTTTTGAGGTTTGGGCCTGGCCTGTAGGAGCTGTGGTGGGGGAGGGCATTTTCGTGGTCTGATCGCTGGCTTGGTCTAGATGATGGGAATTATGATGTGGTCATAATTCGTTATCGAGTTCGTATACAGACAGAACCCCAAGCGTATATGATCGTGTATGTTGTTTCTGTAAACGATGATGTTAATCCAAAATGTTAACTAGATACGGTCAAGCGGGGTCAGATCTCCGACTAACTCCGCAAAATCTTTATTATATCAAGCCGTTGGAATTCTATTTATTGACGCTTTATATGATTACAATGAATAGTCCAATTAAAGATCAGTACACGAAACTCCATTCCCTTTTTGATTTATCTAAGAAATATTATCGAACCGGCAGTCATCCAGTTCTTCAGCAATCAACCCGTCCTCAGGTCGTTTGCGATTCCGTAGAAAGTCCTGCAGACAAAAGTCGAAAGCATACGCAACACTAGTCGGAAAGCCAGGCCATCTATTTGAAATGATATCAGGAAAATCGACACTAGGGATAACCTCCGATGGGAAAAATTCGCATGTCGAACGAACGGAACCGCGCAATATCGATCTTCAAAGCTTGCTGGATGGACACCGACCCAAACATGAAAATCCGCATTGAGTCACTCCCATTAACCCCGTCGTTGACCCCGAGCTCTGTTAACAGTGGCTTTACCACGCGCCAAACCCACACCTCTACCACGCTGGCCACGAGTACGGAACATGGGCGCATTCCTAGTAACAAACTCATCAGCCAAACACTCTAAACCTACTTCGTAGAGAGAAGGGAAGGGAGGACAGACCTCAACATATCCGGCACAATAAAGAATCGTACGTGACTGCCACGAATATAAACCTGATCGAGATGCGAGACTCGGCCGTCGCGCGCGGTCACTGTGATGTCTTTGAGCTGGACGTTCATGTTATCTTCGGCTGCGGAGGACGTCAGTATCGTATAAATAACGGAAGCGGTCGCTGCTACAAGCAACCTCTCTTCCACTGGATGGGGAGAGAGGATAAATGACGAACCTTCGAGTAGTTTCCCGCGATATACTTGTCCCGACGTGATCTCGAGCGTCACGACATGGCCCTGTATTAGAGAACTGGATCAGTACACAGTCCCATCGCAGGGCAGTTCAAGGAAAAACAAGGTGTATGCGACAGTCATACCTGCGCTTCATTCAACAACTTGATCGGAATACCGATTGTGCTCGTTAATTTGCCCATGGTGACTTGTTTTGTGGCGGTCGCTGTTGATCGCGCGACAGGTTCAGAGCTCGACTATTGAGAAAAGATCGGCGCGCGGCGTTGCGTAACAAAAATCTCCTTGTTGAAAAGTAGACAGGTAATTTATCTGCTTGAATTGATTCTCTCGTGGGCGTTCGTAGGGCGTAGACTTGTGTGTCGAGTTGATTTTGGAGTTCTTAGTTGAAGCCGAAAAGTCAAGTTCTAGGTCGGCGGAACTCCAAGCGTGGGGCCGGAGATGGGATTCTGCGGTGAGCTTCCGCCTATCATCTATCATCTATCATCTAGCTTCTAGCTTCACTTTTCTGTCTTCAGGTCTCATATACATACCATGTACATACAACCTCATAAAAGTTGAGGACATAACGATACAATGGCCCCTCTAAACACAAACCTCCAAGCCTTCAATCTAACCGTCTCAACCCTCCTCAAACAACCATCCCATTTCCTCCCCAATTTAACCATACCAACCTTCCTCGACCTGCCCGAACAAATCGGCCACCAACTGGCCTCGTCTTCTTCAGCGACAATAACCGGTCAGCAGCCAAAAAGAATACCAAAAATAAAAGCCCTGATCCTCGACAAAGACAACACCCTCTGCCCACCCCACACAACAACTATACCCAAACCATACCTCGACAAACTCGAGCAACTCCGTACGTCGCCTACGTCGCCTTTCAATCTGAATACGAACCCGGATGGAGTGCTGATTGTGTCAAATACGGCGGGAAGTCGGCCTGATGTGGAGAAGTATGTGGATGAGGCGAGGACATTGGAAGACAAGTTGGCGCATTTGAGGATTTCGGTTTTTCGTGTTCAAAAGCCTTCTACTACTACCAGCAAGATAGATGGTGCCGCAGGGCCAGGCGGAAGGAGGAAGCCGTTCTGCGGGCCCGATGTGCTTGCGTGGTTTCGGGAGCGAGGGGTGATCGATCGACCGGATGAGGTTGTTGTGGTTGGTGATCGGTTGGGGACTGATACTCTCATGGCAGCACAGATGGGGTCTTGGAGTGTATGGTGTAAAGATGGGGTGACGCATTCGGTTACAGACCAGCCGAAAATGGATTATAGAGGGTTTTTGGCCAAAGTGGAGATTGTCTTGGAAAGATACCTTAGAGAAAGCGGAGGCCTGAAGGCTAGAGTGCCCGAAGGGTGGGAGAGAGCTACAATCTAGAATTCGTGTATATTTAGATGTATTTATAGATACCCAAGTCCTATCGAATAGAATCATACATAAATTGACTCTACCCCATGCTAACGTGGTCAGACAACTCTGACAGAAAATGACAGCTAATGCAGTCGACGAAAGAAGTGAAGCTGACATGCTGACATCAAACTCAAGCCGTTTTCATACAAAATAATGAAGAATAAATGATAGATGAAGAATAGAAGAATTTTGAACGCAAATATAACATCCAGAAGTGAAGACGAACGAAATGTGCAAACATTCGCAATTCAAGATCATCCAAGATATCAGAATGGAAAAATGGACTTAGTCCACGCTACAGACCGGCCGTAGGGATGAATGTAGCAATCCGTAGCACTGAACTCCACCAAGTCAATGCCTTACCGGATAATCTCGCCAGCCGGTAGGCAAAGGTAATTGGAGAAGTAAGAAGAAAAAGAAAAACAGCAAAGGATATCATGAAATATGTCACCAAGACATAGAATAATCGCCCGAACGCCATGCCAACCAAACGCCATAAATCATTGTAATAACCACGTCAAGCCGACGTGGTTTGGCTCATATCGAATCCCTGCATATCACCGGTCATGGGGGACTGGGTTTCCGAAATCGCATTCATGGAAAAGTCAAAGCTTGGGCCATCTTGAAAATGGTTGATGTGATGTTTTGCATACATCTCGCTCAAGACAAATCCATCTTCAGTCAATCCCTGTTGCTGATCGCCACCAAAGTTGAACATGTCATTGGATATTGTATTGTGCATGGTCGAAAGAGGAGGCGAGTGATTGGCAATAAGAGGATCAGCATGGCTAAAGTTAGCCATAGATGTCGGTGGTTGGCTCATCATCTTCTGTTCCATCATTGGCGAAGGTGACATATAAGACATATTGAATTGGTCTCCAGGGTTGCCGGTTATGGCAATCGATTCCGTCGAGGGAGCAGCGCTGAAAAATGATGGGCTAGCAGCAGCAAAGTCGGACATGGTTGTCGCAGACATCGGGTAGGACCGAGGATCAACAAACGTGGCGGTAGTGTCGATGCGGAGTTCATTTCCCAAGGTGTGGACGGCGTTTGGATTTTGAGGAATCGGAGCGTACATGTTCGGGTTTGGTGTCATATGCGATACAGAAGGCTGTTGAATATGGAAAGGAGCAATTGGCGTGTGCAAGTAAGACAGATCGATGGCCGCTGGCACTGATCGACTGCGTTGGCGTTTGTGGCCTCGAGGCATGTGATTTACACTTAGATGCGAATCCGGGTACATGCCCATCTGGGCCAATGTGAATCGATTTGGCTGAGAGGCGGGACGATGGATATCTTGAGGAGGAGTGATTGGTGCAGAAACAGAATAGTTGAAGTCCAACCGATTTTGAAAGGTTTCCAATGACACGAGCTTGGCTAACTGAACGCTCAAAACCTTGGGGTGACCGCCAAGGTGATGGGTCATGACGCGACTGGCTTGCTGGTCTTCAGTAAAATCACCACACTGGAAGAAACCGCCCGAATTCGAACAATCCATCCAGAAAATAGGCGGCCGATTCAATTCAATAACCAGGCCACCAGGTCGGGTAGGCATACCGTTTGCATTGGGGGTCAGGTCGCCGTTGTCTAGCATTACGCTCTTGATGTACGAGAATGGGTATTCAATTTTGTAGCCAGCCGAATCATTGTTGATGTAATAGGTCATGGTAGCCTTGTCTGGCGAGTAAAATATGACCAAATCCATGGCATTTTGTCCAATGCGTCGCCAGCTGCCGATGCTTAGGGTACGGCAGGKGAAGTGCTGAATCACGATCTTTCCAGGGGTAGACTCCGCGCCAAAGCCATTTCCTAATCCACCAAGTCCATTGGCTCSTCCMAATAATTCTCTGGCACCAGGTTTGTGAGGGTCGAAATGCATCGCCAGATACTGGCGCATTGAGTCCGGAATAGAATCGCAATCCTCGCCAGTCTCGATGCTCTTCTTAGCAATCATTTTGATTTTGGCGCGTCGATTCTGGAACCAGATTTGTACAGATCTTTCGGTCATGTTAATGTCCTGGGCGATTCGTTCGCGGACTGCCGCAGTCGGAGTTGGATTCTTATTGAATTCAGTTTCCAGTGTAACCAGTTGGTCCTGTGTTGCACGCTGTCGCTTTTGATTTTTCTGCTGCTGGGTCAGTGTGCTCTTACGCGGCGGCCGGCGGGACGCAGAACTCGAAGGAGCGGAAGCCGCAGGGCTGGTCGTAGACGGCGAGGGAGTCGAATTGGTTGGGGTGGCGGTGTTTGAACCCGCAACAGCGGGTTGATTGTCTATCGAAGACATTGTAGATGATGATAATTGATAATCGAATAAGTTGTTTAGTGGTTTTCTTTCAGAAAATTCCGGTTCTATCTCCTGAACGGTAATGAGTAAAGATGTACGTGCAGTGTTGATCGATTTCGATCACAATCGTTGGCGATTGTATAGCAATTGGATAGATATTTCTGTCTAAATCCAACGTGCGGTGATGCGAAGTCGATGTTCACGGCCCGTGTATCGAAATAAACAAGTGAAGAGGCGCTCCAGAGCTGCAATGGAGAATATGTCGAATATTGAATAGTGAAGAACGAAATGTTGGGCTAGATCTTGGTGAGATGGGTCGGAATGTATGACAGCTGATCCGGGCAGCTGTATGGTAAATACTACTACTAGTAGTGGTAATGGGCAATCTCGAGATGAGAATGAAATGATGCCAGATCCGGCGAGTGAGTCCTTTGACTGAACTGTGAATATAAAAATGATGTGATAATCAAACAATGGCGAGGGTAGCAGTCAATGCCTTTGGAGGCTGTCAGCGGTAGGGACCGTGTCGGGAGAACGAAAGGAAGGCCGGACGAATCGTCGGTTCGAGGCTGAGAACAAGAAAATCGAATGAATGACAGTGTTGATGGGCGCGGTGAAGGAGTGAACACGCGGTCCCAGGACACGACGGATAAAAAGAAAAGGAATGAAAGGGAAGGTGAAAAGAAAACGAATCGAGAACAGACAGACAGATGGATGGGGAAGGGAGGAGAGGAGAGGAGAGCAGAGCGGAAGAAGTCAGAAGGGCGACGCAGAAAAAGGGTGGGATGGCGGTAGGCACGCTAGGAAGGGACTAGCCCAGGCACAGCACAGCACACAAGGCAGGCACGCTCTGGGCAACGCCAGGAGGCAGGAGGCACTGAGGCAGGAGCGACTCTCGTGGAGGGCTCCACTCGAGCGCCGGTAGAGCCTGTGGTTGGCTGGCTAAATCCAACTGTCCGCTAGTCCCGACCGGGCGATGCGCTAGCAATACTATCGACAGCAAGCTCCAAAACATTGAAAACAATAACAATAACAATGTTGAATGCTCGTTCTCGTGATCCTGATACTTCGCTACTGTCACCGGTGATGGCCACTGAACCAGTCTACTCCATTCTTAGATTTCTAGCTGGGTTAGTGTCGAGTTATGAATACTACTGCCGTAGACGTCGGCTGGTTCCGATGCTGATCTAACCAAGTCACGTGCAGCGACAGTGACCGCAACAACAAAACAGGAATTGTATGGCAAATTCTTGGTCCGTCAGACTCATCGTGGCCCCGACGGCAGTCAAACACCGAGAGTCTGGTCTGGCGGTGGTGGGGAGTGGAGAAGAAGGAAGGTCCAGGGGTTCATGGTTCATTCTTAGCCTTGGCCTGTTTTGTCTGAGCGATCAAACCATACACAATCCTTAGATTCACTTTATAGTCCATACAACAACTTCAACACTACGTGTCAAACGCAAGTCCTGGCTTCAGACTTACAGAGTTACGTACTCGCAATTGTAGGTCTCCTTACTTACAACGTCCTGAGTCAGTGCCGTGATACCCTCCCCTCCCGGCGCTAACGACGACATGCACGCTCTGGGCCAATACCGAGCTCCGCGCCGTTCAAGGTGAATCCTGGCGTCGAGTCTGTCCACGAATGATAAACAGTGCCTGACGATCATCCCATTTTGACACAGTCTGGCTCCAGTCTTTCTTGGTCGACCCAAGAATCTTTCTACTTCAACAAAAAGTCTAGACATCAGAGCTGTGACCCAAGGACCTGCACGCTTTGTTGTTACCTAATCCTCGGCTGTCAGTTGTCTCACGTGCAAGCCAGAGTTGAAAAATCGATCCGACGCTTTCCGCCACAAAATATCCGCTGTCTCTCACCCTTTGGAACAAATTCCACGGTACGGACTACGGAGTGCCTTGACCGTCAACCAGCGACAGAACCTAGAGCAGCGAGGTCTATGTGTCACGGAGTACTTGTACCACACAGCTCGGAGCTGGACGGTGAAGTATGAAACTAGACCAATCCGAAAACGGACTAGCCCGAAACTAGCGTCTACAGACAAGGAACGCCAAGATTTCTTCTTTCTTCGATCTTTCACGTTCGACACTTCCAAAACGCCACACCAAAATCTTCCCTAGCTCTACGCAGTAGAGTTTGGAGGCATTGTGACATCGGTGGTGAGATTTGCTGTGGTCGTTAAAATGTACAACCATCGACCACAGAACCAATAATATGTAGATAACAGTGTCGATGTAACATTTTTCCTTCTCCGTAGAAAATCTCTCCTTTTGCCACTTTCAACTCTCAACAATAAACACATCATATGATGTTGCCGGCATGCCCAGTGCCCACCAGTCAACCGTCAACGGCATTCGTGTCTAGACCGTTTGCATAAACCAATGGCAATGGCGGATCACACAACAATGCGGATTCCAAAGATCTTCTCATCATTTTCCTCTTCAGGAATCATATGGAGCCGTCCGAGTGCCGCACAGAGTCTATGACTTCATTGACTTGGCTTTGGAGCGGATCAATCAGTTTCGGTGTTGAAGGTACGTACTACGTAAGTCTAAGAAGATATGTAGCACGAGGACTGTGCTACGTTCTATCGATCTTTGGAATCTTGGCAGCTCGGCAATTAGGTAGGACGGTCCGACTTGTTGAAACACGCTGGCTAGTTTTGTCCAAAGAACTCCGCCTTTGGATCCTGTTCTCACTCACAAGGCTGGCATACATGTCACAACTCCATATGACAAGACGGCATACCTAGCACAAAATGCCCGCACGTGTGGCGACGTTCCATTGCGCAGAACGGAGTACGCCTGTTCTGGAAGAAGGGTCACGCGTTCTGTGACTTCTATACATACTATGAAGAAAGACACTAGAACCGGATGGAAGAAAAAGCATTTCAAGCAAGGTTCCCTGATTGTGAGTAGAGACCTGTCAGTTAGGATTCAGTCGGTTTATCCGGTTTGTGTCAAATGCCGTAACAGGGGTTGTCTAGTTCGAGTTGGCGGAATTACTTTCGAGAAATCTGGCTGACTTCACGGTTCAGGCTTACGTCTTACGAAGAATCGAACTAAGCCAACCGATACGTATACGATCGGACTAGATGCATTAGGACTGACAACTCCGTGCTCCGTCTCTATACGGAAGGACGGAACGCTAGTTCGACAACATCAACTTTTCAGCTCAATCACCCACTTTACAGTCTTTGCCTCTTTCAGAACAAGTACTGTTCATGTCGGAGTAGTTTTCCGATGGTTTCAATAGTGTCTAGTAGTGCGTATTTCAGGTCTCTTTCCTGCTCAAACATTCCGATTGTTCATATATGAGGTTGCGGCTTKCCCGTGCGTCCTGAATCCGGTTTTGTGCGCGTTGTGTTTAAAGCCACCGATGTAGCTAGCGCGCTGCTTGACTTTAACCGGGCTGGCTCTCTGCATGCAGGGTGCGTATGTTGCGACACTGAGATGCCTGCGATTCCCCTCGTGCAAGGAGACCCTCCATAACCGGCTTAGCGTCAGGTACACCCGCAATGCATGTCAAAAGGGGCGGGACTTGGCGTATCATTATTGGTGCGACTAGGGATAGTGGGTCATGCACGAGTCCGGTCTAACGTTCGCGTTTCAGAAACCGACCAGCGTGTACTCCGTAAGTACCAGGTACAAAACGTACACGTAAGGATACTTACCTTGTACATAGTTAAGTGCATCATAACTATTGAACTTTATCGCACACTCATTGCCTCCGTACTGCCGAGGCATAATACATAGTACATTACTCGATCATATGTAGCGGAGCTCACAATGCCACATACACAGTCCAGAAGCCAGCCAGCGATATGAACAGTACGCACCTTGTCCTGCTCAGCCCAGAATCATCACTGAGTGTGTATATCATATATTCTATAGTGGTTCGTCGATTTTAGTACACGGTAAGCAATGAACGGACCGTCTCCACGATGGCACGATCCGTCGTCGTAGTTCGTTTGAGCGCGATCGATCTTCGATCTGGTAGGGATGGATGCGACGCTGTTCATTATTAAGCACTAACCAAACACTACTTAATTACATAAGGATACGATAGGATATATGGTATACCTGATACAAGCTATGTCTAGATCAATAACAATCAGACTGAAAATATAGTACTTTTTGACCAAGTTTGATATGCTTGCTGCAAAATTGAATTCCAATCATTCCATGGAAGAGGATGCCTTTCTCGCAATCTGGAGATGTTCCCGGGTGGCTTGGAGTTTAACGTCGTGGCATCGTTACCTTGCTCTCGAACGATATTTACATACCTAGGTACTTCTTGATAGAACTGTCTACGGTCATTTTGACAACTTCCATCATAACAATCATACATGGGTAATGGCGCGTGCAGCTGTTGGTGAACTGAGCGTGAAATATAGCACTAACCCTATGTGGTACATAACCCTAAGACATGCGGGTCTCGCGGAAAGAAAAATTCCGCTTAGTCACCGGAGACGGATAGTGTCTATCCGACGTCATCAATCACCCTCTTCCCTCTTGCATGTTTTGATATCGCTTCTGTAATGAATTGAGAGCACCAATAACGAGCAAAAGTCATCAATCTAGAATCCCATCGGAAAGCACTCAGCCTGCAGAATGACCTCCGACTCCTCACCAGTCGCTCTTGTAAGGCGAAAGAAACGTGTCGGGATAGCCTGCGATTTCTGTCGGCAGAGAAAGGTTCTCCTCTCCGAAAGTTGTCCTTAGAGTCAATTCTAACTTTCACCGTTTACCAGCTGGGCTGCGATAATGCCAAACCAAAATGCGAGAATTGCAGATGTTCAGGCAAAAGTTGTAACTATTCGGAGCGGGCGAAGAAGATCAGGTGAGTAAATCGTTTTCACAGTTTGATGTCCATCTCTAAGGTGTTAGACCTACGAACTTTCAGATACGGCATTTAGAGGATGAGAATGCGGAGCTCAGAAGTTCCTTGTCGAAGCTCAAGTCTCGTTTGAGTCAGGTGGAGCAATCGATTAGTGCTTCTGGCTCTGGCGGCATTGATCAGAGCAATCATGGACAGTCTGTTTTGCAAGTCTCACATCCCGTACAGCCTACAGCTTCGGCACGTGTCATAGAGTCTCTGAAACCACTCTTTAATCAACCTTGTTACTCCACCGGTGACCGAGAAGTCCAATTCCATGGCCCCTCAAGCGCCATGTTTGATGAATCACATCAACAAACCACCATCCCATCAAATCCTACTGTTTCCATCGATCCCACGAAGAAATACGAATTACTTGGAAACTGCATCAAACAACGTATGCGCCTATATTCCCTTTTTGGTAATTGCTTATAGCTGACTTTGACAGGTCAAATGGAACCCATCGATCTTGCGGCAGGCCGCCTCGACTTCGATGGCGTAGATCCCGAAATAGGCATGCATCTCCTATCCGTGTTTTGGAACCGACAGCACGCCTCCGGATTAGTGGTTTATCGCCCTGCCTTCATGCGGGATATGGCGTGCAGCGGGCCGTATTTTTCTAAACTGCTGTTAAATGCCATCTTCTTCTCGGCATCCAAAAACTCGCCTCGAACGGAATTCAAGTGTTCAGGTGTCGTTACAGAGGCGCCCGCCGCTGTTTCACCGTTTAGAATACGAGCGGAGGAACTATTGTCCATGTCCACATCTGGACTGCCGACAAGAATGAAAAGTGATATTACCACCATACAGGCGCTGTTGATCATGTCCGAGGCGCTGTTTGCATGGTGCGATGAGCGGAGTTTGTCTTGGCTGTATTCCGGGCTTGCGATTAATATGATTGTTGATCTGGGAATACATACTGACAGACGGACACCTGCGATGAACAAGGCTTTTACGTCAGAGGATTCGGAGATTCGTCGTAGACTATTTTGGGCTGCTTTTGGTATGTATTTCCTTCAGTTAGCTGGTTGCCGTCATCTCACGCACTATAGTCCAAGATAAAGTCCAATCTATCTACCAAGGACGACCCGCTCGTCTCCGTGAACAAGATGTCAACGTACCCATTGCTTTCATGGACGATTACGAGGAACTGGATCAATTTACTTCGCTTTCTTATGCGCGAGAAGACATTTCCATGAGCTTTCCTACTCGCAGCGTTTCTGTATTTGAGCAGCAGTGCAGACTCAGTCTCATCATGGATAGAATTCTGTTCGGGATATATGCAGAAAATTACAATTCGAGGAGTACGTCTCAACTGCTCAATACTGCGCGCGCTCTGCATCAAGACCTCGAACACTGGCGGAAATCTCTCCCGGAGCATCTGAATATGAACTTTGATGCTTCCAGCAATCCACCGCTGACACCTCATGCTTTGTCTTTAATGTGAGTCTGTATAGATTTTACAGATTACATGTTTGCTAATGCGCTCTACAGGTCCATGTATTACTCCCTTATCATCCTCCTATATCGCCCGTTCGTATCCGATGGACACGTGAACGCTATCTCCCCATCCGCGATTCGCGACGCCTTCACTACATGCGCAGCCGCCGCTTCGGGTATCGACGCAACACTACGAGTCTATCTACAACGCTTTTGCATTACTACAGTCCCATATTTTATGTCTTTTGCCACATATGTGAGCGGAACAATCCACGTACGCATTGCAGCACAGAGCGGACGCGAGTCGGAAGCATATAAGAGTCTTGAGAATTGTCTAGACATCTTGTCTCAGCAGCAATCGGTGTGTCGTGCGCCGCGGAGAGCTAGACGGATTCTTTTGGGGTTGGCTAGACGCTTGAACGTCCATATTGATGATTCGTCGGCATCTATGGGAAATACGCGAATGAACTCGGACACAAATCTTGATGCGCCAATGCACGCATCAACACTGGAAAACCCGCAAAGTGACTTTGAACTATTGATGTCGGGTTTGGATATTGACGCTATCATTCAGAGCTTTGAATTCGATCAATCGAGTATGATGAATCAGGCCGAGCACATGAATAGTTCATCCGCAGCAACGAATGCTGATGATTTCAGTCAGTGGATGCTACAAGACCCTTTGTTTGGATATGATTCGTTGTTTCCAATGGATAGCTCTTCTGCGTAGTAAAATACATACCAATTTTTTAGGGTATATATTTGGGAAATGTTTACCCATCAACAATTGAACCTCAGGTCAGATTCAATAACAACTTCCAAAGAATAGCAGTAGTAGTTTATGATACAACATTCACTCGAATCAAATCAACACACTTAAGCAAAGTCCTTATACATCGCCTTCTCAAACCCAACAATCACCTCCCGAACCTGCTCATCCGCATTCGGTAACACCTGCGTCCCAAAAACACCACATAATCCAGCTTGACGATCAATGAACTGGTGAACAGAGTCAATTCTCTCATATTTCATAATCAGGATGTTCAAGAGGGGGCATACCCAAAAAATGTTCGGCAGTCCACTCCAACACAAATACCCTTTCCTCCTCCACCTCAAACCCGCCGAATCCACATCCTCCAAACTCAACAATCCGCCCAGACTATAATCATACCTGACCTGCGCAAACGTACCTACATACGGCGGCGCACCACTCTCTTGTCCGGGCTCAATATGACTGAACAACCCCTGCAGAGATTCGCGCGACGAAGCCGAGAGCTGAGGCTCAAACAAGAACGTGTCTACCGTCTCGCCCCTGAGAAGTTTGCCATCATTAACAAGCAGGCTGTGCAGGATTTTGATGTATGAGGCCATGGATGTGTAGAGGCCTACTCCGCCCATTTCTTCGGTTGCTTCGGATAGAATATGTGGCGCTGTGTCGGGGATGAGTTTTCCTCCATGGCCATTTGGGGTAGAAGGATCTCGACGGGTCATCGGTACCAATTTCGCAGTGTCAATTTCGGGGTTTTTGTGAGGGAAGTATGTCAAATCCCGTATACCGAGAGGGGAGGCGATGTTTTGTTGGGTGTATTGCTCGAGTGATTGTCCCGTTAGATGAGTGATGAGGCGTCCGGCCCATTCCATCCCGGAACCGTATTCCCAGATTGTGCCTGGTTGAGCGACAAGAGGTTCTGAGAAGGATTTTGTGACTGTTTTGAAAGGTTGGAAGGGTGGGAGGCCTTGGGAAATGTTGTATTTTTGCACGAGGGGGGATGCGAAGCCATACGTTAGGCCGGAGGAGTGAGAGAGGAGTTGTCTGTATCAGCATCAGCTACAGCTCAATTTGATTCTCCTGTGAACGAAGTCTTGACAGTTACATACCGAAGCGTAATTTTCTCCGTGCGTTCCTCAAGTCTAACCTCCCCGTCAACCTCCTTCAGAACTTTCAATGCACCCAACTCGGGCAGTACAACGCCCAAATCATCATCAATACCCACAAGCCCGCTTTCAACAACTTGTAATGCAGCAATAGAAGTTATCAGTTTTGATGCGCTGGCTAACGTCATTATGTCGTCGACTTGGAGTTTTTCGGATTTTGTCCCTTTATCGAGGGAGCGGTGGCCGAAGGATTTGGAGTACACGAGACCTTGAGATTTGGTTGCTGCCATGACAGAGGCGCCGGCAAGGCCGCCGTTGCTGATAGCGGTTTGGATGCTTGTTTCGAAGCTGGAAGTCATGATTGTATGTTTCTGGTATAGTCGTTGGAGGAGGTTGGGATATGGGTGATTGATTCAATGTCGGTTCAATCTAGAAGTAAATACAAAGTCGACGGTATTCTTCACTTCTTATATCTCTATGGAACCATACTACTTGCTCAAATTATTACGAAAAGTCTGTCTCTCATAATTACTGATGTCATGCTAGACGTGGGTATACGGAAGGTGAGAACCCGCTGAATAAACGGATAATGTTGTTCCCTCATTAACTAGCTACCCCTAATCGCAGACTGGGACTTCTCGGGAAAAGCAATGTAGATAGTAACCTGATTACAAAGGCAATTTTATTTTCGTTTCTGAATATACTATTTCCACGATGCATTGAAATCGGATGAAAGGTCTCAGATAGCCGACCACGTTGCTCGTCGTTAATAGACGGAACCTCACTTTCCGCCGTTCCGTGATTAGCCCTAATTGCGTGCACGCATATATGGTCGACTTTTCGAGGATTCGAGAATAGTTTTTCTGATTCATCGGAAGTGAAAAGCTTTTACGCTTGCGGCAGTCAGAAGCTCCTTTACATGTTATCATATTTAGGTTGAAGTGCAAAATCATTCTGTCAGAATACATATACTTTGATTGAACCAATGTCAATCATATAGAAACGAATTATATGACTAGCTTGTAATCCAATTTTTTTTCCATCGTACGAGTTTCGTAACCCCATTATTCATATCCAACTCAGTAATCATCTATCGCCAAGTATCGCTCTCAGTAGCAGTGCTAACACCACAACCGGACGGCACAGTATACGAGCGGTTAGGATCACTCTCCCAAACAATCGACCCACTTGACTCCTTGCGAATATACTTGTACTGGAAGGTTGTTCCAGCGGGCAGGCTGATAGTCACGAACCAGAGGTTGTCGCTGGAAGTATATTCACTAGCGCTGAGTGCAATGGCCTTGCTGGTATCCCAGCTACCGAGCTGGGAAATTGAGCCGGAAATGTACACGTTTTCGCCGTAGGTGGTTGTTGCGATTTCGTCAAAGGTGACGGCTACGGAGGTCGGGGTTGTGCAAGAGGTAGCGCTGGTGGTGGTAGTAGTGGTTTTTGAGACGGAGGTAGTGGTAGTGGCAGAAGTGGTGGTGGTACCTGCTGTGCCGCTGGTTAGGGTGCTGGGCCAAGAGGTTCCGGTAGGAGTGCTGTAGGTGCCAGTGGCAGAGCCAGTTGAGCAAGAGCTGGGAACCGAGTTGGCAGAAGCAGCGCCCCAGGAAGGAGGCACGATACCGTTACGACGATTGTTGGCAGTGAGCAAAGCGGCATACGACCATGTGAGGTCACGAGCGGAGAGCTCGGTACCGGCTGACTTGTCGAACTGCTCGGAGAGAGAACCGTTGGTCAAGGCATGAGTCTGTACAATGCTGACATATCCGTCGGCATAGGTCTTGACGGCGCTGATGATCGCTGTGAAGGCAGTGCTACCAGAGGCGTAGGTACCAACAGCGGCAGAGCTGTAGACATCCTTGAAGAAAGCCAGAGAGGTACTGGTGATGGTGATGGAGCCGATCTTGTTCCATTGATAAATGGCATCGTACAATTGTTCAGCAGCAGCGAGAGTGGTCAAGAACCACGGATTACCATTATAATATGAGTCCTCAGGGTAACGTCCCACAGCGACAGCAACGCCCTCAGCGATGCCAGAGTCAAGGGAATAGACAGAGCGGAACGAGTCAGTGTAGACTTTGTGGTTGGCGAGTGCGCGAGGTGAGCAAGGCTGGAAAGTGACATCGTCACAGGTGGCCTGGGGATCAAACGTGTTGATACTAGCCAAGACAGTGTTGGCATCCTTGCCGGAACGACCACCGCCAGTGTTGGCGTTGATGTAAGATCCGGTCCAAAAGGTCTGCAAGTAGCAGAGAATCTGGGGAGCTTGAGAGTCACACCACGAGCAGGATGCGCCAACTCGGCCAGCAAAGGTGCTTCCCTCGACGAGAGCACGGTGCTGGTTGGCGACGGTGAAGAAGGACATGCTGTTGACTTCTTCCCAGAGATCTAAGATAAAACATTTAGCAATAATCCGTATATTGGCTGGKGAAAGACGTACCAAAACCGCTCTGACTCCAGTACTGGGAAACGTAGGACAGATCGTTGCGCACAATGGGCCAGATGTTGCTAACAGCATAGCTAGAGTATCCGTTGTCCTACAGGGGTTAGTGACGTCTACTATTTCCAGGGGCATGATGACATAGCCGTCTTTCATGTCGAGAAGAACATACAAGCAACCAATTACCAAAGTCGATCAAAGCAATAGCACGGAGCGCAGGTCCGTCGCGTTGCGGACGTCCCCAAGAGCCAGTGAAGGCGGTCGTGTCAACGTTGAACTTTGGCTCAGCGAGACCAGCACCATTTGAGAGGTCGCCAGAGGGATTGGAGACGGTCTGCAGGTGCGCCTGTGCATTGACGTACTCCTCGATGATAGTCTGCAGAGCGAGGTCCCCATTACGGAAGAGATCGATCAGAACCTTCAAAGTGAGAGCGGAGTCTCTGGTCCAGGTGTAGTAATCTAAGCCGTCAGAAGCCGCTACTCGAGTCAAGATAGATAATAAACTTACAGTCCGGGCTGCTTGTACTGGGACTGGCGATAACGATACCAGCGCTTGCGCTCTGAGCATAAGCACCGCTGGCTCCGATGTTGTTCAAGATTCCATTAAGAGAGACGGTAGTCTCGGTGGCAAGCCAAGCGTCCAAGCTAGTTGTAGCACGGCGAGACAATTGGGGAGCTGCCAGTACAGATTGGCCTAGAGCCAGTGCGCAAAGCACCGAGGAGAGGCGAGAAATAGTCATGATAGACAGACAAATTTCGAGATAGGAAGGGTAGACGAGGGTGATGAGATGATGAGCTGGGAGTAGTCCACGGTGAGGTTTTTCGCACTCTTTATAGACATACTACTGCCGGCATTTTCTTGTATAATTACAATCACCTTTCTGAATACAAATCTCCGGTGAGCATACCTCTCCGCAAGTTATTGCCCATCTCGCCACCCTTGTGCACACTTGATTGGTGTGGCCGGCGAGAGATCATCAGGGCAACTTCGCCTTGCACATCAATGCAAGTCAAAAGCCGAGAACCACGCACTCCAGAGTCCGTTTCAAACCAGAGCACGGAAATTATAAAATCATTCCGTCGCTGTGACTGGCTCGCAAACCCGAAGCTGACGGTTAAATTTAGTGCCGGACGCAGGTTCCCGAATAGGATGAAAAATGAGACTATGACAGGCTTTAGTAAGGGGAATTTTTAATCTGAAAGTCTCGGCATCGCGAATCAATGAATAATCGTGCAGAATTTCAAGGTTTTCAAATCCCCGCAATCCGCATTGCTACCGTGGGGTACTCCGGAGAATCCTTGTGTGCTTGCCTAATGGGACGTAGTCTTCTGATTGTTCTCAGATCGAAGAGGCTTATGGGCTTTAAGCTACGGCCGCACTGACAAGTCAATTATGAGTCTGAGGAGTACGGATCGGATCACTTCGGCTATTCGACACATGGCATATGATGATCGAGCTCTAGCGCATTAAAAAACGGTTGCAGTACCATTTACCTGCTCGGCCGCTATTAGACTAACCTTCTGTTGACGGGTTTTCCTAGTGGGACTGAACCTGTTGGTAAGCATAACGGCTTATGAGTTAACTTAGCATTTGATAATAATATAAGCACAACTATACCATGCATTTAGCTGCTTAGTATCAGATCATCACGGGAGATTGCCTCGGTGGACGGTCACGGACTCGGACCCGGCTTGATTTTGACTGTAAAGCGTTAGAAAAGTTGTGCTAAACAGCTAGCGAATTTTTGAGAGTTTTAGTGCCGGAAAAACTCAATTTGTTTCTATAATTGCCTATAGCACCTTTGTATAGTTTCATGCATTAAGTTCACTTCTCAATTTTATGACTACCGATGTCCGATGTGTCCTTGGCCTGGACATAGGATACTTCTCCTCGTCCTCTTTCAATTTCAAACGATCGATCGAAGACCTTTTTCTCGATTTTTGGTCATATTGTATATTGTATCTTGATCTGTCGCTGTAATTATCACCCTGATATATGAATCCTCCTGAGGATTTTGATCCCTATATAACGTGGTTATTGTAACCCGCAAAAGTTGATGATTACTATCCAAGCTAATAAATGAGAACTATCCTTATGTCAATATTGATCACTAGAAAGCTAGGTATTATAGATACATGCTACCCTCAGGTTGATAAGCCAATCTCCCGCTTGCTTGCTGCACGATAGGCAGCAATTACATCTCCACTCTTCGTTATGGTTGAATGTAGGTTGGTCCGACTCGGCTTCTTTTCCTGCGACATTGTCTTCCTCGTCCTTGAACACAATTCTCATCTCGTCAGGTGTATGGCCTCTTGACTCAGGGTAGAAGAAGTAAACGGTCGGTATAACCAAGACCAGAGCAGGGACAAACTCAATATACTATCTTCATTGAATGGCGGCAAGTGCAATTGGATCAAAATATCGATTGCAACCTTGCAGCTGAAGTCGAGAAGAGACATAGGGCCACACCACGGGCGCCGTAAGAACATGGCCAGGTTTCCATCGTGTACGCCATAACAAGAAGCATTAATGCAATGTCATACCCACCAAAGAAGATGAAGAGAAAAGGAATATCCCGTTTCCAATAATCAGTGTTTTGTTTCTGGGTCCGAAACTGCACCTATCCCCATTCCCGCTCACCGCAGATCCCACCGCTGTTGTGTCTCCGCAAATTTGGCTGATGAGCATTATCACGGGAGAGGTGAGAAATAATTTTCGCCAATCGACTCAATCGACCATGAAGACGGCGTCGACTGCCATGATGGATGATATTCCACACATTGAGGAACCCATTGAGCAAAGTTTGTTGGGGGACAGAAGCTATACCAACAGCCTCGAGGATAAGTGCAACATAGTAAGAAATGACACCGCTGCAGTGAAAATATCGAGCCACTAAATCTGCTAGTCCTTGTCAGAAAATAACCAATGTCTTCTGATACTTAGTTTTCAACCCATTGCCCAAAGACGCCGACAGATTTGTAATGAATAGCCGATAACAATTGGCCTTTGAACTAATCATATCACAGTAGCTGGTTGTATCAATAGTATTTCGTTCAAGTATGAAGAAGTCTCTGATGTATGACATTTCAAACTCAACGAGCGGATGGTTTATATCTCCACTGGCGCGATATTTTGCAATCACATCACGGGCTTCTTCAAACTGATCTTGCGATATGAGCCAAAGGGGTGACTCTGAAAAGGCCAATGTAAACGGTAGTCAACAATGGAATGACAACCTAAAGCAGAGATGGAAATCTCCATGCTCATGAGCCGGTCATGGCTTGTACCCCGTTTCAACCCAAGCCACGATGATGCTCCCCGTATCAGCGTCGGCATGTTAAAAATAAAAGGTCGTTTCTTGCGTGAATGATACTCACAAAATTGATAATTGTATAGAGCAGTACAGGTCTTTCGATGCGGAGGATACGGAATCTCCGTAATGAGGACTATAGCAGAGACGAACCAAGTCGCAGAGGCGCCGACAAGAAAGCGACCGATATTAAAAGATGTTTCGTTCTGGGCAGCGGTCTGATCAGCGGTACCTGCAATTGACAACAAAATTCTATTATAAAGACTTTTTACACGGCCATAGCGGTCGGAAAACCATGCTTGTAATGGAAGAAAGACTAATAGTTCAAGCGCATACTCGGCTGTGATTGGCCTGCAAAAGTAAGCACTAAATGTCCCTGTCATTTGACGGCTTCGTATTCAGCGTCCTACGACTTCAAATTCAGTTTTTCATCATATATTTATTTTCCTACATTGTAATTACTGAATTTTATCAGCCCTCATTTGTTTCGAAGGCCCTCCTTCTAGCTCAGTGACTCAGGATCATCATTTTACGCTGTTCGTATCTGAGCCTTCGAGCTCTATTTTCCTCAAAAAATGTCAATACAGCCTACTCTGAGGCGTGTCGCGAGAGCAAGTAATGCGCATAATCATACAGTTCACACCGCTTTTGCAAATCCTCATTCTCAAACATTTCAACTACACGATGGCCGCGTGTTAGGGTTTGCCGAGTACGGCAACCCAAATGGCAGGCCATTACTCTATTTTCATGGCTTTCCATCATCACGCATCGAAGCAGAACCTGCAGATGACATGGCTCGACGCTGTGGCATAAGGATTCTAGCGCTAGACAGGCCAGGATTCGGTCTGTCCACGCCCCAGCCAGGCCGTAAGATTGTGGATTGGCCTAATGACGTTCGCGACTTTGCGACAGGCATGGGTCTGGATCGATTTGCGGTCATGGGCCTTTCTGGTGGTGGACCTTTTGCGCTTGCTTGTGCTCATGCATTGCCGAAGGATATGGTTGCTGGTGTTGGCTTGTTTGCGAGTGGAGGACCCTGGGCGGCTGGAACGCATCATATGTCGCTGATGCGGAGGATGATGCGTGCTCTGGCTGTATACTGGCCATATGGGCTTGGATTACTGCTCAATGTGCTGGTTCGTGGATTTCGAGCAGTAGCTACCTCAGGCCCAATCGTGAGGCGAGTTGATGCATGGTTAGAAGCACAAGATAAGAAAAAGAAGGAGAAGGAGCAAGAAAGCGCAGCGTCTATCGAGAATGACACCTCTATTGCAAATCCGAAAAAGACCCCTGCAGAGCGCAGAAAATACTTACTGGACGTTTTGATAAACGAACCATTTGTACAAGGCGCTAGCGCAACTGTCCTGGAAGCCGATTTACTGTCATCTCCAGACTGGGGATTCAAGTTCGAGGACGTCGACTTTGATCCTGTACGGATCTGGCATGGGTCTAAAGATGGAAATTCGCCCATAGCGGCGATAAAGTATCTGGCTCAGAGGCTACCTCATGGTGTTTTGACCGAATATGAGAACGACACGCATTATACGATGTTTTCGCACCTGGAAGAAGCGTTGACAGAGCTTGCAAGGGATTATGATGCCCATGCTTCTGATATATCGTCAACATCTTGAACAGACACGTTTAAGTTGACACCAATGATTTCATATTTGCATTTTTTCCAGAATATCGGTGATATCCCTGTATAATATCTTGTCCTCCACTCAAATTTGAAAATCTCCTCTATCAAATATTTGAATGAATGGCTGTAGACATAATGACTGTGGTGTCAGGTTACGATCAGCTATGACAAAACCACACCTGAACGATATGAAGGCTAAGTGGACTGATTGGAAGAGCCATTTTTGAATGAACACAAACAAAGTGAAGAGTCGCCCGGTCCAAGTAGTAGAACCTGGGGTTTAGGGTTTGTGGTGTTGGGGCCTGAGGCGTTGGCGGGCAATGCCGGGCAACAAACAAACAAACAGAGTCGACTGACTGAAAGAAGAAGGACTTCTTCCTAATATCACCTCTCTTTTATTTTCATCAGGTCTTCATATAAGAAGACTGGCAGACACTTCACCACTTCATTGCTCTCCATCGAACAATCGAACAGGACCAGGAAAAGGAACAGACTTCCATTTTTTCTTCCCTCTGAACGACACCAGACAAGTAATATGCCTTGGGAGCTGCAGGTCTGTCGCTTCTGCGGCAAAGGCTACGGTCACAAAACTGGCTTGCGCAACCATCTGAGTCAGTATGTTGGGAACTGGCGCATTCCAGCCGATGGTGTTCATGACGTGCTGGAAATTCAGAAGATCCTCTACCCTGACGATGACCATAGCGAGTATCAATGTCCATCTCGTCATTGTCGGGAGATTATTGCTACTAGACAAAAGTTCACCCATCATGTCATTGCTTTCTCGCATTGGGGAAGATTCTCTCAAGTCCCACAGAGAGACGTCTTGGGTAGTAACAAGGATACCGACGAGGAGAGTATAGACCTCAGCAATGTTAGCGAATGGGTGCTTCCATTCGATGAGGAAGCGGTTAAGGTCTTTAAACCAGAAGGGTCGTTTCCATTTCTCCGCCTCCCACCAGGTCAGTATGACACTGAATTGTTATGGCTACCCAATCTTGACTCTGTCTAGGCTAACCAAGATACATGAAATGAAAACAGAACTGCGGTTGATGGTATACGATATGGCCTTGTGCTATCCCACAATCCAATTTTCTTCGACGGAGGAAGACTACCCAAGCGTTCGAAAGGGGAAAGTTTACTCTCAGCATAACACAGATCACAACCCATTGGCTCTCTTGATTGCGAGCCGTGGAATTTATGAAGAGGCGCGAGGTGTCTTTTACGGGAAAAATGAGTTTGTGTTTTCTCATATCGATGCTCTCCCAGTTTTTCTCATTGGTATCGGGCAGGAAAACGCGAATCTGCTACGATCTGTGAGATGGTGGGGTGCTGCTGAGCGTCAATATGATAACCAGCTTGACACTATTCGACCTTACATTAGGGGACTAGCGGGACACAATTTAACGGACGATAACCAACTCAATATCTGGAATGACTACCCAACATATTTGGCTTTTTTGAAAGCGATAGGTCGATTGAGTTGTATTGAGCCACTTCCAGAACCGCATCGCTTACTGCTCTGGAATCCAAACGACTCGAGCCGCGCAAATCGAATTCGATATCAGTTGGGAATTCATTTTTCAAATACTATCTTTGACTATAGATATTGGTATGCAGATGCATGGCTTGGAGGGGCCACGTATGAGTTGATCTGCCGCGTGGAAAAGAGTGGTCGATAAAGATACGTATGAAATGGGTCAATAGATTCTGTGTGCATTGCAGTCAGGGATGAGGGATATGTCGTACCTTACATTGTCAAGCCGCGAGAACATTGAAACCGAGAGCGAATGATATGTACCTAGAGAATGATCAGGATAGACGAGTTATGCTAGACTGACATGTAACTATGTTTACAAACCCCCAAAAAGCGACTAATGAACAAACTTTAAAATTCTATTCTAGTCTTTCCCTATTATAACTATTTAGCTACAGATATGGCCATGGAAAAGACGAATATTGAGCTGTGAAGTATTCTAAGTCAAAAAGTTCCTCATCCGTCCATGAAGAACACTTTTCCTAGCTATGATACACAGTCTCATGCCTCTACAAAAAGTAGCCTGCAAACTCTAAAGGATCCAAAATTAGGTTGAAAAACAATAAAGCTATAAAAAAACTGCGAATATAGCTGTGATCGCTCTGCCTCTCACTTTCTCAATTCTCGCCGCTTCCTGATTGGGGGTGAAGTTTTCTACACGCCGCCGCCCCCAGAAGACACCTGAATCATGCACCAGTTATGAAGCAATGCCGATCTCCATTTGAGAAACGACTAGACTGCGCAATTCACTCTCAGCCCTACCGACCTGGCAAATATCAAATGGAAGATTTTTGTCTGCCTCAGTATCCTGGACCTGGACTACAACACGATTGTAATGGACGCTACACATGTGTATATATGGTGCCAATAGCAATTCAACGTTGCTCAATTCGTTCCGGTGCTAGTATCACAGAGAAGAGGTCACTAAGTTCTGTCTAGTCGGATAGTATGATTTCCAGGTGCGGGGTTACACGTTCTCCTAGCTACGATCATCTCCTCTTCGGGCAACGACGCGAATGCAAAACCAACTAGACTCTAACTCTGTTATCTTATAGACCTTCCTTGATAAGCCCGATATTCCGGACTTACGAAAGTGAATTGCTTGTCTATTGGACAACGAGACTGTTATCATGTAACAACATCACAGGTCTCAATGTTGGCATGCTCTATCTACCGAGTGGGAAGATGCACCTAATGACAAGAACTAAGAGTATTCCACGTTGCAGCTCGAGCTCGTTCCAGATTCATGGGGTCTTCGTAGACTTTTGATCCAGCAAATACAAATCATCTAACGTGTCTTTGCTAATCTGCAGATAAGAGTGCTTGTGAGTCCTTCCTCCTTGCGTTGGTCCAATATCACGTATTTCCGGGTGGCTACACAAGAGTGCTATACGCATAACGAAAATTCCTCCCTCACTTACCTAGGATATTTAAAGTTTAAGATCCTAGTAACATAAGAACAGGCCTCGATAACTCAGTAGAACTTTTTGAATTTAGCCTTCGATACACAAGTTCCTTGGATCCTGCAACTCCAACGGAGGGCAAGACAGCGATTGGCCACTAGCACACAAAGAAACATACAGACTAAATAAAGTGGCAATGTAGGCAGGGCTCATGCCAGAGATACCACTTGATCACAAGACATCATGCAAGAAAGCTACCGTTACAACAGTACATTTCCCCGCATTTTGGTATTGCTTATCAGCCCTTCATCCCCTGCATAAATACGAGTTCTTAAGGGAGATCAACAATTAACCATTAAAAAAAAAATAAATAAAAAAAAAATAACTTCAGTGCCACACGAGAAGCTCCGAGTCTGACATGATGGATATCGATATTGCCCCAAGCGCCTTCGAATCTGATCCCGAAAAGAAGATCCAGCCACATGTTGCAGCTGAGCGCATCGGTGACCAAATCCCACATGAATTACTCGAAGAGCTGGCGCCTAATGGCGAGAGTGAATACATTCTCGGAATCATCAACTCAATGGGCGAAGAGGAAGCCATAGCGATTGTTCACGAATCACTGGAATTCCATGCCGATGACTGGAATTTCCCTTCTGATATGCGTGAGCGAATGAAGCGGTTGTTGGAGGGACCCAAATTGTATGGCGAGTTTTACGATCGCGATTTGAGAATAGATGCCACTATGATGCGATATTCGTCGCCGTATCCTGGTGTCCGTGCTGTTGCCGAACTGGTCGATAATCCGGACGTTCCCATTGAGACTATACGAGCCTACTTTTTGGGTATTGGGTGGGCGGTCATTGGGACTTTTATGTCGACCTTCTTCAACAGCAGATTCCCTTCAATTGGTTAGTGCATATTGCTTACTATTGTGTAACTCATGCTAATTTATGTCTAAGGACTGTCCGGTTCTGTAATCCAGATCCTGTTATTTCCCTGCGCAAAATTTCTTGAAGCCGTTCTTCCCGACTGGGGAATCACAGTTATGGGCATTCGTCACTCTTTGAATCCCGGGCCTTGGACTTTCAAAGAGCAAATGTTTGCTACCATCACTTTCAATATTGCCATCTATACCACAAACAGTTATTCAATGATTCTGGTCCAAAAATCACCTCTATTCTACAACGAAAAGTTCATCACGTTTGGATATCAATTGATGTTGACATTGTTCGTGCAACTCATGGGCATGGGCTTTGCCGGCTACCTGAGGCGATTTAGTGTATACCCTGTCAAGGCATTGTGGCCTACTATCCTGCCAACTATTGCTATGAATCGCGCCCTGACCAAAACAGAACCCAGGGAGAACGTTTACGGGTGGACAATATCTCGTTACCGGTTCTTCTATATTGTGACGCTTTGCATGATAGTATATTACTGGTTACCAGGGTATCTGTTTACTGCGTTGTCCACCTTCAACTGGATGACGTGGATCTCGCCTCAAAACGTCACGTTAGCAATCATCACGGGGTCAGTTACTGGACTCGGGCTTTTCAATCCCATCACCACCTTTGATTGGAACGTGGCAACCTCATCTTATGCCGCACTCGCCCAGCCGTTCTTCAGTACCATCACAATGTATTGTGGTAGCGTGTTGGGCGCTTTTATCATTCTCGGCATGTACTATTCCAACATGTACAACACTGCATACTTACCCATCAACTCATCATCGACATTCGCAAACGACGCAACAAGCTACAATGTGTCCAAGGTGGTGATTGATAACAATTTCAATGAGACTCTATATCAGGAATATTCTCCTCCGTTTTACACCGCTGGATACATCTTGACCGTTGGCGCCAATTTCGCCTTTTACCCGGTGTACTTTTTGTACATCATGGGAAACCAGTGGAAGACCATGAAGAAAGCGTATATTGATTTCTACCAGGGTTTACGACATGGTAAGGGGAATTACGAAGGAGCCATGGACGTGCACAGTCGGCTCATGTCGAAATACAAAGAAGTCCCGGATTGGTGGTTCATTCTAATCCTCCTAGCGGCCCTCGTCGTTTCCATCGTTTTCTTACAGATCTATCCCCTCAGCACTCCTGTCTGGGTGACTTTTTTGATGATCGGTATCAACCTCGTCTTTGCGGTACCCCTATCATTTCTGTCCGCTACCACCGGCACGAATCTGGGGCTAGGATCTCTAATCCAGATTATCACTGGCTTCGTCTTACCGCAGAATCCTAACGCGTTCATGTTCGCGCAGTCCCTCGGCTCCTGGGCTCTGGCCGGATACGGTGACAATTACGTGCAAGACCAAAAGATGGCCCATTACTGCAAAATTGCGCCCCGAGCTGTATTTCGAAGCCAGATTGGCACGATTATCATCACCTGTTTTGTGGCTGTGGGCACGCAGGATTTTGTGCTGAACAATGTTCCGGGTCTATGTACGTCGGACCAGCCTAGTCATTTTACGTGTGCCGGGGATGGATATCCTTTGTACACGAGTAGTTTGATGGTAAGCCCCTGAACCATGATAGCGATACGAATGCTCATATGTTTGCTACAGTGGGGTTTGCTCGGATCAGATCGCATGTTCAACTCTCTCTATCCACTATTCAAGTGGTGCTTCCTCATCGGATTTGCCATCGCCCTCATCTTCCTCGTCGGCCAGGGCTACGGCCCTCGATATCTCCCGCGACTACGTGAAAGCATTCGCACAAAAGTCCGACCCAACACCTTTGAGACCTTGGACCGAACGCTCTTCCGTTTCATTGCGTCCTTGCTGTGGTTGAACCCCATTCTTATCATCCAAGGAATCCAGCACTGGGCCCCATCGAACTTATCCTACAAAACACCAGGTCTAATCCTATCTTTTGTATTCATGTATTGGCTCCCACGACATCGACTAGCATGGTGGGAAAAGTACAACTATGTATTATCGGCTGCACTAACCGCTGGAGTGGCTATATGTGCGCTGGTTATGTTTTTTGCGGTCGAATATCATCCAAAGACGTTGTCGTGGTGGGGGAACAAGGTGAGTTCCGCAGGCGTGGATGGTAGCGGTACTGGAATTTTCCCTATTCCTGCTAGGGGGTATTTCGGGCCGGACAAGGGGACTTTTCCATGAGGTTCAGAATCTCATGGTGATTAATACCTAGATATAGTATTAGTGGAGAAGGATATGTAGTCATCCAGTAGACACTGATGCTAGTCTCCAGACCCTTTCACTAGTTGTACTGATGAGGGTTTCATCCGGGTCTATTTAGTTTACGATGTAATCAAATTTTTGGTTATTTTGGGAACATAGTTTTGTCCAAGAGACGTTAGTAAAAGAATAAATATTCCTGTAACGGTGCAAGAATTCGATATTATATTCGCAAATTATTGCGTGTGATGCTCAAAGCAATGAAGACATACTAACAGAACGGATGGCTTCATGCTCGAGTATTATGCTCAAACATAATGGATATATAATGGACTATATGATGCTATATCTATAACGAAACGCTATCAGTAGGAAAATATGCAAGAACGCCTTGAAAAAGTGAAGCAAAAAAGAAGAAAACTATGTGTACTTCTTCTTGATGATATCCGCTGCTTTTTCGGCCACTGCGTATATAGTGCTTGTCAAGTGGCCACATACTTGGAACGGAATGATAGAAGCATCAACCACGCGAACATTTTCCGTACCGTACACCTTGAGATCAGCGTTAACAACACCGCCTTTCTCTCGAGGAAGCATGCTGGCAGTACCGACAGGGTGGAAGTTCGATCGATCTGAAGGGGATGGGTGTCAGAATTATCAAGCATTCAGTATTGCGGACCGGTAGGAAGAATGGAATCCTTACATGTTGACTTGACCCAGCTAGTGTATTTGGACTCTGGTCCATCTTCAGGGACAAGGTCCAGCCCCGGTGCAAGCTCATCTCCTACAAGGCTGTTTAGGGGGCTTGTATTGAATATCTTGCGGATGTACCGAGCTACATCAGCCTGACTGTTGAGATCCTGCTCGAACATGAAATAATTCGGGTTGATAGAAGGCGGATGAGATGGATCCGAAGAGGCCATGTGGACACTACCTCTTGAGAACGGCAGCAGAGACCAGTATTCAGTCGTGAACGAATGTGCGATGGGAAGGAACACAATCTCTGCATATGGAACTCGATGTTTGAAGACCAAATCATACTGAATTTGGAATGCGGCCTGAACATTAGCCTCCAATACTGCTCCATTTGAGAAATTGGATACAGCCTTTGCGTAGTCAGAGAGACTCGAGTTAACAGCAGAAGCAACCGAAGAAACATTGTCGCCGTAAATATGGTCGACTGATGGGAGAGCCGAAAAAGTTGGTGAACCGAGCCAGAATTCCCTACCGTCGTAAGACAAGCCATTATTTGTCTGATCCTGCAAGTTTTCACCCACAGTAGAAATGTTGACCTTAACGGGGATGTCGAACTTTTTGAGTATATCAGGGTTTCCAATGCCAGATAGCTCTAGGAGTAAAGGGGACTTCAGAGAACCAGCTGAGAGTATCACCTCCTTCGAAGCGTGGATCACTTCTGTTCCATTGTCACCGGTAACCTCGACTCCAATCGCAATGGCCTCACTCTGAGACCCTTCAGCCCAAATGATCTTGTTTGCCTGGGTGTTTGAGATAATCTTGAGATTTGACCTATCTTCATAAGGCCAATAGTAAGCTCTCGCTGCGTCATAGCGCATATTGGCGTCTCTGTCAATGGTGTTTGGATGGGATGTGAGTCCGACCATGCTGCCATCATTAACGTCACGGTCATAAGGGACACCGACTTCCGACAGAGTTTCGTCGAGTACAGGAAGCATGCTAGAATTGGTCATCACTTTCGGCCAGCCCACCTTGACTGGGCCATTCTCCCCATGATATCGTATAAAGTAATCGGCGCCATGATCAATCTGGTCCAGAGTGGGCACCTGAAAATCCTCTGATTTCTTATAATATGGAAGGAGGTTGTTCCAATTCCAGCCCGTGTTTCCCACCGATTCCCAAGCATCAATCTGTACAGATTGCGCTCGAGTATATGTCATACCTATGAGATAAATCAACAAAAGCACCATATTGCTTACGAAACGGGGACCTTGCCATTGATAGTGCTCGTTCCTCCAATGGCCTTCCCAGCGCGCATAATCTGCTTTGAACCTCCGGCATAAGTTTGGTTCTCAGTCTCATAAGCCCAGTCGATTTCGGTTCCGAAGCTCAACCCATAACCGGTGGTTTGAGTAACATTGTGGTTATTGAAAACCGAGTCTCCCGTCTCGATTACGGCAACGGTGATATCTGGTATTTCCGAGAGTCTGTTCGCAACAGCAAGTCCTGCGGTACCCCCGCCAACAATAATAAAGTCATATTGCGGCAATGAGTCAGCATTCTGGCAGTTAACAATATGCAGCAACAACGTACCCAAGGCAAGTCTTGAAAGTGACATCTTTATCCAGATAGATGGTGAAAGATTAGTTGAAGGACACCAGGAAAGAGTTGTCAATTGACAGCTTCAGTAAACACCTACTTCCAACCAGGAAAAATATATATAAAGAATCTTATTATTTATGCCCAGCCTGGTGTTCCGGCCAACAGCGAATGGAATGTTGACTCCACTTTGGAATTGTAGACATTCTTGAAGCATTCCACAGGTCCCGGGCTACCACTAAATACCTAACAATTATGCCACGAACATGTCAAACGTCACCTTAAGGCTTATCCAGGATTACACTGATAACCAATGACGTCGACTTTCCTTGGGAAATTGGGAAAACCAGTCTTTCATCTCCTTTTGATCATGCTCAGGAAGAACGCGAGATTTATGTACACCGGGTAACGCCAGTTGGATTTTCAATCTCGCTGGTATTCACCACATATCGATTTTCTCTAATACCAGTAACTTCTAAATAGCATTCAGCCAAATGACACGATCCTAATTATACTCATCTATATATTTCATTGTTGCCCACGTGAAATTCGCGGGTCTTTGGGTCCACCAAGCGGTAGCTCTCTGGCATGGAAATGAATGGGTAGTAATGCCCAGAAAAACGAATTCCTCTCAAAAGAGTATAAGAGACAAATAAAGGTGGCAGATTTATCAGTATACACTTTCAATCTCCTCCGGCAAAGGCTATGTCGTTACTCATACATATATAACATGGAGACTTGCTTCAAATGTTGTGTCCCCCAGCTCCCAAGTCCACACATCCAGTAACCGTTCCCGGCACTTTTTCCAGAAATATGACCCGGTTATCCTCCGTCTCTCCTTCATCTCTCGTGTATGATGAGCATGACCTTCCAATACATCTATCGATAGATTGGCCAAGTCATAGTCAGTCGCTTGTCCCTGGGCTTCCAATTCCATGTACCCCGGCCCAAAAATTCGCAGCTCATCCTCCCAATCTGCTAAATCCAGGATATTATTGAGGAGTCTTCGCTGCATGGCAGAATCCACGATTGTAAGAAGCGGATCATCCATATTCAACCTGTCTCATATTAGTTTACTATTCTTAATCACGATAAAGGAAGAGGAGAACTTCACGGTCTATTGAAGCCTGGGTTCGCAAATGGGTAATCATTGTAATCAAGTAATCGACGTAAAGGCCGTCCAGTGCCAGTATGGTGGCTCATGATCTCAGCAAAGCATCAGGGTAGGACGCTGGCATGCAGCGATATCTCTCCATTAGCTTTGAATGTCATTACTTCCACCCGGCCCTGCTTCAAACTATCCTGATTGATTATTGTATAACCAGTCCGTGATTGTTCCTTGGGGAATATCACTGTACCCGATTGAGTCATAGAAACAGCGTTAAAATCAGCCGAATGTAGATAAATGTTTGATATCAAATTATCTGGGGAAGATAAATCACTAATATTTAATACTGCAGATGAGTCGGCCATAATAAAGGGAATATGAGGGGACTCCCAATCTCCGTATGCTGTCAACGGATGGGCGACATTCTTATCATTATGGATATATAAGAGGATAAGGAGCTTAATAAGCCGTGTGTAGTTATCTGGATGATGCTCTTTATCCACTGGAACCAAGCAAAAGAAGCGTTTGAGAAATTGGCCAGAGAGAAGATGCGAGGGGTAATCCAGTGGTGAGTCTCGTAAAGGAGCACGCTCTTGATAAGACTAGAAGAACATAGTTAAATCAGTTTCATGTTGTGATAATTTTGATAAATCTTACGTCTCGTAGGGCCTGATCTGAATTGGCCCACCTCTCAATGAGTGCCCGTCGCTGTTGAATCTCTTCAATAGGATCGGTTTTTGGAACCCACTCCTCCTGCGCAAAAATCATTTATGTTAGGGGATATTATCCTACTAATCAATTAGAATTAAGCAGAATGACATACCTGCACAAATTGGCACCATCCTTTTGATTGTTCCCTCATCTCATCATAAGAAATATCGCCATTTTGGTGAATCCGCACGGTGGATGGAATGCCACCCGGCCATAGTTTTTCGGGCGTGAGGATCGGTTGCAGCATGCTTTTGGAGTCGAGTTGTCTGTATCTAGACTATATAAACAATCTAGCCAGTGTTCAAGAAAGTAGGCTTACTGACGATTCAAGTAGGTTAACTGCAGTTAAGTAGTTAAGTTAGGAGACATTTTGATTACCAAGTGGGTTTTCACAAACCACTACCGTCTAATATTTAGGGGTATTGACTATGGATTTTAGTTATATTCATTATTACACGTCCCTTATTAGTCCGCGCGCTCACAGTGACATAGGTCAGAGTCGACGAGAATCAAGCAGTACGGACACGGATTTTCTTAGTACGTAAGCCTGTATCCTATGGTATTACAACAACTCTTGCTATAATATGACTTACCTATCGTCTATTCTGCTGGTACGTTTAATGCGTTGCTGACTTTCGTTGTTTGAGAAAATCCTAACAGCAACCTAGGCAAACGTATAGCCCAATCCTATCCTGACCAGACAGTAGTTACTACAACAAGACATCTAGATACAATTCAAATATCATTAGTTGTTGGGGACAAAATAGGGGGCTGGAAATAAAGAAGTTATTTATAGAAGAGAAGGTTTAGCCGAATACCACATCAACAATTCTTGTCAGGCGAGATGTCCCTAATTAAAGCGGCAACAGAACGAAATACAAGATCAGCAAATCAACAAGCAAAAACACATGAAAACAAAAACATACAACAGCTGGGATTCGCTGGTCAACTACTAACCAGCCGGCGTGTGGCTTAAGTACGGCTGAGCGGACGGGAAGCCCTGTTTTCCACACCCTATGGTCGTATGTGCTAGGTGTAGAAAAGAAGAGGTTGATATAGGAAAGTTGAGAAAGTACTGACACCTTTTCGGGATACATAAAGCCCTAATTGGTGACACAATAGATGGAAGTAGACATCGTTTCAGTGAATTAACAATGTTAAACTCGAATTTGCATCTCATTATGGAATCGTATGCCATTCCCCTCGAAAATTCTTCAAACAAGGCCCAAAAGCCATCCGGAAGTCTAGTCCTTGTCATCCCTGATCACTCTGTTTCACAAGGACAAAGCCATCATCTGAGCCTAGCCACAGTCTCTTAATCCTACCGGAAGAAGCAAGTTTTCGTTTTTGGTGGTGATGGGATCTGGAAAACTCTCTCAATTCTCAAAACAGCAACGCATAAGGAGACTCAGTACGGAGTAGCTCTTCCCAGTTTACCTCTTCTCCATGATGGCTCCGTTTCCAGAAACTGTCTAAAAGTTTATGAACGCTCGAGATGTTCCCTAGGGCTAGCGTACTTTCCATCAGAGTGAGTCGGTACTCTATCTGGAGACGTTCTGTTTTCTTCGTAGCGCAAAGCCCGGCCATGAAAAGAGGCAGGAGAAGCTGGTTGTTTGCCGGGGAGGTTGGAGAGATGTTGGACACGCAATTCAAGATATTTTGTACGGCGGCATTTTTTCGGGATTGGTGATAATCAGAGTCATTTTGGTGATGGGATATAACATGATAGAGTCTGATAAGTACCGCCCAGCGGATCGCCTCTGCTGCCATTGTCGCCTCACGAACGAGGCGAGTTTTAGCAAGGTAGATGGGTTGATCTGGTACCACATTCCAGTCTCGAAGGGCTTTTTCGAGCCGCTGAGCCTCTGTATTAAATTGAGAATCACTCATTTGCAGGCGTTCTAACGGCAGTTGACTGACTAGGTTCAACGTATCATAAAGGCTGCCCGCGAGCCCAAACAGTGGATGAACAGGAGAATTGGTTCCATATTGGGTGGTGCAAGTCATAGATGGTGAATGATCCAATGTTGCAGGAACGTTGTTACAGGTAATCCTAGTTTTGCAGCAGATGAACTCGTAAAGGTCGATGAGAAAAGTAGAAGGGGTTACGGTGATAGTCCCATTCCGATAAAGGTCAATGAGTGCCTTAGCCCCATACAGGTGAAGAATCCATTTTGGGGAGTTCCCTTGGCAGATCTATTCATGTCATTCATCAGTTTATGACATTAGTCAAATTTGGGGGGGGAAAAAGGTTGCTTACACCAAAAAGGCAAAGAAGGAGAGATGTCGTCAAAGCATAAGGCACCCTATACTTAGATTCCAAGTCTATCTTCAGATGATTCAAAGCCAAGCTATGTTGGCGTATCAAAGTATCCTCAAACATCGGGTAAAGTTTGCACAGATGACAAGCCGTCAAGGCGAGCATTGCGTGCCTAACTGACTTAACATCTAACGCCATTGGCAGAATCTCGGTCAAATAGGGATTTTCTGCGTCATCATCAACAACGACCAATGCTCGGGAGACGTATTGCGCATAATGGAGTAATAGGTATCTCTCCGTAGGCTCGAATTCCGTTAACCTTTCCGGGAGTATGGCTATGGTTTCTGGTAGAAGGGTTTGGGTAAATCGGGACATTTGGGATTGTTCTTCGCCTTGGCTTTTTTGCTGCGATTTCAAAGCATTGCTTTCGTTTAAATGATCGCGACGGGTTAGTCCCGCTAAATTCCCCTCTGGCATACGAGCG
Source organism: Talaromyces amestolkiae (assembly GCF_001896365.1). Classification (NCBI taxonomy): domain Eukaryota; kingdom Fungi; phylum Ascomycota; class Eurotiomycetes; order Eurotiales; family Trichocomaceae; genus Talaromyces; species Talaromyces amestolkiae. The sequence goes on along the minus strand of NW_024468048.1, from coordinate 869,030 downwards.
ATTTGAACAAGATAATCGTTTACGTTGAGTTGCTCAAATGTTTCACCATCATCTGTAGGACTTTCAATAGGCCCAATATCCGACTCTTCCTGTAGGAACTCATCAGACGACCTTATACGATCCGATGAAAACAATTGTCTCGGTCGACAACCAGTCAAGCCTAGTCGACTACACTCGTCGCACATAGGAAATTCTTCACCACACTTTTTCCGTCTACGCAATGTCAATTTTTGGTCAAAATAGCTAGTACAGCAAAAGACCATTACCTCAATAAACAGTTAACGCAGCCTTGACTGGATCGTTTATGACGAACTCTCCGTGACGGCTCGACTCGAGAGCGCTGGACTGTCGGAACGCGCTGAAATTTGATTGCGTAGGAACATGTTAATGATAAACCTGTATGATTTAATTTTCCTGAAGTCATGTGAAGTCCTAATGTTCCTTTGAGAGGACTTACGTTGGCACCGACGACATGGGTTGCCTCGGTTACATGCAGTCTTGATAGAGGCGCATTTAAAGCAAGCTGTTCGTTGACGCGGCATTGAGAAGAAAAAATGACACTAAAAGTCTAGTTAATGGACTTCTAATCGTGGGGAAACCGAGGTCAATGTCTATCTTTCTTATTCTGAGGAATGTTGGTAGAGATAAGGTAACAACAATGTGGGGCCTTGATCACGGGTCTTCCAAATTTAGTAGATTTAGGGCTAAGGCTATTTGTTTGTCACGCCTTGTATAGGGCTTTATATCGGCCACGAAGGATGTATCAGGGCCGAAGGCATCCCGGATAACTTTTCATCGGAGATCCTCCAGCATTTGTGTGATTTTATGATAACATGGGCTTCATACTCAGCGATTCCTGTTAAAGATTCACATGAATCTATTTATTGAGAAAAGTTCCGTCAATGTTGCTCAAAAAGAATCATTAAACAGAGTTTACCTTGCATTGATCTCAAGCAATTCAGGATCATGTTCATCGTTGGCTTTTTGATCCTCTGTTCTGCTCCAAACTCGTCATCAGCGGGCATTTTGTTGCAGTGAAACAGGATACGGATTGTCTTGGAGATGTCTCATGGCATTGAAGAGATTTTTCTTAATATTGACATATTCTTCGAATATTTTGTTCTCTGATTCTTCAGAACCTACAAGGGATTATTCTGGTCAAAGTCGGCTAATGCACCGAATATGTGATGAGGTATCAAAAACAAAACCAAAATATAGAATGGAGTTATAGCTTGAACCATAATTCCACTAGTCATATTCGTATACGACGGCATTCATCTTATCCTAGCCCCAGTCGGTTTCGACAACCTTAGCCGAGTGCCACCCTCTCATTTTCCTTCTGCTCCGATAACTGCAAATTCTTGTGTTATCGCTTATGAAAAAAGCTCATTGTGAATACGTGTAATGGCAACTTCGAAATTCTCGTCGGTAAAATTGTCCTGCCTAGTTTAGACTTGTATAGCAAAGAAGCTAAAGGCAAGTAGAAAGAAAGCTTATAACAAACAAGTTACTCTATGCTCAAGTCAAAGGTCTTTTTTTGGCTATGTTTACATTCCATAGCATTTAACTAGCAGATAACAAGTGCACCAAAGATACGGGAATCAACATCAGTATGGTTTTACACCAGCAAGTTTCAACAGTCCATCCGTCATTTCTGGCAACTCCAGAGGTACTTCACGGTCTCTAGGATCGGGGTTGCCATTGGGGAAAATAGCTCCACGTTTACGGACCACCACATTATCGTGTGGCCAGTGAGTAGTGCCGCCGTAGTTGCGAAACACCTCTGCCTTCCGCTTCAAGGTCTCCGTTGACGCCAGCTTGGACGGAGAGTATGCTGCATATATGACTGTGCGAATGGTATTGCTCGCTTCAGTTGGTTCCGCACCATAATGTATAGTACGACTGTCCCATACAATCAAATCGCCGATATCTGCACAGACTTTGTGGGGCTGTATTCCTTTCTCCTTCTGAAACCACGCAAGTTGCTCTGCGTGGAACCAAAATAGATCTTTAGACTCCCATGTAGAAGGATCAGTTTGTGTGGTGAGGAATTCCTCGAGATAGTTGTGCGAGCCAGGGTATACTACCAGGCCTCCGTCATCTGGCCCTGCTGTGGATAGATTGATGATTCCTTGAACACAATGCATACCGCGACGTAGGGGACTTTGATCGACATGCTCCCAGGATCCCTTCCGTGGCACATCTTTTCGGTTGGGAAAGGTGATGTTCAAGCTATCGAAACTAACGATGAGCTCATCCGTACCCCAAATTCTAGCAAAAGCGTCGACAACCCCCGGCTCCAGCCGCGCATCCCACATGAACTTTTCATGAGCAACAGCATATGCACTGAAAGTATTGATGGTGCTTTGCACCGGTAGATTCTCTGCGAGCCAAGTTTCCGGATTCTCAAAGTCGAGCTTGTCATTTCCAAATGATTTGAGCCATTGACGAGCCTTTTGTTGGTATTCAAGAGCCCTTTCTCGGGGTATCGCTCCTTTAATCACAGCAAAACCATTATCGCGAAGATCTGCTCGCCAATCATTAATTGGTGCGTTGGATCTATTTCAGTGTCGTGTCAGCAGAGGAAGTCAGATCCAAATGCATGCGGATTGAATTATTACAGGGTGTTGAAAGGTTCCGGAAGAATCTTCGGAGCTGGCGATGCCAAATCAGCTGTGGCAGCAGGGGCCATGGAGAATCCTAGATACTAGGTGTATGTTCTTGTAACAAACTTTTCAAGCAATATCAAAGCACTAGATCAAGAGAGCTAAAGGTGAGAATCTGTTGGAGAACTCACCTGCTATTGAGCCCAAGCCAGATTTATATTTGATGCTGGGTCGCCCCTACGACTGAGGCATTTACTCACATACTTGGCAGACGGATTTTCTGGAGGCTTCACCATTTTCGGTCAGTCATTTCTGGGAATGCCGTCGTAAATGATCCATCCCAACCAAACCTTATCGAAGTTGAGCACTTCCCCGCAATTTTAGCTCTTGCGGGTGAATGCCGTCGTAAAGCAATAGATAAGACGCCACCAATGAGAAATATTCGAAACCTTATTATTTTGTTCTTAACTGATAACGAGGGGTATCAGGACAAAGTGCATGCTAATACATCGGGTATGTACTTTGTGCTGCGATAGTCAAAGGTAAGCCCTTTAGTATAAATTATCCCTAAGACGGCTGTGTGATGTCGAACATTTAACTGAGATCACATAGTCGCAATACCTGGCCACTTTCAGAAAGAAAACTCGTACTTTAACGAATTCTCCATTCACGAACTTGATGGCGATTTCCACGAATTCCGGAACAATGGCAGATGAGCACACGGAAAATCCCAAAGATACGAAGCATGTGCTCGACGTCACAGTTGCGGATGCAGACGATGCCCTCCGTGCTCTAGCAGATGTTCAGTACCAATCGCAAGAGCCTCTCTCGCCGCAGGAAGACCGTCGCATACTTCGTAAGGTGGACATGTGGTAAGTTTCTATCTGCTCTTGACATTAATAACCGTATCAACTAAGACTGGATAGCCTCATCCCACTTTTGTTCTTCTCGTATCTTTTCCAGTACTTGGATAAACAAGCAATGGGATACAGTGCCATTCTGGGTCTGAGAACTGACCTGCATCTGGTGGGACAAGATTACTCTTGGGCAAGTAGTATTTTCTACTTTGGCTATCTCGTTGCGTCTGGCATTGTTGCTGTTTTGATTGTGCGGTTACCCGTAGGCCGTTTCATGTCTGGCTCCATGTAAGTTTTGGTAATCCTCAACGTCGGATTCATGTCCATAGAACCTTGAGCATATTCTAATCTGATTGTCGGTTAAGGGGTATATGGGCAGCGATTCTCATGCTTACCGTCTTGTCAAAGAATGCATCAGGCTTGTGGGCTGCCCGTTTCTTTCTAGGATTTGTTGAATCTGCTATTGCCCCTTCAATGAGTCTCATCATTTCCATGTGGTATAAGAGGTCGGAGCAGCCTATTCGTCAAGCGGCTTGGTTTATGGGCAATGTGATCGGTGGTCTCGTTGGTGGTCTTTTGGGGTATGGAATCGGGCATGTTAACTCAATTGCACCTTGGAAAGTGAGAAATTTCTGCTTGTGTGGTACATGATATTTGATAGCTTGGTACTAATATTTTTAGGCACTGTTCCTATTATTTGGTGGTATCACTTTTGCCTGGTCGATTCTCTGTTGGTTCCTAATTCCCGATAGCCCTTTGACAGCCTGGTTCTTGTCACAAGAGGACCAGGTAAAGGCTATTGAGCGGGTTCAAGACAATCTGACAGGAATCAAAAACCATCAAGTAAAACGATATCAGGTTGTTGAGGCTCTTCTCGATCCCAAAACGTGGCTACTTGCACTATTTCAGTTCACGCAGAATGTTCCAAACGGCGGTGCAGGTTCCGTAAGAATTCTTTTGTTTGCCATGGTAGATATTATTCTAACTCGGTCTATTAGTTTGCTTCAATCGTAGTTGAGGGTTTCGGTTTCAGTCGCCTCAACACACTTCTTGTTCAAATGATCGCTACTGCCTACCAAATTTTCTTTATCGTTCTATCGGCCCTCGGCAGCACCTACCTCAAGAACACTCGAACTTACTGGATGGCTCTTAATACTATTGTTGCTCTAATCGGCACTGTTATGATTCGGGAAATCCCTGCCGAACAAATCTGGGCTCGCTTTGCTGGGTACTGTTTCATTATCGTCTTTTCAGCTAATTTCCCGCTCACAATGGTGATGATAACAAGCAATACAGCTGGGTTCACTAAGAAAGCCACAACAACAGCAGTGGTCAGTACCACTGTTCTAACCCTTCCAAACATTAACTAATCATAAGAAATGTACGAATAGGTATTCGTCGCGTATTGTGCTGGAAACATCGTCGGTCCTCAGATAATGTTTGCAGACGAAGCACCGAGTTACCCGTCTGGATTCGCTGGCATGCTTGTATGCTTTGCCTGTTCAGCTGTTATCACTATGATACTCCGGTTATATCTAATATGGGAGAATAAGAAACGGGATGCCCTTGGCGAAGCACCGGATGTTGTTGAGATTGATGGATTTCCTGTGCCAGCATCTTCGTTGAACCTGATTGACAAGACGGATTGGGAGATACATCAGTTCCGCTATGTGTATTAGCTAGGATATTGACAACATATCCATGCATCTTTCCGGGAGCTGCAGGCCATATTGATTAATGAGCTTTCGTTAAGCTACAAATGCCTCATATATATTCAAGCTATCTATCTTGAAGAGATCTCTGGTTTCTGAGAGAAAGTGGATAGTTGTCATGAATAGTACATGCTAGAACATTTTCTAGAGCGCCCATTCCCCGTGTCCTCCTTTTCCTAACATTTTAGTAGGTTAATGGCATCATTTATTCCTGATATGCCCGAGTAGCATCTTCATCCGTCATATCAAAACTATACTTACTGAATAATATGAGATGAGTGAAAGTACTAGATAAGATGAGCTAATCAACATTGAGTACATTTTTTTAATATAAGTAGCGATTAATAAGACCTAGCATGGCCTGGCTGCCAGGGACACCGTGTATGCCTACCCCTGAAATACTCTATACCAATAAAACGGAGGGCAGTGAACTGTTGATTTGTCTTTTCATTGGATCACATTTCAATCAAGTCTTCATCCGACCATGCTATGCAATGCGGATCATGCGACTCACTATCTTTGAGAGGAATACGACACTTAGCGAGCGGCCAAAGGAACTGTATTTGGGACGGTTCGGAGCTGAGCGAGATCGCAGTTGGAGGAAGGGAAGACGATGCTTGGAGATTGGCAGTAAAATCTTCCACAGCCTACTTAGATAATGTACGGTATAGCCCGTTACTACGGAGTAGAACGTACGGAGTGTCTTATTAAGGCAATTATTGCATGATTATATAACATGTTAATGGCCCGGCAATGGCTGTGTACAATTCATAGCAGGATGTTGACAGAGATCATCAAGCTGAGATTCAGACACTGAGGTCCGTGTCTACGCCATGCGGCTCTGCTTGAATGTGCTGTCGGTCAGATGATCCAATCACCCAACGGTTTCTACATAGTACTCATAGTAATACTCTGTACTCGGTAAAAAGCGCCAAGGTTATAAGCAGGGCATGTTACATGGGGGCAATGCTAGGCATGTTGGCTGACTCCCATTGGCGGGCCTGACGCTTGGAAAGCGCGGCGCCAACGCTCAGCCGTCCGATATCATTGGCTCACTCGGAGCCAAGCACGTGTTTAAGTGGGACAAATTCAGCCTCAAGGACGCTAGCCTTTCTGGGCGGCCTTAATTAAGCTTTTGCTGAAGAATCAGGCCCCCTAGTTTGATGGTTTGTGTTGGTTGAGTTGTGCACATGAGTCAAACAACTGGGCGTAGAAATTAGGATGGAGCGAGTTTTTCGGGGACAAATTTAGACTTTCCCCTCGCAAAGATTTAAATTCTGACAATTCCCCCTTCTACGATTCCCGTTTCTTTTGTTTTTCGATCACAGCCCTTCTTGCAAGTACAGCACAACACCACTCAATTTCTCCCCCAACTAATACTTTCGTTTCGAACAACCACAATATGCGTACCTCCACCTTCGCGGCCTCTGCCCTCGGCATGGCTACTCTTGCCGCCGCCCAAAACGGCCTGATTTCAAATTCAGCCTCGTCTCGAGTCACCACCCCATCTCCCACAACATTCGCATCCGGCACCACCACCATCAAAATCTTTGAAGCCGCAGAAACCTCTGTCGACGCCGCCGGTCTCGCCGGAAGTATCATCAATATCAACGCCATCGCCACCACAATCCTCGTCGAATGTATCGACACTGACATCTGCGACAGCCAGGCCTCCATGACCATGGTCGCCGGCCCTTCAACCTGGGGTTATGCTTATACCACTGTAGAAGAATTATACGGCATCCCCGTACACATCACTGCCCAGTTGGCTTGCAACGTCGTCTCTTCTACCCAGGCAGCTACCTGCACTGCCACCGAGATCGTAAGCGCTTCCGCCGACGGCCAAAAAACCGATACCACCAGCACCTCTACGACCACCTATGCCAGCGCCCAGATTTTCTATGATGATTTGCTCATCACCGCTGGTGTTGAGAAGTTGACCAGCCCCCAGGCTACCGAGACCCCCAAGGGTGCTGCCGCCCCGGTCCCCACGGGTAACCTTGGATTGAGCGTTGGTGGAATGGCTGCCGCCGCTGTTGTTGCTGCTGCTGGATTGTTGTAAACGCTGCATGTCTGCTACGCTGTACTACATTATTATTAATTCTGTAATACCATGATGGAACCAAAAATACCACTAATGTTTGCGCTTTCTGTTTGCAAGATTATAGTTCGTAAAGTCGTATCCTCAGTGTATGTAGTTCGAATGTCTCCGGATATGTGCACCATTCGTTCCGCGTATCGGTGCACGCGAAACAGTTCCAGGCAAAATACCTACAACGGCATGGCAGTCCCCGAGAGACGATTTGGTGTAGACTTTGACAATAACGAAGCATTTTTCTGCAACACAAGATATCGCTGCGCAGGAATAATTGAGCAACCATCTCTCAAGGATACTGGGTTCCCGCTAGAACTGAAACAGTACTTCCATCATTCTCAGGTCATTCTCTTCCAACCATCTGCACAGATCTATGCTAAAAAAAAGATGGAAATCCATGCTTTAATTGGTCAGAACCGATATAGCCAGAAATAGCTAGCCACGTGAAAGAAACCTCGCTATATCCAATCAGAAGGTATACAATGCAAGGAATGCCCCACTTGTAACAAATAACCCCTGTAACAGATTCTGGGTCTGGTCGGTGATTGGTTCAAACCTCTTGAATTTACTTTGGCGTTTCGGGGAGCTAAGCACACGATAAAGGGCTGATCCTCGTCTTATCTGACTCCTCTCCCAGACGTTATCTTGTTTCCTGTGAAGGACAGGGGAGTACAAAATCGACGATAAACAAGAATGTTTGTCGTGTTGTTCATAAATAATTTTGAGAGAGTGGAGAGGTTCGAATCGAGATAGTGAAGAATACTGCACAACGATCAACACAGGCCGTCTAGCCGTGGATGTGAAGTCTGTCACAAGAGGCGCATCAAGATGAACACAACCCCTGAATTGTCATCTCGTTTGTAGTTCTGACTTACTGATTGCATACATGCAGTGCGACCTTCGACACCTGGCAAGCACACGGTGCACAAGATCTGGAAGACGTTGTCCTAGGTATCGCAACCGGATGGCATCCGCTTCCAAGTTCATACAGCATCACAATACGGAGATCGCATTACCAAGATACCGCAACTATCCTCTTCGACCTCATTTTTATCACGACCCAAAACTGAGCATCGAGATAGCGTAGATCATGTCCGATGGCTCAATGGCGCAACACGATCAACTTCTCTAAAATGGAATTACGCATTACTACCTTCTCTTCAATTAGCAAATAGTCGAATTAGTGTTGGCTCTACTGCCGTCTTACCAATGCGTCTCGGCATTTGGCCACTCTAAATTTTCCTATCTAGATGCGGAAAGTGAAGAGCTCGTGTTTCTATCGTATAATCAATGTAGATCGCTGTCTACAAAAGACAACAGAAATGAGTATATTCTCCTTTCAATATTAGAGAATCCTAGGTTTCATCGTCATAAACTCCTGCAGGGTTAGTGAGAATTAAACACTCGTATGCCGTGTCCTCCGTGTCACTCCGTTCCTCTTTCGGCAAGACTGAGGCCGTGGATTGACACCCGTGCCTCTTTTGGTGATTGCTTTCCTTTTGTTTCCTGTAAAGTTTATTCTACTTAGATTAAACTTATGCACCCCATATCTAGATCTACATCCTTTCCGGGGGTCCCAACGCTTGCGGGGAAATGTCGGAGTAATACCTGTATTCAACAAACGAATCAAGATATGGATCACCATAATGTAACCACATGTGGACAAAACGTGTTCAGTGGATATATCCCCTTAGATTTGGTATCATTTCATGACTAGCCAAGGCTTTTGGGAAATCATATATATTGGTGGTGTAGATTCATACTTGTTTCGGTACGGATTGTACTCTTTCGACAAATATGGAAGCCGTCTGCAGGAGGCCAGTGTTGAGTGTTAAGGTTAGCAGTATAAATTGATGGACAATCCTCTCCAGAGACGAAACTATCTATCACATTTCCAACACAGCCTTCAACAATCTAGCCGCTTTCTATCATCATGAAGTCATTTCTGACACTTCTTCCTGCACTCTTTCTTACTGCTTTGGGTTCTCCCATCTCAGAGGACTTCAGCAAGAGAAATGATCGTGGCTCTGAGACCGTGTCTGGCATCGGCGCTCATAAGACTGCCATCTTGAATGCCGGTGGAAATACACTCGATCTTGCTATCGCCATGCTCGAAATGTAAGACCAAAATCGGCCCATCTCTTTCGTTCATCTGGCTTTTATTGACCTGACTAGCAAAACCATGAACACCGCCGACTACCCCTACGGCGACGGAAAGACTTATGATGCCGCCAATTTTGGTCTGTTCAAGCAGAACTGGGGCATGCTTCGCGTATGCGCCTCTCGCTACGGATTCCAAGGGCAGTCTCAGGATGACTGGAACAATGGCGCGAGGTTGAAGTAAGTCGTAATCCTATAATCGTGCGTCGCTTTACGAGTCTCTATCTAACGAGATTCTCTGAATAGCTCGGATGTCTATGCCGATGTCGCATCTCGTTGGGATTGTCAGGGATACTATGGCTATGACAAGTGGTTTGGCGGTCATCGTGATGGAGCAACTGGCCTGGCTAATCCTTATACCCAGGATATCACCAGTGAGTTACCCGTTGACTCTTCTTTTTTTTTGTCTCAAGGAACATATAAGCTAACAGAGAATAAAGATTACAAAAATGCTGTCGAGTGGATCCAGCAACAGATTGATAGTAACGACCAGTACAAATCGGATGATACCCGGTTTTGGGTCGATATTCCTCCTATTTGAGTAAGATACTGCAAGAATTATTACATGTAGCACGTGATGACATCTCTGAAACTTGTGACATGTATTTTGCATGTATTTGATTTCAAGTTGACGAAGCCGATACAAATCTATTGCCCCCCAGAACGAGTAGCACCAAATTATTGCAGCAATCGATGCCAAGCCTTATAAGCCCAACGTACATAGTATAACGATCTTTTGGTGCTCAGAATGCACTAGCCAGGCTACAAAATAAGCCTCTGATGTTAAAAATAGTAGGATTCCGGGGCAGGAAGTGATCAACGAAATGTGGCTGTACAGGGTCCAAGATGTGAGTTGTCTGACAACGACAGTTTACGATCCAATAACAGGCAAAGTATTTTGCCACTTTATCCGCCGGTGGAATCGGATGATGGTACATTTAAGAATTAACGTAGTAACGAATAGATAGTTCATCGACACTGACAATCGTCAAGGCAGGAAAATTGGTGCCTTGGGACTTATCTTATCCAGACGTCGCAAAGACTAACCAGATCGGGACTTTCTGGAACCAGATTGCCAAGTCCGTTAAGTCACATTCGGATTAGGGAAAGTGTACGCACGTCGCAAACGTCACTGCGTCTCACTCAGCCTCCCGCAGTTGAGCCAATCACGTGTCTTTATTTCGCCCGCCGGCTAGAACACCGAGTCAATCGCTGTTATCTTACCGTATCCATGGTATTCGGCCTGTACGGTCCATATATCGGCCTAGCAGACAGGCACAGACTGCGTACAACAGCGTATTCCTTACAGCCACCCTGCCCTGCCCGTCTTCATCCCAATTTTCCACCACGTTTGCGTCCGGAACTCGTGTTTGACCTTGCTTTTTTCTTTGAATTGTGTTGCCTTGTTTGTGTTTTTGTTATTATTTCCCATTTCTGTCACTTTCCTCTTCTCTGTTTAGTTCTGTATATAGGACACTTAACCCTCTCAGAGGTTCTTAGTTTGAGTTGGGGCCCCCAGAAAGTTGGAACCTTAAACCTCGTGACATTGCGCCACCTTCGACGACTTACGACGACGACGGCCTATCTACGTTTACGAGTGTCTACGAATTTTTGCCCTATTCACGAAATTTGATTCCATCGATCGGTCGATTGGTTCGAAGTATTATCGCGCTATGAATCACAGGTGAATTATCGCATCACCGGATCGCAAGAGGAGATTGAAAAGGAGGTGTCTGGATCGATACCGTCTGGAGGATAGGGGTTACGAACATGAGCGACAAGAAAGATCAATTCGCTCAACCGTCGGAGCAGGGGACGGCTCAAGGTGATGAAATTACTACACCAGTCGCCGCGAATACACCCGAAAACAGACCACAACCAGCTCAATCGCATATCGGACGGGCAGCGACCTTGCCAACACGAAGACCAGTCGACACAGCGAATACAACACATGCGCCAGGGAAAGTACGATTTTCGTCGGAGATTGAGCGAGCGCCGCGCACGAACTATGAGCCGCCTACAGGACAAGACGTAAATGCGCAGAGCTCGCCGACTGCGGGGAAACTCAAGATCAATACAGATGTGGAGTTATTTCCCAGCGTTGTGTCGCCTAACCAAGAAGTTGTCAGCAGCGACAATTCCATTACCAATACGCCTCTTTCCCCTCCTTCGCCGCAGTCACGAACTCGAGACCGAGGTTATTCGCTACGACGATCGCTTTTTGCGAGGAATATACAAACTCAGTCGGCGACTGAGACGACTGGTCCGAGCATTGAACTAGAAACGAGGCAATCGTCCGCAGCGAAGAGATCCGATACACAGGAGAAGGTTTCTGTTGTTGCAGAAGAGGAAATTCAGCCGGTGGCAACGTTGGAAACTGACTCGCAGGACGAGGACTTGATCTCGTTGGCAGATTCAGACTCGACTCCGCTCAAGTATAATCTATCCCTGAGTGCGGGTCAGAATTGGTTAAAGTCCACGGCATGCAAGACAAAGGCATACGAACGGCTGAATCAGTGGAATGAGACAATCAAAGAGAAGGTCTTTCGGATCAAACCTTTACCGCCTACCAAAGATGGTCGTCACATTGAGCTGAATGTCAGTGATGTAGATTCGCTTATCGACGAGCGATCCGGCAGTTCATACGTTGACAATTCGATTCGTTCGAGTCGATATAGCTTATGGAGCTTCTTCCCGAAACAGCTCATTGCGCAATTCTCGAAGGTCGCCAACTTTTATTTTTTGGTAGTTTCCATATTACAGATGATACCTGGTCTCAGTACGACGGGTACTTATACGACAATCGTTCCGCTGTTGATTTTTGTTGGTATCTCCATGGGCAAAGAAGGCTTCGACGATTTGCGCCGGTATCGTTTGGACAAAGAAGAGAACAACCGCTATGTGCATGTTCTGAAGCCGGGTGGAAGACAGCATGAATTGAAAAAGTCGAAATCAAAAGACGATTCTCCCGCTCTTGAAGATGACGGAGACTGGGTGGCAGTGAAATGGCACGATGTCCGAGTCGGAGATGTCATCCAACTCAAACGCAATCAACCGGTGCCTGCAGACGCTGTACTTTTGCATGCGGACGGGCAAAACGGTGTTGCTCATATTGAGACTATGGCGCTGGATGGGGAAACAAATCTCAAGACGAAACAACCTTGCCAGCCTGTGGCTAAAGCTTGCCAAACAACCGAGGACATTATCGAACGAAAGAATTTTATTCGTTTCACTGTGGAAGATCCCAATATCGATCTCTACAAGTTTGATGGCAACGTTACCGTCAACGAAGAGAAGCTACCTATCACCAACAATGAGATTTTATATCGAGGAAGCATTTTAAGAAACACCGAGCGAATTTATGCAATGGTCATATACACCGGACAAGAATGCAAGATTCGAATGAATGCGAACACGAATCCTCGCATCAAGAAGCCCGCTTTGCAGACCGTGGTCAATTATGTCGTTGTACTTATCGTCGCCATAGTTCTTCTCATGGCAATGATTTGCACCATTGCATACAGTGTATGGAACGAACAATATCAAGAGAACGCCTGGTATCTTAGCAATGCCATCGTTGCTGTCGGTCCAGTTTTTACTTCTTATCTAATCATGTTCAACACGATGATCCCCATATCTCTTTACGTGAGTATGGAGATTGTCAAAGTTGGCCAGATGCTCTTGCTCAACGACGTGGACATGTACGATGAAGAATCAGATACCCCTCTTGAAGCCAGAACGTCAACCATCAACGAGGAACTCGGTCAGGTCAGCTACATTTTTTCTGATAAGACTGGTACATTGACAAACAACACTATGAAGTTTCGTATGATGACTGTTGCTGGTACTGCTTGGCTTCATGACTCGGATCTGCGCGAGGAAGCAGCACGGGAAGCCGACAAGCAGTGGTTGATCCACAAAAAGCGAAGCGTCAAAGGAAAGAAGGCAATGAGCCGAAAGTCGGGCGTGGATAGCATACGTGCGTCTTCAATGCGGATGTCTATGGCGTCTGCGCATGAGCTACCATCTCGTTCTCGATCCATCATGCATGGCAAGCCGTTCTATGGGGGCAATACCAAGCAAATGCTGGAGTACATTCAGCGGAAACCTCACACCTTATTCGCTCGCAAGGCCAAGTTTTTTATCCTATCTTTGGCACTGTGCCATACCTGTATACCCGAAAAAGACGAAGCTGGCAATATCACTTATCAAGCTGCATCTCCTGATGAGATGGCTTTGGTCACAGCAGCACAGCAATTAGGGTATTTGGTCATGGATCGACAACAAAATACCTTGACTGTGCGGACTTATCCTAGTGGTCTCGATGATGATCCATGGGACGAAATATACGAGGTTTTGGACGTGATTGAATTCACTAGTGCCCGTAAGAGAATGTCCGTGATTGTTCGCATGCCAGACCAACGTCTTTGCCTCTTCTGTAAAGGTGCGGATTCTACCATCACGAAATTGCTTCGACAGGCGTCTCTAGCGCAGCAAAAGGCGACACAAATCGAGCGACGAGCCAGCCAAAGGAAAGCGGAGGAAGCCTTTGAGGCCATCCGACGCCACAGCGAACATCAAAGTCCTGTGAACATACAAAGGCCAAGTCTGTCGACAAGGCGGTCGAGCGGTCTGTCTGGGAAACGCGACACTCTACGCCGTAGCATCGACATTTGGCTAAAGGACCGGGAAACTGATGGTGGTATCTTGAAGAGAGACACCGGCAGTGAACACTACAGTCCTCGACCATCGACCCAGCTAAACCGAAATTCGATGGCCTCATCTGACGGCCGGCCTTCTTTCCAAGAGGATGATGACGGACATCTGGTTGAGGAGAGCCTCGTGGTTGATGATCATGCTGTGTTTGAGCGATGCTTCCAGCATTTGAACGATTTCGCTACAGAAGGTTTACGTACTTTGATGTATGCTTCTCGATTTCTGGACGAGTCTACTTACACAGAATGGAAACAAGCATACCAGGAGGCTAGTACCAGTTTGGTGGACCGACAGGAAAAGATTGAAAAGGTGGGCGAGCAGATTGAAACTCAACTTGAACTCGTCGGTGCCACGGCTATCGAAGACAAACTTCAAAAGGGTGTACCGGAGGCAATTGACAAGTTGCGACGCGCAAACATCAAGCTTTGGATGCTTACTGGTGACAAACGTGAAACGGCTATCAACATTGGTCACTCGTGTCGACTTGTCAAGGAGTACTCCGAGGTTATTGTGCTGGATCAAGAGGCTGGCGACGTCGAAAAGACCATTGTGAGCACCATCAACAGCATCCGCAAGGGTCGCTTGGCGCATTCAGTGCTGGTAGTCGACGGTCAGACGTTGTCTATGATTGAGAGTGATGAAATTTTGATGCCTCGATTCTTCAAGCTAGCAATCATGGTCGATTCCGTCATTTGCTGCCGCGCTAGCCCCAAGCAAAAAGCGTTTTTGGTTAAAGCCGTACGAAAGCATGTGTCGAACGCGATCACTTTGGCTATTGGTGACGGCGCGAATGATATTGCCATGATCCAAGAAGCGCATGTCGGTATCGGTATCACCGGCAAGGAAGGTCTTCAGGCCGCCAGAATATCGGATTACTCCATCGCACAATTCCGGTTCTTACTCAAGCTCCTGCTCGTCCACGGTCGATGGAATTACATCCGGATCTGCAAATACACTCTTGGCACATTCTGGAAGGAGATGCTCTTCTACCTCAGTCAATCCTTGTATCAGCGATACAACGGCTACACAGGTACCAGTCTATACGAAAACTGGTCCTTGAGTATGTTCAACACGTTATTCACTTCTCTCGCCGTAATTTTCCTCGGAATCCTAGAAAAAGACCTCTCTGCAGCAACTTTACTCGCCGTGCCAGAGCTCTACACAAAGGGCCAACGAAACCAAGGCTTCAATATCCGTATCTACCTCGGCTGGGCCCTGATGGCCGTCATCGAAGCCTTCATCGTGTTCTACACCATGTACGGTCTGTTTGGTTCATCACTCATGGGCATCGACAACACCATCTTCCCCATGGGCCTCCTCTGCTTTACGGCATGCATAACAATCATAAACCTCAAACTCCAATTCCTCGAAATCCACTACAAAACGATCGTCTCTGCCATCGTCCTTTTTGTATCTATCGGCGGCTGGKTCCTATGGAACATGATCCTTTCCTCGCGCTACAACGACGCTAAATCGGGCAAATCCATCTACGACGTGCGCGGCAATTTTCTGACTCGTATTGGCCGCAGTCTCAATTTCTGGGCTGTCTTGTTTCTGATCGTTGCTGCGGTGCTGTTGTTCGAGACCACAGTGACGCTGTTCAGACAGTACTTCTTCCCGACGGATGTCGACGTCTTTCAGCACCTTGAGAAGGATCCTGCTATCAAGCGCCGCTTTGAAGAAGCGGCTGCCTCAGAATTGCAGCAGGGCTGGGACCGCGATAGTTCAAATATCAGATCGAGTCTGGAAATGGCGCGTGAAGAAGAGGAGCAGTTGGCGCGCGAACAGGAGGTGCATCAGTATCTCAACCGTCCTCGAGACGAGGACCAGCACAACCATAACAACCTCGAACATCGTGATGAACTAGATGAAGAAGCAGCAATCCCGCGCTCCGGCTCCGTGTCTACGCGCCGGAAATCGCATGACATCCATGACTTGTTCAGTAAGGGCTTTGGGACGATCAAGAGGGGGCATTTGTGATTTTGCTCCCCCCTCTTCTTCTTTTTGTTTAAAATTATCGGACATTTAACGCATATGTATCTATTGTCTTTTTCGGTTTTGCTCGAATACCCTTGTTTGTCTTTTATTCGCTTGTTTGCTACGCAGGAGGAGGTATACATAGGTTATAGTGATACATGTACATATTCCAATACGGATATACATTAGAGAGGTTCATGATTTGGTTCAAAGTAGACTGCAATTCCGCGGCTAATAATACTTCCTATCGAAATGATGATGAAAAGGATGTGAATTTTGGATAAAATTATTCCATACACTATACACCGCCGTCGTCAAGAAAGCTCCCCTGTCACGCAGACTCTTCGTGTATCCCTCGCTTCATCCTTCCGACAAACTTCAAACCTCAAATCATAAGGGTTGGGGCTAGTAACGACGAGGAGGTGGCGCGCCATAGCCCTGCTGAGGGGGATATCCAGGCTGGCCGTATGGTCCACCCTGACCGGGTGGAGGAGAATTGTATCCACCGTACTGCTGCTGGGGAGGCTGGCCGTATCCTTGTTGCTGGGGAGGTTGGCCATAGCCCTGTTGTGGGGGTTGGCCATAGCCTTGCTGACCACCGTATCCTTGTTGTGGTGGATAGCCACCCTGGGGCTGTCCGTACTGTGGTGCTTGGCCATAACCGCCGCCGTAGCCTCCTGCTGGAGGGGGAGGAGCCTGTGATTTTTCGTCTTTGGTATCATAAGAAGCGTCAATTGCTCCAAGCATGACTTTTGCGACCTAAAGAAGCTTAGAAAAATATGAGTGATGGTTAAAAAAAATTGCTTACCCAGAGTTCTCGTGTAAGGTTAACAGGAGGATTGGCTCGTGACATTTCATCTTGTTCAACCTCAAAGCCTAATCCACGTCAGTGATGATGTCTTCCCATATTGGACGCGGCGAACTTACTAGAGGTGCAATCAATCAGATTACCCAGGCTGGGGTCTTCATCAAGCTTAGACAAGAACTGGCGTGCGTGCAAATCCGTGCCGACCTGGGCAAATTGGAAACTCACACCACCACGACCATAGCGAGTGCGAGCCAGTTCGTCCGTAACAGAGCGAATAGCATCTTTGACGGCACCGTGAGGTTCACCAGCGGGCTGTCCGTCGGTGATTGTGATGACAAGTACGGGCTTCTCAAGGCGACCAGATCGGGCAGGACCAGCAACCAAGGGATCTAAGACCTTATTCTTCAAGCTGGTACCCATGGGGGTAAGGCCGGAGAAACGAACACGCGATACAAGAGCTTCGGCATCTTCGCGGCTGCGAATATTGTCGCCACGCTCGTCAGAGTTCATGAACCGAATAGTTACTCCGTCTTGGTCGAATTTGGACGCGGCGGTAGAGATGAGGCCGAGAATCTGTCGCAACTGAGTTAATCGACTACCCTCCTCCTCGAATTGAATGGAACCGCTGTCATCGACATAAATGACAGTATCGAACAAGGCCAGTTTGATGACATCCATTGCGACTTCCTGGCCTACATTCCACTCGCGCATGAGCTGCTGAATACGGTCGGGCGCATTATGGAGGCCTTGCAGGACACGCTCGAGTTTATCGGGGGGGTAGAAAGACTGTATATTTCGCTCTTGAATTGTTGCAACCAAGAGATTTCTGTATGTTGATAATTCTTGGGGTGTAGCCTGACGACCAGGACCGGAGGGAGCAGGAGCGCCGCCATAGCCTCCACCGTAAGGTGCGCCGCCTTGTGGAGGTGCGCCATACTGTCCTGGAGGCCCCGGTGGAGGAGGCCCTTGTTGATGTCCTTGTTGTCCCTGGGGAGGATAAGCACCGTAGGAGCCCTATCAGTCGCAACGTCAGTTTCACTTCATTTAAACAATAATTATAAATAAAAACAACGCAATTTTTTCAGAATAAGCTAATCAAAGATGGATACACGAACGCCGGCATTGTAATTAGGTGCATAAGATTGCTGTCCCGGGGGGGGTTGACCATATGACTGCTGCGGGGCACCACCACCGTACTGCGGCAGAGGCGCAGGAGGTCTGGAATAACCAACCTGCTGTGGCTGCTGGCTATATTGTGACTGCTGAGGAGGGTATCCTGGGTTGGTAGAAGGAGGAGGCTGTTGCTGACCAGCAGGAGCAGGACTGTACGCGGGATAGGGTGGTTGCGGGGATGACGTAGGGTAGGGCGCCTGCTGGCCTGGGTATTGGCCGTACGGGCGCGACATGGTGGGGACAAAGATGAAGAAAAAACAATGAAGATGAAAAATGAATGAGAAAGAAAACAATGAAACACAATCAAGTAGTGTAGGAGAAGAGGTTGATAGAAGAAAAGAGGGGGAAGTTGAGAAAAGCTTGATGGCGAACGACGAGGATGCCTGAGTAATACGAGGAAAATAAATATGGACCTACCGGGCCGCCTGGGGTCTGCTGCTGCTGCTGTTGTCCTTGTGGCTGAGGGGGTTGATATGCCTGATACTGCTGTTGGCCGGGCTGTATATAATTAGGCATACATTCTTTGTACCATGGATAAACGTATTTCTGAGATCGAGATAAGGTACTTACATACTGAGATCCGCCTTGTGCTGGGGGAGGGCCGCCCGTGTAGCCAGCTGGAGGAGCTCCAGAGTAGACCCCTCCGCCGCTTTGACTGGCTGCGATTTTGGATGCGAACTGTTGCATACGATGTTAGTATTCTGTTGCTTGGTATTCGTGCCCGGAGTATATTTGAGAAACAGGGTCCTCACCCCCATGGTTATTCAATCGATCAGTCAATGGTGTCAAGGATGTTGATAGATAGAAAAATGAATAGAAAGAAAGAAGAGTGAGTCGCCAGTGACAGGAGAAATAGGTAGTCTTGGCTCTCAGCTGAATAAACGATTAATGGTTGGTGATTATGATTGTTGTTTACCTGACGTGACAGCAACATACAACAAAGATGTGGCTGAGCTGGAGGGGTTGAGGGGTAATTTACTCATTGATTACAGAGCTAGTACGGATTAGGCGATAGTACGTGGCTGTGCCTTTGACTTGACATCATTTCGGGAAGGTACCTGGTAAGTACCTACTATATTCTTTTTGTACATGTATGGCTCATCGCTTGCCCTTCTTCTTCTTTGCTGAGGTAGTACCCGGGGTCGCTACCTTCGGTTTCTCTGCTTCAGCCTTTTCATTTACAATACCTCCCTGCGTCCGGTCCGCCGCTCTTTGTTTACCTTTCCGGCCCTTGGGTCGGTACGAAGACCGATCACGGAGTGGTAGCCATCTCTCTGGATCCGGCTTCTTGCTTGGGTCATACTCCTTCGGCAGCCTCGACTTGCGAATCCGTTTCTTAGCTCGGGCGTTTTGTTGAGAGTTTGTAGCCGCTCTCTTGCGGGCGCCTGCAATGACTGCCGCGTTGGCTGCAAGACTGGCCTGTGATTGAGGCACGCCGGCACTTTCCAATGCCGCAATGTCAATATCCGAGACTAGATCTTGAGATCTGGGCAGGATGCTGAGTTCTTTTTGGACTTTCTGTATATCACTAGTAGCGTATGATGCGACATAACCAGCGAGGGCAAACTTGTCTGCTGCATTCTTTTGTCGGAGAGTGCTGAATAGTTCCTGAGAAATGGCTAGATCGGCAGGGKCTGAAGAATGGAGGAGGGAAGCAGCCGCTGCCCGCAAAAGTGAGGACGGTTGTTGCTCACTGCTCTGTTGACGCCAGAAGGATGCTGCTTTGGCAAGCTCGGTCTTGATATGAGACTTGCGACCTTCACGTTGGTATAGCGCAATCAACACGCTGACCAATCCGGGATTGTAGCGCACAGCTTGGTCGCTTTCGGAGATTGATTCTTCGAGTGCCCTTAGACTGCTTTCCAGGACATTGATGGCGGATGTAGTGTTGCCAACCCCAGCATATAATTGAACGATAGTAAGAACCAGGCCAATATCCTTGGGCCGTCGGTCGAGCAATGAACGTAGATCCTGAATAGCCTTCTGGTTGGTTTCACCGCGCACTCGAGCTGCGGCATTGTAGATCGACAAGAGATTATCATGTGGTTCGGTGGAAGGATAAGGTCGCTGTGCTAGTGCCTTGGTGGTCGACCGGATAACTCCATCATATTTCTGGACTCGTAGGTCCAGAGCATGCGAATTTGCTTCGAGAGTATCCAACTGAAACTTGAAAAAAGTATCGCTACCTTCGGGCTCTGAAGCATCGTGGAATTGTTTGTGGAGTGTATAAGGATTGATGTTCAGATGCTGTGTGATGAGGATGTTATTCTGGGCAATTCTCGTGGTCGACTTTTCTGCAATGCTAGACGATATGAGCGAAAGCAATGAAGTAAAATATGAGTTACTTACTTATCGAGGGAAATCTCACTCGCAATTTCTTCGGCCTCTTCTACTTTGCCCTGGCTGATAAGCGCGTAAAGTTGCTGGATCGTAATGGGCAGCAGTTCGCTCTCTTGCTCCTCAGGCGACAGATCCTCGGATGTCTTGCATAGTTCTATACAAGTCAGTGTACCGCCATCTATTTCTTTTTCATACTGGCATACCCTTTGCTCGCTTCAACAAAATCTCGCCCTGCTTGAGATCGCCCCTCGCCAGACTTGCACAAGCCGCATTGTAGGATGTCTCGAACGACTCTAGATCCTCTCGAGTAGGTTTTCTGGCTCGGGTCAAATCGCCTTCTCTTTGCCATAATCGTTGTGCGTCGATGGCCCAGGTGTTAATGCGCAAATCGTTGTACTCATTTCCTAGTTCTTCCTCCTCTCCTAGCAAGCTTTCGTATAACGTCGCTGCGTTGGCGAAATTCTCGGCCCGGTAGCTCTAAAGGAATAAATACGTTAGTGTTGGCCCTCTCAAAGAGTAATTATTCCAAGTAAGAAACTTACAGCTTGAGCCTCCACATGCTTCGCACCACGTCCCCCAGCAGATTTCGCAGCAACCTCCGCGGCCTCCCTTAACCTTCCATATTTATACAGTGCATACGCATATTCCACCGCTGCTTTCTCTTTTAACGCATCTCCAGCATCTTCAAACACACGCAATGCGTCCTCGTATCGATCGAGTTTGATCAATGCCACAACCTTGGAATGTTGAGCCTGGACGTCGGTCTTGGATTTTTTCAGGACTTCATTGCTGGCTTTGAGAACTTCATCGTGGTCTTCGATTGTGGAGCTCTGCAGGAGGGTGCGTAGGGACTGGACTGTGGCGGCCATCTTGAGCTCGTCGTTTTGTGGATGTAATTCGGAGAAATTGTGTTGAGCGCGGGGTGGTCGCTATCACGATCGGTCAACGGTAGTAAGACGACGATCAATTTATTCCATTGTAACTGCTGTAGTTATCGTCGAGCTAATCTGAATCACAGGTAACAAATTTGTTGATCGTGATTTCAAGATCTAAGCAAGCAGAGCAAAAGGACGTCCATTCTTCCCAAACGGTCTTGCTTGTGCGGAACCACGTCGGGAGTCCTGCACTGATGGTCTGTATCCCTCTCCGTATACTAAATGTTCCTGCTTTGGTGCCTTGATGCCTGCCGCATTTCAGATCTCTTTACAAACCTATCAACCTAAAACCCTCTGCAGAACTCATGTCTTGTCCATGTTCAACCACTCCTCGTTACCATATCAATCAATAACCTCAAATCTAACACTTCGAAATGTCGAAATGACGCAGAGCATGCGAACGGCCCGGTCCCGGCCCGATTCAGGGCATCAAAGTTGTGGATCTACCAATACACTCTCTTTCATTGGCTCCAAGCGGATAAATATGCCCGAGTCATGTAGAACGCAGCCGAGGGGCAATGCCGCGATAGGCAATTGTTGGATAGGCTTTCCTACTCTTCTCTTATGATTTGATATGGTTTGTTATGATAGCGGGGCTCAGGGTATGGGTGATGGATACTCCTACGTAAAGAGGGCAGGTATAAAATCTCTTTCGAATGGATCTCCATCCTGGTTTCGGTTTTTCTTATTGCATAGAATTATTGTCGTAATTGAGAAAAGCCTGCACATACATACATTCATACATTCATACATACATACATCATGTCGACTGCCGCAAGTTGCTGTACTCGTACCCCCATCGGGACGGCTCAAAAGGTCCCTGTAGTAAAGATTGCCAACCTCGATACCTGTAAGTAGCATTTCTCCCTTGCCGGATGAGATCCGAATCACTCACTTCCGAGGGACAAAAAAATTCAGACGTCGCCGGCAACACATCCTCCAAAACTGGCATCGTCGTGATCTACGACATCTTTGGCTTCTACCCTCAAACTCTCCAGGGAGCAGACCTGCTTGCCGCACAAACCGGTGCAGTGACATTTGTTCCGGACGTACTGGAGAATGAATATGCTCTCCAAGCATGGTTTCCACCTGACAATGAGGAAAAGAGGAACAACCTTACGACCTTCTTCAAGGAGACTGCTGCACCGCCTGTGGTTTTGCCCAAGGTGAATGCTTGGATAGCGGAGGCGAAGKCTAAGTATCCCAGTGTTGAGAAATGGGGGATTTTAGGATTGTGCTGGGGTGGAAAGGTGAGTGCATCATTTGAACTCGAGGACGAACGATAGATTTCTTACGTTGCGAATTAGATTGCCATCCTCAGTTCTACGGAAGGAACCGAATTTGTCGTCTCCGGCCAAGTTCATCCCGGGTGAGTTCCATGCATTAAACACTTGAGGCATTTTGATCTGATAGTTTCAAGATTGTACGACGGAGCGGACGCAAAAAACGCAGTCATTCCTCATGTCGTGCTCGCCTCGAAAGAGGAATCTACAGACGTAAACGCCGACTACAAAGCAGTCTTCGATAAGAGCACCCTCGGTTCTTATATCGATGTTTATCCTACCATGCACCACGGCTGGATGGGCGCGCGGTCCAATCTTGATGATCCTGAGAATAAGAAGGAGTTTGACCGGGGGTGAGTATTATCTTTGCCTAAGTGAAATGTTCAAAGAATCGCTGACAATATGGCTACAGATACAAGGAGATTGGTGACTTTTTTGCCAAGTACTTGTAGGTATTTGCTCAAGTTACCCCTTGAAAATAGATTTAGCTGTTACTCGATTTGAGTCAGCAATAAAATCGATTTCTCAACTAGAAGACAACCTCTAGTAGAAGGCAGCATCCAGATCTCTTCCTGATACCCCACGTACACGTATCAACCGTAATTCTACTGTCATCCTTCCTGATACGTCCGAATAGATTTCTTCAATGAAGGGTAATTTCCACCCTTCAGCCTTCTCGAAAACTCTGGCTTGATATGATCACACAGAAGCTCAACGACACTACTTCGACTATCCAAGGCGTTGTCTCCTCTGATTATTCTGTCCAGTTTTGTGCACAGATATCGCCAATCAATTTGCTCTTAATTGTCGGCAAGTTCATTTATCGCCACAAGATCCAATGAAGCACGATGACGCCAATACCTTTCTTCAATGACGATTGAAAATGCTATCTCTGACTTCATGATTTCCACAATTGTAAGGATGTCCTGAAGGCACCATTTCCTGCGCTTATCATGCTGTCAAGAGCCTGATCGAATAGACAGCTCTCCTTAAATGAGGGTCTACGTAGAAATCCATACCTTCTTATTACTGCTACTGAGGATGTGAGAACCGTAGGCCAAGCATAAAAAACCGCTCACGTCCTGAATACACCTGATATACTTTGTAGTTTTTCCACACATCAACATATTTGAGATCGTAATTTCTCATATCTCTCTGTCCCGACTCCTGACAGGGACAGAACAAATCTTGCCCGATGCTCAGATTGAAGGTCAACGCAGCGGGTCTAATTGCCCTTGCTATTTTGACAGTTGCTAGTCCGTTAGCTGTTCGTGCTGCTCGCCGCAATGGTGTCTCCCGTTCCCACAATCGGATCATTTCCAAGGACGGTCAGACCAAGCCTAGCTCAGTGAGCTACAACTATGCTGGCGCTTTCCTTACTTCCTCTGACTTCACTGAAGTCTCTGGCACCTTTATTGTGCCTACTCCTCACATCCTGGGCAACGGTGATGACGGCACCTAATACCGTGCGACCGTCTGAGTTGGATATGATGACGACAGCTGCCGAAGATCCCTCTTCCAGACGGGCGTTGATTTCTGCGTCCAAAGCGACACCTCAGATACGATGCCTGGTATGAAAGGATTCCGGCTAGTCCCATTGATTTCAATAGCAACCGCTTCTATGCCGGTGACTCCGTTCTCTGTGCGTTGTTGCTATCAGTACCATCAGTGGTGTTGCAACGATTACCAACAACTCCAGTAGTTAACGCGTCAGTCATACATTCACTTTACGCTAAACCACCAGTACACTCTGTGAAACCGATGCTGAATGGATCGTTGAGGGCTTCACTATTGTTTCTTATGACGGATCCGAGGCTTTGGCTCCATTTGCCATCTTCGGCAGTGCTACTTTCACAGACGCTCATGCTACCCGGGAAGACGGCCAGGTTGATGTTGCTGGCGCCACCACCTTTACTCTCCTGACGAAAATAACAGCGCCTTGACAAGGTCCATCGCCTCCGGCAGCACAATTTTTATTACTTACATTGAGCTTTAAATCTATTAAATAGCATTAAAGCGAAGGGAATAGTGAAATATAACAAGGATACGATGTATAAATGCCGATACCCAACAGTCGGCATTGTACGCTCAATTTACTTAGGCGATAGCTATAGAACTGTGAGAGGGTGCTCGGGCGTAGGGACAAGAGTTCCAGGAGGAAGGGTAGAGATTAAGGACACTCCTTCACCATGTACCTACATGTAGCTTCCCGAGGTCATTTTACGGTCTTGAACGCCCAGGTGAACTTTGCTAACTTGAGTATACGTTCTTCTCTCGAACAGGATAATTAGTTCGCCTTTTAAGACTTAGTTTTTAAAGAGCCTTTAGTACTCAAATATATTCTTTTTCCGTTGATATAATTATTCTAGTCCTCTTCTATTTCAAGTCAGACACGTCTGGTACCGTCTTTGACCTGCTGGCGAATCAATCCGAGCAGATACACTGAATCCGTGTAACGACTGGTCTCTGCCGGACTACTATCAGATTCAGTACAATGAGCATGTCTCATCTCAATCGCATCAGGCATCGCTATACTAGAGTCCACGTTTGAGCCTGCATGTTCTTCACAGCATGCAATTTCATTGGTACCTCCCGTTTGCTGCACAATAGCGTTCTGTGAACTTGTTTCTGTAGTGATCCATACATTGCCCAAGAACATCACCAAAATTGTCGCCAAAGCGGTAATGGGAACTATAGAAATGAATGCGAACATAATCGCTGTCGAAGCCTGGCGCCTGATCGTGTCCTGTTGATCATTAGGGAGAGATGATATCACATTGATCGAATCCAGCCCTTGAGAAGTAGGGCTACCGTAACCGTTGGCTCCCGAAGTGCCCGTGGAATTTCCAGCAATCTCATTTTGGAAAACGGAGTCCATCATGGCCAGAGCTATAGTTCCTCCAAATGGAAGAGAGAATCGCATTAAGCTGTAGGCTGAAGCTAGGTGGTCGTTGAACATGCCAGCCACATGCAGATTGCTGGGCATGAAGACCGCACCGGTGCCAGCACCAGTCAGCGCCATAGTGATTGCAACTAGTTTCTCGTCACGAAATTTGACCGCAGCGGCGAGGACTGCAATGCCCACGGTCTGAAAGATAGTCCCGAGGCACAAAGCCCAGAAAGTCTGACGCGGCCAGTGATTGCAGCACCTGATAGCTGCGTATACTCCGATACCAAGTCCCGGGATATAATATAGCAATTTCGTTCCAGCTTCGCTTGCTGTATAAGCCTTCACAAGCGTGAAAAATATACCAACGAAATAAAAAATGGAGTAAAACGTCGCGCCAGCACCCACGGCAACGAAACAAATGATAAGTATGTCTTTTTTATGAAGAAGAGCCGCTGGAATCATAGGAATAGTTCGTGGGAACCATCGCGAGAGGAGGCGGCCGGGTTCAAGAAGGTATTCATATAAACAGAAAAGTAGGATAAGGATTCCTCCAACAACAAGGGACGAGATCACTGCTGCTGAATCCCATGGAAAGGTTGCACCTCCCCATGTTGTGCCCATAATTAACAAACAAACCCCAGTGACGAACATGAATATGCCGCCATAGTCGAGCGTGGAGAGCCCTTCAATGATAGCTGCGGTGGGGGTCTGGCCACTGGGCGGATGGTAGACGGATAGCTTTCCAGGCTTCAGTTGACCACGTATTAGAAAAATGGCGAATAGACCTAAGAAAACAATGACCGCACAAAGGACAAAGCAGTACCGCCAATTCGCTTTGGTGAGATAGCCACCTACGACCGGTCCTATGCCTGCTCATGGGTCAGAATTCCAGCGTACCTATCAAGAAACAGCCTGGACAAATATAAATGCATTGACTCACTATATCCAATACCGTTGAGCAACTGAAAAATGCTGACATTAACTGCGTGCTCTTTCAATGAAGCCTGATCGGCCAGTATAATCATTGTCACGTTGTCGATMCCCGCCGCGCCAATTCCTTGAAAGGCACGACCAAGCAACAGAGCAGGCCATGACGGCGCAGTAGCACATATGATGCTACCTATCAGTGACATCACGGCGGCGAACTGAAGAGATGCATAGCGTCCAAAGGTATCTGCAAGTTGCCCAAAGACGGGAATGAAGGCAGTAGACGTTAGATTGAATGCAGTCGCCGGCCAATTGAGCTGTCCAAATCTGTCTAGGTTATAGTCAGTATATTTGAAAATGCTATAGCTCGAGGTCAAAATCAACCACGCGGAAGAAGCCTCACTATAATGGGATGCGATTTCCGGAAGCGCCGTTGCAACAATAGTCACTTCGAGACTAGCAACGAAGTAGGCGGGTAAAAGACCGAGAAGAAGTCCCCAACTTTTTGTATAGTTGGCACGCTTTTCTGCTGCACATAAGGTACAATTCCCTCTTGGACGACAGGCAGGGGTGGCGCCGGACTCTTCAACAGATATTGGAGTGGTGAGACGTTGTATAGAACTCTGGTAAGAGTATGGGATATATTTTTTGGCTTGTCGGTATACGAATTTGATCATGATAGCGATACAAAGAGCTGTAACAGTTTTAGCAGATCACTTTATAATGTGAAAACTTGAAGGAGGTGGTTTATAATTTATATTGAAAGAATTTCAGTTCGCACTTAGTGTATTCGGTCCTCGGCTTCAAGAAAAACATGGTGCCCCGGGGACATTTCTGTTGACAATGGAGGCTGACGAACTCGGAGCTCGGCGATTGCTCTTTAGATTTAGCAATGCTGAAGACCTCCAGGACGAGACTACCTCACACATGAAAGACAAAAACAGGAACCTAAGCATAGTGCCGTAGATATTTGGGCCGCCACTCTGGCGATCAGTTTGGATAGGAATATTATGTGTTGCTGAGCATTTTCCGATCGCTGATTTTCCAGAAGCTATTGATCTGCAATCTTACTATTTGTCCAACGATCTTAGAAACGATTGAAAAAGATGAGCCCTAGTATCATTTCGATCCATGGTTTTGACTATGGCAGACAGATCTACTGTACTCGGTGCATGGGAACAGTCCCGAAGCGCTTCCACAGATGCCAAGCCCCGAATACCGAGAAATAATTGATCACGTGGTTCGGAACTGTCGGGGTTCGCAAAGCAGCGTTTCGCGACGAAGACTAGATCACATCATACATGCCCACTTCAACTGAATCTCGAACGCAATGCGTGCGTACAGGGTAAACAAGTCTTGCGATCAATGTCGTAATCGTAAAGTAAGATGCAATGGTAAGTAATTCAATTTCAACGGCTCACCCTTTTGAGACTGCTGCTGCGTGGGACCTCCCAAGTATATATCGTCCGAAGCTGATACTCTCTTCTTCAGTCCAGACAGTATTGCCTGGACAGAAGGTGGCATGTACACATTGCAAGGTTATTCTATCATGGTCCACTGTTTGTCCCGTTTTTGTTGACTTGTCTTAGAAGCGAAACGAGAATTGTCGGTTCAGCACCGCCAAACGCATATATCGAGCCGACACCCGTAAGTTATTCCGCTTATATTTGGATCAGTTTTGCAATCTCAGCCAGCTATAATGTTTAGACTCGACAGCCTCCAATGCCTCTCGGTCGCGAGAGAAGAATGCCGACCTCTTTATAGACCGCCTTCTCCGAAACAGTTCGGAAGAAGCAGTATTGTACGATGAATTTTCAATCATGAAGGCATAGTCAAGCGATTTCTCCATTGTTTTGTCCAGTCTAACTTCCTGATTAGGTCCACGACCAACAATGTATGTTATCAAAAACTTACTTCCCTAATTGAATCGCCCGGTCTATTAACCCCTCAGCAGCAACCAGCTCAAGCTTGGCTATATTCTCGGAACAGAGACTCAACTCCTTAACAGAAAGGCTTGGCAGCTCCCGATTGAAAGTTCTCGTCAATGGCCTTGATGATAGACTGAGAATGCATTTGAAGAAAGGAAGCGCAGCGTTCTCAACCCAGACCTCCAGAGGATCGGACAATCAAGTCAGCATTTCACTTGAAGAGAGAAAGTTATACATCGGCAGTATATCACTCCTTTGTACAGAACGCTGATTAAGTACTGAAATATTTTTAGGCTATTTTGATCATGTGCAACCAATTTATCCCTTCTTGAATCAGGCGGAGTTCGAGGCCAGTGCATTTCAGCCTGATATCACCCAGTTGAATGCGTCAAACCCTTCATTTTACGCATTGTACCATGCTGTCCTGGCTTTGGGCTGTTTGTACAAAGGCGGTGGAGAATATGACGCAGGAGTCGGAAGATCGTGGGAACTCTTTATCGAAGCGAAGCGATATTTGTCGGATATCTTGATAGGCAGGGAATCACTGCAAAGCCTCCAAGTGAGTTCGAGAATTATTATATTTGTATTGCGGCGCGAGAAGGTTCCCTCGCTTTCACTAATGGTTTGCTGATGTATGACTGAGGCTTTGGTTGCATTGGTAAGTAACAAAAACACATCCCTATTCGTTACCCTTGCTAGGCAATCAAGAAAGGCGACTAATATGCTCCAAGTCTATATTCTCAATGACGCCATGCTGCCTTCAAGTAAACCACCCTTTGCTTTCCCAAGCATCACACATGGTTTTGGCACTTCGATACCATAAGTCCCCTGTCCCTGACAGCTCTGCGGATGCCTGCCAGAGGATTTTCTGGGTGATATACCATCTCGATAAACAATACAGTTTTCAGGCACGGAGAAGCTCAGTAAGGTTGACAATACGGAGAATTCGGATCATATGAACTGACAACATCTGCCAGGTTCTTGCAGACTACGACATATGCTGTCCGCTCCCGGCTGTACGAGACTCCATCTTTGGAAAGTATGACTGGTTTCGAGCATCAATTTCATTCTGTCGAATCCTGTCTAGTACTTATGAAACAGTGTTTTCCGTGAGTGCGATGACGAGCGGTGCTATTGCTCAGCTTGCAGCCATCGATCGCATCCGGGAACTTCTAGAGGACTGGAGAACAACCATTCCAGAACAATTCCGACCGCATGAAGCACAACGGGGCTCTATCTTCAGAGATCTCAAAAGCAAAAATGTGGCGATCCAAACAAATTACTATTATTATCATCTTGTCATTGCTTTGGAAAGACTCACAATACATCTCGATCGAGAAGGGAATCGGCAGGATAGTAGAAGACAGCTAATGAATGCTGCAAGAGCCGTGATTGAGCTCACAAAATATATCGACGTGGAGGCTTATACGCCTGTCTTGTAAGTATCTCTCGAGGTTGCCAATCTATCTTTACCTGATTCTTCTACGCAGCATTCAAGCCATAATGCCACTCTCGGCTCTTCTTATCCTTTTCGACTTCATAATTCACAATCCTCGTCACACTGAGACTAAAAGTAACCTCGCCCTTCTTGATATTGTATCGGGCCACTTCAGTCTTTTGGAACTTGCTTCCAACGGATCGCTTCCTGGCAGTTACTTGACAGAATTCGCTCATATTGCCAGACAGTTCATCAACCACCTACCAGAGTATGATGCTTTGGAGACAGGGCAAACTGATGCCGTTAACCTAGACTTGCTCGATGAGAGTGTAAGTCCAATTCATCGATTATTAGACCATATATTCMCCTTACTGGATRGGTCSGAGCCGATATTAATCCGCCACTTAATTTGACGGATCAACGTTCGGGTGTACACGAAAGAAGTGATGTCTCTGAAAGCCTTTACTACCCATCCTTCGAAGAGGATATTAACAATTTTGATATGAATGGGCTTGAGTTTTGGTCACTCTTTGAGTCTCAGGCTCTCGAATTGAATGACTGAAATTCTCTTACAAGTATAAAATCAGGAGTCTAAGCCATCTGGAAAAGATCTACACGTTATCTATCCATGTGCAATATCTGTCGCAACCACACAACAAATAGAAGTAGATCACTGCAATATGCTACTGATACAAACTCTTACCGAAGCAGATTTCATTACCACGCAATTCAATTAGCCTGAAGGAATTACTATTAGAATGAAAATATTTCGGCCGCTGCAGTAAAAGACAGGATATAAAGGAGCCTTCGAGGCCTGGTCAGCCGTGGCACAACTGTCACAGAATTATAGACGCAAGCAATGTCGACACAGCTCAGCGTACTTGAAGAAGGATGCGTTGAAATCGATTGGATGACACCACGCAACGTGCTCTAGGAAGATTTGGAAGACATTTTCAAACCAATCTCGTGCAGTCATTCAATCGGCCTAGGCGAAAAAAAATCCACATTAACTACATGATCCGTCATCAGGCCACAGAACCGCTCACCTCAATTTCAGCCACCACACGCGGATGAGCTCCGTGATATACTGTCAAACAATCTTAAAAGCAGATCTAAGAATTTCCACATTTTCAGCGACAGTAGTACATAAATCTAAGCAAAATACAAACCCCTATATTACCCATAGCCACCTCTGCACAAATACATTAGTTGCTTCCCAGCCTTATGGATCCCACAAGGCACCCCATACAATCACACCATCGCGACCGCATCTCACGAGCTCGAAACCTCGCAAACTGCGAGAGAGGTACGCTATATTGTTTATATACTCAATTTGCTACAACAAATTATTGCGAAGTTCACTCACTAATATAAGAGCAGGTGAGTGGATTCATGCGCGGTGCTCACCATATCAGGGATAGCTGTAAAGTAATCCTGTCATATATCGATATGATCGTGGAACATTTTAAGGCCATGGGTTGTATCATCATTAAGTATATTAGATATGCAGCACAGCCGAATTAATTAAGGACGCCATTTCTTACCCATCGCCAACGTTTACTGCCTAAAAAGTTGTCATTAAACAAGATACCAATCAGACTGCTTCTAGCCCAACCACGGACTGGAGACAGCCTAGTAAATGGGGTAATTTAAGCTTATACTACGTTGCTATCTCGTGGCTGACGCGGCCCATCCCCCATTTGGCAGGTCAATTGTTTCGTTTCTGGCTAGTATTTATGCAACTAACGATGGTAGAGTTACTATCACAGGATTCATGCTTGGGAAACTTGAATAAAAACAATCTACACGGAGTAAATGCTCCATCCCACCAACCATCACTGATAGCGCTTTAAACTAGCGTCTCGTGGCTTGAATATTCATACCTTTTTGCGTGAAAAATGTAGCATTTAGCGTGATAGTACCTGCTTAAGCTTTATCTGACTCATTATAGTAGAATTAAAGTGCTTTGATCGACGCGCGATCAAATAGTCAATGGGAGCTCCGTACTGATAAGCTCAGTGAGCTATATAAGCTTGGATAGCTCCCCAGATCGACTTTTGCTTCGTATTCATTTGGCCAAAACATCGTTTCCAGTTGCCTACTTGGGAATCTCTTCACCATGCGTTTCTCCAATCCCTCCGTGGCTACGGCCGTGCTCCTCCTCTCTTTCGGAGTGGATGCAACACCCATCAAATCAAACAAATCGCTCCGAACCAGAAGAAGCCTCGATGCCACAATCTGGAAGCCTACCGCTTTTGCTGAATCGAGTACCCTTTCCAAGTCAAGCAACTACGTTGCATTGAAGAAAGTGGCAGGCGGAAGCGCCAGAACTAGCGCCGCTCACCTCAAGGGTTCGACTAACGGTGCCTCTACGGGATTGATCTCTCTTCTCGAGGGCGAGGAATTCGCGACTGAGATTACGATTGGTACGCAGACCTTTGAGGTCATTCTTGACACGGGTTCGAGTGATACCTGGGTTGTCGAGTCCGGCTTCGAGTGTGTAGATGTTGAGACCGAGAAGAAGGAATCGGAATCGTACTGTGATTTCGGTACCCCGTACTACACCGTCGACAAGACTTTTAAGACCATTAAAAATGAACAGTTTAATATTAGCTATGGTGACGGCGAGTTCTTGGAGGGCATAGTGGGTACCGAAACTGTCACTTTGGCCGGCATTACTGTTAAGGATCAAACTATTGCGCTTGCTAATTATGCCGGATGGTACGGTGACGGTACTACCGCTGGACTTACTGGTTTCGCTTATCCTGCCTTGTGAGTGTGTCCTTCTGGCTATAGACCTAACCCTACTGACCCAATAAAGGACGAGCGCCTACTCTTCCAGCGGCACACAAAAAGTTTACAATCCTCTGTTCACAAATATGTACAAGGAAGGCTTGGTCGATTCTTACTTCAGCCTTGCTATCCTCCGTGATGTTTCCGGAGCATCTGGCTATCTCACCCTTGGAGGTCTGCCACCCATCACATTTAACGAGACCTTTGCCACTACTCCTATTCTCATCACTTCAATTACCGGATATCCCAAGGCCTACGACTTTTACACTATTGAGGTTGATAGCATCAATCTGAAAGGAAAGGCTCTTTCCGGTGGATCGGGCGCTAAATACATTGTATGTTTGATCTATCCGAAAAGAGATTGTTTGTGATAAATCGCTGATGCCTATACAGGTTGATTCCGGTACAACACTAAACTACTATCCCACCAGCATAGCCAACGCAGTCAATGCCGCCTTCTCTCCTCCAGCCACCTACAACGATACTGAGGGCGCCTACGTTGTTGACTGCAACGCCACAGCCCCCGCGCACTCCATCACTATTGGCGGCACGGAATTCACCATCAACCCCCTGGATATGATTTTATATGCGGGTGATAATGTATGCATTTCCGGTATTGTTGACGGTGGGTCCGATGTCTCGCAAGATTTGTATATATTGGGAGATACATTCCAAAAGAATGTTGTTAGTGTCTTTGATGTCGGTGCCGTGGAGATGAAGTTTGCGCCTAACGTGAATTACACTTCCAACGACACTTACTAAATAGCCAGGAGGTGACCTTTGATGATGAAATCGCTGGAATGTACCATCTTCAGCTAGTTTGGTCAGAAGACGTTCAATACATCAGCGTACGAAGTACAGACTAACTAATAACTCACTCGGTACAATTCCATGCGTTAAAGAATTTGAGACAGGTGTCTACTAATCATATCATTATAACACATCATGAAAAGATGAACCTTTCTCCTTGGCCTATTCCCTTAACAAAGCCCAATAAAAACGAATCTATGTCAACCTCAAATCCCCAACCTCATTCGTCCGACCCTGCACGAACCCCCTATTTCCTGTATTCACCACCCCCGTCGGCTCCATTAACATAACAACTGCCTCTCCGGTCCCATCATCATTGTCCACCACTGCTGGGCAATGCATGACTCCCTTGGGTACAACAAAAATATCGCCCTCATCCAGGTAGACATCCTCCAAGCCCGAGTTCTGACCAGGCTCATTCAACCGAATCAGAACCTTGCCTTTAATGATGTAAAAAAGCTCATCAGTATCTGGATGACTGTGCCAGATGAATTCGCCGGAGAATTTGGAGATTTTGATTTCGTAGGCATCGTTAAGCGAGGCAATGATCTTCGGCGACCAGTAGGAGTCTATTTTGCCAATGGATAAAGGTACGGATTGCTTTGTTGGTTGTTTAGATGCCATTCTATTTGTCTTGGTCAAGTAGTGAATAATAATTTGTTTTGTTGTACCTAAGTAGAATAAATCAAAGGCTTGCTTTCTGTATTTATATGACTGTATTCTTGTGAGATCAGAAGACACTTGTCATAGGGCGTGGCATCGTCGTGATGACTGCAAACTGTACCTCTACACTACCTAGTCTATGTATGGCTTAGTGCATAACAGCTACTGATGACAATCTGATGTTACTGTAATGAAACAATCTCCATGATACTCACTCCATTTGCTACTGCTTTTGTTTGGCATGATCTGGAATATCAGGCCATCGATGAAGCACATATGCTGTATAGCTAATGTTCTTTCGTCGAATTGAAGCTCAGATATGCGGCAAATCAAAGTTCGGCAAATTGTAATCTAAGATCGTCAAGTTAGATAGGTGGACTATCAAACGTGAAACAACCGATGACGCATGTTTTTTGTTTGATATCATACTATTCTCGCTATCATGCCTTTTGTACTTTGCACTGACGGGAAAGACGCCCACATTTATTGAAGTTTTCTAAAAACATATTACTCCCCGTATATACGATTTGGACGCGTTTGCTAACTCAAAATCTAGAACTCCGAGAGGCCGGTTACCGTCGATAAAACTGGGTTTTACCGATAGTCAACATCGAACACTGACCAAACGGCTCATTCCATAAAAAGCGGTTACAGCACATTGTATCCCGTACTTGTTTGCGCCTGCTATACAGTCAGCTGTTTATAACCAGGGACTGCCGTCTCCCAAGGTAGAGGACGGGTTCTCGCTCCAAGGTAGAGAGGTACGTGATGTACAATTTCCGACGATCTACATAGCTCGCAGGAGTGTGCAGGGACAAGCAATGCGGAACGGCTGAACCTGTGTACGCACTCCTGGAATTCTCTGGGCGAATGATGAACTGTCATAAGTTGCGATCCACCTGTATTTCCCACAGTGTACGTAGATCGCTCTCCACTGGGTCCGGCCTGTGCTCACGCCAGCTGTCCTCATCCCTACGGCGTGAGATTAGAGGATGGCCGATTGAGATGTCGAAGTGATAATTAACATATAAACGTAAACGTATATGCGTATGATCAGGATGAGATGCCGAAGCATGCAGTAAATGGATTGACAGACGAAAAGAAGGAGTCGAGACTTCGGGATTGAAGAGTGGAGTCGCCGGTAGGTGCAGCACGTGATTGGCCACTGCCGGACGTAGAGGCCGCCTTCAGCCACCTTCCCCTTCTTGTCATTTTTGTCTGAGACAGATTCTCCACGAGCTCCTGACTTCTATCTCTCCTTCTTTGTCGTCTACTCCCGCCTCGTTTTCTATTTACTTACACATTTTGCATCGAGAAACGGCCACTCCGAACCATATCGGCGCTCGCTGCATGTATTTCTCCTAAGCGGCCTCGTGCTCCGCCGACACTCGTTTTAATTCGCCGCGCCTCAGGGGCAGAGTCCAGGCTGTGCTGAGAAAATTCGACGCTATTCAATAATCGATCTTCTGACATCTATAGACACAGTTCGACAACGGATTGATTCCCACCGCATCGAGGATTTTTCCTGTTTCCGACCGCAGAGTCGACATAATCCACGAACTGGCGACAAGACGCAAGTCGGACATCATGTCCATCGCAAAGGACGCCCTCTTCGTGGGCCCCGCCACGCGACAAAGGAAAAGAGTTCGATTGATATTAATAGCTACTATAGCAGCTGCATTTTTCTTCTTCTCCTATAACTTCTCCAGAAACCGAGTACTCTACTCTTCAATCTCCAGCTACGATCACGAACATGCCGGATCGCCAGCCACACGCCCCTCGTCGTTCACAACCGGAGCGGGAACTTGCAACGTCGATACCGGCGTCGTGGAGAGATATGGATTGAGCGGAGACGTCAAGTACACCCGTCGTGAAATATACGTTGTCCTTACGGACAAGGAGGAGACACCGATCACGACCCAAATGGACATGAACCTTTTCGATGTAGCGCCCACGACTTTGTCCGGAGATGTCGAGACGACTGTCAACTGCTCGGATCCAATTACTGTTAGAGTGCCACCTTCTCTACCGTTCAGGGATGCCTCGCACATCGACTTTGCAATTTCCACGAATATGGAGCGATTGATGGACTCCATGGATGCATTCTCGGTGTGGGCCGGATATACAAACACACGATTCTTGGTATTCATTGAACCTGGAGCAGATCAGAGAAAAGCGCAACGCAAGGCTAAGAGTCTTGGTTTGAACATTGAGCTTTTTGAGTCGGATGTCGATTACGAGAATCGGTATTCCTTGTTGGTGAAGCTCTTGGCCGACAATGCTCGCCCCGAAACGAAGTGGTTTTGCATCATGGATGACGACACATTTTTTATGTCCATGTCTAGACTCTTGCAGATGCTTGACAAATACGATGTTTCCAAGCCACATTATATTGGTACCGTGACTGAGAGTGATAGTCAACTCTCGATGTTTGGTATTTTTGCCTATGGAGGAGCCGGAATGTTC
The DNA here is from genome assembly GCF_001896365.1 of Talaromyces amestolkiae. NCBI lineage: Eukaryota > Fungi > Ascomycota > Eurotiomycetes > Eurotiales > Trichocomaceae > Talaromyces > Talaromyces amestolkiae. Next base: position 832,453 of record NW_024468048.1, on the reverse strand, counting down.
TTCTCTCGCCCTCTGATGGATGAGCTTGGTCGTATTTGGGGTGAATGCGATGCCGGTACAGATCACGGTGATGGAAAGATCGCTCACTGTGTCTATCAATATACCCGCACGAAGCTTGAAATGGAGACCGGTCTCAACCAGCTAGATTTGATGACCGATGCCTCTGGATGGTTCGAGGCCGCGCGCTCTGTTCCAGTGTCTCTCCATCACTGGAAGTCATGGTTTGAGGCCGATGTTGTGAAAATGACTGCTGTGCGTGATGTCTGCGGCACTAACTGTATACTCCGCCAGTGGAGGTTCGCTGATGGATGGCTTTTGACCAACGGATACTCGGTCATTCATCACGGAGCAGGTATTACGGACGATTATGGCGCGTTTGCCATGGAGAAGACATGGGACGACCTTAACGGGTCGACTGACGAGTCTTTCGTGCGTACACTCGGTCCTCTACGGTCAAAGGAAGAAGATAAGATTTCGCTCCGACTTGCGGACGTGATTGTTGAGGGAGGCCAGGTCAGGCAATTCTATATCCGCCGTGTTGAGGGAGGCGACGAGGTGTTGGAACTTGTTTGGCGCTTGAACTAATCAGCCTGAATCTTCACCTCTTTCCCAATTTGCTACACCATAATATCACCGCATTATATAACCATCATTACCATTACGACCATTTATTATAGACCGAATGCCGTGGGTCGAATCAGATGTCCTTCTGCGTTCGCCATTGTTTACCGTTACTCAGTGCGGATTACGATAGCTTGCCTGGAATGATGATTGATTTTGATCCACTACAACAAGCATTTCGATATTCGTTTCATTCACAATGTTCCTTTTACACTTGTTTGGACCATTTAAGTTCTGGCTTGCTTTTCATCGGGAATTGGGGTATAAGTTGAGTTCAGTTCTATTGTATTGTATATAATTCTTTTCGTGTGTGTTGGGTTGGGTGTTGGAGCTTGCGTAAGCTACAGGATAGTGTTGTTGATTTCGATAAAAAATTTCAACTGGAGTTTTCCTTTATCCATCAATACACATGCATTGCCGGACATTCGTAGGGTCATGTATCAATGTCTAATCAATAACATGTGCGCGTAACCGAGCAACGAACGCAATATGTCACAGACGAGAGGCAGTTACTATGTACTATATGCATGTCATACCTAGGTTGTTTATCTACCAATATCTATAGAAAAAACGATACCCCGCCCGCTTGCTTTCATTTACTCCGAACCCTCGGAATGTCACGTTCCCAAGAGATCTGGTCACCTCCAATGTGCATCACCCCCTCCCCCCCTGGGCTAAGCGCAGGAGACGATACACCCGCCAACTCATATCTCATATTCTCCTCATTCGACGCCATCTCATGCACACCACCGCTCGGATTGAGTTCTTGCGGCGATGGGGGCGGCTGCTTTGCACTATACGCTGTTGCTGCAGCCCAATCTTCGCTGCCACTGATTGATCCTCCTAGTTTTGTATTTGACAAGGGTTGTTGATCTGCGCTGTTGCGATTGCGTCGGCGGATGAAGATGAAAAATACTAGGGCTGCGAGGGCGGCGGTTGCGGCTACGGCGATGCTGATGCCGACGCCTACTTTTGCGCTGGTTGACAGGCCTGATGATGCTGATGCCGATGGCGATGATGTGCTCGAATGAATGGACGAGGTTGTGGCGGCGGGTGATGGCTCAGTAGTAGTCGTGGTAAGGGCAGAAGTTCTGAAAGATGTCGTTGTTGAAGAGCTGCTGCTAGCAGATGAGGAAGTAGGTTGGGCAAGTTTCTGAGCGATTGTGATTGCACTCGTGGATCCACAGCAATCTGTACTATTGCCACAGCACCATGTCGTTGCATTCGCTAGCCCATTACATGGGGTCACTTGCGTGACTGTATTAGAGTTTCCGCCATCATTAGGATTCTATCCTCATCATCAACACCAAGTCCACTCCCATAAATCCTTCTTTTTCCAGGTTTGAAGGACATACCGTCTCCGCCGTACAAATATTCAAACATCCTCCATTCTCCCAATCCGTACTTGTACACTGATCCCTGAAATAACCCACATTCTCCACGGTCGTTCCATTATCATCCCTCGTCTGCCAGACATTCTGACACAATCCATTCTCCAGACAAGTATCCGCCGTGAACCCATTATCGCGACTCCCACCGGACGGATTCGAGCGGTTTGTGCCGCAGCACATACTCGTTGTACCGCTGTAGGCGACGCATGGTTGGTATGCTGAGTCGGACTCGCTGTACCCGTTGGGGTAGTAGCATACTGCCAACGAGAGTTGTGGAAGAATTGAGATAAAAGAAAGAAGAAAAGGGGGATTCGGTGATCTCATTTAAGACTTCTCTTTTAGCAAGAAGTCGTTCTTGAATACATTCTCCAATTAGACAGGGAACACAAGATTCGATTATGGAGTATGCATGAGGTGGAAGGGAAAACAAGAAAGATACGGAATACAGATTTACGGGATAAAATGCAGCAGGCACTAAAAACCCAAGGTCTCGAATCTCGACCCTGTTCATGAAGCAGCCAAGGATTCGTGGCCGATCCTTTAGAGACGCCTTCGTAGTACCTATGTAGCTTCAACTAGCAAGGATTAGCAACCCAGGGGGCTACCAGAATATCTGAAACCGACTAAAGAAGTCAGTAATGAGCCCCCAAGTTTAATTCTCATTCGCTGGCCTCGTCAGTCATAAGTTCCTCTTAAATTTGTTCAGTGTCATTGAAAATAAGCTTGATCGACATGTGCCATGTTGACAGTTACCGTGAGAAACTGGCATCGAGCGTGGAGGAGTGACTTTGTTGTCGGTTTACAATTTGCCGTATTAGGAGATTTTTGTGGAGACTTAGGGTTTTGGCCACTGGACCGTTGAAGACTTCTCACTTCAGTAATCGACTAAATTACTTGACGCTGCATTGGATAATAAGTATAATTGTAGAATATCGGTTTTAATATATATATCAAGTGGTTTTTAGTGATGTTACTTTTAAAGGTACATCTTACTATATGTGGTATTAGATCAAGTTTGACCCTGGTTCGTCACCCGTGGACCTAGGTAGATGATACGTGGATGAGACAGAGACACAGTTAAGTAAAAGTCTTTATTTAGTGTTTTGTTCGTCTAGTCATATAACCAGGTAGTGCGGCTTTTTAAAGGATCTTACGTGACGTTCACGTCAAGATGGTTAAATTTAATCAGATTGCAAAATGGACTGATTTTTTCCACTCCGGATTCTGTCTCCTTGCTAGTCGTGTATAAAACCCTTCCCGCGATATGGATATAAAGAGCTACTGAGCATTCAGATCATGTCAGCTTCAGTGCCAGACGTGTAATTGGTACCGAGAGGGAGTATTAAATCAGAAGCGACCAAGGTCTATGATTCAGTTACCTGACCAGGCATCTTGTGGATATTCTATAAGCCCATTGCCCTGAAGAAACAGATTGGAGGCGCGGTAAACACTGTTCCAAAAACAAGACACGGTCAGTACTTTTTGCATGCACAGCAAGCACTCCATCTTATCTCTATAGCGACACGGTACAGCGTAAGCTCGATGCTTCAGCAGCTGCGACGGTTGAGAGATCGACAGATGGTGCGTACTACTTTATTTTGGTCATTATTCAAAACAAAGTTGACCAGCTAAAGTCCTTGGTGGTAGCGTTCATCGGTTAGGAGAATGTCCAGGCGACCGCACTCTCTGATAAACATTAGAGATCTTCTGCAGTGGCCAGCCGCCCATAAAAGCAAAGAGAAAGCTTCTTAAGAAAAATGCTGCGGAGATTTTCCTTTTGACGGATCTATGTGGACAAGACTGGTGAAATACCAACATTGTTTGTGTACGCGCCGCCCTCTCTCAAAGAGCGAAAGCTACATGATTTATCTTCCCGGACTCAAATCGCAGTTATTATGCTAATATGAGTTGGAACCAGACGGAATGCTCGCGGTTGGCTTTACAGGGACCTTTCTGATGTATCCCGGCCTCCTCTTTGTTATTATGTGTATAGGGAGATTTTCAGCGCACAAAGGAGCCACATCAAATGAATGCTCATCATCTTGCTGATACGAACCCAATCCCAAGCCTTCAGTCGATGGTTCCGGGAAACTTTTTCGTTTGGAAAAAACGTCGACTGCCAGCCATCCTTGTACATTCGAGACATTGCCACATTACCCCCATTAGAGTATCTCCGCACGGTCAACATTCAAAATTATCGCTGAAATCCCCGGGGTATAGTCAGTCGTCTTTCTCTACGCATGAGGTACAATTGAGATGAGTCCAATTCACGAAGCAAAACTCCGTTCGAGGCGGAAATGCGTCGTCGTACATGGGCCGTTATACACAATGTCAATTGCTCGGTTTCTGTTCAGTTTGGACAGCCTAGAATGATCCAGCTTCGTGCATATGGTAAAGTCAAACCCTAGACTTTAGTAGATCGGGATTTCGAAATCAACACAAAGAAGCTGCCCGTTACACAACTAGACAATTCAATGCTCAGTCCCAAAGACCCTACTTGCAGGAACATCGGGTTCGAAGCTCGAATCCTCGTCTTGCTATACAGATATAGCGAATTTGGACCGCCTAAATGAAGCGTACAATACCATTCCACCAGGTCTTCGGTTGCAGCCACTCACGCCGTCGGTTGATAATAGCTCTGAGATGGTAATGCACCACATCTCGCTGGCCTTGCCGGCGTAGAAGTCGCTATGTAATCTTCACCATAAGTATCAGGGGGCGAATCATGATTCCTTGACAGGCAGAAAACATATGATGTTCTAAATGGTACTAACTATCACCCTAATGCATTCGAGGACGAGTTCAAACTTGTAGGTTGAGAGACAATGATAATAGTTAAGAGGCTGGATTGACCCGCAAAGCATTGACAAATGCTTAATTTTGCGCAGCAAAGGTGGCTGGGTAATTTCGCTTTTGATGTTTAAGCATTGAACTGCTCTCCAGGTATACACTTAAGTGCAATTGAAACACTACCTCATCTGAACTTATACATCAAGCCTTTTAGCTGGGACATCTCCGGGATGATGTCTGTCTTAGGAAGTCGTTCTTTGCAACACGGTCGGAGACATGTTGGTTGTATCCGCAAAAGTGGTGGCATCCAACAATCTCCATGACCTGGCTACCATGTGAATGTGGATCGATGGTGACGAATACAAGTGGAGGTTCATCACTACGCGATTGACATAAGCACGATGATCGCCAATTGAAATTTGACACTTACAGACTCATTAAAGTGCCAAGTAACACAATCGCCGTCGTTTCAAGAGGGAATCTTTCCGAGCCTAGCTCCAAAAGAGTCTTTGCCGGATCCGAGATCATCCCTCATCCTTCACGCTCTATGAAAGGCCTTCACTGTGCATTGTGGAGTTGTAAAATATGACTTAAGACGAAAGAGGATCTAACCCCTCTTTCTCAATACTCGTAGATCAGAAATTTCCTGTTCTTGAAACTTTAAAGTCTCTAGTCTTTGCAAATAGATTGACTTCAAAAGCAGGAACGCACACACTCACATCACCGCTACTTAGTCAAACCTTAAAGTCCTGCGGCATCGTATTGATTATTCCAGAATCTTGCCGCATTTGATAGAGTTTGAAGAAAGTTATAGAAACGGCTTCTGTGCTATGGATTTGATACGGAAGAACCAATCAGTCTGTGGGCACAACATAACACGTACGTGGCTGCCTGAATACCTTCGATTCAGGTATTAGAATCCAAGATGGAGAATGGAGTCTTCTACTCCGCAACTTTTCCAGTACAGTCATCCTTCACTCGTCTTACGGTCTTCGTGATCAATGTATGCTTTACTCCACTAGCCTACTAAGCGGAGTGCGTTGTTGATCCCGTCCCCATACGTACTGACTCGCCGAGTCGTTGCGCGTTACTCGTATCCAGCTCACCGAGTTAAATTGAAAATGATATAATCGGTAGTTGTCAAACACGAGTTCAGCTACCGGCATCACGTCAGGGATACTCGGCACTCACCGGGTTTCATTTTGATCGTGGTCCGGGGTTGACAGCATCTATCAAGCAGTGACGGGCACACTATCGAGCAATCTTGAAACAAGATGTGTTAACTCAACTTTGTTACTAGGGCTTTGACTATTGGCCACTAGTGTTAAAGTACCCACTCAGCATCCATTAACTAGGGAGCAAGTGGTTAGTACTGACCAACCGTACTACGTTTGTACTACGGAGTAGTGTTTGGTAATGAGGAGCTTCGAGTGTACGCAATTTACGAAGGTTTGAAAAGCATCAAAATCGTACTAGTTTCCTCGGCTCCTTAGATACGCAAATGCAACCTTGGACAACAAATCATCAACCCCGCCATCGGCAGATATTGCCGATTTTTGTTAACAAGGTCTGTCGAAAGGCCCCGGCTGAAGAATCCTCATCCTTCCTACAAATTTCGGTCCGTCGAATTCAACTCCGTATTTCATGAGCTATTGTGTCAACGATATTTCTGGAATATTCTTGTTGGGATTTGGCTTTGGATTTGGCTTTTCTTCCCCGGACTTTCGATGTTCCCATAAAACCCACTCAAAGTAGTCCAATCATACTGCTTATGTACTTACAGATCTATGAAGCACAGATTTGACTAGCTTAAGTACCGGTAAAGTCAAGATTGTGTAACTTCCGTGTTCTGAGCAAGAACGTTCAGCATGCCTCCCAAAATCACATGCTTATGCTGGAGTATATTTGATACTTTAAACTAGATCAGGCCACCTGCATGAGGAGGTATTGAGTCAATTAGATCGATTAATGCACACAGTTAACAGTGAACAACCTGCTCTAGCCCTAGTGTACGTAGTACAGAGTCCACGCACTACAGACTAACCACTAACCCCTCTCCAGCATCTGCCAAGGGGATATCTGGTTTTAAAATTGCAAAGGATACGCACTTTCACGTGCAAGAACTACGTCAAGGATGATTTTGGTGAATGCCATGCATTAGTGTGTCGGGCAGGTCTGCGCACGGTTCTCACCTCCCTGTATACTTATTACAACTATTGAGGTCTATGAATAAAGGATCGATACATAGACTGTGGCAAGTGCGTTATTTTTCTTCGTCTTTCCAACTCAGGATGCTTAGCTCGATTACTTATTCTGCGTTGGTTGGTTCTTTTCAAGATTTTGCCCTGCGCGTCGAAAATGTAACTACGTACATATCTCCGATCAAGCCCTAGACAATAAATCAACGGATTACAGAGGACCGAGTACGATCTTGCGTTATCAGTTATTGTATGATTCTGTCGTCAAGGCAAAAAATCACTCATGAAGGTTTTCGTGATTACCACAAAATATCATCAGTTTTCGCATTAATGCTCGTGATATATTTCTAGAAGGGTACGTACACCGAAGTAGGTCTCCGGATTGCCGACGCCCTGAATTTTTGCCGACTGTTCAGATATAACTACATGCTTTTGCAACCGACGAGGAATAGCCATAATTAGCGAGTAGTAACTACTAGTCAGACTTTTAGTTGTTTCAGGAAGTAAAAATAGTTGTGAAAAGATGTGGGCTGTGAAGCGATTCGAGCCCCCTCTTTCGAGACGGAGGCTGAACTTGTCGTCATCATGCACCCCAATGTCAAGGCGCTAGAAAATAATGAATGGTAATATGGATCGTCTAAATCTCTTTCAGCTTCCCTGAATTGGCCTGCAGTTACGTCGATTACGATAATGAACATGCGATTTCGTGGGCATGGGTGGTGTGAGTACGTACCACGTACGTGTGTATGTGTATCAATGATGACTCGGGTTCTCCGGTCAAAGACCTCTCGGCATCGTCTTCCTGTTTCTTTTCTTTTTCTTCTCTAGCGACTGCCTTGTCAGGTGTAGTACCCCATAGTGCGCTCTCGCATCTGCCGGTCAGGCCACCGGCCATGTTAGCGGCGGTCGTTCCTGCAGATACCCTTCTCGCTCGTTGGCTGTCAAGGTAATAAATGGACTATTAGCCCGGGAAGATCATAAGTTAGACTTTTACTACTACGAAATTTATCGCTCCGGCTATGCCGGGATCAGTAACGCTGGTGTTCCAAACAAGTGACATGACCGAGAAGGTTGGAAGGGAAAGGGCTGAACAGTCACTAATGTAAATCCGATTTCCGATTTTCGGTGGTATCGTATTAATGTATCGTATGGAATTAGACTCATTATTAATTGATAGCCCCTCCTCGATGCGCGGGGAAGTGACTACATTCAGAAATCCAGAAAAAATCAAGAATCGAGATGCATCGATGGCTCATGAGGGCCTGATGCGAGCTGCACAATCACGATCGTCAGTACAATGCAACATTTCAGATTTCAAAATCGTTCGCAATCATGCATCGATCCTACCCAAGATTGTCTCCACGTCAGCGTCAATTATGTAGGTACTCGACCATCATCAAAGCGTCTCGTTTCAGATTAGTAAAATGGTTACAGTTCATCCATACTTTATCTACTCGGATTGGTACTAGTCCGTACGCCGTATTATATCTTTCGACCTATGAAAAACCCGGTAAAGTCTACGACGGAGGCCCGTCCAAATTCCGTAGATTTAATTAGTCCGTTAGTCGGTATGTATGTTGGTGATAATTGATTACAGTTTTTGCGGAGGAGTAAATCATTTTGACGCTCGGCCTTGCGAGCCACACATATCAACCCCTGCCTATTATCGGCACATGTAGTTAGGGCTTTGACTTGCCTGATTGAAAACACCACGAGTCCAAAGGGTATGGATTCAGGTACACCGAGAGCCCAAACGGGCGTAGAATGATCCACCCCCAGGCTACAATTAGCGTTAGAAGTTAGTCTTTGTCTTTAGTCTTTGCTACGTACGTATTGGCAACGCTCCGTTTAGATCCCGTTTATTCCTTCACCGTCAGTCAAAGTAGGCCCTTGAATCTTGAACTTTTTTCAACCAAAGTATGCCCGACTAAAGCATTGTTGGTTTAGTTGCGTGGCTCCTGAAATATACTCTAACTTATGCGGAGGCTTTCACACTAGGTGTAAGTTTTTTCCCCGGTCTTTTTCCCCAGTGAATCCATTCGTCAATACATGCGAGAGACGACTAGGTATGGTCAAAATCAAGGTCAACGTCACCGTCCATATCTATTGAAATTACTCTTAAAAGGTGCTTAGTCAATTTGACCGATCATGTATGTATCGTATAGTTACAGGGTATCCACTTGAGGGAAGTAAAATAAAAGAAGTCGGAAATCCAGTTCATTTCAGCTCATCTATATTCAATCTAAAGTCCGTACTGTATCTAACATATTGAACACCAAGTACAGTTAGCAATACGATGTGAAACGTTCAACAACATTTCCTTCGAGATCTGCGATAAGTGCACCTGCAAACTTGTTTATCATCTTCACAATGACTTCCGTTTTCAAGTCCGAAATTGATGCAGCTTCGCCTCCTCCTCCTCAACAAAAGGCTTCAAAACAGGCCTGTGACAACTGCCGACGACGCAAGATCAAATGCAATCGTGCTCAGCCATGTGATAAATGCCAACGTCTGCTCTTATCCTGCTCTTACTGCGACGTCCTGCAGAGAAAGGGGCCCAAGTTCCGTACATTGTATCCCCTTGCACCCCTGCAGACATTAGTCTCGCAATACCCGACTCCTCCTCAGAGTATTGCTGATAAAGGAAGTCAAGCTGAGTTGATGGTCCCACGTGAGTATAATCCTAAACACCTGCTTCTTACCTAGACCTGAAAGGTTTGCTAACCTTCAAGGGGGATGTTGACAGTGGAAGGCTGGTCCGCTCCAGTACCATGGAATATTAAACATGAAAGTTATTCCTCACCGGAATCTGTCGACTCTCAATATGAGATGCCGAGTACTAGTGGTGGCTATCAGCAAACAGCCCTGCTCCCACAGCCACCATCTCAATCTCCATTAATGTCACACCAACCGCAATTACAGCCTGAAACCCAGTCACGGTCACAATCCGGACGCTTATCTGCTATGGTAATATTGGTACATATAAATGTCTACTTAAAGTACCTATATCCGATCATACCTGTGGTCAACCCGGAGAATATTCTTAACGACAGTCAACAACCCGAACAACTCACCGCGGAGCGGTATTCATTCATAACCGCCCTTTGCGCTGCAACCCATATTCAGCTGCAACTAGACGCCATGATTGACCCGTCCTCCTCTTCTGCATACTACGATTCTTCACTTGCTCTATCCGGAATAGAGATTTTGACCGAAGCAACTAATGCAAGAAATGAATGCAACAATATCTGCGAACAAGTCACGCTGGAATCACTCCTAACTTCATTTTTCCTGTTTGCTGCTTATGGCAACCTAGATCGTCAGAATGAGGCTTGGTTTTATTTAAGTCAAGCTACGTCCATGGCTTTGACGCTTGGGCTTCACCGGGAAGCTACTTATTCCGCTTTTGGGGAAGATGAGGCCGAAGAACGGAGAAGAGTGTTCTGGTTATTGTTTGTGACTGAAAGGTAAGTCTTAAAAAGCATTCTTGTACTTAGATGTCAATAGTAGCCGCTAACTTCCGCGATAATAGAGCGTATGCCCTTCAACAAGCAAAGCCCATTATGCTTCGAAACTCCATTCGAAAGCCTGCCATTCTATCGACAGAAGATCACATAATCCAGTACGGATTCTACAATCTTATCAGCATATTTGAGAAAATCACGGCAGAGCTATTCGACTGGATAGCCATTGAATGTGATGAAACTTTTATAGCAAGCATGACTTCGGGCCGGACCAACCTACGGGATATGAGTCGACAGCATCACTTCAGTCAGCCTATTCCTATCGGGAGCGTCGCAGAGATTCAGAATCTAGATATCGCCGGGACACAACAGTGGCTTCAAGCCATGGCTTGGAAGCTCTCGATGAGCGACCTATCGCAATTCAGAAGTACAGATGCTTTGTTACCTTTTCATTTCCCGGTATTGGTTGCGAAGGCAGTAATGGATGTATTTCAGGGCTCGACGGTATTACAATCAGCAGGTGTGAGTAACAAGCTTCCTTTCCATAGTATGGTTCCTTTCGGACTAGAACTGATTGGTTTATGTTCAGGGCCATGACCGAAGGATGTCAATTATCAAGTCGGAGTCTGGGATGCAAGGTTATCCAACTCGCGATATCAATAATGAGGAGTTCCTTCTCGACATCATGAACATTCTCTCGCGTATCCGTCCAAATAATAGCCACCAACCTCAAGCTCACCATTCTTTTCTCTCGCAAATCCCGCCGACATCCACCTCGCCCTCCAATCAATTCTTTCGATAAGATATAACGACGACATGGTTTCGTGCATTAATGTTTACTGGAAAGCGGATAGATTCAAAGTGCATTTTGGGGGATCTTTTGAATTGCGTTCTGCGAATATACCAATTTCACTAGTTTGTCTCAAGTTTTCAAAACTCTGTACACTATCTTCTAGTCTACTAGTCATACACGTGGTTACATGATGCTGCTTTCGAGATATAGCTTCCTTCACCTAAGACCCATACTTATAGCAATGGCTACAAAAATCGGACTATGTGCCTTCGTAACAGTGCAATCGCTCCCCTTGTTATGTATGCATTGTAAGTTTAACAAGGCATTTATATACATTTCTTCAATTAGATCAGCAGGACTTAGGCTTCAGCCTACTGCCAGCTATCATTGATGCAGGCAGTGCTCACACCGCAATCACTGGCCACAGTATACACCCGATTTGGATCGTTTTCCCAAGTAATTGTACCACTTTCATTCTTGAAGAACTTGTATTCAAATGCGGTGCCACTGGGCAGATTCAGTGTGACATACCAAAGATTATCGGCTGACCGATAATCCTGGGCACTCAACAAAATCGCCTCGCTGGCAGCGGTGGACCAACTACCGAGCGCTGAGATGTTACCTGTCAAATAGATATCTTGTCCGAGGCTTGTCGTCACAATTTCCTGGAATGTGACGGCTAGTTTGGCGGGGGCTGTGCAAGAGGGTCTAGTACTGCTCGTAGGTGCCGTGGGCCAAGCTGTGTTAGTCGCAGATGTGTAGCTACCTGTGGCGGAAGATGCGGAGCAAGTTGTTGGCACGGTATTTCCGTTACTAGAGCCCCATGATGCGGGCACTGTACCTGCGCGTCGGGCAGCTGCCGTGAGCAGAGCTGCATATGACCAAGTCAAAGCGGAGGCCGACAGAGGTGCGCCGGTATCACGCTGGAACTGTTCGGCAAGTGTGCCGTCTGCCGGTGTGTATTTCTCGACGATGCTCATGTATCCGTCTGCGTAGGTCTGCACGGCTGAAATGAGTGCATCAAATGTGGATGATCCAGAGGCGTATGTTCCTGTCGCTGCGGAAGAGTAAATAGCCTGGAAGAACCCGAGGCTGACGGAGGTGATGGTAATAGAGCCAATCTTTTTCCATTGATAAATCGCATCATACAACTGTTCTGCTGCGGCAGTAGTAGCCAAGTACCAGGGATTGCCTCCCTGATATACATCTTCAGCGTAGCGGCCAACAGCAACAGCAGAGCTAGCAGCAATTCCTGAGTTGAGCGAGTATACGCTGCGGAAGGAATCCGTAACAGCCTTGTGGTTAGCAAGGGCTTTTGCGGAGCAAGGCTGGAAAGTTGCATCATCGCAGCTGCTCGCCTCTGGATCAAATGTCTCAATAACTCCCAGAATCGAATTAGCGTCCAAGCCTGTACGGCCGTTGCTAGCAAAATTGGAAAGAATGTATGAGCCTGTCCAATATGACTGTAGAAAACAAAGGACTTGAGGAGCCTGAGAGACACAGTTGGCACAAGACTCGCCGAGAGACGTGGCGAGGGCATTGCCCTCGACTAACGCACGATGTTGGGCTGCTGTAGTGAAGAAAGACGATCCCTGTGTTTCTTCCCAGAGGTCTGTTTCGGCGTGTCAGTGCTGCACACATTATCTGGTAGATAGTTCAAGGCTAAGGAGGACTCACCAAATGTAGTCTTATTCCAGTACTGGGCGACATAGGCCAAATCGTTCTGGACTATAGGCCAAATTATGTCTTTTGCGGTAGAGCTTTGGCTATTATCCTATTATATTATAGTTAGATTTTTTTTAGAGCCAGGGCTGATGTGAACATCCAACAACACTTACAATTAGATAATTAGCATATGCAATCATTGCAGTTGCTCTAAGCGCAGGTCCGTCTCTTTGTGGACGGCCCCAGGAACCTGTAAATGCAGTCCTATTGACGTTGAATTTTGGCTCTCCAAGCCCAGTACCATCTGCAAGGCTTCCGGACGGATTCGAGATCCCTTGAATGACTGTTTCAACATTGATATACTCCTTGATAGTGGATTCCAAATCGGATGTGCCAGCAATGAAGTTGTCGATCAAAGTTTTGAGGGTCAGCGCCGAATCTCGAGTCCAAGTGTAGTAGTCTACAAAACATTAGAGATGTCAGGATGTCGGAGGTATATTTACCTACAGTCCGGGTCAGCCTTGCTGGGGCTTGCAAGGACAATACCCTCGTCCGCTCCTTCGGTAAAGGCACCACTTGAGCCGATATTGTCCAACACTCCCTGAAGTGCAATAGGGGTTTCAGTCGCCAACCATGAGTCCAGCGATCCTGATGCACGTGGGACAAACTCTACCAACGTTCCCTGCACTAAGGACAGCAGGTTCAGTGCTGCCAAGGCAGTAGTAACTACCATGATGCTGGTGTTTTGAACGAAGAAATGAAAATAAGGAAGGAAATGCGACCACAAAGGATTGACGATCGACAAGATTTTCGTGCGGTTATTACAATTTTTACAAGGAATAATTGATGGAAGCCAAGGCCGTGTTTAAGTAGGCTTACAATTACCGGCCAGGTACCTTGTTTATCCATGACGATCCCCGGCTAGAGATGCAAAACATCGCATACGATTTAGTTTAATCTATGTCGGTGACCAGTGAGGAGTCTGGGGACTGCCGGGCGGCGTTTGATGGCGCATGATGATAGTCGTCTGATATTGCTGGAGTGGGTATACGGTCTAAATAGCTGGAACTCGAATATCCGAGCCCTTGCTTACTCGGGATTGACTGCTTGTAGTACGGATACGGGGTCAATTTTAATATTCTTCCTTCTCATGTTTCCTTTCCCCGGATTTCTTAAGTTTTCTCCGCGTGTGAAGACTTGTCCGCGTCTTGAAGATGTTCGATGTTGTCATTTGAAAATGCAGTACGTATGCACTCCGCAGAGTGTACCCCACAGTCTCGGACGATCAGCTTAGATTTGTGTGTTTGTTGGCTGGTCTAGCACCGAGCCACCCGAGCTAGGGCTTTGAGTGGTTTGAAGGGTCGTCGAATGTCCGACTGAGGTGACATCGAGTATTGGACACGTGAATATTACAGGATCTATAGGCGCGTCAACCACCAATAATTTGGCATTTTGACATGTCTCTCTCCTCTTTGGCAGTCGATTAACTTCTGTCCAATGTTACGATTGACCGATAGGTTTGACTCCGAAATTTACTACGGGCTCTGCTGGTCTATCTTTATTCTTAGAGGTCGACTGTAGTACTAATTTCTGCCTTTTGGCATGTGATGAAGAGTACTCCGTAGCGACGTGAAAATTTTTGGCCAGTGAGAGACACTACGTACTTAATTACTGAGTGGATTCCAGCCATTTCGGCTTGTTGGGGCTAGGATGCTTGTGAATAGCATAGGTAAACAAGCAAGCCACCCCGTCGCGACTACATCCAGGGAAATATCCAACTCTCTCTCAGTATGCCCTGATTAGTACGATCTTCAGTTTTATTGCTTATGAAATAATTCTGGCAAATCAAATCTAACTTTTACGAGTCAGGTCGTCAACAAGCTCACGGCAGTTGCTTCAGTGCAATACTCAAAGATCCATCGTCTATGAAATATACACTAGCTACTTGTAAATTCATGCGACATAATATCGAATTGACTCGTCGTTTCAATGTGTCCACAACAAGGTCCATAATGATCAATAAAACCGAGCAAGTCAGAGCTACGTTTAGAGTCATCACTCCGGGAGTCCATTTAAAATCTGCCGAGAATTCTAGAAATATACCATCGTTTCGTACATATTTAAACATGGCTACGTGTGCCTAATTAGTAGCTAGTGCTGCCAGCGCAAAGCGCCAAAGAAGCCGACGATTAGGTCCCCACTAAGTCATCAACTTCGTATAGCCTCATGCTGACCATCAAGTCTTAGCTACTGAATTTTCGTTGAGAAAGATGAAAAAGCCGCTTCATATGAAGCTCAATCGGTGGAAGAATCAAGAAAAAATTAGATCACAGTCAATTTCCACATAGATTCCCCGTGTAATGACGTTTTCGTACTCCTATAGAAGTTTGCGGATCACATCCTCACGCGGCAAAATAACCTATTGTTCAGGTACAAAGAGTCTTTTATGACTGGTAATTCCATAAAAGAGATGCAGTAGGAACTGATAGGTCGCCCAATCCTTTCCAAAATTCCACCTCTGTAGCTCCACAGAGTCCATACAACTACTAGCCCGGATAGAAGATCGGCAGATGTGATCGTGTAAAAGACTATTTAAGTATGACACTCGATACCTCCAATACGCACGTATGAGTGTGCACAAAGTGTCTGTTTCAAAGAGATTCTATCTCCAAGATAACCGACCACAACAGGGCTTCACCGAAGGAACATGTATCTTTCGGATCACCCGGTAGCTCCTCAACATGATTCAATCATCTCAGGGTTTCAATTCAGGGTGAACTAAGTGATCGTAGTTGAGTACTATCTTTGCTGGTGAAACAAGACAGACGAAAGATTTGCCCCCCCCAAAAAGCCGAATTTACCGAATGTACCGATAATAATCCGTAGGTGTGCAACATAGAATAGAACCATGCTGAAGCTAATATTCTATAAAACAATATGAGATCAAAAGATTTGGACCAACCGATTCCAAATATTAGAACGTCTACTCCGTATGCGTCCAGTTGCATGCAAGGACCACAAGCCGTGGCCCCTTGAGATCGTCGCCCTGCCTAATCTCCGCCCCCGTTGCTAGAACGTTACAGTGACTAAGATGGGTTTGTGGATTTAATGCGGACCTCTTGAAGACAAGAATGGTTCTTAGAACACCATCTTGAAAGGACATCAAGCTATAAGAAGACGCGCGGTCATCTTCAAGTCGTTCTGTCTTTTCGGAGTATCGTACCAATACTAGATTGCTGGGAATCTGTGTTGCTATGCTAATGCTTTCTTTCTCCTGAAATTATAATCTTTTCTCTTCATGGTTTATATCCTTTCGTTCATTTCGAACAAACTGATCAACAAGATGAAGCTGTCGCTCTTCGCAAGCGCTGCAGTTGCAGGTCTTCTAGCACAGGTTGCTGAAGCTGCTACTCCAGATGAATGGCGCTCACGGTCCATTTACTTTCTTCTCACTGATCGATTTTCTCGGACCGACAATTCAACCACTGCAGAGTGTGATGCTCAATTAGGTGTACGTCCTAAATTCTGTGTGACTTGGAGTCTAAATAGACTAACTCTCCATAGCAATACTGTGGAGGATCATGGCAGGGAATCATCAACCAGGTATGTCAATCACAGTAGTTAAGCGAGTTCAGTATTGACGAGACTAACGAAATCCGTTCAGTTGGACTATATACAGAATATGGGATTCACGGCCATCTGGATTACTCCTGTCACTGAGCAGTTGCCTCAATCTACTTCAGATGGAGAAGCTTATCACGGCTACTGGCAACAGGACATGTATGTCTTATGTTTAATTGTTCTTCTACTTGTGACTGACATTGAAATCAGTTACTCCATTAATTCGAACTACGGTACAGCCGAAGACTTGCAAGCTTTGGCTACGGCTCTCCATGATCGTGGTATGTACCTCATGGTTGACGTCGTAGCAAACCACATGGTAAGTCTATTTCATTCTTCCCAATCGGCAGTAAATCAAACTTACATGATGGCAAAAGGGTTACGCCGGTGCTGGCACAGACGTAGACTACTCAGTCTTCAATCCCTTCAACAGCCAAGACTATTTCCATACTTACTGCGAAATCACCGATTACTCCAACTTGACCATGGTCGAAGAATGCTGGGAAGGCGACAATATTGTCTCGCTTCCAGATCTTGACACGGAGAGTACCGATGTGCAGAACATCTGGTATAGCTGGATCCCAGAATTAGTCTCAAACTACTCCAGTAAGTGCAGTTCATTTCCATGCTCTTTTCGGGAGACAACCAAATCTAATGATCGTAAAGTCGACGGTCTCCGTCTTGACTCCGCGCTCGAAGTACAGCAAGACTTCTGGCCTTCCTGGGTCAGCGCATCTGGCGTTTACTGCGTTGGTGAAGTCGACAATGGCGACACAACCATCGCATGTCCGTACCAAAACTACCTCGACGGAATTCTTAACTACCCAACATACTTCCCCCTTGTCCGCGCCTTTGAGAGCACCAGCGGCAGCATCTCCGATCTATACAACATGGTCAACACCGTCAAATCCGACTGCAGCGACTCGAACTTGCTAGGCTCCTTTTCGGAGAACCACGACAACCCGCGATTCGCTTCCTACACTTCGGACTTTTCGCTCGCCAAGAACGTTCTAGCTTTCACAATCTTGTCGGACGGTATCCCAATTATCTATGCCGGTCAGGAACAACATTACAGTGGTAGCAGCGTGCCCACTAACCGCGAAGCGACTTGGTTGAGCGGGTTTGATACTTCTGCTGAGCTTTACACATGGATTGCGAAGCTCAATCAGATCCGCAACTATGCTCTTCAATGGGACAATGGTTACACTACTTACAAGGTATGCACCGTATTTTCATCCTTTGAAATCATTCACCTAATACCTATTTCAGAGCTACCCAATCTACCAAGATAGCAACAACCTCGCCATCCGGAAAGGCAGCAACGAAAGTCAAGTCGTCACCGTCCTCTCCAACTCCGGCGCGGACGCCAGTTCTTACAGCTTGACCATCTCTGGAACAGACTTTACAGCTGGGGAGGTTATCACCGAGCTAATTACCTGCACAAACATTACTGTTAGCGACACTGGTGATATTACCGTTCCTATGGCCGGTGGATTGCCTAGCGTGTTGTACCCTGCCTCCAAGCTACTCGAGAGTGGACATCCTTGTTAAATAGCTCAAATGTCTCGACCTACACATGCTCCCTGTTGCGATATATTCCCTGATTATTGATGTATATAGTGCATAATCTTTAAGAATAAGTGTAATCTCATACTTGACGTGCTCATACCCCGATATGTCAGTGCCTGTGTCTTTAAAATATTGTTTTAATCAATGTCAGCCACTGTCGCAGAAGCTTTGTAGTGGTATAAACATATGGGCGATCCATCTCACCATGCATTTTCTGGTCTGTCGTTCCGAATGAAGATGCAGAGTTGTATAACGTTACAAACTGGACTGAAGATTTCATATAAATTGATTTGCTCATATCTGACTGCCTTGAGTCGCGACAGCCGACGATTAATACGAGCAGGGATCTGGATATTAAATTCAAATGCCGAACGGGCTAATCATACCTAGTTAACACGAAGAGAGACATGTCTTCTATGCACAGATACATCTGAAACCCGACTAAATCTATCAATTGCCACCCGAAGTGAGAGGGATTTCATATGCACCTTGACAGTAAAACCAAGGTCACAACAAAGAACAAAAAAGTGCGCATCGAGATCCATGGAATTCTTGCATAGATATATCATATTGACGGTCAATCTCAATCAGATCACACGGTCAACGATTCACCCATTGTATCTTTTCCTGTTCTGTTCTGTTCTTTGACATGCATTGTGTAACCAACTAATTTGGATCAAATATATTATGTGTGTGTAACCACCATGCTAACAGGCCCTGTCGAGGCCATGGATCTGCGGTTATACCAGGTTATGAGACAGGGAATAGCCTTGATCAATACATAGAGCTCACAATGAGATTTCATATCGATATAACTTTATTTTCGGTTTATTGTATACATGCAATATGGGTATTTCATGTGTTTGTATGCTATTTTCAATAGGTAATACAATTGTTCTTTGCATTTTTCAAGAAGTACCGTCATACGAATGCTCTAGGCCGATCCTTTATTGATGTCAAATATATCACAATAGACGAAAGAATTCAAATCCTAGGGAATACTTCGGTAACTTTGTGAGTCCTAGATGCGGTGCCAACAAGATTGGAGATCAGCGCTTGGAGATCGACAGTCCCTAGAGTACATAAAATCCAATGCGTTTTGTCACGAACAATGGAACTATCTAGGTTAAAAAGCAATCATGCCTTCTTTGAAATGATACATCTCGGGAACAAAGGGATAAAGGACAAAGCCAGGTCATTTGACGCATATGACATTTCGAAAGCAACTGAAATAGTAGCAGTAGACAAACAGCTATTTTCTGAACAGTATTCATGGTATGTAAAAGAACGCCCTGACTTCGGTATTTTGATTCAGATTACATGCCTCGGTTTTTTAGACCAAGTCTCAACATTTCCGAGCCGTGACTCGTGTTTTGAGCCTGTGTTCTTGACAAGCATATAATAACGATACGTAAATATTATTTACAGGACAAAGTGGTCATGCACGCATACAACGGAGATGTTCGGGCTTGACTCCTTCCAAACAAAAGAAAGGGGCGAACATCCGCCTTGCAATGTAGCATGTACGTAACATGTAGAATGTGCTATGTAGCATCTCAAAAAAAAAAAAAAAAGGTGAACCCTTCAAATGTAAGCCGAGGATCCATACTTAATAAAAAGGACTATTATATGTTAACACCCTATGCACATCGGCAGGCATGCAATTAAGTTATGGAACCAATCCATTTGGCGTCGGGGAGGTTGTATCTACAATCTAGTGGGAAGGAAATATTGTCCGTGCGGAATTAGATCCCGGGTTCATTGTTATATGATTCGATCGTACGTAATGGTCAAGGCTGAGTGCTGACTTGCTGCCTGGTTCTTGATTCACGATGCATCGTGAATCCTTGCGTTGGAGGGGCTTATATCTCGCCACGAAGTGTGTACTAGATACCCAATCAATCCATCGGTAAGTAGAAGTTATTCTCAAGTCACAAGATCCTTTGACATGAACCCCTCCAAAAAAAGAAAAGAACAAAAGACAACGCATTATATTTCTAATTTGCTCTCCCCATTCTCCCCCCAATCCTAGTAGCACGCGTGCACGTACCCATTACATGGATCTTGAAAAGATAGCCTTTGTGATAGCTCACATTCCTGACTAGTGCAACCAAATCCCMCCAGCCACTCATCATCCGTGGATAATAGAACCTTACTTTTATCATAATCATTTCTGCTTTTTTCTTTTCTCTCGATTTCAGATCATTTTCCCGATCATTTTCCCGATCAATCCGATCCATCTTATTCAGCAGATCATTGATGAAATTGAGCAGATCGCGATGAAAAGATCAATAAATCCGAGAAAAGAAAAAAAAGAGAAAAGAAAAGAAAAGGACAGCGCATGCACCACATGTTTGTTGTATCTGGTTTTTCAATACCATTGATACTACGGAGTACTCCCTGCGTATTTGCAACGCACACGTATGTAATTTGTTTTGAATAGTAGTATGAGATGAAATCGACCCGACAACCTGGTTTCGACTGGTAAGTCCCATGATTAGAGTACCTACATTGATCGAGATCTAATGTGGTAACGTGCATGGCATATGTATTTAGATACTAGTCAGAGGAGAGCGGAGTAAACTCGACCTCGATAAACGATCGAAATGGATATCCGAATATGAGTTTATATGTCATATCGTGGATTGGTACGCTCAGACTACATCACATACTCACAACATGTACGTCAGTCAAGAGAGCTACGTTGTACAATCAAGAGGGATGGAAATTAGACAGACGTGTCTTGCTCTTGTATGACAAGGACTGTGACGGGTGTACCGAGGTTGTGAAATGCACAAAATTGGCAAGTATGTACCTTGCTAGGGGGTATATGTATAATAAGCCCATATTATAGACAAATGCCGATGGATGATGTATCTCAGCGTCACGCACCACGTCACAGCACATCGCATCGCATCGCATGGGATTGATCGTGCATGAATAGCCTTCGACTAGCTATGTAGCTCGATGTCAAGATCTACAGAAAAAAATACTTCTGGGGAGTTCTGAATATGACATCGGTCGATCCGGTACGTTGTGTACTAATTACCGAAATAGGCAGGTCGAGCTTAGCCCTAAATTTGCCCGATTGGGTTTCACAAGTCCCAATTCAGAGCTCGCTCAGATCATTAATCTGAGAATATATTTACAAACGATGGACATATTTTATTTGACAACAAGCGATACAGCTTGGCCGATATCGAACTAATAAGTGGTTTTATCGGTCTTCCCACGTATTTTGAGGGTTTGGATGGCCGCATATGAAAAGTCACGTTATTTTCGAGATTTGACAGATCTTGATTCAAGCATAGGTGTTACATAACAACGGTGATTGCATGATTATACAGAACGTCGTGCAGATCACCTTTGACCAGCTTCCTTATCAAGATAGAAGAGATCCAAAACATACCCATCAGCCACGACTAATCAGATTATTGGTTTGAAATAGATTAAATGATTCACAAATGTCAACCATGACACGAGCAGTATGGTGCAAGTATATCAGAGATCGACGATCAGATCTATAATAGCATATATTATACACTAGTATGTCAGATTCTAGGAGAAAACTTGGCACTGAATTCTCGAAGGGATATACGTACGTGCTCACTACTGAAGCAAGGGCACAAAGCATGTACGTACATGGATGCCACCTACCTACCTGTCTGCCTACCTAACGTACATATGTACGATGAGTATGTACGTTAGATCTCAGATCTTGCATGGCATGACAGTCGAACTAGCCACATTCAGTCCACAGGGGCATACGTACGCCAACTTAATAGGTTAGGAATGTCCTGATGTAGCCTCAGATTGATCTCGAACTCGATCTTGCGTGCATGTTGTACAGACTACTACTACGATGATTGTGGCGGTGCAGATGCATTGATGTGATGCTACGTACGTGCGTAGGCCACCCGATTTCTCGCCTGACTCTTGAGAATGACCTCAAGGATTGACGTTGGTATGCATGCATGGCAACGGAGTTATATAATGGAAACCATAGATCGGCGTCTCCGTAGCAATATAATTGTTGCTACTGCAGAAGCACGGGTTCACCGAATATGGAGTTCTCTTGCCTTCCGTAGCATACTGCAATATTGAAGGGTTAATTAGCTCTACCTTCATCGCGGGACAGAAAAATTCAAGCCACTACGTACTTCAAACGTCGTATTTCGGACTATGTAGGAAATACGTGCCACTGCATGAGAAAAAACGATTAAGCATGATGCAGGTCAACACTAGCTGATCCTTGGCGTATTTACCTCTAGGATCTAGACCATGATCTGAAGATCTAGAGGTTTTGAAGATTTCAATATTTCAATAGTTGAATCTGAATATGATGCTTGTAGCGAATAGAGTCAAGGGGATGATACGCTACTCCGTAAGCTTCCAAGGCTGCGACTCGCAATATCATGTTCGATCTCAATCTAGAAACTTCAAACGTGGAACGCCTCGTATCGTGGATGGTTGATTCTACTTCTATGCCGGATGCGGAAGTACCAGTCTCGATCGGGACGTGCGTACCATCTCAGTCTGATAACCAATCAGAAAATTGAGTTCCGTGGAAATTCTACGAGGGGGTGGCTCCATATTGCGGATGTCACTCAGTCTGTCAACCAGGGTTGATCAATATTTTGTGATCTGCATCAGAAAGTGATTGAATCATTCAAAATGAAGCTAAGAGAAAACGAGGACTCAATCGAGATGAACCTACAGTGGTACGCCACTAGTTTACACGAACTAGTATCGGTGACAGCCAGCTTGTCAATCTGATTGTTCTGTCAGCCCCGCATGCCCTCGAAAGACCCCTGCTCTGATTCTTCTTCGACCAGCATTGCTTCGTTCATTCGTTCCTCAGTACATCAGCGCTACTTCTGTGTCCGCTGTGTCGGTGTTCATTCCAACTCTATATCTAAGCGAGGTGGATACTACACACATCAATGGGGTCTTTGGGTAATATGCCATCCGCAGAACACTTCCACACCTCTTTCCGTCCGGAGTAGGTTTCATGTTAGGTTAAGTCTGAACCATGTTTAGGCTTGTTGGCAATGGCAGTACGTAGGTTCTTGGTTAGAGTTTCGCATCGAAGGTTCCTCACGATTCCCAATTCTCAGAGTACTCAAACTCAAAAAACTCCTGAAGAGGAGAAAAAAAAGAGGGGCATATCTTAGCGCATTTTCTGCCCCTGGCCCCACGTCTGGCGCCATATCCTCGGGAATCTGCCGTAAATGGATGAGCTCCTGTCGTATTCCATCGTGGCTGGCTTTTTCGATGAGGGTCAAAGAGGTTCCCTTCCGAAGTTCCCTGTCTGGCATTTTTGTGACGTAGTCGACCAGTGGAGACGATTGACTAGCTGACATTCTGACAATCCATCAAGACCACATTAGTGGCCGGCCAGCACAGCATTGTACCCTACTTAGCCGGGCATGGCACATTACCCAATTATTGGGCTGCATGTGGCTCACCCTTTTCTCGCTCCAACGTGACCACCTATAGAATCACACGTAGTGTTCACAGTGTTCAATTCGGAGAAAGTCCGGAGTTGATCCGGGATATGCCTCGATGAAACGTCACTCCAAAATTTCAACAATCGTCTATGCTCAACCCCAGAAAAGTAAAACATCTTCGATCCTTGGAATCCCTACGACCATGAAACCGTACCAGGCAGCAGTACGTATGAAACCTCAAGGATGCAAATTGAAACTCGGTGGTTGCCTTGGAATGCGGCACTGTGGCTGTCCTGCTGAGTTGAGGCTTGAGTGCAGGCAAAATAGGCGATCGCTCTCTAGCCCCATCCGAAGTTTATGCATTCCTACTCAACGTGCATTGTGTTTTATGTAGGTCAGCAAAGGGTGGAGACGCGATCATCAGCATTTTGACAGAACAATACGTACGTAGCTTCTGGCATGCCCGCTATTCGGCTAAGAACCTAGCTAGCTGACGACCGGACCTCTATTCAAAGTCAACCCAGATCTCATTTGTTAGGCAGACAATCCGAGCAGGCAAACGAAACTTGACCTGTCAGGTCGCATCGGGCAGTCCGCCAGCTGCATGTCGAAGTGATGAATCTTTCAACAGAAGAAGTTTTGACAAGAAGTCATCATCATCATTAATTTTAATTTAATAAGCTGATGGCTTATGTAAGAACGTCGTGAAAAAGGAAAGAGCTCATGAAGACACACGGAAGGAACGAGGGCAGGCGGGCGGCACCTGCCAGCCTGGCACCTTCCTTCGCACGAATTGCCATAATTGTCCATATTGGGCAGGTGGTCCTTCCTTGGCTGACTAATAGCATAACTGCACGTCTGATTGGCCGATGCTTTTTGTTCAATTTATTTTTCTTTTTTAGATCGATCGGCCAAGATAGAATTCAGCAACATAGTACCTTGTAGTATGTACAGTAGCTCAACCCACATGCACGAACACCTGTTCGCTACAGCAACAAGCCATTGTTACTGTAATATTGCTCAATATGGCAGGKATCGCAGGATGCGATCATCATGAATTGTTTGTCTAGGTAGTATTTAAAAATGCTTACTATACACATAGTAGAATCGGAACGTGTGTCCCAAATGACTGAAATAACCCATGAACTTTAATGGAGGCTGTTCGTCCCCTGACTGATCTGACAGGCTGACAGCACACGCCCTAACTAATAGTGGTTGATAGTAAATACTGCTAAATCCTGCTAAATCCCAAAATGGTTAGTGCTTAGCTCAAGTACAAATGACTAAATTAGTGTTGAATTAATGTCTGATTATTACATATAATACCACTGTTACCAGCAATACTTCGTACGTACGTGCTAGTACTAGGATGTACCAGCTATCAGGTGCGTGGATCTGCATTTGACAACTACGGCGATCTTCTATCAGGCTTTGACCTCGGCTCTCTGCTAGAGTCTTTGACCAGCTACGTACGATAGTAGTAATTAAGTAGCTAGCTAATTACTAGTCTTGTCTGACGGATTTTCGGCTGGGAATATATTCCGGTGACAAATATGTCTTGTCGTAGTGCCATCAAATTGAGGCCCCAGAATTCATATTCAGCATTTTTGCATCACTATACATGTCTGATAATACCTATAAATTCATGAGGATGGGCATTTGTCAAAGCCAGCTGGCACACTGCATGCTGCATAAGAACGCACATACATGCCTGCATTTCACCGGTACGGCATCAGCCACACCCCATTCACCAACCATCGTGATACTTCCCATTTCAACAATTTGCCTCATTTTTCGTTCTATTGCGCACACTCCTGGCTCCTGTGTGGTCACTTCGTATATAGCAAACAAAGTTATGGATCGAATCCACTTGCCCAGTTGGTGCTGGTACCTCTGTGCAAGCCACTTTTGAGGTACCAAAAGGGTACTAACACCAATGCAGTTACGTACCAAAGAGGAAGAACTATGATGTGGACAGACCCTCCTCTCAACAATTTCGAGTACAGATGGATTGTATGATAATTGTGTTGAGACTCAGCCTGCGCGACCCATGAGGTCAATCTCTCGGCAGTGGTGGGATTTACATCCGATTCTATGGTTCGCACATGAGTGTATGTCTGTGTGTTGACTGAGTTAATGGGAGTACCATTTTTTTCCATATGTAATTATGTATTAGATAACCTGAGCGTGTACCCGCCCGACCCAAAAAAGGTACATGTATCAGAAAGGCCTTCCTTCTCCCCGACAGAGTTCACTGCCGAATAGAGAACAGAAAAAAGCAAGTAACGGTACGTACTTAAAAGTTAGATCCACGGTACGGACTCTACAGATTCCACGGAGCGCAGCGCTGTGCACGCGGTGATGGAGCGGAACTCTCTCATTTATTGCTCTCTATACCCATTCTAGGCCGCTTGCATGCAGCAGCTCGATCCTGCTACGGCAGTGTAAGCAAAGTATGGAGTACGGGGGAGCAGGATTGCAGGATGCAGGATGAGTGTATGCAGGGTGCAGTGCATGATTCAAGCAGAGTAAAGCATCAAACCGCTCGTACGGGACGAAACGGTTTATAATACAGCCCAAGTACTTGACTGGTAATTTGCACCTGATGATTGCTATCAGCTAATTGACTGAGTACCGGAATACAGTTCCAGGGTTGTCTCATCTCGGCGTGTCAGATCCCGTGGCTCTCATAAGCTTTTACATGACAGATAGAGCCGCCAATCTCGCCTCGATTTGATACATAGGAGGTAGTACATACTACATACAGTTGTACTCCGTAACTGCGTACCTCCTACCTAACACTATCTATGTACTACCCAGGCTAGCCGGGGCAGAATGTCCGACTCACATGCTGCTGATTAGGGCTCACTAACCCAAACGGGGATGCGACATACTGAATACCGGAACACGTTCCGAAGTTTTCTGGGCTTTTTTAAACATGAATTGCCTCTTGCTCCGTAAAACTAAACTATGTACATTGTAGCATGCACGTAGTATTGACACGATCGTCATTCCATTTCTGATTGTAGGAAAGATGCCGAATAACCAACCATGCCTGTTCGCGCTGTGGCTCCACCGGAGGTTCCGCTAGTCCTTCGTAGGTACGGTAGTACAGACGCTTATGTAGCCAAAACCCTAACAACACGCCGGATTACTCCGTGGAAATGCGTATTGGATTACCATCTCGTTCATTAATTAGAGTCACCACACCGTATACTATGTACAGGCGGAGTTAAGTATAGTAATTAAGTTTACAACTAGGTTTTTAATCAATCGATCGGATCTGAGTCGGTCATTCTTTTTTCTCGTCTGCCTCTCATTCTTTGCATTTCGATCCTCTTCAATTATCTGGTGTATGAATATTGATGATTGAACATGTATTTCTGAATACAACCTACTACGTACTAGGCACATCGAGATACATAGTACTACCTGCACATGTACGTAGTTGGCTTGATCCACCCTGACGGTTCCACAATCCACTCCAAATCGTGGGTGCCAATCCCATGGGTTAGCACTTGTTGGCATGACCCATCGTCAGATCGATAGATTAACAATGGGAACCTGGTACAGTAGTAGCAATCGTTGACAATGCAGAATACAATCTTCCTGTCGATATGCAGTACTACATACTCTCTACGATGCAGTATAACACCCGAACTATCAACCAACGTACATCTCCGCAGCACATTCCTCAGGCTGACAGGAAAGCCTTTCCGGTTCCAAGGAACAAGAAAAGAAGAAAAGAAAAGCGCCCAAAAAATCGAAAAAAGAAACAGAGTTTGGGTCGACAGCCCCATAATGAATACCCTATTAAGAAGCAATGGAACTTAGAGCCATTGCCTTGCATAACCTTGATTCAGCCCGCCATCCACTTTTCGCCGGCGTCCACTTTTGGGCCTCTGCTAGAGTCACTAGTTACTAAGTTAGTTGCGTACCGACCTACTAAGTAATAAGTACTAAGAAGTGTCCAATCTGTCAACTTTTCTCCGTGAAACCTATGGGCCGAAAATACAAGAAAAAGCAAAGTGAGGACCACAAAATTTTGTTCTTTTTACTTTGGGAATTTCACCAGGAGCTAACCTTATTAGCCATGACTTTTTCTCCTCAAGTAACGTACGGAGTAGTCCGGTAGTAATTCTGTAATTGGGCCACCAAAGTATCGGAATTTTAAGACCCAGTCAAACCAACCCGGCACCTGGTTTTACGATTTTTACAGGACAGCAAGAGGAACCGGACAGACAGGGGATCGAAGGGCCCCATAAAAATCTTAGTCTTTACGTATGGGGTTCGCTATTCGGTTTTGAGCCAGTTAATTAGTGTTTTTACCCACTCTCATGTATGACACTACGTATACATATACATACTTACATAGTACATACATGTGTAAGTAAATACGACACGATGTACATGGGTCTTAGATTGGAAAATCAGGTCTAACTAACTAGGTCACTACTTAAAAAAAACTTTACTGTCACGATCTAAAAGACAAAAATGGAGAAAGAGGTAGAAGCTAAATTCTTATTGCGTCGACTTATTTAGTATGCCCTGGTCCCTGGATCTCGTGTACATCTGCCTTTCCCTTTCCCTCTTACCTTGTTTCGCTATATTGGGATTCTCATTCCTCGCTTTGCCTGCCTACTCCTAATAATCATATACTGGTCGTCACTTGTGTCTGGTAGGCTTCTTTCGGCAATCTCGAATAAAGGACGCCTTTTTTCTTTTTCTCTTCTTTTTTAGATACATATTTGGATCGGCTTTGTTATCTTATCTTTTTTGTTTTTTCTTTCTTTCTTTTAACTTGTCTAATTATACTGTTACTATCCATCTCGCCTTGTTAGGCGCAAAGCTTTTCGATAAATACTACCGACAAATAATCAAACAATCTGTACGGCCGAGTTCGACTGACAATCTGGAATTGGAAACACTTGAACTGGACCGGATCAACTGGAATTTGGCATGTGTCAATCGAAATCTCGGAATTGATGCATTACTTTTGGGAGGAAAGCGAGACAGACATAGTTACAGAAACGAACTTACGAATTTAACGAAGTGCGGCTCAACGAACGTGACGGAATTTTACACACAACATACAATTGACTACAGAGGCGACTCTTGATTTGAAACAATAGTACAATAAAAGTGAAGTACAAAAGCAGGGGAGGAATACAACTTATCCACCTGGAATTGGTGCAATCCGCATGTCTCAACCACCCGGACGAGTATCAGACAGAAATCATCGCAAAGATCATAACAATATGGCTGTTACCTATACTGGTGGTTATTCTGCGCCTGGCAGCCAGACTCTCCCATCTTTTCGCGAAGTGCGTATCTATTCGCATCATGTTCTTGTCGCTCTATTTGCTGATATTGTTTCTAGCTCCTCCCCGAACATCTCCATAATGAAATAGATCAAGCCGCATATTACTCCTCACAATCCCGCCCAACGGATCGCCATCGCACCCCAGATCCCAACAAATCAAGATCCTCACTCCCATATCCGCACTCATCAACAACAACATCCGGCGGTGGTCGCGGACCAAGTCACACCCTACCGCCACTAAGAGACCTGCAATCCTCAAACCGCCACCACGACCGTCCCATGAGTCCGTACGACGATGCCCCCAGTCGATCTGGATCAAGGGCCGGAAGAGGGTACCGAACGAGCACAGAAGAAGACCCTAGATACCGTTCAGTTTCAGGCGGTGGTGGCGGCGGTGCTCTGTATAATGCATATGACCCGCGTTATGTCCAACAGCCTTACCAAGGATCTTCGTACCCGAGCAGTAACCATTCTAATCAGAGCAATGACTACGATTACCCAACGTCGTCACCCATGGGCGGACATAGTCACACAATACCTACTTCTTCGGGAAATTTCGGTGTGATTGGTGCCAGTGGCGATTCACTCGACTCGCGCGGAAAAAGGAGAAGGGGGAATCTACCAAAACCCGTCACGGATGTTTTGCGTGCCTGGTTTCATGAGCATTTAGATCATCCGTATCCGACGGAGGAGGATAAGCAGATCTTCATGTCGAGGACGGGTTTGTCTATAAGTCAGGTTCGTCTCCTAACACTAGAAACTATTGCTAGATTCTAACAAATGGGTATAGATTAGTAATTGGTTTATCAACGCCCGACGACGACAATTACCCGCTCTGCGAAATCAACTCCGGAACAGTGATGGCGAGCATATCCCACGGGGACATTCGCCGATGAGTGATGTCGAAACATCAATTTCGCCGCCTCATTCGCATATGACATCTCCGACGCATTCGAGACATCGATAGACGAACAATCATTATACACGAACTTTTCCAAAAACTACCGACACATCCATCTACCAACCCATCATCCGTTTCCATTGATCCCATGCATTTAATGCCTCTAACCAGCTTGCATTGTGAAACGGGCTGCAGGTCTTCCTTTCTCATCTCGTCTGTCAGATTTATCACGTTATATCGACTTGATATTTGAACGTGTTGTACATCTACATGCTATGTTCTTTTCCAGGTGCTATCTTCCAGGTTTGCGTGGATCCGGCGCATTGCGTTTTTCGTTTCCTTACTTGTTTCCCCAAGGTTGTCTATTTATACAGTCTGATCGATGATGATACCCTGTTCTTCTTCTGTTTTTGTGTGTTTTGACTTGACTGTTTAGTTTATCCTCATGTAGCACCATATATCAGAATAATATATACGACATATACAATTTCAATCACAAACACAATCAATTGAGAATACCAAACGATGCAAGAACTGATTGGTCCAATCTTCTTAATTTTCAGGTATTGGCATACATAGACTAGCTAATCATCTAGTGCTTAACAACTCAGTCATTATGATACGTAGATCATAACACCGCTTACTATCATGTACGTCGTCTGACCTGGAGACATGGATCCCATACAAGTGGATGCGTAGTATGTACATTAGTCACATACTAAAAGTACAATCAACGAATCTACGTCTATAGCTGTGTAGCTCGTGGAAAGAAACTCAATATTTCGCCTGACTATCTTCTCTATTGCCTTGATTCATTCTAGTTACAGCCAATGAACATATAGAGTTAGAATCGACATACCCCAATATAAGACATCCCCACCCCCTATCGATCGTATCGTTCATCGAGAGGGGTCCGGAACTAAAAACTTGTTTGAACTTTGTAGCGAGGGTTTTGGGGGAGGAAAGTAAAATCTGCCACATGGTGTGGATTCTGCGGAGACCGCCGGAGTACGACGTACGTTCAGATGTACTACGTAGTAGTTCGTTAGTGCATGTATCGTACTTCAGCTTTTGTATGGAGTACAAACTACAAAGTTAAATATATTGATCTGATACAATGCGTGATATCTAGTCAATTTACCGAAACACTGTATGAAATGACATGACTTCTACGTAGTTCGGGGTCTACTTGTATGTGTCTAAGTCAAGATCATTAGCGTTAGGGCTATCGCCCCCCTGTCTAAATCTACGGGTCGACGGGGCAGTGTACGGTAAGAATAGGGGTTAGTTCAGGGGTATCCACCGCCTTAGTGAATGGTGGTCTCTCGCTAGACTAAACACGGGCATTAGTGTTCGCTCGTTTTAAGTTTGTCGGTAAAAGTTGACATCCACGGTCCACGCACCAGAATCGTAACCTCGCTTCGAAGGTAGAGTTTGCGTTTAGAAGCTTGAGCACAAATGGATACGGTGGACTACCTACTAAAAAGTAGCAGAAGTGAGGTATTATTGGCATCGGGGAAGTCGAAAATCAGCCGAAATAGGTAGGTGGTTAATCTATGAATCATCGACTATCTGGTAAGATATCGGAAATCCTCTTCAATACCAGTCCGGTTCAAGTGAGTCTGTAATTTACAGTAGTCTGAGGGTTTAAGTCTTTTACAGACAGAAAACAATCCCAGTCACTTTCGAGTCTCGACGCCTTTTTAGTGCTTGAAGATGAGATGTGCCCAACGTCATCTGACACAGATAACATGACTTGCGACCCAACCGCCGGTTACAGCTTCGTTTTATAATTGCCAGGCCCTCATTTGATTTCAGCCACTTCGTTTCATTTTGTTTGAAAGAGGAGCAGCGAGTTGGAATTTCTTTAGTATACTGTGTGCTACCACTAGCTTGCATACTACATCCGTGATTACTACGTATCTCTATAATTTCCAGAGTCACTTTCTAGCATGACTATCGAGGCACATAGAATTACAATTAATTCGCTCGTATGCACGAAATGCTTGCGTATGACCCCACAGCCTGGAAATGGTAGGAGAAGATTTCCAAGAT
This sequence comes from Talaromyces amestolkiae, assembly GCF_001896365.1. Lineage (NCBI taxonomy): Eukaryota > Fungi > Ascomycota > Eurotiomycetes > Eurotiales > Trichocomaceae > Talaromyces > Talaromyces amestolkiae. The sequence continues at coordinate 800,612 of NW_024468048.1, read as the reverse complement.
TCGATTTGTGCAGACTTCATTTCGGCACATCAAACTACTTCATCCAGACAAGTGCATGTGATTGTATAACACAAACCTGACCCCTAAAGATTCGGTCCACGATTGGTATACGGGGTATAGACTTCGACAAGCTACTGCCGTTTCACAGGCATGTACAAGGCTTTTAGTAGCGTCTTGATTTTGCATCTGACTGCAACTTGCCTATTTTGAAGTTTGATAACATGTACCGTGACACAAAACCCATGTTGAAAGATTGGGTAACTGATGCATGGGTTATATAGTCTGTGGAGTACACGGCATTGATTCGCTTTTGAGTGTTGTGTAACTGTGGCGTCTTTTCCAGAAAACATTAGAAGAAAGCCAAGCCTCACTATGGCTTGTGTCACTTGTTACGATAGAGGACAAAGTCAGTCAAGCATCTCGTCTCACCCGCTAGTCGGTGTTCTAGAATGATCTGTCACAAGTGGTAGGATGAATAGAAAGACTAGAATGTTGCCCACGACATAAAGTAGGACAATGGAAGTGTGTGTGTGTCAAGAAAAGAAAAGACAAGTCAAGTTCACATGTCACAGTAGCCAAGAATGTTGGAGTTAGATCGATAGTATAATTTGTACTACTGTCTGCGGTCTTAGATGATACATGATTGATCTCAAGTAGACAGAGTGTGTCAGCTACAGATTTCTGTAGTGCAGATTCCATTCCAATTGCTTGGGTGGCATTCAATGGAGGATTGATATGGATATATTTCGGGAAATATCCTAACTTTATCTGGTACTACGTGATACATACCGGTGCTTATCATACTTATTGTTGAGCACCTAGGTACATGGCAACAGGACGAGCTACCCAGTACTCGGCGTTCATTGAATGAATATTCAAGTTCTGCAAAGACCAACGAATTCCATGTTTCTTTATGTAGGTGTAGAAAGAATGTATGCGGTCACCTGACATTCCAAACCCTATCTCATTAATCTCATCAACTAGCCTCTATTCAAGTGTCAATTATATTCAAACTATGATCAACACATTAATATTTCCATTCCTAGAATCTGACCTACACACAAACCTACCGTACGTACGTATATATGCAAATAATGATTGAAAAACCGCCGCGAGGCGCAATATATTCCCTATGTACGTGTATATATCTTCCCTTCTCTAACACAACACAAATCTATAACAGTGTTACATGTATAAAACAAAAATGCCGAACCTTATAACAGACGCCTCAAAGAACAAGAAAACAAGATGGCCTAGACATGCATGCTCCGTTTGCTGCGCTGTCTAGAATTTAGGAGCAAAGATAATGAAGAAACGCCGGCAAAGCAACGCTATATAAACGTGATATAAATGTGTCCTCTGAAAACGTGGGATCGAATGTACAATGGTAGTTGGTTGAGGAGTGATAGAGTTACCACGTTTCCTAGTCCAATTAGTCATTTGCTCATCAAAATTAAAAGTTTGTAGAGGAAAGCTTACCGCGATATATTGACCAGCATCCTTCTTCCGGCCCCAAAACTCCTTCGCTTCCTCCCTGTTCAGATTACCCTTGGCCATAGCAACCTCAATCAGCGCCTCCTCCACACCCTCACCCATCCCTTTGCTACTACCGCAGACAAAAACGCGTCCATCAAGGGCATTGATCACAAACCAGACCAAATCAGCTTGATGGCGAACTTCTTCCTGCACATAACGGCTTTCACCCTTACGGCTCTGGACAACCTTTTTCACTTGTTCTTCGTGGACGCCCCATTCGCCGCTGTACAGCTCGTCGAGTAATGAGTCGCGGACGCCCTGAAGAACCCAGACTTTATTGGCGCAGTTGGCGGATTTGAGGCGTCGTTGCACAAAGCCACGGAATGGGGCGATGCCGACGCCGGCACCTATTAAGAGCATGGGTCCGTCTAGAACGAATTCGCGAGCGAGAGGGTTGGCCATGAGACCGCGGAACATGGGGACGTGCAGGTCGAGGGTTTTGGGGTCGATGCCCTGTTGTTCGGCGGCGATGACTTGATCGGCTAGACTTTGCAGGAATCCGGAACCAACGCCGCTTCTTGTTCCGCGCTTCCAATCGTTGCTTTCGTGGACAGTGACGGCAATTTCGACGATGCGTCGGCAGTCTCCACCGCGAGTGGTGCACGAAATTGTCGGGTCTTGAGAAAGTGAGTAGAAGCGTGGCATGAGCGTCCCGAGGACGGAAAGAAGGTAGTCGAGAGGTGGAAGACTCGAAGGGAAAGCTTGTAAAAGTTGCTCGATGGAAATATGGACTCCAGTTCGGAGGTCGCAGAAAACACTCTGACCTTGAGCAGAGCACAGGAAAGTAAGGATCTTCTTCTCATGAGGATCAGACGCATATTCAGCCAAGACGCGGAGTAGCTGCTTGGTGGGAGGATAGCTTTGGATGTCAGAACACCATTTGAGCAACTCCCGACGTGTAGTGACCAACTCTCGGGCTTTCTCATCGCCCCAGATGGTCGGCCAGCGCCCGGTAGTAGTGCGCACCATGATTTTCTTGTCGCGAATAGGCTTAGGAATTCCGAGACAATTCAATACGCTGTCCACTGCATCGTCGCTGTTCATCGGACAAACTCCAATCGCACCTCCAACAACAAAATCAACATCTCCGCCTTCAACCGGGTAATCGGTCACGTCAATATCAAAGTGATACGTGCGCTTTTCTGCGCCAGCCTTTGTAAGTTCTCGCGCATGATGCAACGGCGCACGGAAAACATCGTACGGAGGATGAGGCTGAACAAATTTGGGAGGATGATCCTTCGGTCCTAATTGGACATCCACCAGATCCGACGAAAGAGGGCCAAAAGAGACCGTCTTTTCCGGCAGGGGAACGATGTTAGTCAATTCGCTATCTAGCGCAAGAGTGCGAATCTTCAAATTCAAGCTGCGATACGCCGGGTTATCTGGCGTCTTGATTGGATTCAAGACAACTCTTTCAGCTCGTGATAATGGCTGCGACAGACAACATCCACCACCGCAGCAGACTTTTTCAACCAACTGTGTTCCTCCGGCGCCGATGTTGCCAAGTATCCTCTGCACATCCTCGGAACTCTCTGATATAAGCGCCGTCGACGCACGGCGCGCTCTTGTCGCTTTTGGTTTCTTTAGAGCGACACCATCGAATTGGCCATTCCCGTCGTCGGAATGTTCCGTGGTAGGAGTTTCGGCGGTATCCGAGTCGCTTTCCGACGGCGCGGAAATTGACTGATTCGAGGCAGTCGAGTGAGAGTCTTGAATTATATTTGGAATGATTTGTCCAGTTGATACATGAGGGATGTTGCGAGGTTCTTCGGGTATAGGATTATCGGGGTGTGACGTCGATGTGGTGGGTATGCCCGCTTTGGTAGCGAGAGGCGCAATTGCTGCCGGCATTCTGTGTTTACCTGTGCAATAGTCTATTAGCACAATCCGACATATGATATAGATCAAAACTTTTCTCTAAAGTAATTCCATTGAACAAGTACTGAACAAGTACTGAACAAGTAAACTTCAGGGAGCCGATATCGCCAACCGCCACAGAGAGGCAATGCGGGGCGACATTAAGCATGATGACTCAAACGTCTAGTGCAGAGAAAACGAAGTAAATCGAAAGAACATACTCCTAACAGACGATGCAAAGAATTTTTCCGATCTCCTTGCGCAAACACCGAATCGAGCACGCGCAAACGAACCGCGAAGTAGAGACGGTGAGATTKCCGAGGAGAAGTACACGTTGAATGAATGGATCGTTATCGTTACCGAGCGAGAATCATGAAAAAACTGCAGCGACCAATATTGAGTGTGAGCGTTAAGGCATTGATTCCGTATGTCAGGAGTTCGAATTGGTAAAGAGTAGAGACAAGAGAAAACGTGGTGTACTTGAGAGCCCAACTTCAAAGAAAAAAAGGGAAAGGAAGGAAAGGCAAACGGGAAGACGGCGACCTTAAACCGGCGTGGGCTACTGCGTAACTCAGTATGTGGAGAAGAGTTTTCAGCGGCCTGGCCAATGGGAGCGGTCAATGGAATCTGATAATATTTCTCGGCGAGATTTAGTCTGGTTGTACGACGGAACGGTACGACAGTACGGCAGTGCGTATTACCGACGGATATACTCTTGTCGGTCAGCAATCAGAAATATTCCGTAAGCAACGCTTATGAGTTGGGTCATTGAAGAAGATGAGGATGATACAGATGGTGATATACATAACAAACCCCAGGAACCGCATATGCACTCCATACTTAGTGTACGGAGTACTTACAAAATACGTACCTAAGTAGAGGGTGGCGTGAAGAACTCTCCACCTTCCGACAATACACGCTGCACGATTACAATAAACCTACGTAATACCACTCCCATCCTTGAAACATTACCATCTGCCAGAAACGAGTGCTCTTTGCCAATATTATCCGATGCACAATTTTCAGTTCCTACTATATACCAGTATTCTTATCAAAAAATTCCTCAATTGCCCAGGAATATGCACAGTGCGTAGTACAGTAAGACGTGATGAGGGACCCGATCTCGGACCCCATATGACAGTACTCCGTACGTAGTATGCAGTGGCAAATATCAAATACCGTAACTTACGTCGTCGTACACTGCAGGAATGTGGGGCTCATACTAATCTAATCAGATCCGAAAGACGATAAGAAACCAGACTCGTCGTTTCACCTTTTATGAAACATTGTATTCGAGCATCTTTAGGATACACGCTCGAATGTGTGAATGTCGTTCGTCGATTACGAGTGCTCACCACTTTCTTCTTTTTGTGGGAATACTGATATCTGTGCGCAAGGGAAATTAGGGGGGTACTCCGATTTCTTGGTAGAAGGTCGGGTACCGCCTCGGAAGAGAAACGTGCGTAGCATGACCATGGCCTGATCCCGAAGGAAGGGAGGCGCTGAGCCGGATCGTCTCACATCACCTGTCCACTCTACATGTCCCCCTATTTCCAACGTTGTGTTACACAGATTGTTGATTATGTGTCTATCATAATTATCCTCTGCTAACCGTAGGCCATCATGCCCAGGCCATCATACCGGCCGCTTAAACGGGTGCGCCTCCGTATTCAAAACATACTCATCCAAACTCACAACCCCAGGCTCCGCAAAAATCAAATAAAAATATTTCAGCGTCTCTGCCAACCAGAAACTCTCCATTTTATCGACCTGCATTGAATCAGTGAAGCGGACGTCCTTGATGCTGGCGTGCGCAATGTCCGTGCGCGTCATCTTTTCGATGCTGCTGAACATGCGCCAGGCGGCGTCTTGGTATTTCTTGTCGCCTGTGATGCGGTAGAGGATGTAGACGGATTCGATTGCCTCGGGGCTGTTGTTATCAGTCAGCAAAATAGGCTTTAGAATAGTAGGAAGAGGACGTACCGTAGAATGTATTTACTATCAACGACGCGCGTCATGCCAGGTGGCAGACCTGCCTCGGTGATAAACTTATGAATGATATCATCGTCCAATGCATTTACATGAGACGTCTTGGCCACGGCTGCCAGCCATTTTTTCTCATCCCATGGACACTTGTCTAAGCTCTCACATGGCACCATCCTGAAGATTTCAGGCATCAAGCCTGTCGCCATAGCGTCATATGCCCATATACATCCATTCACCAGTTGCTCAGCAGTCTTTAGATCCTCTGGACGATCAAAGATCTTTGCACCAATGCCAAACATGCCTCCAATAAAGCAGGTAAGATGCTGCCCCTCGTAATCGAGATTGTTCCCATTGAGTGTGCCGCTGAACAGGATGTCGACTTTGTCTTTGATCATTGGGCGGAATAACAAGTTCTTTTTGATCGGGCCCACTGATTTCTCGTACATGCGCCGGTACTGGTCGGTGGTAGCACCGAGCATGAGATGCTCTTTTGGGAGATACTCATATGTCGAATCTGCCATGCCCCCGAGCGTATATTGGTTGCCTCCCCAATTGAGATTCTGCAGATCGACAATCACGGGCCATAGTCCTGGTATTGTCGTCTTTGATTGGCCCTTTTCGAGGTTATCAGAGACGCGTTGAATGGCGTCGTAATACTTGGGGTCTCCAGTCAATTGAGTCAGTCGCGTAAACTCAAGGCTTAGCGATCCCACTTCTGCAAGTAGAGTTTTTGGCGAAGCACGCAGCGGCGTTCCCGCAAGAGATCTAGTCATATCAGCAAGATCATTCTACAAAATAACCTAATCCTTCAAACTCTGAAAAAGAGACGTACACCTTCCAGTCCCACCGCGACATCTGCATTCTATTCGGCGTATCAAACGCCCCATACACAAAATCACCCACCTCCGTCGCCTTTTTCAGTAATATCGGATATTTTCCGTCTGATAGATCATAAGCCGCCAGAAACCCACCCATGTAGCGAATAGTAGTCTCAAAGACGTTGATACTCTTATCCGTGGTAGTTGTAAAATCAATCTGATCAATCGCGTCCAGCGCGAGTTGGAACTCGTCGTCCAGGCTCATAATCAATAACGTATCGAGTGTATCGACGAGAGTCGCAGCCCAGCCGGAGAAACTATTCACGTATCCACCGCTTATAGGCGAAACTTCGTCTTTCAGCCAAGCGTGTGTTTTGTATCCCGTCCATGCATGTAAGAAAGCTTCCTTGACGGCGGATTGTCTCTCTTGTCGCGTCCGACGATCTGATGCCTTCTCTTTCGGAAAATCATACTGTATCTTAGGGATGGACGATGCGCCCCCGGTCGGTAACTCGATGAATTCTTTCACGGGGTAGTGTTCGGGGATTTTGTGCCAATGGACCGTTTCTTCGAGGAGATCATCGTTGTGGAAATCAGGTGGTGGAGGTGGAGGTGGTTCGGGGGGATAGTCGTCGTATTCGATGCTGTCGAAGATGATGTATATGAGAAATGTGAGAATGAAGGCGGGTATGACCAGTCTTTTGCGCACGACAGGCATGATGAAGATTATGAGCAAATAAGTAAAAGAGGCGTCATTGATTGTTTGGATCGGTCAATTGTTGGCATTGGACAACGCCAACGAGGTCACATTTGACTCAACTACGTAGCGATAGCGACAGGATATAAGAAATGAATGACATCAACAATGACAATTGGATCAACATATCAACACTGACTTCATGTAGTCATGTTTTGGGGTCGGGACAATGGCAGGCATAAACGAGAGATGCCAGGTGTCATGAAGGTATTGAAATGAAAAGAATGCAGGGATCACAATGTCGAAGAATTAGAGATTAGAGAGTGTGCATAGCTGCCGTGCTGGGCCTAGTGCGTGGCAAGCTCGCTGCGGTGCGGCACTCGCATTGGCCAGGGGAGAAGATCGTGGAGAACCCCTGAATGTTATCTACAGAGTCTGCACTAACATACATGAGAGTAAAGCTACAAATATGCATATGTTGCAGGTTATGTGACTAAGGACTGATGAGATGATATGAGTCGAGTCGAATACCCGACCATTGCTGCTTCGTGGTCAATTGCCAGCAAGTCATGTAACATTGCGATGTACAGCATCTACTAAACTAGCTCTGTACAGTTCCACCCGAGGATGACTGGTGGGGTTGATCTTTCGAAGGGCAAATAATTAAAGTTGATTCCGGAGTATTTGTGCTCCCGTATGGATTTCCATAATTGGCACTGTGCATCAAAATCAACGATTGACTATGTATACCATCAGTTGCCTGTAATCTGTATATTTGCAGGTGGGATCGAAATAAGGTACAGCCGCTGAGGCTGTTGAAAGAAAGCTTGGGCGGCCCCACTTCCACAACGTCAAAGAAATCAACCTCATTCTGGATAGCTTCACCATGCTTTGCAAAACACAACAACAATAGCCAACTGACTAGAGTGGATATTCAAGCTGCGCTATCACCACTCGGCCTCTAAACTCACTTTGACTTGATATACCAATTTAAATTCTATGCATAAAACTTCAATCAATCAAAAGCCCTCGGCCGCGTAGGGGTCCCTCTACTCCCAAATCCAGCTTCCTCTGACCACACAATGCCGCATACAGGGTACTTACTTTTTCTACTCAAAATGCGAGATTACAACTGACATTCTGCAGAGTCTTCTTCATCCCCTCTAGCCCCAATGCCCCCCACATCCTAGGTCCCCTCACAGAGCGCCTGCGTTCTGTCTACGGCGACGAAGCAATTCCCATCGGACGCTGGGGGCTAGAACACAAACTAATGCGCGACACACCGTCCTGTCTTCCCGCATCTGCGCACGCACCAAACCCAGCACCGCAGGCACGCTATGTGCAGTTTCTGTCAATGACGAATCATCCAAGGCTAGGGTTTGTGTATGCCTCCGAAGATGACGAGAGTCAACAGCCAGCAACGACGACAGGAGTAGGGAAAGGAAAGACGGAGTCAGGGATGATCATGTCCACAGTCCCAATCGCGTCTTCGTCGGAAATATTTCGCCATTTTGTGCGTTGTTGTGAACCTATCTGGTGTCATCGGCATACTGTCACGGTTACTGGCACGGTGTATGATGTCGGCGATTTCAGAGTAAGATTGGGAGAAGTGCGCCAGACGCAGCCGCAGGCGAGACCCAGAGGCACGATTCTGGAGGTTGAGTGGAGGGGCCCGTCGATGGTTGCGGCTGCTTTGGCGCCTGTATCATCTACATCGCTAGGCCTCGAGGAGAGAAATGGGGATGCGTTGGCGATGGATGTAGATGCGGAAATGAATTCGGCTATGGAAACGCCGTATATTCCTTCGGAGGCTGAGATACAGCTTGAGTACGAGCAGATATCAAATTTGATTCGGGAATTTTGGACGAGGATATACAGTTCCAGTGCGGCCGAAAATAATCAGAATAAACAGCTACCGGCGACAACGCGAGAAGCAATACTCGTTCCAGACGTGGGACATGAAATTAAACAGAGAATAGCGCAGCGCCGACAACCGGCTTGGCAGGAACGGGAGAATAGAAGACGGAGAAAGAGGCGGGAGGCGATTGCGTTAGACAGAAGTTGGGGKGGGKTCTCGGAGAAGCAGCAGCAGCAGCAGCAAGATGACGAGGAGGAAGATGTGGAGGCTGGTGTGGATTTGGCGAGGCAGTACATGGAGTTGTTCCGGTTTAATCGTTAGTATCACCTCACTTCTGGCTGAACACTACAAGACTGGACAGAAACATATTACGAGCTAAGAAAATTGAGTACATTACGGACGTTCGTCTATTGTAAAGCTTAAAAGAGAAAAGTTCCCAATTGTGTATAATGATAGAGAAGAAATCAACCCGTCACATGTCACCACCCAACCCCAACACAGAATTTTGCTCCCGTTCAATACGTAGTGATTGCAACTTCGCCTGTGTCCACAGAAGAAAGCAAGAGCCCGCTTACATATGTCCAAGATAAACGAGGAAGAACGAATCAACGGCAAGAGATTTGAAGTCTTGCATAACACGACAAAGCAGGTAGGCGAGACGCTTATTTCTGCATCATGAGCTGAACAAATTCGTTGTCTAGACAGACACCCGTTAGAGCAATTCTAATTTCATGGAGCTACAGTACGAAACTTACAGTCAATCCTTCCATCACCGTCCTGGTCAGCCTCGCGAATCATCTCATCAACCTCGTCATCGGTCAACTTCTCGCCAATCGAGGTCATGACGTGACGCAATTCGGCGGCAGAGATGAATCCATTGTTGTCACGGTCAAACACCTTGAAAGCCTCACGGATCTCTTCCTCGGAGTCGGTATCCTTCATTTTGCGGGCCATCATTGTCAAAAATTCTGCGACAGTCAGTACTGCCATCAAATATTGCGAGTTGGCGGTCAGTCATACCAGGGAAATCAATTGTGCCGTTGTTGTCAGCGTCGACTTCGTTGATCATGTCCTGCAATTCGGATTCGGAGGGGTTCTGGCCGAGAGAACGCATGACTGTGCCAAGTTCCTTGGTTGTGATTTGTCCTGTCCGATAGGGTCAATGTCTGTTGGCTGCGTAACGTTCGTTCAAGGTGTTTTATTGTTCGCGGCGACTCACCATCTCCATCCTTGTCCTACTCATCAAAACGGCTAGTCAGCTAACCACGCCAACATTGTGACAAACCAAGTTTCCAAACTTACAAAAAGAGAGAAAGCCTCCTTGTACTCAGATACTTGCTCCTCGGTCAAAGAGTCAGCCTGCCAAACAATATTGCGTTAGTTACTAGACTTTCAAACTCATTTCACGATCTCAGGTCTTGGGATGCCCCGCAGTGTGGGGGATACACAAAGCGGCCGCGACAATAGAGCTAAGAGATATGAATTTGCCTTGGCGATAGACGAACCATGGTGTGAGATTGTGGTAGAGTGAAAGCGCAAATAAATTAGTCGAGCGGAAGTTGGGAGATATGGTGCTGGGGTAAGGTTTGTTGAAGAAGTCGCGGTTGGTGGTGTTCCAGCAGTGTAGTCGGAGTTGTTTAGGGGACGAGAAAGTCGAAGGCAGAGCGGAGATGGATTGATTGCGTTATGCCTAATGGAGTTTAGCCGGCACTAGTTTGAGGGCTCTGATTTGTCTGATATTTGACCGCCTACGTATACAAGAATACTCCTGCTCTTTCTCGAGAACTGCGTGAAATTATGAAGATCTCTATAGCATGTCTACAGTATGTATCAGTTCGACTAACTGCTGATCGCCGGCCTCAAAGGCTACGTGGATCTGCCGACATGTCGACTCGGCGCAGGTTGAGTCGAAGCTACCCGTTGTGCTAATGCGATGAACATCGCAATGTAGTATGCATGGCGCATTTGAGATGTACCTCGACTCGAGCCAGTAATCCCTTTTTTCTTCTAAAGCTATCTTAATCTTTATCTCGCTTTTTGTGGTCGGAGACTAGGTATATCAAACAAATGCACAACCCTGCTGCCTCAGGCCTGTTGCGCTAAACCCCAAACGGAATGGCAGCAYCCAGCCACTCGGAAGAGTGACGGAGTATCTCGACGATAACAGATAGCTTCATGCTAGACGTCTTCAACAAGATTAAACGTATTGAGCTTGACTGTGCTCAGATACAATTGTAATTGTCGATTGGCATCCAGAAGACAACATAAATAACAGTTCACCAACTCATACATCCCGAACAGACACCGTTATGATAAACCACATCAAACCGACATATTGAGCTGTGACAAGCTAGATCTGCCACAATGTGGCGTGATCGGACCAATCTGTGAGCCTCTATGCCCTCTATGCCCTCAAGAGAAACTGCATCAAACTGACTAGAATAGCTACATCTCCTACCGCCAATCCTTCGCGCACCATCCGACCAAGAAACCGCGTTACTTCGGCCCATCCTCAGGAGCCTTCACCGACTCACCCTCCCTCTCCGAAGAAAGAAGAGGCCTCATCGCCGGCGCCGACGGCCTCGAAGATGACGGCGATGCAGTCATCGAAATGGACCTGTTGCCCCCTCGATGGGTAGACGTACAGGAAGAAGTTTCCGAGGTCCTAGCCGATATCGCGCAGAAATCCGCACGGCTCGACAAATTACATCAAAAGCACATCTTGCCTAGCTTTGGGGATGAAGGTGCGCGAAAGGAGGAAGAGACTATTATAGAGCAGTATACGCAGGAAATCACGAGGGGCTTTCATGCGTGTCAGAATGCAATTCAGCGGATTGATGGTCTGGTGCGTGAGCAGAAACAGCTTGGTGCCGTGACCAAGGGCGATGAGACGATGGCGAAGAATATCCAGATTTCGCTTGCGGCGAGGGTGCAGGAGTCGAGTTCGCGGTTTAGGAAGAAGCAGAGTACATATCTAAGAAGTATGCCCCTCTCTCTGCCTCTCAGGCTGATCATGTACTAACCAGTACTGTGACAGAACTACGTGAACTAGAAGGCATGGCCTCACCCTTCGAACGAGTCTCCACACCAATCCAATCCCAATACTTCGACCCCTCACTCATGGAATCCGACGCCGACAAATCCTTCTCTCAAACCACACTGCAACAAACATCTCAAAAACATCAGCAGCAACAACAACTCGTCGTTGGCGGCGCAAACGACGTCGCAATCGCCCAACGCGAGCGCGAAATCAACGATATCGCAAAGGGTATTATTGAGTTGTCGGATATTTTTCGTGAATTGCAAAGCATGATTATCGATCAGGGCACAATGCTGGACCGAATAGATTATAATGTTGAGCGCATGGCGACGGATGTGAAGCAGGCTGATACGGAGCTTAAAGTGGTCAGTCCCTCTTTCCATTGACACAGGTGTACTTGCGAAATTGACATTCGAATAGGCAAGCAACTACCAACGCAAAACAACCAAACGCAAAATCATTCTCCTTCTGATACTAGTCATGATCGGGATGATTGTCCTTCTCGCTGTGAAGCCGAAACGACATAGTAATAGTAATAACACTGAAACAGCTCCTCCACAGGAAGACGTCGCAAACGATCAACAGATACCGCCACGTTTAATGCGCAAGATAATTCGATCTTGGGATGACGATGATCATGGCATTGGGTATAGAAGGAATAATCATCACCATGGGTATTGGCGGAGGGATTCTAATAATTATCATGACTTCGATTCGTTGGTTTTGTCTGGGTTGTTGGGTTAGATGTCCCCTTCCACACTGCTTGTGGTATGCTGGAATGTTATATACTTCGATCACCGAGGATATGATCCATGACTCTGCGATTTGAATTTTCTGTTTGAAGCGTTTTTCATCTGTTTAATTTTTTTTTTTGGATTGTACATTATTGAATGAAGTCGAGAACTTGTGTGTCTCGGGTCTTAGATCAAGGCTGCCAAACTACCAATAATATATCGCTGGATCTTCATAAACGTCGAGTGCTAGAAATGCTTCAAGCACCTTGAGAACTTCCACATATTGTTCATCTTGAATCACTGGTAGATTATCTGCTTCCCTCCCATCACAAATCAAAACCATTCCTCGATTCATCCCCGGCAGATTGTTCGAGAGATAGACCGGAATCCATTTGCGAAGACCAATCCATTTGGTGATCATCCGACAAGGTGAAAGGATGCGGCTGAGGCTGATGCGCGTCACCGTCATTCACGGCAGGTGAACCCGTAGGAGTAAGGGACTCTACAGGCGGGGGAGTCAGAGCTTCAACGGTAGGCCGAGATGGCTCTTCTAGCCCCCCTGCATTATCAGCCGGGGCCAATGATTCGTCCGCAGAAAGTCCACGCATAATCGCATCCTCGACCTCACGCTTCCGAACTTCCGTCTCCGCCTTGCGCTCACCCATCTGTGTCAACAGGGCGGTCTCTCTAGAGAGAGCAGTGCGGTTACTTTCAAGCATCTTCTCAAGACCTTCCATAAGTGCCTGACGTGATTTAATGATCTCCGAAACCGAGCTTTCAGCATTCGCTAAGGACTTGAGAAGTTGGCTCAAACGAGCTGCGTGCACCGGAGCTGGAGGAGCTGGTGTGCTAGGATCATTCATCTTGTCAAACTCGGCATTGGCTGTGTTGACCGCCGTACCGGATGCCACAGAGCCCTTTGAGACGTTGAGTTGGAGTTGTACAAGTGGCTGGAGCTCGGGCGGCACAGAACCTGCACTAAACAGCGAGCCGCCTAGCATAGGCTTCTTCCCTGAGGAACGGTTCTTGTCCAATTCTAAGTTCATTAGCTTGTGGAACCCGTAAACAAGGGAGATGGCATACCATTAACACGAGCTTCGACAGCTTCTTGAATTGGCAACTCAAAAACACCACGTTGTCTCCAGACCTCGACTACCCGTCGAATCTTTTGTTGAATATCACTAGATGCACCTTTGTATGCGACTGCTGTGGCTTCTGCAATGATCTGTTCTCGTTAGTCCCACCAAATCTCGCTGCAAATATCTGGTTCACACATACTGGAGAGAATGCAATGATAAAATCATCTTTGCGCCTAGCTTTGGACTGTTGAGCGACCTCTGTAATGTTGTTAGTAGTCTTCGCGACTTGGGACTTCATAGGCCGTTATACCATTGGCAAGGTAGATGAGATTGAGCTTCTTGTTCGCCGGAGAATCTCGAAGTTTTTGTAGCCAGAGCTGCACAGTACGATCCGCATGGCGTCTGTATGCGAACAGGAGATTTAGTCAAACGTCTTCTAATAATCGAGTGTCGATTCTAGGTCACTTACCTATGAAACATGACCCATTGCGCGACAGTAACGATGCCCTCCTGGGTTTCGTTGAGCGCGGAGAGCTTTGCTCGAACAGAGTCGTCGTTGTAAGCCATGGCCTTTGTGAGATTTCTACTATTGAGAGTGTGTGTGTCGAGATGTGAGAGGTGTAGTCAACAGGCACAATAATTTGTGAGAGCTCCTAGTAGTCAATAAATGATGTGTGAAAGGAAAACGACGTGAGTGAAATTATGAAAATGAAATTAAAGCCAATAACCTCATAGATTAGCTTCGAAAAGCATGCTCAACAGGACAGTTGACCAGAAAGTGGCATTGTTTTGAAGGCGTCACAACAATTTGAATCTAAGCTGCATCATCCCCAAACGATAAGAAGCTCCGCAAAGGCGGTGGCAGAATCCAGGCCGCCCGACAACCGCTGGTAAATAAGGAAGTTGCCAACTTGATGTCAGCTCTCGTTTACATTAACTATCACTTACGAATAATTTCGAGCTGGTCGATTGCACTCGCTTCTTTGAGGTTAATTTCTTAAACTTTTGATCTATACACATCTATCGTTCCGAAATGGCCGACAGATTCCCCTCATTAGAAGACTTCAACGAAGGTGCGCACTCCGCCCATACTGTAACCCCCAAACAACCATCTAACAGCTCTCCAGGTCAAACCGAAGTCGTCAACAACGACGCTGCCGATACCGATGATTTTCTCGCTCGCGAACGTGCTGCGCTAGGTGACGATGCTGATCAATTCGCTACACCCAACGACCAGGCCGTAACTGTAGAGGATGACGATCTATTGGGAGGTGACGACTATGTCCCTCAGCAAGGTGGTTCGGCAGAGATCTCCGGTTTTGAGTCTTCGTTTCCTGCGATTGATACACAAAATGAGGTACGATATTCTGCTATCCGTGTCGCATAGCTCGCGATGGCCCTGACATGAGTGTATTATAGGCAGTTGCGCCAGGCGGAACTATTACTGGCACCGGCTCTCCTTTCCCAGCCACGGGCTACTCTAGCTACGCTCAACCAGAGGAAGAATCAGAGGCTGTCCGGTAAGAAATCGCTCTCATTATGAGCTGCAGTGCAATCGTTTCAATATTCAACAATTCTAACATACTTTCTTTGTCAGAGAATGGCGGGCGCGCAGAGACGCCGACCTAGCTCGCCGAGCCGAGACCTCCGCCGAAAAGAAAGAAGCCACCATCAAGAAAGCACAAGAAGACATCGATGACTTTTATGTATCCTACGGCAACCGGGCCGACA
The DNA here is from genome assembly GCF_001896365.1 of Talaromyces amestolkiae. NCBI lineage: Eukaryota > Fungi > Ascomycota > Eurotiomycetes > Eurotiales > Trichocomaceae > Talaromyces > Talaromyces amestolkiae. The sequence goes on along the minus strand of NW_024468048.1, from coordinate 785,276 downwards.
AGGCTCGCGCCCAGACCCGCAAGGAAGCCGAGGAATTTCTCGCCAACAGAGAAGACACATCTGCCGGCGGAACTAGCTGGGAGCGTATCGCAAAACTGGTGGATGTATCCGGCAAAGGTGTCAAGGGTGGTGCTAGCGGCTCTGGAAAGGAGCGCTTCCGCGAGCTTCTGCTTGATTTGAGGAAAGATGGAAATGCTCCGGGTGCGACTGGAGTGTAAGATGGGTATGCGACAAGCGAGCAATAAATAGATAAAAGAGTGTGGTGTGATGGGTGTATCTTTCGGCATTTGTGTCTAAATGCGAGTTGGTGGGCGTGCATGCGCCAGCTTTTGTGTGGCACTTGGGAGAGTATCTCTCCTCGCCAAAACCTTACCGGAGTAACATCTAGAGCAGGGATTCGAAAATGATTGGTGTTCCTGCTCAAAGATTGATCTTCACTCCAATTCCCCTTTTACACATGTATTTGACTCTCGAGCCTCACGACCATATTCCTTGTTTTGCCCCTATACATGTATCTCCAGTTTTCTTTCCTTCCTCTTCTTGTTCATGGATTAATAGGTAATGCAAAGGAGTTATCTTTTTCCGGATTATGCTGATATCCAGCGTCAAGTACATTGGTTTACGAGTGACATATAAAAGATAAATAACTTTTGGGCTCATTCGTGATAGAGATTATAAAATACGTATAAAATATGCATGCGAGAAGCATAGGTACCTCATAACAACGCCTTTGGATTGTTCTTCACTGCAAAAAAAAATGCCCGACTAGTCCAACTGATCCTCAGCCGGCTCCCCAATTTCCTCAACCTCTCGCTCCCTCTTTCCCTCCGCCTCGATCTCCTCAAGCTTCTTCCTGCCTTCCTCTGTAGTAGCGTCCACAATCCCTTCCTCAAGACTCAACATCCCACCTTCTCCCAACTTCTCTACAATCTCCTCAGCCTCCTCAACGCTCATTTTACCGAGAACCTTGTTGACTTCGTCCAGGGATGCAGACTGTAGTGCTCGTTGCAGGCCAGGAGGGAAAGATTCGAAGATCTTGCGGGCCTCGATTTCTTCGGGAATCGTGCTGTCCGCGGGCGGGATACTGATGTTGATTTGGGTGTTTGGGTCGACAGCATGGAGTTGGATTTGTTCGACGCCGGCAGGATCGTTTTCGGGGCTTCTGTTCTTGGCAAGTTCTGCGGCACGAGTTTTGATTTTGTTGTAAGTCTCGTTCACGTCGTTTCTGAACAGTGTGGCGGCTTGGTGGTCTTTTGTTGTGATTCTGTGATATTGTTAGACATGTGTAGTTGTATGGGGGTGGAGGGTTATTGCCTTACCTCTTAAAGAATAGCGAGATGCCATCTCGGCCTAATGAGCGACAATACTGTAACAGCAGACCGTGGTGCACACACAGACGAGCATACTCCGGCTTTCCGTCCATCTGACTATTGAAAGCCTCGACCAACAATCCATCCGTCTCGCTCTCCGCAACGACATCGGGATTCGCGGAGATAAACTGAAGCAATGCCTTGTAATCCGTCATTGGAATCTTGGCAAGCCTCTTGGCCAAGTCACTGACTTTGATGTCTGCCTCTTCATCATCGTCATCTTCCACATCCGCTTCGGCGCCTGACGACGGTGCCACAGCCCCTTGACTAGCGGGAACAGATGGCGAATTAAGAAGCTCTACCTTTGTCTCTGCAGCTTTGCCCTTGGCCTTTGGATCCGATTTGGCAACGTATGAGCTATCAAACCCGGTGTGTATGCTGTCACTAGTGATTTTGCTTGCTTCTTCCTTTTCGAGTTCTGCCAGCTTTTGGAGCAATTCTTGCTGCAGGCCTAGGACCTTGTCTTTGTGTCCCTGAACTCCCGTAATGTACGCCTTGAACCCACTCTCCGTCTTGGACTCTGTGATCTCCTTCTTGACCTGATCAACCAACGAACTCATCATCTGCGAGTATTTGGGCTGCTCCTTCTCGTGTGTATAGATGCCAGCAGGTGGCGCAGGAGGTTGATCCTTAGCCGGGTCCCCCGCAGATTCAATCAGTGACTGGAAAACCAGCTCCTCAGGATTTCGGCTCGAGTCCTCATGCTGGCGGAGAGCGCCGAGAAGCTTGTCGATACGCTCGAGGAGACCATCATTGATGATGCGTTCGTACTTGAGCGTTTCGATCTCGTGGCGGCGTTGCACACGTTGTTGATGGATTTGGTTCTGCTTTGCGCGGATGAAAGACCGCTTGTCCACGTTGGGGTGCACCTCGATGTCCGAGTCATCGGAGAGCTCCAGCGCGTCCCATTTGCTGTAGTCGAGCACCATAGCGAGTTGTTGATATTTGTTTGTTTAGACTTCTTCAAGCTCTGCAGAGGGGTTGTTGAAGAGTGGGGTAGCAGAGGTCGTGATGGCTGATACCAGCGAATCTTGTCTATCTTCGTAAGAATAGTATTCTGCTGCGTGTCAGTCAAAAGAGAAGAAGATATCCTATCCGGTACTCTCCTACCAGTTGATATAGCAAGACTGGGACAAATAAGGGTCTATGGGCTTCTACGAGCTTCATCAAAAACAGTCTCGTTTCGGAAGGCGGTGGCAGAATGGCCGGTCGGAGAAACCGGCACTAATCGGCCATTACGAATATCCACTCTGGTCGAAGTACGTAGTTGCTCTATACCAACAATTCTACCACGTTGACATCCCAATCTATCCCGGTATATCATCTCCGTGAATTCGACTTCATACGGAACAACAGTGTGGCCTGTGTCGGTCATGGCAGTGTCGCGATAGTGGTACTCCTTCTTGATATGGAAATATAGCTACATTGTTCCGAAATCGGTCATCCCGGCGAATTCATCAGCTCTCAGCCATGCGCAGCTCAAAGCTGCTGGCTGCCTTTGGTTCCAGGGCAGCTGAGGCAGGGCCTGTCCGTTCAATTGTCGCAGCATCACACCGCACGATCCAAGTACCTCCGAGTCAGATTTTCAGTCGAAATGCGCATCAATTGAGATGCTTCTCGAAATCGGCTCCCGATGCGTCCCTTCTCCGTTCTGCTTCAATAAGGAGCGCCCCAACTTCCAAGGCAACGAAATCATCGGTATTGTCCCAGATTCGATGTTTGTCCGTATCCCAAAAATTAAATAACGCGCAACCTCCAGCACCTCAAGCTCAAAAAGACAACCGCGACGTCACTCCGGTCAATGAAAACAAAGAAGACGGATTCGAGCTCTCAGAAAAGGCAGCGCAAGCAGCACAAATCAATTTGACCGCCAAGTTGGGACGTGACGGAAAAGAGAAAAAGAAGCCTGCATTCAACGAGATATGGCGACTTTTGAAGATTGCGCGACCTGAAGCCAAGTCACTAGGTCTCGCATTTTTCTTCCTCTTGATTTCTTCCAGTATCACCATGTCTATCCCATTCTCAATTGGCAAGATCATGGATTTGGCAACGAAAGGCGAGGAAGCCGAAGGCGTTTTTGGATTGAGCATGCCCATGTTCTACGGTGCACTTGCTGGAATCATCTGCGTTGGCGCCGCTGCCAATTACGGTAGAATTATTATTCTACGTATTGTCGGTGAGCGAGTCGTCGCAAGACAGCGTTCAAAATTGTTCAGACGTACTTTCGTCCAAGATGCCGAATTCTTTGATGCCAACAGAGTGGGAGATTTGATTTCAAGATTAAGTTCTGATACTCTGATCGTCGGAAAGTCTATCACTCAGAACCTGTCGGATGGTCTAAGGTCAATCGTGAGCTGTACTGCTGGTTTTGGAGCCATGGCATACGTCAGCTTGAAGCTGTCGAGTGTCCTGGCTCTTCTCCTTCCTCCTATCGGTGTGGCAGCTTTCTTCTACGGTCGTACAATTCGCAACCTTAGTCGCAAAATCCAGAAGAATCTTGGTACGTTGACGAAGATTGCCGAGGAACGGCTTGGAAACGTGAAGACGAGTCAAGCATTCGCAGCCGAAGTCTCAGAAGTCGGTCGATACAACAACCAAGTCAAAAAGATATTTGAGCTAGGCCGCAGAGAATCGCTTATTAGTGCTTCCTTTTTCAGTTCGGTGAGTTCAATTCCAGTTTTGCCGTGTGCTGCCTGCTAATATTGGATAGACCGGTCTTATGGGCAACATGACAATCCTCATACTTTTGTATGTCGGTGGTGGTCTCGTCCAATCCGGCGGAATCACTCTTGGAGAGCTTACTTCTTTCCTCATGTACACTGTCTATGCTGGATCTAGTCTTTTTGGACTTTCAAACTTCTACTCCGAAATCATGAAGGGCGTTGGTGCCGCAAGCAGATTGTTTGAGCTGCAAGACCGCGAGCCCAAAATTTCTCCCACAAAAGGAGAACCAGTCAAAAGCGCTAGAGGACCCATACGCTTCGAGAACGTCACATTCAGTTACCCTACCCGACCTGCAGTGAGCATCTTCAAGGATCTCGACTTCGAGATTCCACAGGGCTCTAACGTTGCTATAGTTGGACCCTCTGGTGGCGGGAAATCAACAATTGCATCCCTTTTACTCCGCTTCTACAATCCTGTTTCGGGTCGTATCCTTATTAACGGCAAAGACATCACTCAAATGAACGCCAAGGCTCTGCGTCGCAAGATTGGAATCGTTTCTCAAGAACCTGTACTTTTCTCAGGCACTATAGCGGAGAATATTGCGTATGGCGTACCTGGAGCCACAAAAGCTGAAATTGTGGCCGCCGCCAGACAGGCCAATTGTCAGTTCATCAGCGACTTCCCATCTGGACTGGAGACGAACGTTGGACCGCGTGGCGCTCAATTGTCCGGTGGTCAGAAGCAGCGTATCGCTATTGCTAGAGCTCTTATTAAAAATCCAGACATACTCATCCTTGACGAAGCAACATCAGCACTTGACGCCGAGTCCGAGACTCTAGTCAACAGCGCTCTTGCTGCCCTCTTACGGGGCAACAACACTACCATTAGTATCGCCCACCGACTCTCGACCATCAAACGCTCAGACACGATTATTGTACTAGGCAACGACGGCCGCGTGGCCGAGATTGGTTCATACCAGGACTTGAGCACTCGCCCAGATGGTGCATTCACGAGGCTCATGGAATGGCAAATGACTGGTGGAGATGTAACTCCTCCGCCGACCAATCCAAGAACTATATCCTTCGAGGAACAAATGGAGGAACTAGAACGTGAACAACGGGAGAAGGAGAGCGAGATTGAGCCTGACGAGGCTGAACATGAAGACGAGAAACTTCCTCAACGTAGAGTTTAACGTGACGTCTAGCTCCTTTTATTCTTTCTACTCGTGGAAGCTATATCGCGTACCAACTATATAAAATCCCTACTCCATGTCATTTCCTTCCTCCGATACCCTTTTCTTCGAAGCTCCTCCCTCATCTCTCAACGTTCCGATGTTTTTACTTTGTAATATTAGACCTCTTGATATAAATGATCATTTGTGCATACGTCTAGAAATGCTACATTTTATCCAATTATACAAAGCATTCGTCCTCTTCTCTGACTTTAATCCAGACTCATAAAACCAGCAGAACGACGACTGATAGGCGGGCGGTGTGCGATAAGAAACATGTGACGATGGCGGTCACTTGAGCTCAAGCATACTTAGTAATCTCACGCACCTTATTGATCCGAGTACTTCAGCATTTCGCGGCGTCGATATGACCATGACTTGCATTTGATTTTTCCAATAGAGTATATACGAATACTGACAGCAAGTAAGAATGAGCAGAACCCTGCTATCGAGGGTGTTCCCCTCTTCAACCGATCCGGAATACGAACCTGTCGAGAATGATGAATTACTCGGCGGCACAGATGGGACGGGAAATATACAGGAAGGGTCAAATTCGAGAGCGGAAGATGAAGGGTCGAGTTCATTGAAGAAGCCGTTCTCGTGGTATGATTATACGGTGTTTTTGCTTCTGGGGGTGGCGATGTTATGGGCATGGTAGGTTATCTTCCGGGCACCCCATCAGCACTCTTGCGATACGAATAGAGAATGAGCTTAATTAACACGAGGAAATGATAGGAACATGTTCCTCGCCGCAGCACCCTACTTCCATCGCCGCTTCGAAGAAAATCCCTGGGCCTTGGAGCACTACGAGTCCTCCATCCTGTCCGTCTCAACCGTGACGAACCTGCTATGCGTCCTGGTGCTCGCAAAGCTCCAACGAAATGCCTCTTATCCCATACGAATCATAGTCTCGCTTGTGATTCTGACAATCGTCTTTGCGTTGCAAGCCATGTCGACGGTCTTTTTCCGCGCAGTCCCTATTGGGATGTATTTCATTTTCGTCATGACCATGGTCTTGGGAGCTAGTTTTGCGATGGGCATGAATCAGAATGGCGTCTTCGCATATGTTTCTAGGTTCGGACGTCCGGAGTATACGCAAGCTATAATGGCAGGGCAGGGGATTGCGGGCGTACTTCCCTGCATTGTCCAGATAATTACGAATGCAGCTGGGCCTCGAAGGCGTGATCATGGTGATGACCACCACGAGAAGGGCGGTGATGACTTCTACAAGTCCGCACTGATGTATTTTCTTTTCGCCGTCTTGGTCACTTTGGTAGCCTTGTTCTCATTCCTACGACTTATGAACCGCACTGCTGGGTCTCGATGGTTAGCAAGGGAATTGCACGCTATTCAAAACGCACCCACAATGTCAGACCCGAACAATCCTGCCCCTGAACTCACTGCACCAACCCACAAAACCGTTGGACTCTGGAGACTCTTCCTCCGGCTAAAATGGCTCGCTCTCGCAGTCTACCTCTGTTTCACAGTAACCATGATCTACCCCGTATTCACCGTCAAAGTGCAATCAGTCCACAACGACCCCGCGACACGATCCCGCATCTTTGAGCCCGAGCTTTTCATTCCTCTCGCCTTTCTGTTCTGGAACATGGGTGATCTGATTGGACGAATGTCCCCCATCGTACCAGCCCTGGCTCGCACAACAAACTATCCTCGCGCACTGTTCGCGTTCTCTGTTTCGCGTCTGGTTTTTATTCCCTTGTACCTTGCTTGCAACGTTCGGAGTGGTGGGGTGACACTTGTTAACAGTGATTTCTTCTATCTGTTCGTCGTTCAGTTGGGCTTCGGCTTGACGAATGGGTTCTTAGGCAGTGCATGCATGATGGGTGCTGGTCAGTATGTTACTGCTGATGAGCGGGAGGCGGCTGGCGGGTTCATGAGTATGATGCTTATTGCTGGGTTGGCAACTGGGAGTTTGTTGAGCTTTGTGTTTAGTGGAGTGTAGACCATCTGTCATCTTCTTTACATTTGGATGGAGTTGTCATCGATTGCATCAATTGGGTTGCGATTGGGGCATGACTACAACACCTATATAAATACAAATCAAGTACCCGTTTAAGCACTTTCCTCTTCCTGCTCCTTGAGCAAACCTTCCACCTTCTCCCACCGACGATCAACTCGACACTTCACACGCATCTCCGCAATCCAAGCATCCATTTCATCCATCCTAAATTTCTTTCCCATAACACAATGCACCATGCCCCCCAACAATTCCCGCGCCTCATCCTTACTCAACCCATTAGCCAGCCCATGATGAAATCGACGCATAATCTCGTTTCCTTCCGCAATAGTAGCGAGATCGTCATAACCTTTCCTCCTCAGCGCATCAGCAAGTAATAGATCATCAGCCGAGACACCTGTCAAAGAAGATGAGTATAAACTCTCGAGGTCGGCAGTAACGTACGACGGCCCAAAGGCCTCTGCTGCAGGCACGACGCGCGCAAACTGCCAGTCAATAATACCGGTGACGTTAAAGTCTTCATCAACGAGTAAATGGTCACCTTTATCGTCGACGTGCTTGATAAAGAATTGCTGTTCAGCAACATCTGGGTTGATTAGACTGTCTTTGTTCTCGCGCAGGAAGTGGTAGAATAAAAATGCTTCGAGTGGGTATTTGCTGTGTACCTGTCCATCCGCAATAAGGTCCATGTATTGCTCTATGACGCTGGTGATGTAATCCAAGCGCGAAGTGAAGGGTCCGTATGTACCGAGAGCAACAAAGCGGTTGCTGGCAACGGCTGAGATTTGGGGCTGATTGTTTATCATAGCAAACGAACCGATGGCAGGTAAAGGGCGCTTCGAGATCTCAACCAGATAATTGGCGACTTGTTCAATAACGCGTTCTTTTTGAGCAGGAGATGCGTTGTGAGCGCCGTATGGTTTGCCTGGGAGAGCCTGCATCATGATATAACAAACACCGACCCGGTTTGAGTGATCAGATACAAGGCCATACCCGAACACCTTTGGAGATGGGACGTTAACAGATTCCAAGAATTTCAAAGTCGCATATTCACTTTCGACAAGGTACTCCACCAAGTCAGCAGGTACGTCACTGAAACCCATTCGAGGAATGCGGACTATCCACCTCTCGCCGGTGTCGAATATTAGCCAACAGTGATAGTTGGAGCACCCCATTGTAGAGTCGATACCGCTGTGTTTGCCGGACTGGAAGATGCATGGGATCCCATCGTTGAGTTCAGTGGCGAGTCGGACGAGTTCATGGCTGTTGACTTGGGATAGGAGCTCTGAGACCTCGTCATTTAACGTCTTTTCCCATGAGTCGTCATCTAGCTGGATATTATTCAGTGAAAAATCTTCGCCAAGGGTGAACGTCTCTCACCTCATCTGGAGTTGGGCAAGAATGATATTTCCTTGCGAAGTGTTTAGCACACAGATGCTTCAAACATCTTGCGCAACTCCGTCCTCGGACTCCCGCCTTTTGACAATCCTTTATTGAACAAGTAGAAAACCGAGGGATTTGGTAGTGCACTTGAGTATCTTCGATTATATGCTGAAAAGGATGAAGGTGGTCCTCTTGGTCGTTGATTTTGGCTCGAAGAGTTTGTACTTCGTGTGTCTCGGTAGTAGTCCAAGGATTCTCGTTGAGAGGGCTTGTCTATTTATGAATGAGAACATGTCGAAAAAGGTATGCGTCACAATAGAGAATGCTTACCTCGCATTTATGAGTATGGGAGGTCACATGGGTCACACAATAATATTTCATACAGTGCTCACAATTGCCAATGTCTATGGCTACTGCTGCAGTGCATTCAGAAGCACAACGATCCCAGAATCGAAACATACTTCCTAGTATGCTTGAGACATAGAATGGAGAGTTTCCAGGAAACACAGACAGGCTTTGGACCCAAGATACTCGAAGACAGACACCTGAGGACCTGTTTGTAAAAGTATGCTGTTTCCCGAGATTTTTGCGTGTATTGTCGGGATGAGTAGATGGAAATAGAGGCTGTGCCTGAGTTGTGCCAAAGGTCCTGTATCAGTCAAAGAGTTTAACACATGAGTAGAGAAGAATTTGATGACACAAGTCGGATAAGAGAAGCACAAGTTGGACAAAGAGTCTGTCAAAGGAGAGGTGTTGAGATGGTCAGGTGGGAACACTTCAGGCGGCAGGCACAAGGGTGACTTAGCCCTAAGTACTTCCCTTTTGAGCCTCACGGCACGGAAAGTCCCAACGACCATATATTATCATTGTTTTTTGGTCTCTTACACTACAATTCTACTTGAATAGTACAGAAGCTAGGAGTAGGTCCCACTCGGGCGCGCCCTGTAGGTCGCTAGCATTTTCGCCAGACAAGGCGAGCGATATCCAAATTTTTCTGAGAACCATCAAACAGAACGAAAAGACCTTGTCAAGTCATACACTCATTTCCCACTAATTCGAATACTGCGAACTTAGCTTGAGAGGAGCTTGAGGAAACCCACAGATCTCGCAGTATTCAGATTACAATATGTTACCTGCCATCCAGGCTGTCCAGCTTGTAAACAATGCTGTGTCTCCCGGCGTTCAACCGATGAACGAGATTGCCGACAGTCAGCGATGCTGTGTGTCTGGTTGCAACAGCTGGGCTGTTGCTGGATCTCGTTACTGTTCTGCTCGTAAGCGAACCGATTTTAGTTATGGATGTCCATACCACCCTATGACTGATGTGTGGAGTTTCATCTAGATCGGAAGTGAAGCATGAACGCCAATTACTCGAATGCCTCTCGAATATCCCAATACGAAACCTATCATTAAGGGTTTGTATACAAGTGACGATATGGTTGATCTCCTAGTTCGTTGCAAAGTTGGAGGATTTTGCTGACACCTTATTACCAGATTTTTGAGATAATTAGGCGGTACAGGGGAGAAGGTCTCATTTGGTTATTCTCTGAGGAACAAATCTACATTCGTGTTCAGACAGCTCGTATATTTCAAGTGTGAAGTGCCTCCTTCCATGCATATTCCTGAAGCTGTCCCGAAAGCTCAATGCCCATGAATTCGTGTACGGTAATCAGTCTTCTTCCTCGAGCCGCTGTCCATCAATCAGAATTAAGATAAAGGGCAGAACTCAGTTGTGCATAATGTGTTTCTCGTTGTATCCTCTCGATGTGGTTTCTTGATTTCATGCAATTTTAAATGCAACATTTATCTCCACTGCCCTCCAAAACTCCAAAAAAACATGACTGAAATGAATATCCAATGACCTTATATTCAACAAATACTCCTTCACCATTTCCGCCATCCATAAATTAATCAATCTAAGCAAGGAAAAAATCACTCTCGTCCAACCACTGCTGATCAATCGCATACGCTACCAGATCCGCTGCACAACACATGTCGTCTCTTCCGTGCTCTAGGTCGAGGATCTCGAGGATTTTGTCCAGTCTGTCAGTGAGCGTTGTTTGTAACTTTCCAAGCGCCTCGCCAATGTTGTCATGTTTCATGCTGACGGGCGGCTCGGACAATTTTGTCGGGGGTTTGACAGAATATTGTTGTATATTGGCTTTGTCCGGACATGACTGAAGCGGCTGTCTTGTTTGATTCAGCGGCATGCTGTTATGTAAAGTGTAGTCTTTTTGTTCTATTTGCTTCGCTAGCATCTTGAGAATGAAGAGTAGCCATATCAGATTTGTTTTCGGTGCGTAATCCGCCCAGATTCCTGGTATAGCTGGCGACTTTTCCTCTGTGAGGGGGAGCCCAGTATATAGCTGTGCTCTCATGCTGTTTTGATGTTAGCCTAACGGTTTAGCTTTTTGCCATTTGGGGCCTCTTGGACATACAATCTATAAGTGTTCCTTTGCAGGATCTCAGCCTCATCACGACCTACAGCATTAAATAGACCCTTGTTATCCAGGTCAGTCGAAGCAACGTCGACTTTCTCTGGGTCATCCGTCAGCCGTAGCTCAGCACGGGACAAGGAATAATCGATAATCGTCGTCTCCAATGAGCTAATACCGAACCCGCAGGAAGCTCCCAACTGATTTGCATCAACATCTGCAAGCAATTGCATGTCCCCATCTGGTCTCGTTGACCGGAGACAAACATTGCCAAGATGAAGATCTCGATGTTCAAATAGAGCATATTCTTCCGCTCTCGCCAGACCCATTGCTACTCCCCAAAATATATCATAAACTTGGAAGACGGAAGACCATTTGAACTTTTCCAATTCAACGCCCGCATCGTCCATCTCCAATATTGCCCAAAGCTGTTGATCGCTGTATGCCCTCTTATTTGCCGGATTAGGGTTCTCGCAGTCTTTCCCAGCAGCTTTATAAGAGTCCCATGCGGCTTGGAACGAAGGTGGAAACCGGCCTTGGACAACGTGCACCTCTCTGAATCTTGCAAATCCGGGAATAGGATCAAGCAGCTTCAGCAATTTGACCTCGGCCACAATCTCGTCTATTGTTGTAAATTTTTTTGAGCCCACTCCTTTCTGTGCACGCAATGGTACGACTTTGAAAACGCCCTCACCGTATTCCCGCAACTTTGCCAGTCTCGATTTTGACATGTTGCGCTTACATATATCCTCTTTCAAGCGCAGCTTATACACCTCTCCATACGAACCTTCTGCGATCTTCACAGGGTCGAACGCGGTTTCTGACCGGGCTGCCCATGAACCGAATTTCTGTACTCCTCGAGCGGCAAATTGTGATGTAGCTTCATCCAGAATTCGGTGAACATATTCATTTGTCTTTTCATCTTCCACACAGCCGGACGAAAGCCTGATGATTTGTTTCGCTTTTCGCACGGGCTTAGCGCGTGGTTGTCTTGGTGTGAAGGATAGTCGTTTTTGACTCGAGTATACTTTGATTGGTGACTGCGTGGATGGGCCGAGATTCGATGGTGTAGATAGCAGCCTGTGTGGAGTGTTGGCATACTTTGCGCTCGCAGGTGTTCCGATGGTCTGGTATTGAACTTTAGGAGGCGATTTCGCAGGGGACTGTGGTTCGTTCGTGTCGACATCGATTTTCGATGGGGCTTCATCTTCTAGAGTGATGCTCGCAATCTGGACTTCAAGTTTATTGATAGATTCCTTTGAGACATCCTGCTCTATCACCTCGTCAAGGGATAAATTTTCATTGCTCGCTGATTTCAGAGGACTGCCATTTTCCAAAACTGCTCTGGGGGCGTTCGTTTTGCGTTTGCCGTAGACTCGTCTTTGCTGTACAGTTCGCATTGTCTTGGCTTTGGTTGTCGTTGTCGAATGCTGTTCTATATAGATGTTTTAGGACGGAGAGGTAGATATCCTGTCTGTCTGGGGTAAATGGCCTGTTATTGACATCTTTCCTGTTCCGGCCTAGCACATTGTTGCTCCGACTCCGGTTGACGCTTTGCCGTTTTGGGAGCTCATCTTTCTCATAAGTATCTACATTTTATTTTCTTTATAGACCTTGATCAGTCAGCTTCAACTCTCTGGATATATCATAAAGCTCTAAGACTCAAAAATAACTCTTTAAAATTGAAAAGTGCAGAAGTTAGCGTGGGGAATGAGAAACAGGAGATGCCGGGCTCTGACGTAAAGGGAAAGGGCGAACGGGAAAGCTTTTTCTCTCGCATTCCTCAGTCCAGACCACCAGACTAACGTTTCGACGTTCGACTTTCCGGCCCCTTTCTTGAAATTATTGTCCGTTTGCTTCCGACATGCTCATTTATCTTCCTGCGACGCCATCTTTGACATAATTGCTTCGGATTTCTACTGCATCCTCAGTTGTTCGCGTGACATCGACATCGGTCGCATGATTGGATGCTCGTCACGGGAAAGATAGGAAAAGAGTCGCACTTTTTCACGCGCCAACCTGCCGAGGCCAGACACCTCGGTTTCCCTATCCTGTATCATCTCCAGCAACACCGATAAGAGAGAAATTCATCGTACGATAATATCTTGTATGCCGTCGTCACGATAATCAAGCCTTGTTGGCATCTTTCTGGCCCATTCGCACGTTGCGATGGCGTTCAACTTCAACTGGTCGCCATTGATGGCCGACGCGGGCTTCTACACCCGCGCTCAGGACCTTCTAACGGCGGCGCTGAACAAATCGCCAAAGCCGCCTATCATTGTCGACGATATCAAAGTCACAGAGTTGAATTTAGGATCGATACCGCCGGATCTGGAAATTCTGGAAGTTGGTGACCTTGCCGAGGACCGATTTCGCGGCATTTTCAAGATGTCATACAACGGCGATGCGTATTTGACGTTAAAGACAAGAGTCCAGGCGAATCCTTTGAATACATTTTTAGTTACGCGACCGTCGTTCGCATCACCGAAGCCGTTGGCTGCCGCCGCTGGTTTGACCATACCTTTACAGATTACTCTGTCGGAGTTTCGATTATCGGGATTTGTTGTGCTGGTATTTTCTAAACAAAAGGGAATTACCGTGGTGTTCAGGAACGACCCCCTTGAATCATTAAAAGTGTCATCCACATTTGATTCAATCTCTTTTGTCCGCGACTACTTACAGAAGGCCATTGAAGGGCAGTTGCGAGCTCTTTTTATGGACGAATTGCCCGCTATCATTCATCGACTATCATTGCGCCTGTGGGTACCTGAATATCGCGATAAAGAATCAGAGTCGGTCAACACCCTAGACCAATCTTCAGAAGCAGGTCCCGGTCAAGACCCTCTTGCAAGCCCTCCTCAGGATCCTGTTGACGCATCAGGAAATGCGCTCAATCCGTCAGAGGTCGCTTCATTGTCGTTGGACTCTGGAGTCGAGATCCACAGCCTATTCTCACAGAAGAACTTGCTCCGATTGGCTGCATTGACCGATTCCCAGCGCACCTTGTCGTTGTTCACACCATCTATCAAAGATGTGGTATATAGAGCCTGGACTGCGTCGGCAGAACTTGGGGAAAGCACAACATTGACATCCCCTGCTAGCCCAGTACTATCCCGAACGCATTCTCATATTGGTTCTCTCCATTCATTCGTCGACAATGCGAGCACCATTTCAATGCAGAGCGGTGGATCGAGTAATTTCAGCGGCCATTTACATTTAAGAACGGGCCGACATTCTCGGTCTCATACCAAGAAGCGCAAGAAGCGAGTCGTTGACTTGCGCCGACCGAAGACTACCGATGATGTCGAGAGTGTGAGTGGAGACAGTGTGTTCTCTTCTGAAAATGCCACCAGTGCTCCTACGATCTTCTCATCTCCGGCACACTTTTCTGAGGAAAAGAACGATGACCCAGTGACACCACCACTTGGTCCTCAAAACGACCTGCATCTACCTACTATTCATGAACGCCGAAGAATTAGTCAAGGTGACCACACCGTCCGGCGCTCTATGTTATCAATGTCAGAGGCTGCGCAACCCTCATCCAGTCGTTCGGCTCAGATGATTGCAGAATCATGGCCAGATCCAGATGCAACGCCTCGCAATACGATCCGATTGCCAAGCAACGACCGGGCAAATAATCGGCTCACAGCCGCACCTCTTCCGAGTTCAGCAATTCAATACGCGCCAGCTGTCCCTGCCAACAACAACCCTAGGGAACAAGTCTGKCTCTCCAAAATGGCCGCTGAACTGGCTCGTAGAATGCAAGAGGAGAAAGTCGATCAGTCTGGATCAAGACCATTCCCAGATTTCTGGGATGATCATAGCCGAGAGGAAATTCCACCTCCTGCCTATGGCCACTAATTCATCTCTCCAAAACATTTCGTTTGTTATTTCCTTTCTCTCTGCATACTACCTGAGATTCTCCTAGTCAGCATTCCGCCGGGTTGCAGATTCATGACCGTTACGACAAGATACATAATGATTTTTAAGCTCGTTTTCTCTCATTCATATTCGGAAAGCGGCATCTCTATTGTTTATAATTGCATTGTTCCCCAAACTCGTCGACACGACTGAGCTTTATTGTTTTTTGTTGTATTTTATCTTCCTGGGTTCTTGTCTTTCACATCAAAATGATACCACTGGCGGTCTTGAGGGATTCTGTTTACATCCGGCACTTTTTTACTATTTGGGCATACTACTTCATTCTGACTGGGAGAATTCGTTTTTTTTTCTGTGCGTCAATTACCTGTTCGCAATCGATTAGACAACCGCTCCTCTCTTGAGATTGATAGCGTTCTCTTCCCATTTATCCTCTTGCGGGGTTTGGGTTCTTGTTCTCGTCATTCGTTACACATCATCAGACTGATATCTTACAGCTTTTTTTTAATGTATATACTCTTGTTTTGGCATGTGAATATATTCAGTGTCTTCAAAATCTTTCCGCTAAATCAACTTGCGTAAAGCTCTAGGTATCAGCTATAACTACAATCAAACTTGGAGCCTCGGGAAACTGCTCGATGAATATAAAATCAAGTACCTCAATATCGTTGATGGATCCATGGATGTATACGTTAAAACAAACCAACTGTATCGGAAGATACGTACCTAGGTAGCTGTCACAACATTGAAACCCCATTGACTCGAACAATCTTCAAATGAACGAAAAAGAGCCCTACACCTCTCAACAGAATAGAATCGAACATATCTCAAACAAAAGAAACGAACTTGTCGTAGTAAATTTCTGGAAAAAAAAGTCTCTCAATCTATTCCTTTATATACAAAACTTCGATAACCATATTGTTTTGAATCTTTTCGATCGTTTTCTGATAAAAGTACACCCCCTTTCCGTTGTGCGTCGATTGATTGAGTGATTGTTTCCCCGGAACCTGAAAAAGGGAAGCCATCGAAGTTGGCTGGACTTACTCCTTGCCGAAGAAAGTCTTGTGGCCCTGTTGAGTAAAAGGTTAGAAGAATGATGTGTTGGATGTGATGGGGGAGATGGGCATGGGCTTACAAGAGTCAAACGAATCATGGCGTATGTGGTGACTGTGAGTGCATATAGTTAGCATGGAGTGCAGAATGGGAGATTATGGTTTCGAGCAGACGTACTGGCAGTTGTACCCCAGAGAGAGATATAGTAGGGCCAGAGGAGAGCACCGGAACGGCCGGTCTATATACAAATTTAGAATCAGCAAATTCGAGATCAGGTTGCTGAGAGGATTGCAGTCGGACTGACCTTCCACCATTGACGCTTGCCATCGTGCTGCTGGAACAGACGCTGGTAGTAGGGAACGCGGTTTTCGCGGGCGACGAAGCTATAGCATAAAGAAATCGAATTGGTTAGCTAGTCTGTCTCTTCAAAGGCACGTTCCTTCGATATCCCATGATTGCACGTCATGACGAACAACCACACGTTCGTTCCTTATTCCCGCAGTTGCGCCCGGTGCGGTGCCAGTCGGATAGCAATTGAGCGACAAACTTACCCAGCAAGACGAGGAAAGGTACGAGCAACCATTTTTGCGGATTGTTTGCGAGTACCTGGAGGTGATTGAGGGGAGAGTGTCGAGATGCAGTGAGGAGCAAGCAGGTGTCTGTGGTCTGATGAGGTGCGACTAGCTCCGGCAATCTTTCGGGTCCGCCAAGCCTTTCCTTGACGTTGCGGGTTGCCGGATTCTTCCTGTCTCCTCACGTGATCATCCGCAAAACAAACAGTGCAAACAAAAGCTTTAATTCATCTGAGTAAGTATCAGCAGGCTCAAAAAATTAGCATCATTTATTCATACTATTTCCTAGCAAGCACTTGAATAATTTATGGGGAAAATGTTGAGAGGTAGTTCTAGCAACTACTTTCGAAGCTGCCATCTTCATACCTGATGCGCCCAGCTCTGCTGCGGCTCTTGAAGAGGCCGTCCGCTATCTCCTTACTCAATGATCTGGTTTCAACCTCTTCAGCGGCAGCTGGAGGAATTGAGCGACTTGACGATATCCGCTCTGGGAAATGCGCAAATTGTCAGATTCGACGATCGCATGCGAAATTACTACCTTATGAGAGTTCGAGTGTCGCCTCAAGCAGCACGGAAACGAACGTGAGATTACAGGTCTATGATATTGTCGGTCTCGAGCGTCGAAAGTCGTCAAATATAACGGGTCGGAAAGATGATAACCAATATTCTACAGGCGGTGTGTTACCAATATCATTGGACGTGGATCAACTCGAATACGAATCGTCTTTTCATACCATAGAGATCAATGGCGGACGGAAGCTTGTGGACGACCCTGCGCGGAAAGACGATTCTGAGCTATGGAAGGATCTTCTGCGGTATAGGAAGCGGCGATATGGTTACCAGGGTGTACTTGAAATTTGGACGGGCATTGTGGACAGGATCGACGATATCCAGCTACCCGTGGAAGGAGAAACGGCGGACTATATCTGGGAAACATTTGTGGAAGCAGGATTGGCGGAGGAACAACTTTTATATGACATAACTAAATATTCCGAGAAATTATGGTCGAATACCGAGAAGCGATGGAAGAAACTGTACCAAACGGTTGTGGGCGGACTTTTCACAAAAGGTCTACCTGAAGAAGCTGTTGCTTGGCATCGGATGTTACAGGCTATTCATTTGACCGAGCCAAATGATATCGTCTCAGTACTGGCACAGGCTGTGCCATGTATACCCCAGAAACCGCCAGACTGGTCTCTATATTCGCATGAAACAATCACACTTGGAAATGGGCGAGGTGTCAGGGCATTTGGAGAGATATGCTTGGCAACAAAGGGTCACCAAATATATGAGACGGTCATTCCATTTCTGCTACAGAAAGGACTTGCGTTGGACGCTACTTATATGCACGATTTTCTAGTCAAGAGAGGGGATATGCCACGTGATTCTGGAACCCTACAACAAATCCTGGATTTTGCGACTACAGAAAGTAATATGTTCTCCCAGAAAGTGAAACAACGGCTCAGGAAAATCAAGTCGGATACTCTGAGCGAAGCTTTTTTGAACTCGCTTGCTGCTTCTGGAGAGACTGAAGTATCCGGCAACGGTCAGCAGCAAATGGAAGCGGACCGCCCAAAAGACGCAGACGATTGGATCAAGGAAAAGACGTTCAGAGATGAGTTTGGTGCACGACTCTTCGCCACAAAGGCCCTGACAGTGGATATGATAACGAATGGACTGCAAATGTTCGGAGTGCAGGCTATCGGTCCACTTTCTCTACGGGAGATCGCTCTCAGAGCAGAGGGCCCAAAGGATATACTTGAAAAAATACAGGCACTTCGCAAAGCAAACATTATCGTACGCGATTGTGCATTCACAAGGCTGGTCGAGAGACTAGCACTAGAGCACAAAGACATCATTCTCGAGGATCTGCTTCATAGTGATCAACATCCAGATGTCTTGGAAGATGCCGCTGTACAGGAGAGTTTGCTGTGTTCTTACTTGATGGCTCGAGATTGGAGGCTCCACAATCTAACCAAAGCAATCCTTAACGAGGTGGCAAAAGACGATATGGACAATATTCAATTTCGAGTGTCGTTATCTGCAAAAGAATGGTCGACAGCTTCGGATGTTGTTGATCGAATGTACCTTGATGCTAAACCACTGACACAGCAAAGCATCGATCACATGTTCTATGGCGTTCTGACACCGCGACTTCCGGGCCGGCTTCAACCATACCCTGAAGACCCAAAAATCGACGAAGTCAAGTATGCGGAGCGGATCCTCAAGTTAGCCTTAAGATCCGGGACCGAAATCGACCCTCAATATTGGGTTGAGTTATTGAAACGTATGGGCATGAACAGACATGATCAATGGGAACGAATCCAAGACTTATGCTTGTGGCTTGCACAGAATTATGTGGTGCAGGAAAACTCACCATTTCTGCATAGTCTGTCGAGGTCAAGTGGAGTTGATCCCGATACAATCCTGGCGAAAAATCGCAGCATAATTCGACGCATCTTCAATCCACGAATGCAAATGGCGCTCATTGCATGGGGTTTCAAATCACCACTATGGTATCAAAACGCAGTACACGAGATCCCCGATCCAGTCGGTGGCGGTATGGTACTCCTTTGGACTCGAGGATTACTTCTCCTCCGAGACCTGGAACAGCTAGGCGTACCCATATACCCAAGCTTCGTACGTCAAGCTTGCCGAGAACGGTTACAGATGCTTTTCGGCGAACTCTACTCCGTGAAAAGATGGAATCGGACTTTGCGAGACAAGAACCCATTTAAAATTTCGCGGATTCTGAATGACATGCTCGCTATACATCCGACGCTTTTCTCGCAGCAGGACCGGGTTGATTTGCAGAAGCTTGTTGATCGGCCGTTGCAGGGTTTGGCTGCTCGGAAGATGGAGCGGAACTATGAATGGTTGGATCAGTGGCCGGGCTCTAGACATCGGTGATTGTATATATAGATTTGTATATTATTCAATATGAATCAGTTATCACGAACATTGACTCTGTTAGTGTCAATAATACTTCGATGACTAGTCTGCTCTTGACTTCAGGGGCTTATGAGTGCTCCCCTTCAAATCAGCAGAGGTGCTGATAATTATGGCCGCCAACAGCGCATGACCATTATAATGTCAAGAATGGTAGGAATTGCACCTTTAGTCACTTTTCCAAGTATAGAAAGGATTTCATATTGTCCTTAGGCCATGATATGCATCTACTTCACACTCGTAGATAGTAATTTGATATCATTTTGAAAAAATTGAGTTAGGGCTTGGGCTTAAGTCCATCACATACGCCGTCTCCAACATCAGAGCTTACCGTTCTTTGAAGGTAATGCAACTGGTTGTGATGAAAATCACATTATTACATAGAAGAGACAATTCTAGATATACATGAGTAATGTGATTTTCGATGAAAAAGGCAAACATTTGAAGTGACTCACCAAGTTGAACATTTGTCGAGCGCCCCCTTTTCATTGTATATGCCACATACCTGTGACTCTTAGGACTTGACTTGAACATGCTCTATATGTCTTGATATAATAATTTCCACTTGCTTTTTGTTGGAGTCTTTGATAAGACCTGAAAGTCTATGGACATTTGTGATATACGATGAGATCACTCGAAAGAGAATACCAATGAACTTGTGCAGCACTTGGTCATCAAACTAGGAAAATTATCCTACTATGTCAGAAATTGATTGGAGGTAACGCAAACGTCATACATCGAGCTCTACGACAAGCAAGCTACAACTTMCGAATTCTTTGAACAGTTAATTCGCAATGGCGCTGTGATAGTTGGAGAAATGAAGATGTCTGTCTTCCTTGGTTCAGAGATTCCTCCCACCCAGTTTATTGATTACTTCCCGCCTTGGAATTCTCGTGGTGATGGTATCAGGGGCCTTCTGGAGACTCGAGCGGTGCTGCTGCATCTATTGGGTATCCGTGGCCTAGTATCTCTATGTGCACTGACAATAAGTCGTTGTGAATCCCTTGGAGATATTCAGAATTTGCTAAAATCGAAAAGCTATGGGTGGTATGTGTCATCCGGCGTCTTCTCATGGTATCAGGGACCATAGAACAAGCTGGAATTATCTTTCTCTTCCAATGATGGCGGTTGTGCGACTTGCACCGTAAGTAGTTTTTCTCACTGATCTTTTCCATCCTGACTGGTTTCTAACCGTTTCTTAATTCGTTCGATACACTGTGTATTATGGCTAGATCATCACCCTTGAACGGAGATGTGCTTTTAGCTGCATGGCCATGGGAAGCTTTTCAAAGGGCCTGTTCTACTATTTTCTCGCTGAATTGAATGTCTTGGGCTGACCGCTCCTAGCCAACCGAAATCCTCTGTCCTACTGACTGGCACGCATACCTTAAAGAGAATCAACAGCAAATGACTGACGAATTTCTGGCTGCTTTGGAAGACTATCTTGGCTTCCAACACATTAAAATCTCACTGAGTGACCTAAGGTCCAAAATGGCGCCTGCTCATGTTCGTGACAGAACTAAATATTTTCGGAGGCTCGCAGCGTCTTGCTCATAAAAATCTGAAACTGTGCATTTGTAAGGGTACCCGGATAACAAATTACAATAACCCAAGCCTGTGTTGAACATCATCATCGCTCGCATAGATCTTTTGGGTAGAGTTGCCATTGTCAACCGGTATTACTGGGCTAGGGAATTTCTCTTGATCTGCATCTTTTTTAATTTTGGCGAGGTTCCCATCTGTGAAATAAATTCTGCTATTGTTGTACAGGGTACACTAGGACGACTGATAACTCAACTCTTGCTTGAACAATATGAAACTTATTATACAGTATATTAAGCAGAAAACAAAATAACTACGACAACAAATGTACAGGGGATAACGGGACATACGAAATACTCCGAATCCCAGAGTGATAGATGACTTGTTAGTGCAGTGGGAGTGAAGCTTTAACGTCCCTTCCGCCTTGGTTGAGCAGGTTAATCGCTGGTCGGGCTATTCGCTCGTTGCTCATCACAATTTGGCGCGAATTCAGAAAGGAGCACGATAGTAGCGAGCTTCGATATAGAATGGGATTGAGAGCATTATTAGGACTGGTTTCGTCGAAGACTTGGAATACCAGAATTCCCTTTCTTGGGTACTCTCACTGCCCAATACAGTACGAGCGCGGCCACAGCATTAAAAATGATATACACCCATAATAGGCCAAAATTGCGCCATCTGTCTGCATAAAATACGCTCACAGAAGCGAGAAACTCGCTTGTTGATGCTAAAGGACAGAATTCGCAGTTCTCTGTCGAGTTCTCATTGTAGACAGCGCCTCCCGCTGAAGCCATGTATTGGGACAGGTATTGTCCGCATGTTTCGCCCGATGGCGTTTGTAGGATATTGCGCACTTCAAAGGAGGCGCATTGCACGTCGGCGTTAGCGAGGCTGGTTGAGAGGAGACTGCTGACGAGGTAGGTGAATGGCGATACGCGGTACATGAAAATCCAAAAGCCCGGTAGCGCAGCTGGGGACGCAATAATCCTGTTGTCTTGTAAGCTACCCCAATTCTATGCTTGTTTCCGGGGTTAAGATGGATTCATTACTTACCCGCAGAATATCAGACACAAGGCGAACAGAATTAGGGCAAGAATAGCTCCGACCTCTGCAGTTGGAAGCCCAGCAACCATCATGTGTGAAAAGGTCCCAGACATAACCATAAAAGCCCATGTCAAGAGAAACATCAAGGCACCTCGCTCATGAACGGTATCTGTAGGCTCAGCATTGCGGTATAAACCCACCAGGTAGTAAAAAGGGAAGTATATCAATAGGGAAGCGAATGTGTTCCATGGCAGCTCAACAATGATGTTGGATAACATGAAGATGTACCAGGCATAAGTCTTGGAAGGACGCTCGCGGACCTCGTACAGGTCACGCTGTAGAATAAAGTTGGGCATGATCTGGTAGACGAGGAAGGCAAAAATGACGAGCAACATGAAGACAGCAAACATTTGGTCTTGAAGACCTTGCATGGTGTTCTTAGTTTTGTAGAATGAGACACCAATAAACAAGCTCTGCAAATAAGTTAGTCCTTGTACAGGGTGGGAAGGGAATGAATATAAAACTGGAAGTCTTACCGCTCCTAAGCAGAGGACCAATTTGGCATAGATGTATGATGGTGTACGCCAATATTGTTGGAAAACTCGCTTGGTACACAAGAAGAGCTGATCTGTCAAACTAGCAGCATATGCCGTTGACTCATCAAATGCATCACTCGCTGGCTGATGTGTAGCTTCGGACCTTTGTTGGTCTTCTAAACGAGTGAGTTCCTTGTGTGTATCACTGTATTCTGAACTGTTCCGCCATACATCGGTCCAATCTTGTTTAGCAACAGCACCGGGTGCGGCCCCGATGACCTCTAACATCCATTCAGCTGGATTTTCATCTTTCCTACATACCCGAGAGCCGTGACTTTCAAAATATTGGATCATTTCGCGTGCATTTTCACCAATGTTGCCGAAATATACCGTTTTTCCACCCTTTGCGAGAAGAAGGAGACGGTCAAATTGTTGAAACAGCATAGCTGATGGCTGATGAATGGTGCAGAGGATAGCCTGTCCATTATCTGAAAGTTTCTTGATAAGTGCAGTAATAGACCATGCTGTTTGACTATCTAAGCCAGATGTTGGCTCGTCCAAGAAGAGAAGCAATTCCGGTTTAGCTGCGAGCTCAACACCGATACTGAGACGTTTTCTTTGTTCTACATTCAGCCCTGTGAATTCAATTTTCAGTACATCGAAATGAACTTTTTGGAAGGGCTCGGACTATACCTTCGCCAAGAATACCGACAATGGCTTCTGCATAAGCTTCCATGTCCAGAAGTTTGATAACTTCATCCACATACGCAAGTTTTTCTTTCCGGGAGTATTTTGAAGGTTGTCGCAGTAGTGCACTGAACTCTAGAGCCTCTCGGACTGTTGAAACCTCTAGATGAACGTCTTGTTGCTGCACATACCCCGTCTTTCTCTGGAATGATCTAGCTCGTGGTTGGCCATTCACGAAGACATCCCCTGTGACAACACCGACAGTGATGCGTTCTGCAAGGACGTTCAAAAGCGTGGTTTTTCCAGCCCCTGTGGCCCCCTACTTTGTGAATTAGAAAAAGAGATGATAAAGAGATAACTCAGAGACGAACTTACCATCAATGCTGTCAATGTACCGGGCTTCACCCAACCATCAACTCGGTCAAGAATTCTCCTCGTTTCTGTTTTGATCTGCACATCGTAGCAAACGTTTTTCCAGTGGAAAATTGCAGTTTGTCTTTGGATTGCAGCACTCGTGTCTTCTTCACCACGGAATTCAACAACTTGACGGTCAGTATTGTTCGGGTTTGAACTTTCGATGTCATCTGGACGCGAAGCATGTTTTTTATCCAACCCACGTTGGAAGACTAGGATCTCGCCCTTAGATCGACTGGAAGATACGTATTCTGCAGCCAAGAAGTAGACACCAGTGAAAATTATAATATACCCAATAAGGATCCCAAAATTTCTACGAGTAATCAATGTTAGTCTCCTGAAATGTAATAGAAGGATATGAAAAGCCACACACCTCCAAATATGTGAGTACGAGTATCCGTAGCTGCCATAGATATACGTATCTCCGCTCACGAAATCATCTCCTGGAAGGCCCCCTGCAGTGGCACACACTCTTTCGCTCGCGGTGAGGTTCTGATAACTTGGGCCCATCGGAATGAACTGAGTGCAGTCGAACTGCCGGTCGTGGAACTCATTCACAACCAGACTCTCATATGCATACGCGATTGGATTGAGATAATTGATCCACCGTAACCAGCCTTGCATGGCTATTGTTGGTAAGACGAACCCAGTATAAACCACTAAGAGAAGGACAAAGAGCGCCGCTGGAGTGAGAGCTTGAGCCATGGTGCGTGATATTTGTCCAATAGTACGGAAGATAGACGACATGGTCAAGGTGCATGTAAAACCGAAAAGTAGGAAGATAAAAAGGTAGCCTGCTTCACGTCGTAGATCAGACATGAAATAGACTGGGATATTGAAAAAGAGAGTTGAGATGATTTTGGAGGGTAGATCACATATAATTGACGCTGCTGCTTCGGAGAACGGATGGTAAAGAGCGTATTGGGCATGCTTTTCCACGACTGGACGTTGCACGTAGAGGGTGAGAATCTGTATTCGTGTTAATTGTTTGGATATTGCACGTTTTACCTTGTAAATCCTCATACCTCCAGGGAGCTGCTAAGAGCATTGAAAAGGATAATGAAGAATAACAGGATGCACCGGTTATTCATACTCTCGCTGGATTGAGGAAGCTTATAGAACACACTTCCCAGAATTATTGAGATGAGTAGATTCCCGAAAATTGTGGCAAAGAAGAAGGTCATGTCACCAGATAGGCGCTGGAAACCACGATTGATGCAGAGACTAATCTGCATGGGCACAGAGATCGTATACGGGGATTTTGCTCTCCTAGGGGATTTCTATTAACAATCATGGATGACGTTGGTATGATCGAACAAAATGCATCTCACATCAAATGGGCCTTCTGAGCCCTTCTAGATCTTTCGAAATGTTTAAGTTGCTCTCCTTCTAACGGAAATCGTTCCTCAAACGAAGCAATCTCTTTCAGAAGCTCTGCTCTTTCCGAGCTGTTGCGCCAGGCTGCTGCAAACTCTGCAGCTGTTCTCGGTACCTTCTCCTCGAAGCCTTCTTGAACAATGCGTTCCTCTGGATTTGTCAGTGACGTGAGGAAGTCAGCGGTCGTTTGTCGATCTGGACAATAGTAGCCCATATTGGTGAAGTAGCTTTTGGCAGAACCAGCAGGACCAAAATAGATTTGCCTTCCTTGATAGAGAACAGTGACTTTATCAAAGACCTACAATTGCGATCAGTTTATTGACTGTGCGGACGTCAATGTAAATTGACTCACATCATAAGCAGCTTGAGACGCCTGGTAGATAGCTACAACGGCAGCTGTATGGCCCAAATCGGTCGACATTTTGATCGTCTTCACGAATTCAAGAGCAGTAGCGCTATCCAGACCTCTCGTGCTGTTGTCCCAGCATTGCAACGGACTTCCGCTCAGCATGACTTCTGCGATGCTTACGCGCTTACGCTCGCCGCCACTGACTCCCCTAATAAAGTCATCGCCTACCTTGGTGTTCTTTGTATGCGATATACCAAGTATCGCCATGACCACATCTCGCATTTGTTCAGCGTATCGCTGTCGAGTGACCCCGGGAAGCCTATTTTTTGGCGTTCTTGCCAGTGCAGCAAAAAGAAGAGTTTGGCCGACGGTCAACTGTGGAAAGTGAATCTCCGTCTCCGCTTGATAAATAATTTCACCCCGAAAGCGCGAGTGCATCATGTCGTAAGGGATACCTAGGCTAGTGAGAAGTGGGAACAACAAAAGAAGAAGCAGATTAAATGTTACCTTGATAATTAAAGCTCGATATTGGGTCAACGTTAAAGCCATGCGTCCTTCCAGCGATGGTCTTGAGATATGTTGACACGCCGCTGGATGGTTCAGTCCACTTAGTCTTAAGGTAAAATGTTTATGGAACACGTACCTTCCTGGACGGCCAAGTACCAGCAGCATTTCACCACTTTGCACTAAGCCATCAAAATCTTGAAGAATCTGAGTCCTCTTTTCTTTTCTACCCATCAGGTTTATTGCCATGTCAATGACTCGTGAGAAAATACTCAACACATCCGCTTGGTAATTCACATTGGACCCAAACCCATACGCGGTAAGATTGCGATGAGAAACGCCAGAGGTTCGAGATGGGTACCTATCAGCGTCCCTGGAAGTGGTGTCTAAGAGAGCCCTCATCCATTGTTTTGGGTCAAAGTCCTTCGAGTTTGGGTCAAGGGAGGGGTTGTGAGAAGGGAGAAAGGGATTGCAGTCCGCTGTCGGTGTTTGTGAGTGGTGGACGAATTGATTCGAGAATTTTCGTGCCAGTTCTCCTATACTGGGACCGATTTCACGTTCCTGTCCTTCTTCACGAATCGCGGTTGTGATCGATGGCGTTGTTGAATATCCGTTGAATGTTTTCTCGCCGTCGCTGGAATCGTCCGGGTCCTGCTCTATAGACATATCGGCTAGATTGAATAAAAAGAAGTAAATATGAGTATTTTAGGTAGTATTCGCGGACGCAAACATACATTTTTTCTTCTTGAAATCCAAAGGCAATCAAAATGAGTGCGATTATCTGGAAATAGATTTGGAAAAACACTTCAGAGATGCCGTGATAATCCCAGCGCTCGGAGAATATTGGAACACTTTTGATCGACCAAATAATGTCATAGGTTTCAATTTACCTAGCTATAAAGGTCATTTTACTTATATATGGCAAATGGTAGATAGTTAAAGCTGAACTTCTGACGTAGCTGGATATATGTGTATGTACTTCGGACCCGAACACTTCAAGGGGCTTCCCCCAAACCATAGCACACAGTGCCACATACATTCAACGACTGATAACTGATTGTGCTGATGATCTGCAATTAATCAACCATTGGCTTTTCGCCGAATTAATCCCTTACTACGCACTATTTGGACTACGATCGAGGTATTCGGAACTCGGTAATCATATAATGACAGCATACCCAGGGGCCAATGAGCGAGCTTCCGAGCGCTGTTGTTCGGAGCCGAAGTACCTGAGAAAACATCATTGAGCTCAAGAACTTATCTGGTCTCCTTCTACCATCTTACATACACCTCCCATAATGCCGGGAGAAACCCGAAATTAAGTATGACAGAGGTTATTCTCAAAAGGGTGTCCCGCACTTGCGACGCGTGCAAGGCTCGCAAAGTCCGTTGCGTCAGTATGTTTCAGCGCACTACCGAAAGAAATTCCCGAGTTTCAACTGATTCGATATGCAGGATTTGAAGACGAGACACAGATAGCTTGTCGAAATTGCACGGTAAATTTGCAAATGCACACTGTGTGTACCGCCGTTAATTCATATAGACGCGAAATACACCTTGTCATTATAGCTATCTGAAGCGGCCTCGGAAACGAAAGTCGGTCTACGAAGAAGGTAAGTTGTGTTTTTCGATTCCACAGTACAATGGTTCCATATTTGCTAAAACATATACGATATTTCAACATCAAAGCTTCCAGTCCGGCTGTTTCATTATCAAAGATAGCTGGTATTTCTTCCACCCAGCAGAATGCTTCCCCAACTCCTCATCAATCAGCTTTGGGCCCGGAACATGGAAGCACGCCCAAAGTTCCTGGTCATGAAAGCCACCGGATCGTGTCCCAGCTACATGTTGACCTTTTGTTGTCAAATCGCAAGACTCCGGCAATTCTCAAAGCCGAGACTTCTTCAACTAAGGTCAAAATCCCAGCTTTTATTCCTCTTGACTGGGAGCTTACTTCAAATAGCTCATGGAATTCTTTGGGCACAACTCGAATTTATCTTTCTTTTCCACTAGTCGAGTTCGTTCGTTAAACAGCCGGCTTGGACATACTAAATTGGACCAACTGATGCAGCGAATTGATTCGGTACTCAATTCGAAGATGAACAAAACACCAATTTCCATGACATATCTATACTCCTTACGCCAATCGAGAGCACCGTCTATAGCAGCCTCTCTAATGGGATCTTATATTGAGTGTATGATGATTCCCTTTTTGATGTTAATCATAGTTACTGAAAGTTGACTTGTGTAATCAAGCATACTTTGGCCAGGTGCATCCGATATATCCCTTTCTTGATAGGCAAGCTTTTGAAAAGAAGGCCTTCGAAATGTCACCACGCTCGTCAACCAATTCATATGAAGCATGGTCTGCATTGTATTATACTGTCCTAGCCATCGGCTGTCAGTACCATGAGGGTAGTAGTTTTGATCCGGGATCTGGAACAGCATGGAAACTTTTCGAGTGTGCTCTTTCTCACTTGCCAGATCTCATCATGAGGAAAGGATCTTTGATGGCGGTGCAAGTATACTATTCCATTTCTACTTAGCTTTCTATATGCGCTAACTAACGTGTGAATGCAGGCTTTGACTGCAATGGTATGTTGAACGACTTGGTGCAAAACTCAACTGATTGGGTCGATAGGCGATTTTCTCGACAACTTTACCTGCGTACCAATTTGAAGCATTGCTCGTTACGGAAGCAGCCAAGATGTGCCAGAGTATGGGATATAATAAGGCTTCAAGCACAATTCCAAGTCTGAACGAGGATAAGCGCCGTTGCACTTTTTGGGTAGTATACTGTCTCGAGAAAATGGCCTGCTTTAATACTGGTAGAACTTCGGTATGTACATTGATACGTTCGATAGTAGATGAAAAAGTGTAAGCTCACATAGTGACGGTGCCATCATTCATGGATAGATTATTATGGACTCGGATATCGGCTGCCCGATCCCTCTGGTCACCGAATCTATTTTCGGAAACTATGACTGGTTCCTCTCCATTGCCAGATATTCTCGGCTGATTTCTCGCATTTACGAGAGCATTTTTACTGTGAGCTCCGGCGAGGGTTCAGCAGAGACCTACCACGCCTCAATCAAGCAGCTTAATGCTGAGCTTGAAGCCTGGCGTCTATCGATACCAGTACAATTCCGACCACTCGAGCACTTTTCGGGACGTGGTCTACCAGGGACACTGGAAATCTACGTCGCTGTCACTACGCAATATCTTTATTTCAATGCTTTGCTTACTTTGTTACGAACTACGCTTTACATTAAGGCAGGTGATCTGGGTACGGCATCAGATACGCAGGAGACGAAGAAACAATTGATGAAAACGGTGTGCTTGATCCTAGATTCAACCAAGTATATCGAAGTAGCCGCTTATACTTCAATTTGGTATGCCCATCACTTTTCAATTCTACCTAGCTACCTTTTCAAATAGCAGGACTAAGATTACTTCGATGCAGGATTCTGGCACTGATGCCAATTTCAGCTTTGTTCATCCTCTTTGACCTTGTCATACACAACCCGACGCATCCGCAGACCAACAACAATTTGGCGCTCCTCGACGTTGCTAGTGGTCATTTTGGTCGTATCGAATATGCCACCAGTGGAACGCTGCCGGGATCTCTGGTATCGGAGTTTGCTCATATTGCACGAGACTTTGTACGAGATTCGCAGCGAGAAAAGCCTAACCAAAATGCGCAGATAATTACAAACAATGTGCAAAACAATAGCCTAGACATAGTATCCAATCCCCCAATACAGACCTCAAAAGAGGTCCTGGATACATCGAATGTCTCTCTCGAGCCTCAGATGTCGTGTGATTACCAGTCCCAGCTCCAATGTCAATTGAATCCCGCTGCACCAAATACAATAACTCATCAAACAAAGCCACCAGGAGTACAGCATCAACAATCATCGAATACATATCTACGCCACAATTCAAACCCTTCTGTCGGAACCAGTCAACCATCTGACTCTACTCTACCTAGAGCGGATGCTGGTGCGGAACAAATTTTCTTCCCTCTTGCCGATGATCCGACGTATGCTGTGCAACGGGATGATGGGGACTTACAGCAGCTCCTCGGCATTGATGTGATGGATCTATTCGATTTCACAGCTCCTTTCAATTGGGGATGTTGGTCGTGATTTGGACGCGAGGTGACTTGCAATGGCCCGCTTATTGATTATTTTGCCTCATCATGTGCGAATTAATGACTTTTGTTGAAATGCCTTCTTGTAAATTGCACTTGAATATTTAGTAATTATGTCGTTTGATTTTTTGATGGTAAGGAATACTTTCTCTGCTCTTCATTTCCATCTCTTCAGAGCTACGTCGTAGAGACGCGACTGCTTCCATTGCAAGCCTACGCCTTCGACATATCGATATCTACCATTAGGATACTGGGGATCCACGTTTAAACGGTAATTACTTGAGCAGATCAAGACTGCGTTGCCACTGTATTTTCCTATTACTTTTGAACTATATCAAGTATTTTATTATTACAGGTCACTTGCCTATAGGGCTGTAAGTATACCGGTCTTTTGCAAGCCACAGGTAAAGAACGTGTTCACAGTCAACCGGTTATGGCTAGTACTTATCTGGGTCTCTTTACATCCCCGCTCGAAGCTGTTTGAAACCCAAAAGGGTTTGACATCAGTGTTGTAAACGGAGCTACATGTGTGGTTAAAATGAACTGAACATTCCGCGCCCGAACTTCGGAGAAAAGGGCCAAACACGAATCACTACCCTATTAGTATGCCTGCGAACTTTCCCCATGATTTCATGAAGAAAGGTCTATGTCTTGCCACACATCATACCATGTGTGTTGCTTCCTGGCACTTGCAGAATGGGCTGAAAGATACGTTGTTGGCGACCAATCCGACCGTCTTGGTATTGTTTTCTTGACTGGGGTACGAGGGATCAGAGCGCACAAACCCGAGGCCTATTCATCCTGTAAGGTGAGCCCTACAGAAACAAAGAGCCTCACAGTTCTAAAAGAAAACAGCTAAAGCAACCGGTTCTTCAGCAAGTGCTTTGTTTTTATTCGCAGAATACGAGTTGATATGAACAGAAATATCCAATATTGAAGGTTTCAATTTTCTTATTTTGTTACCATGTCTTAACTCAATGTTTCGCTACATATAGAGCAGTACTGCACAATGGCCACTCGAAAATCGAGGATATACACAAGTACTACAGATCTCGAATTGAAACGAAACTCAAAGTCGCATCTCAAGCCAATTGTGGAGGTGGCGCATTTGACTGCTTTAGAGAACTTGTTCGGCGTACCTCAAGAACAATTCCAACGATGGCCTGGTGTTACAGCATATTGCAGGTTCCTAGAATCGTGCTTCCAATCTCTATTAAGCACTGATTATGACTCAATATGGGGCCTCATTGGCGCAAAAAAGCCATCTCGACCAGAAGATTGCTGGGTATGGTTCAACACCATTTGTGTCAAAATACATGAACTGGGTGAAGATGACAGTATCGAAGACATTTGGGATACTTTTAATCCGTTACCCAAACCGACAGCTCAAAATGCTTTACGACTCAGTACATCAGCTGAAAAGGCGGCTTGCCTAATTGCAATATTCGCAGTGCTCTGTTGGGCTTCGATGACACTACAGCCAAAGACACGGTGGGAAGATTTTGAAGGCCAACCAACGATCGGCGTCCAATACAGAAAGTTTTCTGTTCCAGCTCTTAATATAGACATCGCGCGTCGACCGATCCATGTGGTCTTTCGGAGATTTTCATTACCAGGTCGATGGCGACCAACGACCGGAGGCAACACCAGCAACGGTGGTAATGAGAAGTCAATTGCTCTATTTCTCTCAACTTTGAACTACTCCACTCTGAAGACGATAGGGAAGATACGTCTGGAGTGGGTTGATAATCTGACTGATCACCTGCATTTCGATCCAGGGGCGCGAACACTGTGTGTATTCCGGTTTCCTAGCCTTTGCGTATTGGGTGTTTTGAAAGTGAAAAACAGTGTGATACTTGAACGGTAGGTGTATGTCTCATCAGCACGAACAATGCTTAATTAGCTTTCCCTAGACTTGCGCGAGCATTATACAAGACCGACGAAGAGACGAGCCACGATTTCGAGATGGGCGTACAAATCAACCAAGAAGTCCTCATGTCCTACCGACTCCTCTTTGCACAAACACGCAGCTCCCGCGCCCTTGCCAAATCGATACTCAAAGCCCTCCGTGATCAAGACGAGTCTCTCTATGATCCACTTTTGGAAGACCTCTGCACACGACCCCATGATAGCACGATTGACGCCCTGCCACCATCATTGTGGCCTATTTCGTGCCGCAGTTTCGAGAACACACTACAAGAGGATGATTCGTATAGTTCACAAGATGATTTTCCCTTATATGGAAAGCGTCTTGCGAAGCTGCAGGAGTTCTGTCAGAGGCAGCAGCCGAGTAAACTCCGTGATCTGTGGAGGGATAGGAGGAATCCATTACAATGGTATACATTTTGGGTTGTTTTGGTAGTTGGGGGGTTATCGATTGTAATTGCTCTTTTACAATTGGCCGTTGGTATCGCTCAGTTGGTTTTTTCTTACCAGGGATGCAATTGTTAATTCTGAAGTATGATCTTGGGTGTCGCCCTTCGCGAACATCCCAAATATCCAGAGCTAGTCTCTAGCTACTTTGTTTTTGCTGTAATAGATCTTCTTCACTAAAAGACTTCATGGAATTTTGTGAGTAGAAGAGTCCTTACTCAGTCTTCTCTTGCCTCTTACGCCACTCATCCTCGAGCATCGACTGACAAACAATATCGTGCCACCCGCCATCAAACCACATAACCTCCCTCAGCAATCCCTCATACACAAATCCCAGCCGCTCATACAATCGCCTCGCTCCGGGACTAAAAGAGAAAGAACTCATCGCCACACGATGCAAGCCTCCATACTTGAACGCCCATTCAAGTATCCACTCGATCGCTTCGGTTCCATAGCCTCGCCGCTGATACTCTTCCTTGATCTGAATCCCCACCTCAGCATTACGATGGTGTTGTAATAGCTTTTTAGGTTCAGGATGCAGATCGATGCGTCCAATAGGTCTTTCCGGTTCAAAATCATCAGCTGGCAAGCAGATCAAAACAGCCATGTATGATTCGTCACGGATTTCAGCAGCCGCCAACACAGTTGAAGCTTTATTTACCGGTTTGAAGAGGGTAGGCTCGTTGGTTGCACGCGACCCGGATTCGAGGCGGAGAGAATGAATGAAAGCGTTGTCTTTGTCATTGTTCTCTATAGCGCGATAGGTCAGCCGGGCTGATTTGAACGCGCCTGCCATGGTTTAATGAGTTAAAGTCCTTGCTTCAAATCGGGAAGAATGCAATTTAAATTTCCGTGTTATCACTTCTCAGATTATCAAAGGATATGGAAGTATTATAACAGTCTCGTGATTCTCATCTCTATCTGGAGAGAACCTTGCATACGCCTGAGAGACTTGCTTCGTTTACGCCGTGACGAGGCGAAGGATAGCGACTGAATTATGTTTGCCTCGATCACTCAGCCTGACCACACTGTCACTCCATACTAGCATAATATAAGAGCCCCTCGTATGTGCTACACTCCGTTCCTCGTCTAATTGGTGTTATCCCAGCGAGTTACACCTCGTATTTGACGCCTAATTAAGGTCCGTGCACAGTACAAAATTTACAGGGATACACCGACTTTGATTGCCAAAAAAAAAATACAACGTATATACGGAGTAAGTTCCTATTAGTTCCCCAACCTCAGAAGATAAAAACATTGTCAAGCTACTTTAATCCTATCTGCCTTTTGATGATCGTGTTGATATAAGGTTAGGGCTTCAGAGGGCCCCACCAAAAAAGTGGACAGAGTATTCCAAGTGTGGAGCAGCGCGATATAGTGCAAATGGATGTACCGCTGAATCAGGACAATAAGTTACAATTAATACTGGCATATACATTTTAATGCAAGCCTATAATTCGGTTTGACGCTCTCAGCTGTTGGTAAGGTCCGGGTGTTTACCGCCTGTCGTATTCAGCCAATCAAGAACCTAAAGATCTGATAGATACGGTGAGGCAACAGGCTTGGTGACTCGAAACAACCCCCATCCAACGTGTTGAATACATTGTTAGGCAGCGGTTAGTCCGTAATCTGTCTTCAAATAATTTGGGATTGGATCACGCTGGAACAGGTCTGTCGCTGACACAATCGGTTTGAAGCCCACAATGGTGACCCGTAGAGTGGCGGACAAAGTCGGTGTTGCTCTTGAGGAGGAGCTGAAGATTACCCTGGGTGAAACTGAGTATCTCCTCATATTGAATCAGGAGGTTCAAGCTATTATTTATCTTGTGATGCTGAGCTCATTCGCTAATTTGCTGTTAGAATTTTCTTACAATCCACGGAAATACTCCTTCGCTAGCGTTGGTGTACTTGACCAAGCCCGGACAAGTCATTTCCAGGGCATCACTTCGCGAATTTCGCGCGACTAAACTTGAGCGAGATGACGTTATTCATTCTGCATTTTACTCTAATTTTGTGTTCTATGGGAGCAAGCAAGAAGACTTGCGATTAGAATCTGATGTCATCGAAGAATTAGTTGAATGGGATACAAAATCATGGACATTTGTCGAGGGTACTCCATCTTCCACGGTCGCTGCTGGCCCTTATGTTTCTGCAAAGGGGCGGACTTGGCAGCCATGGAGAATCTATCATGATTTTAATGCCACATTCATGTGTACATTCAAACCCTCGTCAGACCACTCCGGAAGATAAGTGCACCTTCAAAGAGCACTTCGGACCCTGTGGGATTAGGTCGCTAACACTGCTATACTCTAGTGAAACTTGATTCTCCCCAGGCTGGTATACATGGCCGAGTCGTAGTACCATCTCGCTGCTATTACCAACCATCAAAGATGCGTCCACTTGATGGAGCAAGGATCGTGGTTAAAGACAATATGGACGTTGCCGGCCACAAGACGACCTTGTGCAATCGTTCGTGGGACGCACTTTACCCGCCCGCTTCCAAAAATGCAGCTTGCATTCAAGTTCTTCTAGATGCAGGAGCTATAATTCTCGGCAAGACAAAGCTCGAGGCGATGGTTATGGACGAAGAGCCGCTGGAATGCGTCGAATTTACTGCCCCTTTCAATCCTCGAGGTGATGGGTATCAGAACCCTTCTGGAAGCAGTAGTGGTAGTGCGGCTGGTATAGGTTCATATGACTGGCTCGATTTCTCCCTTGGTTCAGACAGTTTGTGCCCCTCCGCATCCCAGACTGGATGATGCATACTAAATTTTCAATAGCTAATGGAAGTGGCCGTAAACCTGCGGACTACAACGGAGTCTTTTCAATTCGCCCTTCAACAGGAATCATGGATACCGATGGAGTGGTCGGTCACTTCCCGTAAGTCAGGCACATATTGTATGAATCTAGGCAGAATACATCCTTACAAAATGACACTGCTACAGCAAGTTTGATATGCCGGTATTCTTCGGCAGGGATATTGCAAGATTTTCCGATTTCATTTCGGTGTGGTATGGAGCCTCTCCAATGCTTCGTACCCCTTCCAAGGTTTGCTCCCCAATTCAAACTCGTTGTCCACTCGTTTAGTCCTTTAGACCCAGGTGAACATCCTGTACCCCTCGGATTATCTTCCGACTACAAATCCATCCCAGTCTCAGGTTATCGACAACTTCGTCAAAGGTCTTGAATCTGCCCTGCAGGTTTCTCGAATCAACATTTCACTGGCCGAAGAGTGGAGAAGAGATTGTCCTGACGGACTTCAAAACCCCGATATTGTTGAATATCTGAAGCTTGTAAGAATGAAATTATTCTAGTTGCGATATGCACTCATATGTCTTCAGGCTGGAGGTATTCCATTCTATCATGACGCATACTATGCCTTGGCCGACTTCAGAGACAAGTACAAGGAGAAATTCGGCAAACCGCCCTTCGTGCATCGAGCCGTTCATCGTCAATGGTGAGTATACTGCGCCGCTACCGATGAGACAACTCGCTAACTCTACTGAAGGGATGTCGCCAAACAGATTACAAAAGAGGAGCGTGATAAATACTGGCGTCGCTCCGAGATCTATCGACACTGGCTTCTAGACAACATTTTCAAAGCCAACGACGAGAACAGTGTGACGATTATGATACTGCCAATTGAGAAGGGGGAACCGAACTATCGCGATGCAGACCCTCCGTATGTGCTTTGTTCTCACTCGACAGTAATCACGCTGTACTAACCCAGGCTATCAGGCTCCATCACATATTGCATGGCTTTGACGCCTTAAATATGTCTCCAATGATGCGGGCGCCGGAACTCACTGCTATTGGTAATTGGCTTTTTCCAAAAATTTCCCTGAACTATACTTACAATATTTCTCAGTTGGTGAAATTACGTACCACTCAATTGTAACGGAGAGAGCTGAGCCACGGCCAATTGGAGTCTCGGTCATAGGTGCACCCGGTAGGACTTTGAAATATGATAACAATGTGGTGCTTTTACTAAATTATGACAGGAACGGATCTCATTCTTGCGGATTTGGTAGAAAAAGGTATGAAAGCTAAGGGGCTATCAACAAAGCTAAAGACAGGACGCTCAATCCATTAGGAATGAAAGTCTTAGGGGGTTTTTGATAATGAGCATACTGAGAACAAATTGAGAAAAGTGCGTAAAATAGTCGTGTAATGATGAATTTGCAATTTAGCTACTCAATTCCCATGTTCTATTAATGCACAACCAATGCGCGAAGCTCTATACTCTCGCGAGCGGGCTCCCCGGGAGGACACCCCGGGTTATCGAAAGCACAATGGGGTACTATATTTTGGTCATTACAATCCAATATATGTGGATAATGTTGAAGTGTTCTTACCAGTGCCACTTACAAGCGAATCAGCCGATTTGAATATAACCATCTCACTCGCTTTCTGCTCCTTGAAGTAACCCCACTGCTGATTGAGATTATAATGCACACGGTAGCTTTCAAGGGTGTCGTCCGGGTGTATCAGGTCAATTTTCTTTAGGTCTTCATCTGCTAAAGAACCCAGTCTACAGAAAGCAAGGGGCCAGTCCTTCAAAGGACCTTTCAAAGGCTTCCAAACACTGTTTTCAATTTGTCAGTGCTATTCCCAATAATCCCGTAGCAAACATACTTGATCATTTGATAACGATGCTTGCGGACTGCTTCTGCTCGATCTCCGCATAGTTGTCCAATTAGTTTACTGGCTTCATCAATAGTGTAGTCTTTTAATGTCAATTATGTGCCAAATTTTTCTAGTCAAGGAATCAAGTCATACCTCCGTGAACACGGGGTATAGGCACGCCAAATCCCTTTTCTTTCTCAGCCCGCTTTCGAATCTTATATCCCAGTCAGCGCGGTCTTGACTTCATAACATGATTTTAAAATGACATACCACACATTCATGAATATACACAGCTCTCGCCCCACAAACATCCAGCAAAACACGCTTAGCATCATTGACAAAGCCTGCCTTCAGCGTTGCCTCGTCAAAGTAGTCCTCATAGGGAATTGTACGCGGAAGATCAACAAGCACAAAGCCATCTTTGTCTAGAGATAATTTGCCCTTCAAAGGGCGAAAGTCTTCGATTGGAACGCTCTCTGTGATTTCGTCAAAGTTGGCGCCCCGTGGAATTTCGGGCGTGTCGTAGAGAAGCTCATAAGGCTTGTTTGTTTCTAGCAAAGGATCCTTTGCTAGAAAAATCAAGTCAGCTTGTATTAATTTTTTGGCCGTCATCTTGAACTATGTTAGATAATTCGCCAGCTTCTAGATCATGAGATACGAGAATGAAGTCGACCGGAGATGGAATGGAGGACACATACTTGAGGCTGAAATACCTCGTTTATACATATTTCTAATGCACTGTAATGCCCGGTTAAGTTACCATTGTATATACGACTATACGAGATATCTTAGCATGTGCCACGGGCCTCTTAATCTGTTTGTTATATCCGTCTTGACGTGTGACCCCGCTTTCACGCAAGTAGGTGGCTTATAGGCCTGGTAGAATTACGTATACCATTCTTTGCTCGTGTCAAATCATGTCTTCATATAGTGCGTTGGTACCTAGGTTTTGATTAACGAGATCATAAGGTAATCTCATTCGTCAAACATTTTATATGTCAACGTCTTATCTACGAATATCGAGTTCTTTAAGGCTTATTTTTAGATTCCTACAACCCAACTCTGATATTCCATTGATTTGAGCCTAGTACATGACATCATGTTGAGAAATGAGTGGAAGGATGTGACATTACATAGATCAGAGTCAATCGACAATTTGATTCCTTCAATGTTGTGTGCATATCCCAACCTCCATGTCACAAGAAATGAAAACAAATTCCAGACCAATACTATTCGAAATTTGAAAATCCTGTTCCCTGCAGAATAAATCATACCCCCGCAATCTTCAAAAGTTACCAGGCATGGATACTCGAGGACTTGTAGAAAGTCTCTGTACTTGTTAGTTCACCATTTAGATAACCGATTTATTGATAACATTAAAAACCTACTACTCGGCTTTCTTGTCTAGATTCTCTAAGCTTTGGAGCATCTCGTTGATATTGTCAAGTCTCATAACTGTCGTACCGTCTGCCATCCTGAGTGAGGCAGGAGATGCACCTTGGCTGGCACCTCCCTGATCATCGCCCGCTCTGAGGCGGTGCTGAGGCTTGGATGGCGAGGGCTTTTGGGTGGCTTTGTCCATGTTGATGTCTATTCTTGTGGGTTATTTGCTTCTGAGAATACCAGATTTTTGTGATGATTCTTGATTGAAGTTGATGTTTGATGGTACAATCTTGGAACTATCTTACGGGGATAATTTATATTTCAAGTCCAAGTTCACTCACACCTACAGAGATCAATTCCCTAGGTTTTGAGCCTCATTTTCCTCGGGTCGATAAGGTCACCAGGCCCCTCGTAATGCAAGAAGTCTCATTGGGAAAGCAACAATCGTTATAATACTTTTTATTGGCTCAACAGTACACCCTCATGACTTTCTGTATCCATGTAGGTGTTGTCACAGAAATAAAATACTGCGGTTATCCCGGCATATCTCCCAGCCCCTCTTCATGTTGAGGCTTCCATCCCTCAAAATTCGTATACACATGGCTGAAACGAAATATTTTACGCAGCCTGACACGGGAAGATAATAAAAAAGTACTGCTCTAATGAAGCAAACCAACGATGGCTCGAGCGTGTATATGAATTACTGTATTTTGAAACCACCAATGACCTAAAAGAATCTAACAAACCTATGGCGTCGCTTCTCGGGTATCAAACCCTTGAAAGATTCTACCTCTACTTCCTTAATGCTGAGATATAGATCAAACATATACCGACCAATCCACTTCGCAATATCAGCATCAGACTTAGCTGCATCAATTGCTTCCTGCAGGCTCCTGGGCAAGCGTTCAGTCACCCCGTATTCGTGTCTCCATGCAGCTTCCGTAATATCCTTCGACAACTTAGTAACATCCTTCTGCACCAATAGTTTGCTATTATTCACTCCATCCATGCCAGCCCTTAAAAGGGTAGCAAGGAAAAGATAAAAGTTTGCCGTCACATCTGCGCATCGTATTTCCCAATGCGAGCCTTTGATTCGTCTGATAGGCAAATCCCTGTGCTCTGTACCCCAGCCCACACGCTGCCCAGCTTTTCCATCTTTGACTCTCTCAAAGCCATCGTAGTTCGCTATTCCAAAAACAGTCATTGTGCGTAGCTTGTCCGTAATGCCTGCCAGAAAGCTATCTGCGTTCTCAACATCGTGGGACGAGACATGCATATGGATTCCATTCGTTACGCTGGCGTCTGACAAAGGTTTAGGAGTAATGGTTGCCTTCAAGTCGTGCTGGGCTGCAATAGAACGTATTGCTTCGCACGCAAATACCATGTCATCAATTGCCTCCATTGGAGCTTTCTCCTTTAGCGCGATTTCAAGCTGGTGAGGATCCTCCGTATGAAAGTGATAGACTTCAATATTCGCTTTCTCGAGGGCGTAACAAATTTCCTCCATGATTTTGAGAGTGTTGCAGCGAAGTCCGGAGTGCATACAGTAGCTTACAACTTGGTCGATTGATTGAGCGGGCTCAAAAGCAGCATCGAGAAGTGTGAATTCGATTTCAAACCCAATGAGAAAGCTCGTCTGGGAATGTTCTTCAATCATTTCCACCGTTTCTTCCAGGAGCTGTCGGGGACATTGTAAATAACGATCCTCTTCCCCTTCACTGGCTATTGAACACATTACCGAGGCGTGTCCTGGTGTAAAAGTACACAGTCGCAAAGATTTCCAGTCTGGCTCAATGGGGCATCGCATCACTCTGACAATATCGCATTGCGGCGCTGTTGCGATAGGCATAACCATACCAGACTGGTTAGTGCAGTATTGTCGCTCCCCGGAAACTATATCTCTGGCACCGGAAGTGGTGACGAATTTAGTGTGTAATATCGCTGATAAGCTCATCCATCGAAGTTGTATGAAATTGACCTCGGGATTATTTGCAAGAAAGTTGTCAAGGATATGGGATTCCGTCATTGTGCAGTAGGATATAGTATTGATTTGTATAGAAAGTGTATGTCTACATTTAACAGTCTTACAGATCGTTCATATGGCAAGACTGAACGCCAATTTATACGTGCTGATTTGATTCCGAAAAGCCTCGGATTTTTCGATAGAACATATCCGACAATGTGAGGCTCGCGTCGATGCCTCAACCGCAGCCTCATCATATACGAGGGCTTTCGACCCCTGCTACTATCATTTTGAATATAATTACTGGTGATCCCTGACTAAGTTGCAGCCGTCTTGGTTATCTTGATTGGTGCCAGGTATGCGACCACAATCCTCTCAGCCTTGTCATCTAAACGTCTCACCGGTTTGGATCCAACGAGAAAATGCACCGGCTGCACACAGCCCGCTCAACGCAATATTAGTATTCTATTTTCAAAAAATTTGGTTGGTAATGGGAAGACGGGTACGTAAATTGGGCATTTTTACTAGACGCGAGATTTACTTAGTATCCGGTTTTATTAAGCAACAAACTCAAAGAGACCTCGTAGCCTTTTCCAAGGCCTTGCAGCTAGATAGAAATCCCCAATCTCGACACAATTGCCACTCAGAACTCTGCTGAGTGAATGCAGGGCTATCAGTCGTACAACCGTCATTTAGCATGATGCAATCAAATCCCTTCATCTGTGCATCATATAAAGTTGACAAAACACACTGATCAGTATTCATACCACAGAACAGTAGTGTCCGCAACCCATTTTCCTGAAGATACTTCGTACAATCAGTCATAGCCTCACACATTCCGGAATTTCTGTTTTTATGAAATAGAACATCTGGCAGTGCTGTACATTGGCTTTCGTCAAAAGCATTGGCAAGAGGCCCATGCAAGGCTGCGTTCCAAGTGCCTCTGAACAGCGCTCGTCCCGCATCTACAGTAACGCCATTTTCCAGAGTCACCTCGCCTAATTCGTCACCGAGTCCCATCGAACCCCGGCTCTCGCCACATTGAATAAACTCCTTCGCACTTGCTGTGTTTCTTAGGCCGAATGGAATGCCATAATCTGAGCCCCGACTTTTTGATTTCCAGCCGAAACCACGTATGTATGCTGGCGGCATAGTTTTGAGATCTTCGTCTGTAAGCCCCCAATTCAACCACACAACTTGTATTTTGGCTTTCCTGGCAGCAGAAATCCCATATTGCAGCAGGATCTTCTCTGCCTCGAACAGATCTGGGAGCAAGTCGTCACGCAAAGCACTGCTCAAAGAGTAATTTTGAAAGTCAATAACAATCAGCGCAGTCTTTGCTGGATCGATCGTGACATTGCTAATTTCACATTCGAGATGTAGAACGGTCTTTATTGGTTCCGAGTCCGTACTTGAGGGATGTGATAGATCAAAGCCGGCTTTCGATGACCAAAGCCAAAAATTGTCAGGTGAGCCCAAGACCGTCTTTTTTTCTTCGGAACTAGCAGCCATTGTAGAGACAATTTGTTATCTACTCTCCGGATACTGTAGGCTAGATATCAGGATCAAAGATCATCACACCACACCGCGACGTTTCACAAACCACCTTGGAAGCGGGGTGTACACAACATTGAACACGTCGAAGATTAGACGCTCGATATGTATTGGGTCCCTTTGACAATTGAAATGTAGGAGCAATGTAAAAGCGGGGTCAGTTCCCCTCCATTCTTCGTAGAGAGCAAGGTGGTGAGGCTGAGGCTCAACCGGTGTCAGACTTGTCACCGGTTGATCGTATTGTGTAGTCTGCTTCGCAGCCCCTTCTGAGAGCTAACTTTCATCATTCTTCATCGACCGGTAATTTCATACAGCATCCGACACGATGACATCGCGCGAGTAAGTCAACCGTAGGCTACCAAACAAATTTGTAGAGCATTACTGAGAGATATTAACGTCTTGCAGTGTGTTGCTATTTTGCCAGCAATGGCAAAGTAGACTGCATTCTGTGTCTGGTTCCCTAGAGCGTGACGACTTTCGTTATGTATCGGCATTCAAATCGTGGGAAGAAGCCCATGAGCAAATTATCAGAGCCCAGGAAAACATCGTACATCAAGCGATCTCCCAGGAGTTTGCGATGTTTTTGCCTAGCTTTGCGAACCTGAAGTCATTTGTTGAGAATCTTTCGGTGCAAGTCAGCCCGCGGAATGTTGAAACGTCCATCATATGGGGCCTCATTGGCCTCATTACTAAGGTATCCTTCGATTTGCCACTGTTCTGTCGCGAAACTGATCGAATTCCGCTAGCTCTGTCACGATGAAGGCGATGGCGCATCGCGTATACCCGGAATGTTGCATGATATTTGTCTGAAGATTGAGATCCTGAACAACTACCGTGAAAGTACAGGAAGGTCTGTGCCTCAAATACAAGAAGTTTCGTTCTCGATTGCGCTTGGACTATTGTTCTTTCTCTCACGAATTGTCACTTTTATGCGCGGTGACCAATGGTACGAAAGTTCAAGTATGTCACAATTTGGTGTCTCGAATCCTCAAAATGAATGGCGGACTAATCGTAAAATAGAGGGCCTATCAAAGGAGCAATGGGAACCCCTGGAGCTACAATACAACTCTCTTAT
Source organism: Talaromyces amestolkiae (assembly GCF_001896365.1). NCBI lineage: Eukaryota > Fungi > Ascomycota > Eurotiomycetes > Eurotiales > Trichocomaceae > Talaromyces > Talaromyces amestolkiae. The sequence goes on along the minus strand of NW_024468048.1, from coordinate 742,182 downwards.
CCGGGAAATTGATAACTCAATGTCTCGCATCGAGCGAGCATTTAGCACGACCAAACGAGCTGCTCCAAAATTCGATGTCGATGATATACTTCAACTCCAATCCATGCTTGCTTTATCCCCTAAACCCGGTTTGATGTCGCCTCAAGCCCTGGATCGATCAAATGAGGTGGCCAAACTACCATGCATTATTCCACCTCCTTTTAGGATTCCTCGCTTCTTCAATCGTACAGATGTTATGGCGAAGATGGAAGGGTTCTTCGGCGACCAAGATACCGATCATTCCTTTCGATCCATCGCGCTTTATGGTCTAGGTGGGGTTGGCAAAAGCTCTGTTGCGCTTGAATATGCGGAGAGGAGACTGAGAAATGGTGAATTGGACGCTATGTTTTGGATCCCTAGCGAGAAGGCAGTCACTATCCGACAGTCATTCACTGAGATTGCTCTGCGTCTCAAATTGCCAGACGCACGGCCCATGGATCATGACGAGAATTATGAAATCGTTTTGAATTGGCTTCGGCATACCAGTAAGTAGGAACCCTTAGCCAACTTGCTCAGTGTTGACTATACATAGGATGTAGATGGCTTATAATCTATGACAATGTCGAATCTTTGGATTTACTTCTATCATACTGGCCCGTAGCAAGTCGCGGTCAAGCTATTATTACCAGCCGTAATAACAAATTCGCATTTGAACCAGCCGAAGGAGGAATAGAGATTCACTCATGGGACTCCGAAACTGGCTCTCAATTCCTCCTGCATCTTCTATCCACGGATATAGGAGATGAGCTGAGTATAGCTGATATCAAATCCGCTGACCAGCTAGCTGAAAAGTTGAGCGGGCATGCTCTTGCACTTTCGCACATGGCAGGTCTAATACATCGACGTTCTTGGTCGATTTCCGAGTTTATGGACATTTACAAGAAGCAGCCGCAAAAGATGCATGGAATTTCCGGAAACACGTCTATCAACGCTCTGTGGGATATATCCTTTAATTCGCTTGATCACAAGAGCCGAGAGATCTTAGGTGTTTTGAGCTTCACGGCTCCCGAGGCCATTCCACAAGCGCTTTTCGAAGCAGAGTCTGAAGCTGGTCTACCTGAGCCTCTCAGGTTTTGCGCTGACAACTTAGTGTAAGTCGTTTGGAAAAGAATGTTCTTACTATGAATCTAATTTTTTCTATAGGTTCTGGGACGCAATAGATGACCTCCTTTCTCGAGCTCTTATCAAGAGAGACAAAAAGACAAAGTCATTTTCGCTGCATAGGCTAGTGCAGACATCATTCAAATACTTCCTGACTCCAGAGCAGAGACAAAGATCGTTCAACAATGCTGCCATTTTAGTCCATACAGCCTATCCCAAACTCGACGGCGTATCGCAGCTGTATCAAATGTGGAGCCGCTGCAGGGATCTACTGCCACACGTTATCAGTCTGAAAGATGAATTTCGTGAAGAGAAAAGCACCACTCCTGCCTTCACCGCCCCATGGCAGTTTTGCGACCTCAATAACCTGTGTGAAAGGTATGTTGACACTTGAGATTCATGAAGACGTGGCTAAGAGAATCTGCAGATATCTACTAGAGACCAACTTGTATAAAGAGCTCGAAGATCTACTTGAGGTGGATCAAATGGCTTTAGACACAGTACCGATCGAGGAACAAACCAATGACATGCCTTCATCAATAACCTCATATAAAGGTCAGTTATACGTTCGCACAGGAAAGGCTATCGAAGGTATGAAGATATTGAAGAAATCTTACGACATACGAGCCGGAGCTGTACCCGAAGATGTAAGGGAAACAGCATGGGCACTAGAGAATGCAGGTAATGGAATAGCCACGACCAATGCACTTGACGAGGCGATAACTTGGCTTGAGCGATCTATTGCTACTTGGCTGAGATGGGCTGAGACAGAAGGTCCCGAAAAGGGAGTCTATCCGGCGGTCCTCAAGAAGAGCTACGGCATGATTCTTGTCTGGGCCGGGCAGTACAAGAAAGCTAGGACAGTCCTGGAGGAAGGAATTCAACAAATTGAGTCGACTACGCCATATAACTGGGCAATGGCTGCCTAGTAAGTTATGTCTCGTCCGAACAATAAATGGCACACTAACAGAAATGAATAGCACGCATTTTGCGCTCGGCACGTTGGACCGGCTTGAACGCAACTACGATGCTTCAGAATCTCATTTTATGCAAGCACAGAACATGTGGACTCAAGGAGACCAACTACGTAACGATCCTTTTAATGCGGCTTGCATATATCGGATGGGCTGTGTAGCACTTGATCAGGGTAATTTGGAAGGCTCAATGTAAGCGTCCGCGCCAGCTAGAAATTTATGCTTTTCTAATATCCTTTAGCAAACACTTCAGGGATGCTATGATCCTTACAGATAGGCGCAAGACCACTCTTCGGGCAGAGCATGCAAGGTGTCTGTTCAAATTGTCCGAAGCCTTTGCACAAGAACCCCGACATGAGTTAGAGGCAGATGGGCTTCGAACTGAAGCAGAATCTTTGCTGCGCGAGATTGATCCGGAGATTGTAGACTGCGGGATAGAGCTTGCCTATGACTCGAAAGTCAATATACAATGGCGTTGATCGAGTGGAAATCATGCACCAAATGTGGTCAACTTACGTGCTCGAACCCTAAGGCTGAATGGGATGAAGCTGGGTCTAAAGTTCCCTTAGTATTTCCACGATTTGCAGAGTTTTCTCAAAATTGAGATTTCATTAGACATTCAATAGTTTGACCTCTGCTAGCGTTGGATCCTCTCGAATATTTAAAGTGGCTTTCTCCATTTTTTGTACAACTCACGCGGAAAATTCTACGAGAAAATCAACGTACTTTCCAAGTGAAACCGGTGGGGTAAAGTTTTCAGCGCTGATGTTTTGTGGTCCGAAGACTGCATCTCGTTAAAGCCTCAATAATACCAACCAAGTAGGAGCGCGAGACATCCACATCCGAGCTCGATAAGACGATGACATTGACAGAACTTTTTGCAACAAGGTGAACAGGTATGCTGCAACATATACTCTCTTCTGAAGATATCTGGCCTGGAGGGATTCCCTCGACTGTCCGACCTCACCTAGGTGACGATTTGTCTGAGGATGATCTGAAAAAGGAATCGAAAGGCTGGTGTCAATTCGCTCAGGAATTCTTTGACCCATAACCATATTTTGGTTGATTTGTAGAAGATAAAGACTAATACAAATAGGAACAAGAGTTCTAGCACCGATCTCAACGAGGAGATGCAACAACGGCGAGTGCTCATTGAAAGGTGGGCATCTGCAGATGAAAGATTCCGAGATGTAAAGGATTATGTTTTATTTCCATGAGATTCTTTTAAACTGATTGTATCCAGTCTTATCACCGCCACGCACTCCTGCGAGATTCGCCACTAGAATACCCTCCAATCTTTTTCCGATTTCCATCCCTAATCAAAAGCGCTTTGTCTGCTTAGCTCCGGTAGGTAGGGAACAGCATCCAGAAAACTATAAGCATCTTCTCTAAAAGTTCTTATACTTATCTATAACCATGACAATTCAATGTCCCACCCGATGAGTCATTATGGTGACTGGGACTCTAGCCCTATCCTAGCTATAATAATTAATCCATCATCTACGGTAGCAGGTGACCTAAGTTTTAGTTCCTACCGAGACCTATTAATCAATTACTACCTACACCCTGCAGATTTCTGCGCAGTCTCTATGACCCTTTTAGGAATGGTCATATTTCCTAAGATATCTCCATGGGAGTTTACTGTTGTAGACTAAAGGAGTATAAGTGAAGGCCGATTGACGATGATGAATTTCATATTTAATGGAAATGCTAAAAGTTATGCCCTACTACGGCCTTGGAGAATGATTGGGGCGGGGCGATGCTCTATCGGAAGGTAGAGTGTATGTCTTTAGAAGAGGTTCTTGGAGGAGATGAATCGAGATGGACAGATGAGCAATTGAATAAACCGTGAGAACTCTTCACACTCGGAGGTTCAGTGGAGAGAACTAACATCAAAGCACGAAGAATGGATACCGATCAACCACTTATTGGTATTTTGCACTCCGCTCATCAAAGAGGAGAGCTTGAATATGACTCATACTCTCCAGATGACTGGGCACGTCAGTTAAAGGATTTTGCACTTGGGTATTTAGATATGGAAGCCCAGGACCGCGAGACCGACTATGACCTCACCAAACTATTGGGATGCTGGCGGATTTGCGAATTCCCTCAACGCTCCTGTGAGAAAGCCGGGCTCATGGATGAGGGCAGATGGTTATCTCCTCATATCGGGAATTGATAGGCTCACCAATAACTCCAGAGAGTACTCGCATGGAAAATTTGTGCAATCATGATTATGCAGTTAAATCCAAGGGGAATAGGTCAGAAGCATTCAATAGAACTTCTTTCTGACTGAATACAATGTGAAAAGCTTCGAACTCCGTCTGGAAAGTAGGTTAGCTGAGCTCTTTGCTCATGACCGACATTTTGAACAACCACGGAAGAATATTGATGAAATCAGTTAATACATAAGTTGTTAGGCTGTTATTATATGGATCAAATTTTCGGGTTTGTTGCTGGTAACACAAGGAAATAAGTCACTTAGGCAAAGAAGATGTCTAGATGTCCGATCAATTCTATCAGCAATTTACATATGTTTATATCTGCCTAGATAAGTAGTAGATAATCTATATATACGGTTAAGTTTTTAGCTAATGCTACTCATAAAACAGGTCTCTCAAGACAAAGTTATATTGAGTTGTAAGTTCACTTTTCTCCACTGTCATATCTATTCCTCGTGGCACTGGAGTAGTTTGTGAAGAGCTTCCCGTGAATCTTCATCTAGAACGTCCACTGTAGCGCCATTCTCAATCAACATCCTTACTAGCACCGCATCTTTATTGGCGATAGCCAACAATAGGGCTGTCTTGCCATATTTGTCCATTAAATCTAGCACAGCACCATTTTCAATCAACATTTTTACAATCGACGTGTGTCCTCCACGTGCTGCGAATAATAGCGGCGTCCAGTTTTGTACATCTATTGAATCCGGCACAGCTCCATTCTTAAGTAACATCTCCACCACCACCGTGTGTCCCCCACGTGCTGCGAATAATAGTGGTGTCCGGTTTGCTAGATCCATTGAATCTGAGGCAGCGCCATTCTCAATTAACATCTCTACCACCGCCGTGCATCCTCTCTCTGCTGCATATGATAGTGGTGTCCGGTTTGCTTCATCCATTGAATCTGGCGCAGCACCATTCTCAATCAATATGTTTACCACTGCCTTATGTCCTCGTATTGCAGCGTAGAAAAGCGGTGTCCAGCCAAGATCAGATTCTGAGTCCATCGCAGCTCCATTTCCGATTAGTATCTTGACTATTGTCTCATTTCCACAAGATGAAGCCCAACATAGTGCTGTACGTCCACATATATCCCTCGAATTCACCGCGGCACCACTCCTAATCAGAACTTTCACCGCTGCCTCGTGTCCATATCGCGCAGCGATTGACAATGCTGTCCAGCGGTTTTCATCCGCTAAGTCCACTACTGCACCACTCTGAATCAGTAATTTCACCACTGCGTCGTATCCATTTCGCGCCGCGCTTGCTATCGGCGACGGCTGATATGGATCTTCCCAAGTTAGTGCAACACCACCGTCAATCAGAATCTTCACCACTGCCTCATACCCATTTCTTGCAGCCCATAAAAGGGGTGTATAGCCCATCTCGTCTTTCTGATTTAGATCCAATTCTGTCTGTTGCAGATGCAGGATCATTTTTTCAAGACCAAAGAATGCTGCAACATGAGTGGGCAACATCACGTCTTTTGAGTAGCGACTTATTCCACGATGCATTTCCCAGTATAGTAGGTCCAAGATCGTCGAAATATTTGGCCATCTACCATCCAAGTATTCTTTGCCAAGTTCAAATGCAGCGCCTGGGCATTGTCCACTTCTTCGAAGGTGATGACCCCATTGTGTTGCGGCATAAGCCAACAGTGCTCCTGTCGTTCCATTGTCTCCGCCTGCTGAATAGGAATATGTGACTGAAAAGAACAAACCTGGAGAAGAGGGGATTGTAATTAGAGGGGAAATTTTTAGAAAAGTAAGGCAAGTGCACGCTATTTTGCTATGCCATTGCTCTTTACTCAGATCAAAGATTTCTTTTTGCTGAAGGAGGTATTCTTGAAGAGAATAATGAACCAAGCGAACGGTCGATGTTTCTCGATCCATCACTACCAAGCCATGACAACAGTTGAGTAGTGTTTCTCTAATAGGCATACCTCTCGGGTTAAAATGACTATCACCATCCTTTATTGCAAGCGAGCATAAAAGCACATCCATCTCTAAGGGCCGCCCTGCTAAATGGACCCATGCAATGATCGTCGCTGCGCGTTCTGACAGTGTAACTGGTTGTTGTTGTATTCTGATCATTGTTCCAGCGAAGGCCTCGCCCAGATTTAATGGCAAATTTTGCAAAACTTCTTCGCGATCGCGCATGGTTGTGGCTTGGAGAACGGCCTGAACTTGTAATATGGGCAATAGAAATCTAAGCCACCATCAATATTATCAGTTCTGGTATGGGAGTGAAGTGTTATTTTACTGACATTCTCTTGGCTGAATAGATTACTTTGTCAATTATCAGGTTTCTCAATGTTTCATCCATAGCCTCCGGTTCTAAATCGTTGGGTCCTCCGATTTCATTTTGGACAAATCTTCGTATGTCTTTATCGTGCGCTTCGATGATGATGCCAGTATCTGTTTTGGCAAATTTTTGAATGATACTCTGTACATGTGGACGACCAGTCAGGAAAATGTGGATAGCCGAAGGTACGTCACATAACCGCCTTAAGAGCCCTTCTAGATATTTAGGTTGCAGTTCGTCAAGTGCATCTAGGCAAATGTACACTCTAGGGAACTGCGCACAGATTGTCCGAAGTAGTTCACTTGCATCTATCAAGTCTAGTGGTCTGCTTTGACTGACTCGCTGCTCATAAATCTCCAAGACAGCTGCTGGAATTTCGGGTAGAGATTTCAAAAGTTGGACCAACATTGCACCGAGTATATTTTCGATTGTCTGTTCTCTCTGGTCTCTATAGTCGCAGTATGTATATCCCAGTCCTATCTGCGAATCACAATCTATGAGACTCAGGTGATCAATCACGAGAGACCTGTTTTCCAGGTTAGTCTGTGCCTAGCTATGTACATAAACCATTTCCTACTCACGCGATGATGGTTTTACCGGCTCCTGGGTCTCCATAGCAAGGGAATATTTGGCACTTCGCTTCTCCTGACGACCAATCACGAAATTTTGGGTCTTCGAGAAACCAATGACCTGTACCTTCAACTCGCTTCTTTCGGTTCTCAACATGTCGCGCTGATGAGTTCAGTGGAGACAACCACTTGAAAAGAGCTTGTTGCTGCTGGCTTAGATGTTGTTGTGTTTGACTCGACGCGATTTCGTTTAAGGTTCCTTGGACTATAAATACGCGAATCAACAATAGTTCCATGCGTTACCAAATCGTAGCTGTACAACACGGCACTATCGTCATTATATCAAGCGCTTCAGCGGATAACTAACCTTCTTGCAACACGTCCTTTATACGACGTTCGCCTCGGAGCTCAATTGGCTGAACAAACACCAAAAGTTCTTTCGCGTACGCTGCCGCCACTACTGCTGCATGCTCTTGCCAGGCTTCATTTTTATGGGAATCCGAGTAATCGCAGATGCCCCGAATAACCAAGCACGGGAAGCTGTTCACTATCCCAGCGGCCTCCATCTCGACGCAAAGGACATTGCCGCCAAGGTCCTTGTTCAACTTGTCCCGATATTTGGAATCCTTGATAACTTGATTTCCAGATGCGATGAGGCCGTAGTGTACAAGCATGCTGCGAGGTTTCCGTTTCAATGCCTTCGATTTGTCGCAGTGTTTACAAGGATCCATTTCATCGTCTCCTTCGACTTCATCTTCGTCTTCTTCCTCATTATCATCCCTCTTTCTTTTAGGGGTGACATGATCGTAGTTTGCCTTGTAGCAAACGTCCACAAGTGAGTCCGACCGAAGATATTTTTCAGCCGCCCTAGGATATCGGTTCTTGAAATCATCGAGATACTTTGAGATCTTCGATTCGTATAATTCATTGTCTGTCTTCAACTTCGCCAACGCCGTTAAGACAGCTTTGGGTGGATTATTCAACGCCCCCGTCCGCTCAAATTCGCCGCCTTGTTTTGCTTTGCCCATGTCCCATTGCACCACGCCTGGAAACTGGCCTTCTGGTCTACCAACAACGACATCGCCTAATCGCACTTTATTCGACGGAATGCCGCCTCCAATTCCTACCATCAAGCAGAATCTGACGGATGGAAAAGTCCCAGAAAGCAGCGTCACAACATTCGCTGCTGAATTGGTGCCGTATCTGCCATCTGGGAGACAAGCTATGACGATGTCGTGATTAGCGATGGACCCAAGGGTGTACGTGTTGCTGTCGTGAGGTGGATTTGGCAAGTCACCATGTCTCTTGTCTAGCATGGCAGTTGCGGCGGTCTGCTCCTTTGACAGCGCGCAGATCCATCCCACTGTATAGTCGGCATGGGTTTTTGTTTCGATCCCTGTAGCCATCTTCAGCGCAGCCGGCCGAAAGAAGATATTGTCCCAGATTTGAGCTACAATCCTGTATTTCCTGCAGCTATATGGGGTAGATGCCGAAGTTCAGCTGATAAGGCATTTTGAATCACGATATCTTTTCTGATTTAGAAAACGTCTCAGATTCAGAATCTCTAGCTCAGGTCTGGCAAGGCTGAAAAGGCCCTCTTAGCATTGCTCTAAAGGTGGCTGACGTGGTCTGTGCGAACTGGCGCACAATGGAGGCGCATATGCGCCTTCATGGCTGACATATCACGTGCAGGCCAATTCCCGAGAAAGAAACAATAGACTAGCCTCACGAGGCAGCAATGTGTTAAGAGTCGGCAGGGAAAGTTTGAAGATTGAATTCGAAGCTATTCAATCGACCCACTTGCCAATCAATACATCTCAGCCCTAACCCTTTTGAGGCACGTGATCTGAGACGACTTCCGGCAATACGGAAGTAGATATATCCGATGGATGTATTTCTCGGGACGGAGCACTATGTATTATGTAGACAACCCCACTTCATGGGACGTGATTTCTAATGCTTGGTTAAGCAAATTTGCAATCTTTTTTTTGCTGTGTCAGTCAGCGGGGGAATTCCGCTCTCTTCTAAGCAGTACTATGTAAGCAGGTGCCTGGTAAATGCATTACAATACGTCCTTGATAAACTTTAATATAATTGGCGCTAAAGTATGTAAATCATTGTCAGCTGCAGCTCTCATTTGTCAATTGGAAGAGATAAGACCGCCTTGTTTCTAATTCTTTCTACGTACATAAGAAATACAACAAATTACCATAACATCGTCTACTACTTAGTAACGAGAGCGTCTTATCGGAATTACGGATATCGTACTCAAATTACAACATCCGACAAAATCTCAGTATTTTCTGACGACATTTGCGAATATTTCTACTCCATTGGCCATCACATCCTGTCAAATACCACGTCTGCATCCATTGGAACACTTTTTTTCCTCAACCCTCCATCATTCATCATTCACAATGGCTCTGGCGTCTAGCTCCACTCCTCTTCGATTGCTTTCCATGTCCACCCTGAGACGTGGGACTGCCATCAAGGCCACGACTATATCTACTCCCCTTCGCGCCCCTCTGTCTCCATCTTTTTCACTTCATCTCAAACCCATCTCTTCTGCAAGACAATTTTCTGCCTCGCACTCAGCCTTCTTCAACAAATCAACCACCGCAATGGCTCCTAACACTCAGACTCTCATTGAAGCCGCCAAAAGCAGACGCACATACTATAACCTCGGCCGCAACTCCAAGGTCCCGGACTCCGAGATTGTCGAATTGGTTAACCAGGCCATCCTACACATCCCCAGCTCCTTCAACACACAATCTACCCGTCTCGTTGTTGCGCTGAACGGCGACCATGAGAAAGTGTGGGATATTGCTGTAGAGGCTTTCCAGCCTCTTGTTGCGTCTGGCGCTGTACCACAGGAGGTTTTTGATAAGCAGACTAAGCCTAAACTTGATGCTTTCAAGGCTGCTTACGGAACTGTAAGTTTGTTCCACTGAGACTAGAAAGGGCGAATAGCTAATGTGGTGTTTTGTAGATCCTCTTTTACGAAGACCCCGCTCACATCAAGCCCTATGCCGAGAAGTTCCCTGCTTTTGGCGACAAGTTCCCTGAATGGGCTGAGCACTCCAACGCCATGCACCAGTGGTTCCGTATGTTTTCCCTTTCATCTACCTTCATAGCCATTGAATACAAGACTGACATACATCCTATAGTCTGGGCCGGTCTCGAGACCCTCGGCTTCGGCGCCAACCTTCAACATTACAACCCTCTGATTGATGCCAGCTTAGCCAAGACTTTCAACGTTCCTAGCGAGTGGAACCTCAAGGCTCAGCTCGTCTTTGGTTCTATTGAATCTCCTGCAGGCGAGAAGCAATTCAAGCCTGTCGAGGAGCGTGTCAAGGTTTTCGGCGCTCAGTAAGTGGGTGTATAGATTATAGATATGTTTTCATGCGAGCATTATTGTAAATAGCGAATCTTTTGAGGAGAAAAAGACTTCCTGACGTTGTTTTATTCTCCATGCAGTTTCAGAAACCCCAGTTTTCTTTGATCACTCCTTTCTGGAATGTAGCAGGCGACGTATATTGTGGGGATGAGACGACATAACCCATAAACACCGATCGAACCATATATCAACCCAACGCAACAAGAACGGTATGAATCAAGCTATCTCCTCTTCTCCTCCTTCGACCCCTCTCCGTAGCCCTGCCCGTAATATCTCCCCGGCGCAAAGTTGTATTCATCGTCCAGATTGCTTTTAGCTTTCATTAACGGCGCCCAATCAGTTGTCCATTTGCTGTGTATTTGATGTTTCCAGCGGCCAAAGAACGATTTTGTTGATGAAGAGGAGGATGAGCGCGATGGTTGGTTTGTGGTAGATGACGGTTGTCCGGTGGTGGTGGTTGTCGGGGCTGGTTCGGTCATTTTGTAGACGTGTATTAGATTATGGACGGCGGAAGGTTTCTCGACAGGTGTTGATCTTGAAGGAATTTATTTAAGGTTCTTGGAATGATATGATTGAATGTGCCACAATAATCAATGGTTTGGATAAAAATCGTCGGTTAACCCTATGTGAACCGATACCTAGAAGATCCGTTCGGCCGGGTAAGATCTCTATTTATATAGCATCGCAAAAAACCTTTTAAGGAAATTCTCTGAGAACTAAAATAATGTGAAATGTTTGCTGTTTCCTCATTGAGTAGATCTACTGAATGACCAGGCACGAGTGATGCTATATGACGTTCCTGATTGATGGTACATCGAGCGGCAATTTCTCGGCTTCGGAACAGTCTGCCGTGTGGCCTTGCCACCATCAGGCTTTTCATTCGTTCTCCAGTGTTTCCTTTCTGGTAATCAGCTATTGAGTTTGACGTGACTAGCTCGCATTGGTGAGAAGCTTTAGTCGATGTAAACAGCGGCTTTGACTGGTTCGATTGGAAGAATGTCTGTAATTCAGCTTCCCTTGATGGATAGTGCTCCGTACTCTAGATCAGACAGGACAGTGAAATCGTATTTTCGTTCGAACCGGGAAATAGTCTCATACTGCCTCCTATCCTTGATGGGTCGTAACTAGTCATGGAGCAGTGTATTAATGGGGAAGAAAAGGTCGAGATGGAAGAACGACAACGAAAGAGCCCCACAGTGAGAACGGCTCCTTCCGAGTTAGTTAAGCTTCTTTCCATGTGCAACCAACCCAATTCCAACCTCACCTTCTTCCAACCTCACACCTCAAATGACTCGCCATTGATAGATCATGTCAGAGACTAGCTATAATCGAAGTCCGCATCGCCATGATTACCCACACATTCCGCGTCGTAAGCGCGTCGGTCTGGCCTGTGAGCCATGTAGGTAGGTGATCCCCCTTGTTTCCTGACAAATATGATCCTCATGTGTTCTCAGAAGGAAAAAGACAAAATGCCCGGGTGAACAACCTGTCTGCTCGCATTGTGCAAGGCTTCATCAGACGTGTACATACATTTCAAGTCGACGCGTTTCACAGAGAGTCTCGAGATCTCCGGCCATTGATGCTCGCTCGGAAAGTTCGACTGACGGGCCTCCGGGAGTGGTATGCTCTTCGTTTCTCAAACCTCATATTCTACTAAGCTTCTGGGCTATAGGAACGTCGTCTTGGGCACTTGGAGGCTCAGATGACACGTGTTTTAAACAGCCTAGAGTAAGTCATTAAGTTTCGAAGCATTATGCTGTAATTTTGATCGAATGATTGTACATCTAGGCGCGGTGAGCCACAACAAAGCCAAGCGGATGTTTCTTTTTATCAGGAACAAGCAGCTCCTTCTTTGCCCCTCTGGGAGAGCCACACAGAAGCTTCTCTTCCGCCGTGGGAAAAGGTGCTCGAAATTGCGCAAGCATTCTTGATATACTGCGACTGCCAACCACTTCCATTATTCCATCGACAAACTTTTCTGGCGACACTAGGTCATCGAGATCCTGAAATTGTATATGCCATGTTAGCATTAGCCATCAGATTCTGCTCATCTGATGTGCTGGACGCAGACGGCAATGCAACTTCACTCCATGCCGTGGTGCCGTCTTATGTTCAAGCTGCGCGTGAACGTGTCATAAAACGTGTCCTTAGTGGTCCTGTCGAGATATCTACACTCCAAGCTCTATGCTTATTGAGCATGGTCGACTATACAAGTATGCTTTCTTTGTGGAATGGATTAGAAATCAGCTGACAGTGCAAGATGGCAACGTTCATCAAGCTACGATACTTAGCAGCCTATCTATGAATCTAGCCAGGTGTGCCAATCTTGCGTATGAACCGACCGCGACACATAACCATGTCGTCAGGGAAGAGCGCCGCAGATGTTTCTGGAGCATCTGTCTGCTGCGACGATTTCACGGAGAAGATGTGCACGTCCTCGACTTTGCAAGTCCAGAAAATCTGGCAAAGTATCCTAAAGGTACTGGAATTGCCCCCGACATTACCAAAACTGCCAATCCTGGGGTCGAAGTACGAATCGCCAAAGGGATGAAAGATGAAGGCATTGTAGCATACTATCTACAACTAAGCGAGACATTTTCTCGGACAGCAGGATACGTCAAACGCCGGGGAAAGTCGAATGGCTTCTTGCCATGGTCACCGGAATCGGAGTACTCCAAAATAATAGCCCTACAAATGGACAGCGAAACACGCGTTCCATATATTCATCGCTTCAAGTTTTCAGGTATTCCCGACAGATCAGTAGATGACTTGCAGTCTAATCGTGACTACTGGGGCCCTTGGTTTTTCAATCAATTCATGTACCATACGATTCTATGTCTTCTCAACCATCCGCTTTTGCTATCTCTGAGTCTTCGCAATCATCGAAGCACTATTCCAGAAATCTTCATACAGCACTCTTCAGACATGATATCGACGCATACCTCATGGATTGTTTACTTTGTGAGGTATTTTGAGGAAAAGGGATTTCGCATATCCGATCCATTCTTGGGATACTGCGCTGCTGTCGTGGCGACTATCGAGCTACAGCTCAGCTTTACCGAGGATGAAGGGATCCGAAAAGACAAACAGGAACGTTTCGAGAGCTGTCTGAACTTTGTGCAAGATTTAGGAAAGGAATGGCCACACATGGCTAAAATGGTATGCTCAATTTAAACGTGTCAAAATACTTACTAATCAAGTAATAGGCGGAAAAATTACAAGCTTTGAATGGAGCTGTGTCGGCGTCCTATGTTCCTTACACCCGGACACAAGACAAAAGTCTTGTCATTGATTTATCTCGATTCTGGGAGATACTTGATTATTCTTCCGGCTTTTCCGACGAGAGGAGCAGCTTGTTCGGATCAACATTGTTCTCAGAAAGCGGCAACAAGGCGCACGAGGTTTCCAGCACGACGCCTCTGCCGGAACCGACCAGGATAAGGGTTTCACGACGAACTTCGCATATTCCTGGCAGTAGTGCCGCAGTCCCTCAAGAAATCGATCATACCGTTGATACCGGGATGCTTCCCACACAAATGGATATCTACGGAGATCAGTACTCCATGCTTGCCGAAAATTTCTTTGCCCAAGGGCAAGACTTTTTGCGCAATACGGAAGATTGGTTTACAACGGGAAATCTATGATACTTGGCTCCAGTCGTCTAATAATATCATCCATGTATATAAACTAACTATGCAATGGCTGTTTTCAGCTCGTTTACAAAGGTCCACACCTCGGTAAAGGTATTGTATAACGGCGCAGGAGCCACTCGGACGACGTCAGGCTGTCTCTTATCACAAATAATACTCGCATCCTCCAAGCGTTGAGCGACTTTGTCGAGAAGGCCTGGATTGAGCAACAAGCTCAATTGAGCACCTCTTGCGTTTGGATCCGAAGGGGTGATAATACGAAACTTTCTTGTTTCGTCTGTTGTTCCGGCAAGTAGCAAATATTCGAGATAATGTGTCAATCGTAAAGACCTGGCTCGAATCTGTGTAATGGAGGTCTCATTAAATACCGACAGCGAGGCACACAAAGCAGCCAAGTCGATGGCAGAGGGGTTTGAAACTTGGAAGCCGCCAGCGCCAGGAATTGGTTTGAATTCTTGAACACTTTAGCGAGGACGTTTGTCAAAAGGCGACTGGGGCAGACTTACTGTTATCCATTCTGAATCTCACCGATCGATCACCACCGTACCAACCCGTCAAGCGGTGACGGAATACTGGTTTATCCTCTCCCTGGCTATAATCTACAACACCATGTCGCTCATGCACGAAGATGCCACCGATTGCGCCCGGACCGGCATTTCCATACTTGTATGTGCACCATGCAGCAAAATCGACATTCCAGTCGTGCAATTTGACATCCACGTTTCCGTAAGCATGTGCAAGATCCCAGCCCACCATGATGCCGAGGGACTGGGCGTGCTTGGTGATTGTGGGAATGTCAAAGTATTGTCCACTGTAGTATTGGATACCTGGGAGCAACAGCAAAGCAGTTTCCGAGGCATGCTCGTCGATAATCGACAAGATCTTTTCGGTTGAAATGACATATTCACCTTCCTCAGGACCGATCAAGACCATTGAGTCGTTGGGATCAAGGCCGTGCCATGCAATTTGGGACTCAATCGCATACTGCATCACAATTAGCAAATCAACCCTTTTACAACCACTTAGAGTGGCGATACTTACATGATCACTAGGAAAAGCCTTCCAATCCAACAAAATCTTATGCTTGCTCTCCGTCGGCTTATAGAAACTAGCCAACAACATGTGCAAATTCGCCGTCAACGTCCCCATGGCCGCAACCTCTTCCGGATTCGCACCCACAATCTTTGACATGTCACCCGCAGCCTGCTCAGCCAACAGCTGCCACGATCTCAACGGCGAATCCTCAAGATCTCTAAAATGACCAAGAACACCAATCGAAGACCACGTATCCAATTGCGCTTCTAGATACTTAGTCATAGCGCGCGGCTGAAGTCCGAGAGAATTGCCGCAAAAGTATATACTTTCATCTTGCGATAGACCTGGTTTTGCCAGTTTGGTGGCTTTCAGATTTGCTTTTGAAGGGATGATGAATTTCGAGCGGAAAGATGACAAAGGGTCTGCTTTGTCAAGGGTTTCTGCGTATGCCTTGGTAATGGCGTCGCTGGAGTAGGATGGAGGTGTGAATTTTGTGCTTGCCATTTTGTTGGCGGTTGTTTCTTCAGAGTTAGAAGAGACAGGTGTTATCAATGAGGGGGCCATTTTGTCCTATCTTCAGGTCGTTATGAATATCTCTCGACTATGAATCTTCACAACGAAGAGGGAAATAATCAAAGAACTTATTATCCACGATAATATCCCTATCAGAAAAGATTACTCTAAATCCCAAATTGATC
The DNA here is from genome assembly GCF_001896365.1 of Talaromyces amestolkiae. Lineage (NCBI taxonomy): Eukaryota > Fungi > Ascomycota > Eurotiomycetes > Eurotiales > Trichocomaceae > Talaromyces > Talaromyces amestolkiae. Next base: position 726,193 of record NW_024468048.1, on the reverse strand, counting down.
ATTGACGTATGTATCTCAGCCTTCGGCGTCACAATCCTACTAACAATTCCGTCGCAAAGATAGTGACCTCCCGAACCGTATCCGTTACCGTTTCCGCTTCCGTTCCCGCTTCCGTGCTATTCTCTGTTACCGCGAATTACCGTGCTTTGCCGTCTACCAAGCCCTAAAACGACGTCAGACGAAAATCCTGAATGTATGTACCAAAGATTACACAAAAAGAGCCAACCAACCATGACCCTAGGATCTTTATCTTTGATATGGGTACTCACGGGAATTTGGATATGCGACGGGATTTTGAGGTGGGTCTGGAATTGTATGATACGGGTTTGATAAAGACGTGATGTTGTTGGTCATATGGTTCACCGGCTTTGAGCGTAAAATTTGATAGCTTGAGTAAACAGTAGTCTTTTCTCCTTTGTTCTACAATCCAGTCGCTTGATTCGGTATATATCTGGTGGATATCAGGTCCGTCCGAACCAAGAAAGAAGTATCTAAATATCACCTTCACCCTTCGACACATAAAAACATTTTCCTATTTCATCCCTATCCATCATCATAGACCTCTGCCATCCTTGAATAGATACACATAACACGGCATAATGCTTAATATTCCATCACCACCAATCCCCCTCGACGAGTTCCGCGTCTCCTACGAAACCGGCTTCCTACCCATCAACACCACCAACAATAGAAAACTCCCTCTCCACAGACTCTCAAACCCATACTTCTCGCCCTGGGAAGATGTAATTTCTGMCCTGCCACAACTCATTCAGACCGGCGAGATAAGACAAAAGGTTCTTGACCTACCGGTCCTCTCTATCGAATATCTCGATGCACATGACGAAGCTGAGTGGCAGCGGGCGTACCTCGTGCTCGCTTTCCTGACTCATGCATACATATGGGGTGGTGAGAAAGCTGAAGATGTTCGCTCTCCCTTTTTTCTCCGTATCGAGAATGACATACTAATCAGAGATAGAAACTTCCACCAAGCATATCCCGCCCCTTCCTTGCAGTATCAGATCATCTCGAACTCCCTCCATGCGCAACATATGCAGCTCTCAATCTCTGGAACTTTACAACCATCAACATCGACAACAGCGAAGAGAATATAGACCTCACAAACCCAGATAACATATACACCATCAACTCCTTCACCGCAACCGACGACGAGCGCTGGTTCCTCGTCGTATCAGTCGCCATGGAAGCCTGCGGCGCAAAAATGATTCGTTTGGTGCTAGACAGTATCACCACTATCAACACCACCGCCGCCGCCGATGACAAAGATGGCATGACTACTGAGAGTACATCAAACCGCAACACTATTCTCACAAATCTGCTCAATGGGATGGGAGAGTGTATTGATGAGCTCGGCTGTATTCTAGAACGAATGTACGAACGCAACGATCCGATGGTGTTTTATCATCAAATCAGACCGCTGTTGGCCGGATCGAAGAATATGGGTGCCGCGGGACTGCCGAATGGCGTGTTCTATGATACTGGCGACGATACGGCGCGATGGCATCAATATAGCGGCGGAAGTAACGCGCAGAGTTCGCTGGTGCAGTTGATTGATATCGCGTTGGGGATTCAGCATATTGCCAGTGGGGAGGTGGAGGGTGAGAAGACGAGTAAGGATAAACATACTGCTTTCATGAAGGTACATTTTTCTCTCTTTATTTCCGTCTTACTAAGTCAAGGGTGAAGTGATGCTGATGTCCAGGGATGATAGGAAATGAGGAACTACATGCCCGGCCCCCATCGCCGGTTTCTAGAGTACATCGCCTCCATCGCCAACATTCGCCCTTATGCACTCAGTCTCCCCGCCTCGTCAGAGGTGCGACAAGCCTACAACGCCGTGGTCATGAAACTAGGCGGTTTCCGCGACAAACATATCCAGATTGTGTCCCGATATGTGATTTTGCCGGCGTCGCGACCTGTGCCGGAATCGTCAAAGTATAAGGATGTGGCGAAGAAGAATAGGGTTAATCTTGCGAGTGCGACGTCGGATACTGCAGCATATTCGTGGAATAAGCCGAGAGAAGAGAAAGTATTTTATGGGACTGGGGGGACGGATTTGATTCCGTTTTTAAAGGCGACGAGGGATGAGACGAAGGCTGCTGCGAGGTTTGCTGATTAGTTTATATATATCATAGGGTTTATGATAATAATCTTAACCTCAAATCATCTCTTCGTTGTTTGTAACTTAGTATATCGGGGCGCGGGCAGTCAGATGGGAGATAAATGCTTAGGCCGAATACTGAGATGTAGTCTAGTGCTCACACAGGCTGAAGCTACCAATTGCAAACATGTCACTCTGCTCATCCTTCACCGCTCTTCTTTCCTCCATCAGCTCCTCTCGGTACTGTTTTGCCTCCTCCATTGTAATTGGTAAATCATCCACATCCCCCAAAACCATCTGCTGCAATTCGACGGGCAGTTTCCTCTCTAGCAGAGTTGCGCGCAACTGATCCCTCTCTGTTACCCAGTCTGCCCTCTGAGGCGGCACATTCGCACTAGAAATAATTCGGATGTGTGGATCAACGAGAAACAGAGCGAGGATTTTGCGATGTCCCGGCTTGGTTTTGTCGAGAAGTTCAAAGGGGGCAACGCGATGTTGTAGCACGTTGGGGAAAGTGAGGAGACGGCCCTCGTGGCATGAGACGTCTCCTAGTTCTTGGGTTATAGGGCCGTCGCTCCAGGTAATTGTCTCAGGGCCGAAGCCATAGACTTGTTGTAGGAACTCATGTCGGCCTTGCTCGTACCCGACGTCGTCAAACGAATACTCATTCGCTCGTGTTCGGAATGAGAGGACACTGTCGGTGATGTTTTCGGTAGAGTAGTAGTAAATCGCCGTTGCGCAGATATGCTCATTCTACAATAGTGTGAGCGTTTGTTGTTTGATCATTGAGTAAAGCAGACTCACCAACTGTCCCTCTACATGCCATGTTCCACCCTCATACCGCGGCTTGTCTGGCGTCAATTCGATATTTGCCAACTTCACAATGATTTGCAACCCCTTTTCACGGAATAGGTTGCGTAGAGAAAGCTGCTCTCCCCATTTATAATGTTTCCGTTTCAATGACTGGAAATCTCCTTGCGGCTCAGGCTGTATTATTTCCTGTTTGGCCTGCCATGCGTCGTAGCGCTCCGGATCTTCCTCCCAATCAGGCTCCGGATCAGTGGGTGGTAGATACTCGACGCTCTCGTACGGAATTCTAGCCTTCGGATCACTGACCGCTTCGTGCAGGCTTTCGTCCCATAAGGGGATTATTTTGGCAATTACCTTCTCAATGACCTGGTAGAGGGCTTCGTGTTGCTGTGGATGTAGATTATTGATGTATGAAACGATGCGACATCCTTCAGCTTCATCGAATTCTACTTCACAGGGTAACCATTGAAAGCTGGTGCTGTACAGTTTGACTCTCCGATGACCCCATCCTGTCGAAGACAGCGTACCTTCTGGATCCTCGGGCTTGGGTAATGTCTCGGTCTTTCCGGACCAAGACAAGAAGCCATCACGGGTGAGAATCTCATCCCGCAAAATACGAGTGCGACCGTACACCACCGGGAACAAAGATGGATGCACCAGATCAACAACCCGCTGGTCAGATCCCGGGTGGTAATCTTTCTCTTCCTCTGGGACCTGCTCCAATGGAAGTACTGCCGTCTTGAGATCCTCCTGCAGTTCCTTAGAGATGGCGGCATCGGACCAGACAACGCCGGGATTGAATGCTGTCACCATTCCGCCATTCTCCTTGAGGCTTTCGGCCTTGTATTTGAGCTCGGCCCAGATCCATTCCAACATCTTTGGGGATACATCTGCGCCGCTGTCGACGATCTCTTTCGTCCACTTGTCTGTGATTTCAGTATTGTAAATCTGTGCCGTTAGCTGATTGGCCAGCAACAAAAATCAAATAGGGCATACCTTTTTGTTCCAGTCAGGCTTATCTGTGATGGAATTCATCATTCTCATCATGAGTATCTCTCGCTTCGTTCTGAGGAATCTATATCATCATAGTTTAGCGTCTTCAGTGCGAAAGCACATAGGCCTATCAGAAGAACGCACGAGAGATATCCGCCGCCATCAATCTGGTCCGCATCCAATGCACATGGGAAGATATCAAGGGACGAGGTGCCCTGTTGAGACTGTTAGAATAACCATCCCTTGATTGGTCAAAGTACTAACAGGCTTCCAATTCAACGGCAGCGTAAAACCCGGTAGGTCAAAGCGAGTTTCTTGCTGAATCGGTTGAGCAGCCATCTTTGCGATCGATTTCAATATCCGAGAAGAGAATGCGCGATTGTTGGAAAAAGTTGAAGACAGAAAATAATTAAACATTTCGACATTGACGGCCAGCTATCCACAATTTATATGTTTCTAGCTCAAGAATTAAGAGCCTCCAACTTTAACATGCTCAGGAGTTACTGTAGGCAGCTGGGCAGGCATCACTTGGCAGAACGCCACGGCGCTATTTGGCTTTCTATAAGCGAGCGTGGAGCACGAGGTGTTCCTGTATAACTCAACCTACGTATTGATAAAGGGTATGTTTGCCTCGATGCTAGTATAAGTTCAGTGGATGAAAGAGTGATTTGATTCAGTATCGCTTGTACGTATTGGTTGTCGGGAGCAAATCAGGAACCACTTGAGATTCCCTTGGTGTTTGGTGTGGGGTTTGTTTTCCTGAACTACCTATCCATACTATTGCACAAATTCGTGAGCAAGAGTATAGGTATCATATCTAGGCAGCAGCTAGAGCATTCCGATTGATTGTTACATCTACTAATACATCTATAGATTGAACTTTGCGTATCCGTCAACATATCATATCGGTGGATCTGGTGCAACGCGCAACTTTGAGCTTTGTATATCATCGCCAGAAACAATAATAAGGGTCAACTATTCAGCAGAGCTATAAGCAGACAGAATAAACCATTATGGATGTCCTCCCAGAGCTCTCCCCAGCCATAAAACTTGAATATCACGCCGAGGGCGGCGCCAACATCGTCTACCGCATCATCCATCCCTTCGCCGAGGACCAAGTCTTCGAGCCTCAACCATCCGAAATCCCACACTACGGCGCCTCAACACCTCCACCCACCGAAATCGACGACACCATCAACCCGGATATTGATGCCGATATCAACATAACAAGCGGCAAACTCCTCCGCCTACGCAAAAATGTCCGATATGGCCTTCCCTATCGCGACACGGCACAAGACTTTCAGAAAAAGATTCGTCCTTTATTTGGCGATGAGGAGTTGGTTGATCAGACTATGGTGCGCGTGCCACATTCTGTAATTCAGAGATGTAATGCCCATCTGAAAGAAAGAGAGCACCACAGAAAGAGACCTGCTATTCGATGTGGAGTTTATCTTGCTGAGGATGAGCCGTTGGGTATGCTTGTTACTGATATGACCACCTCCATCCCTCCTTCGACGGCGAATGTTGCAGAGACAGAGAGTATAGTCGAACTCAAGCCGAAATGGCTCATTCAATCCCCCTCCGCCCCGTCTAAAGCACGACGATGTCGTACCTGCGCCCTTCGAGACATGAAGCGCGCCGATACTCCTTCTCCCTCCGATTCCCGCAACTCTACATCCCCTCCTCTTCCAGTAATAATACCACCCGGAAAAGCGCAATTCTGCCCCTTGGATCTCACCTCCCCCAACAAGAAAGACATGCAACGCACAATACGGCACATTTTTCCATTCTTACTGCCCGAGAAAGTCGACATGATTGCCGATGCCTTGTATCAGCACCCTATACTCCAGAAACTGTTGTCGTTGCAGCGAATACATGACGAAGTTGGTCTGAACGGGCCATTACCTGGATCAAAGGACACGAATTTGTCGATGACGTTGAGGGATTGTTCTGTTTTTCTGAAGGTAACAGCCCGCAGCCCCCATGAGATATAAAACAGTTAAAGCTGATGAGATAGATCTTCCCTTCAACACATCCGAGCAACGAACAGCAGGCTAGAATAGACATCCGTCTCGGCGATCTCGATCTCAAGTCAGCCGCGAACGGCAAGGCGGAGTACTGGCTCAATATTGAGAAGAGGCTTATTGACGAAGGATGGTATATGGGTACACAAACGAGTCAGGCCGCGACGGAAGGGGAGTGTGCTCTAAGTCGTTGATACATAATTACTGAAGATACGCAAGCCTGATGTACGTAAATATCATTATCCATTCATAAATGTATCGAAGATTCTAACATCAATGGCTATAAATGACAATAATAATATACTACTCGAAATGGAGGAAATTAGATACGTAACCCGCCCAGCCATCATTCCACCCTTTCTATCATTCTCTCGGTACGACTCCAAGAGAATAAATGATCAGTAATTAAAACACAAGACGAATGAAGAACCCACATCCACCGGCACTTGATAGAAAACAAATCAACCCCGTCGAGTACTCTTCTTCATCATCTTTCGCTGTTCCTTCTCCTTCTCCCTCTCCAAAAACTTTCTCTGCTCCTCAGCTGTCATGCCACGCAGCAACCGCTCGCGTTCCTCCTTCTTGAGCTTCTCGGCCGCATATTTGCGCTCTTCAGCTTTCTCTTCTTCGTCTGCACGGCGTAGTTTGCGGATTTCTTCTTCGCGGGCGTTGCGCAGTTTGCGGGTTACTTCAGGACGCCAGTGGGCGCCGGAGACGAGGATGTCGGGGAGACGGAGGAAGTAGCTGTAGAGAGAAAGGGTGGATGCGTAGCCGTTGGAGGGGATGGTGAGGGAGAGTTGGATGCGTTTCTTGGGGACAGCCTCCTCGATTCTGGTATCGTTAGCTCTGAACATTAGGCCCTTGAAGTGAAAGAACTTACTTCAATGGCTTGTCGATAGGTTGATCGGTAATGATCAAGTACTCAAATGCGTCGCCAGCTTCTTCAATAGCTTTGATCAATTGAGGAGTCAACAGAAAATCGGTAATCTCAGCACTCTCAGTCATCACAGTCACCCAGGCGGGAAGCTTGGAGTTGTCCTTGGTGAAAGTCATGGAAGCATCGTAACGGTCCTGACGAATCTGACGCATGGCATTCTTATGCACAACAGCCCAAATGAACCCGTCATAAGTCGAATTGGGAACCTTGATAGAGGAAACATCACCACCTGGCGTAGGGACAATCTCCTTCTCCTTTCCGTCAAAAGTGTACAGAGTAGACTCCACTCTTTCCACTGGTGGAGGGAAGCTCTCAAGGAAAAGGCCCAATGCATTGTCCATGATAAATACAAGAGGGTTATAGCGTTTGACAAGCTTGATGGAGACATCAAGGAAAGCAACATTCTGGCGACCGGTAGCATATGACTGATACTCCTGCTTGGATTTCTCCTTCAACAGTTTCTCAGGATCAGTCAATTCGGACTGAACACCTTCGACGGAGGGGCCCCTGGCGACACCGCCGAAACCGACAACAGCGAATTCGCTTTCAAGGACAGGAGCATGAGCAATAGCCCATGTCTTGGCCTTGCTCCTGTTCTTGCGTGTGCCCCAGAAGTGGAATCCGAGGAGGAGGAGCAAGAAGGGAATTATGAATGCTTCTTGCAGAAAGTCCTGAGGAGTGACTCTTTCCCAGACGCGATACCATGCAGTGTATGGGACGGCGCTGGCTCCTGTGACGGCGGCTGCTGGGGCAGATTGGCCAGCTGTCAAGCCTGCGGGGGAAGGGTTGGGGACAGCGGCAAAATCGGCGAAATCTGACAGAGAAATTCATTAGTTTCTCTTGAGTGTTACGTGGAAAAGTGCGATTGTTATGCGATAGAAATGCAATTGGGACCGCGATCCCAACACAATCGCTTCACAAGATAGGAGTCTCGCGACACATCAACCAACAACCAATGACCAAGACTTACCATCATCACTCTTGACGGCGCCCGAAGGGGCAGCGCCGCCAAACACATTTTGAAAAACACCAGCCATTGTGAGATAGAGACAGACTGCGCACTGGACAAGCAATGGCAATGGCGGTGGTCAGTACAGCGAGAGGAGTAGAGGGAGAGGGAGAGGGAGCTGGCGATTAGTGCGGAGTGGATGCCGGAGCTTTCTGGCGTACAGCGCTAGACTACTCTAGAACTAGTGGCTTCCACTAGAAGGCTGGAGAACTTTGGAAGCTCCGCTTGCGTCTGGACAAATAACATTTCATAAATTTGCATTACTTCTATCCCTATCTAATGAGCTATCAAAACTCGAATCGCACTCAAACAACACACCATGACTGTCATGTAAATAATCCCCGTCGAACCACTTACAAAAAGAGAACTCGTCAGCACAAATGTCGCATACAAATAAATCCCCACAGCCAACGCTTCCATCGCAGCCTCATAATACTGCCACGCCCAGTCATATCGCATGGTGATTTCAATGGAGTAATACGCCCCGTACCTGGACCGAGAGAGCTTTCCCCTCTGCCTATCAGGCTGGCGATCCTCCATGACCAGATACATAGTGCTGCTAGTAGTATCATTCTCACGATTAAATCGTCCTGGTAAGTTGTACCGATGCCGAACCAAAGATGACCACGGTACCTCGCTCCATTCTTCCTGGGTATCTTCGCGGTACCGTATTCGGATCTTTTGAGCGAGCATGGACAGGCCAGACATGGCGATGATGAGCCATACAACGCAGGCAACCGGCCAACAGATCAGCAGGAACGGGTAATCGCAGCGCCAGGAGACGACGGATGAATAGTTGAGAGTGACGGTCTGCCACATCATGACGCCGAGGAGGAAAAGGAAGGCGAGGTCGACGGCAAATGCTTTTCCTTTGAAAACTCCCTGCCAATGTGGTGTAGGAACCGGGATTGTCCATTGTCTGATTCTGAGCTCCTCCAAGGTTGGTGTGTTTAGGTCTTGAGTTGGATGATCTGTGGAGGAGAATTGTCGAAATAGATTATTTGGCAGGCCAATGCCGAATACACACATCACTATGCCTTGCAACGGGGATGCGAAGGCAAGTTTGATTATTTCCATTGGACTGACMCCTGCCATAAATCTTATCAGACGCCACCTTTTCTTTTCTTACTGATGACACATATTGCATACCTATCAAAGCAAGCGTTGTCGGTACAAGCGACACGATATTACTACCACTCGACATTCCCGAGGAAATCTCCGCGTGCAGCCCTTCCAGCACACATCTTACAAGGTAAGGACACGTGCCATATGACCATCCGGCGTTGGGAGTCGTCTGTAAGCATTCGTTTGCCAATGCCTGAATAGAAGGGTCGTTAGGATCGCCGATGGTGCGGTGTAGAGCATAACATGTTGTCGAAAAGGCGGCTATGAACAGCCAGAAAAGAGCTGCCATATCGACAATTTTTGATGCAGGTTCAATTCATCACAGAACGAGGAGACCTGGATATGAAAAGATTTAAATCATTACCATATTGATTAGGGCACAATGACCTTCTAAATAGGACTGCCAGATTCGGACACGAACCCTAGCGCTAACAACCGTGCTGCACAAGGATGAATATATCACAACTCTATATAGGTACATAGTAACTATTCCGTAGTCACTGACAAATTCCGTGACTAGTTCATGCATGGCTTATAATTAAAGCTGAATCTAAAGCGGAGGTTCGCAAGTTCGCTAGACCATCTCATTGGGCCCATCTATTTAGTCTCCTTTTAGTTCTAGTATACACGACGCGTTCTTACCCACTCAGCACCCAAAATATCTTGAAGAGTGCGGTGCCTGACTGCGCCGAGATGCCGTCGGCCAATGTTTACATTGCTTGAAAAGTCTTCAATGTTGGTGCTAACACGAACTCTGTATCTCAAGACTGGAATGAATGTATGCATGCTGCGAATGGTTATTTATGTAGTGGAGTTTTCGTCGTGACAGTGGGACGAACGATGACGACGACTTTTTCATCGCTTCATCGGCGGGTTTGGGATTAATTGTTGCGGGATGGTAGGTGCTGAGGCTCAAAGTCAGTGCTTAGCTTTGGTGTATATTGATCCTTCTTGATGTGACACTTTTGACACTTTTGCAAACGTAGTCTTGGTCTGCGGAATTATACGAGCCTATACGAGTTTCGGGCGCGAAAATAGTTCTCCAACGAAGCTGCGTTGAACAGTCTCAATCTGCACATATCGAGACCTTCGAGGATCTGTAATTTTTCGACTTCCTCGGCTGCTTTTTTAATGTATGCCGTATATGCAGGTTCTAGAAACATGTTGCTATAGTGGGTTGCTGGAGAGTCATATCAGATACGTACTTCAGACTAGATCGTTAATTTGTGTAAAAGTCAGATCGGCTTTTCAATTATAATATGATATTTGAATTTCGAGGAAATTTGGGTATGCTGAGTAGCCACAAATGGCATCATCCCTGAATGTGGAGGGGGAAGATAATTAACACCATGACGATAGCGGGGATGTTTATTTTCTCCCCATCTAACCGAACCACCAGTTGCAAGACATACAGACACCGTCAATAAACTCTTACGCATCCAAAGAACTATCTGCAGCATAACGCGCACTTCAAGCAAAATGTCTACACAACCAATCGACATCGACTCAATCCCCACTCCAGAGCACTGCACAGCCGACTTTTGTCTAATCCCGGTATACATCCATCATCACAGTCCTCCACCCAAACCACGAAACTAAATGCTACTTTTGAATAAATTCAGATAGGAACATCGTCCGCCTCCGTATCTGCACAAATCGCCGATGTGCAACGCCTAATTGAGAGATCCGGGCTGAAGTATGTTATGCATTCTGCTGGGACGACGCTAGGTACTTCACCATCCTTCCCTCCCTTCCCATGCTCTCTTCTATCATTAGTATCTTTATACTGATGTATTTGATAGAAGGACCGTGGGAAAAAGTGCATCGCGTAATTGGGCAGGCGCATACGGTGCTGCATCAGCAGGGCGTTGTAAGGATTCAGTCTGATATTCGGAGTGGGTCGAGGTATGTCTCTCCTCAATTATGGGAGTGATGATGGTTACGAGGCTGATACCTTACGCAGGATTGATAAAGTGCAGTCGTTTGAGGATAAAGTTGCAGCTGTTAATAAGTTGTTGGGTAAGGAGTGAAGAGCACAGGGTGATGTTCAAGACTAAGCCGAAATATGCAATAAATTTTGATCTTTAATCATGTAAGATTATGTATGCAACCTAATGCTACACGGACACTGCCATCAGAAACGCCATCGCTATGCACCAAAATAACCTTGCACCACACCCCTTACTAGCAATCGAGGTAGTAGTGATTGTGCTAGATGGAGACGCCGCCCCCGAGGATACTGCTCCAGTCGCCGCCGGCCCAGATCCAGTTGCCTAAGCTCGGATTAGCCCCATTCTTGACTTCATCCACGAGTTCGAGCAAGCCCACGTATGTTCCACTGCTGGTACTGTTGTTATCGTCTGCATTCGTGTTGGGCACAGCGACACGACCAGTTGCGTCTGTGACATTGTTCAATTGATCGACTACATCGATTGCAGGACCCTTGTCGAACCAGTCCACTAGTATGAAACTGGGTTGACGGCCTGAGTATGCGGATTTGCAGGTTTCGGCAGCTGTGAGCAAGTTGCCGGTCCCGTTTTGGCCGTTTGTTGTTGCGGCGGCGTTGACGTCAGGTTCTTCAATGCCGAGACCGACGTTTGTGTCGAGGAAATGGTTCATGAAGGGGAGGCGGTTGGAGGATAGAGCGGAGGCGGTGTTGCCGGATACCGTTGATGGACGGTCTGGGAGACATGAGAAGTTCGATGCGGATGTGACGTCGTAGGGGTTTTCCCAGATATAGGTAAACTCGTCCATGAGGTATGCCGCATTGCTATTGGAGGATAGTGATGCCACAAAGGTCATGAGGCGGGTGCCGTTGCTAATGAGTTCTTGTAAAGTAGGCCATGCTGTGGTGGCGCTTGTGAAGGAAGGGGTGTATGCGTAATCAGTGATGTTTGATGATTCGAAGGATGTAGCGAGTTCGGAATCGGTAGCGTCGTCTGAATTGACCAGCAAAACAGTTACCACTATACAATTATCAGCATCATTATAGTTCATCTGCACGCATGATGTTTCGTATCTTACCGTCGTTGGGGTTCTCGTCTAGCCATGTTTTGATTTCACTCAGCCACGATTCAAGTGTTCCGGCATCGAGGAGGTCGCAGCTTGAGTGACACAGATGCCATGCATTATTGTTCTTATGGACTTGCCCAGTCACCAACCGTACGCCTGCGGAGAGTTGGACTGTAGTATTGTAGAATCTGTGGCGGTTAGCAGCTTTCACCGAACCCCTCTCTCCTTGTCTTGACATTATAAGACTCACTGGTTTCCAGAAGCGGAATAATCGGTACTCGCATCACGCAGAAAAGGGCTGTCGTGAGCTCCAAGATGAGTAATCTCCCCGTAGGATTTGCTGCACAGGCTGGGAGAATTGTTGCAAGCCGTAGATCGGACTGTAAGTTCTGTGGTGGTAGCGGAGGTGCACGAAAGAAAAATTGGAAGCAGATTTCTGATGGATAGCATCTTGTTGATTGGGTGAGGTGCGGTCGTTAATCGTAAGTTGTAATTTAGTTGTAAAAATGTTGATGGTTTCTTTTAACCCTGGTATCTAGCTCATAGCAACCAAAAGTAAACAAACATCAGATATCGCGAGCAGAAGCAAATGTAATGGCAATGCGGTAGATTGGATTAAATGAGAAAAAGAAGTTTCAATGAAGAAGCCATTCAAATATAGTGTAACAAAGACAAGCCAGCTGTCTCAGGTTGACGAATGTTATTGAGGCTGAGCCATGCCTCAAACAGACATGCCATACGTGGTGGTGGATCTGTAGAGGATGAGCCACCTCAGCTTTTTCTGTGCAAGCGCCAATCCGAAACAGACTCCGCGCCAGCCTGAGGCCCCAAGCGCCGGGAGGCTGCGCGGCCTCAGGCTGTCAGGGATGCCACAGGCCACCAAAGCTCGGGGCCTCAGGCGCCAAGCGACATGATGATTTCTCGTATCTGATTGGCCGCTCACTTTGTGTGCGACGCTAGCCCCAAAGGCCTGCCAAGACATCACTTCCTGTCTTCGACCTTCCTGCCCAGCTTGCCATTTCCGTTTCGCCTCTTTCTCACCACCTCACCTCACCTTTCTGAGCTTTTGCTCTTTACATTCGATCCCTCTTCAATTCTCTCATTAGCCTGTTATCTGCATTACGACGTCTACGATTGGTGTAATTCCAGCCTTCATCTATCTCTATCAAACGTGTTTCTGTCTTGAGCTTGCTTGCTCGGAAGCTCGCTGCTCTCTTGAAACAGAGCTGCCAGCTGAGTTTTCCTTCCGAGACCTGAAATTTGTCGCGTCACGGGCGTCTTCTAAATTTTTTAAGAGACGAGTTGGCAGAAATGTCCACCCCAAGCGACCTTCAGGCTCTCTTTGCGAGCATGAAGCCGCGCCCTGCGCAATCTCAAGATGCCCAGGCTGCGGCTTATCCTTCATCGGAGGCTCGGGCTTTTAACCCACAAACTGATGGTCTGAGGTTTGGTCTCCAGTCGCATGCATATCCCTTCCCTCATGGCTATCACAATCCATCTGTTTCCTCACCTGTCTACAGCCCTGGTCCCGTCAATACACCTCCGCATCATGGCTCAGACATCCTCAGTCCTAATGTGCCCACACCTCGTGGCGACCAGCAACAGCGAACAGCTAGCGCAGATCAGGCCATGAGCCTGCTCAATCTTCTGAAATTTAGCCAAAACAAACCAAGCTCGCCGCAGCCTTCAGCTGCAGTTGGTTCATCGCCGTCGCTCTCTGCAACTCATCATGAGGAAGTTCAGCCTTCTCACTCGCGCACTATCTCTGCTTCAGACCTTGTCGCTTCTTTCATGGCCAAACCTGGCCCTGCCTCTCAGTCTCCCGCTTTAGGCGCGTCCGCTACAATTGCTGCCAGTCGCGCACCCGAAAGCTCTACTACCGCCGCGGAAACTCAGGACATGCTTATGCGTCTCTTGAACCGCTCTCAGATAAAAACTGAAGAGAGCAGTCGTGCCCTGCAAACCCCGCCGGCTTACGAAAGTAGCGCCCCGGCTACCGTCGATCAACAATCCATGCATGTCTTTGGCTCTGTCGACAAAGAAGCCGCGAACTTTGAGGGTCCAAAAGCGAACCAGTCCAAGGGTAGTATATTTTCATATGTCAATCCCTTTGAGCAGCTAGCCGCCGCCTCACCTCGTCGCACTCCTCAGCCCAAGTCCGGTAACGGTACCCCTGCGGAGGCAGCCACTCATCGTCCAAAAGATTCCAATACCATCTCGGAAGAGCAGTCTTCGCTGGAAACATTGAAGACAACTGTTGCTGCAGATGAGAAATTATCGGACCAGAAAGAGACAGTCTCCAAGGCGGTTGATCAACTTGCCGGGCAACTAGACCGAGAAGTGGAGGACGCTTTGAGCCGAGCTAACTTTGCTGAGGCGACACTACGTCCTAAAGCCGAGGACGAGACTGCCAAAGAAGTCGTGGATGCTATCGTCCAAGAGCTTCCAAATACCGCTGCCGAAGTAAAGAAAGAGATTGAAAAGCAAGAAAAGGCCGGTAAATTAAATGAAACTATTCCGGAAGAGTTCGTTGATACTGTCAAAGAGGTGGTGGACGAAGCTGCAGAAGGCAAACTGTTGAAGAATCTCGCTACAGACGAGAAGTTGGCAGATAGCTGGGAAAGTGCTGAAGACGGCGCTGACAAAGCCGAAGAGCGTGTCGTTCGCGTTTTCAACTTTCCTCTCCGGCCGTTCATCTCAATTACCATCAAGCCAGATACTGGCAAGCTTTCCACCGTCCGTGATGACGGTATTATGGATGTTGCACGTCTCAAAAAAGAGTTTGATCAGCTCGACCGCTGCTTGACCTCGGCAACTGCTCAATATATTGTTTATGCTCTGGCAAAGAATGGTGGATTGCGCATCATTCGCCAAGACGATGGACGTGATAAGCAAGTGTTCCGCTTTGCTCGTGACCGTCTTTTCAACGTCGCATTGAGCAACTCTGCATCAGCCAGCAGCAATTCCACCAAAGACCAAGCCATCATCGCGATTGGTGTTAGTGGAACCGTGTACTGGGCTCCGGTCTTCCGAGGGGATAATGACTTGTTTGAGATGGACACGCTGGAAAGTGAATGTCTCGTTTTCCCTCCATACCCAGCGTCTGACGAGAATACATCTGGTGGTCAGCTGAAAACGCGCGCCAAACCCAGCTCTCGTCATCCGGAATTCTTTGGTATCGGTCGTGGAAAAAATATCTACATTGTTTCGCCTCAATATGCCGCCCATCCCAGCTACGGAGTGTCTGGCTCGCAACGTATTGTTGATACTGAAAAGTTCTTCAAGGAACGTGCGATGAAGATCTCCACTGGTAAGGCCGGCAAAGATTTCACCTTCAGTGAGGACGACACAGTCGTAGCTTCTCTCGACAAGACTGGTCGGTTGCGGTTCTGGGATATCCAAGAAGTTGGTCAGACCATGGACGGATCGCAACCGCCTGAAGTTCGTGTGCCACTGACTACATTTGTTACCGGCTCACCAAATGAGAAATCATGGCCTACGTCTGTTCAATTTATCGACAAACTACGTCCATTTGTCAAGGCGGTTGCTCTTCGATATGTTCTCGTTGGTCTCAAGCAGAATCATACTCTCCAGCTCTGGGATATTGGGCTTGGAAAAGCGGTTCAGGAAGTGAACTTCCCGCACGAGAATGAGTCCGATGCTATATGCAGCGTTGCCTATCATCCTTCATCGGGCATTATTGTCGTTGGTCACCCTACTAGGAACTCTATCTATTTCCTTCATCTATCTGCTCCCAAATACAACTTGCATCCTATGTCTCAGGCAGATTATATCAGGCGCGTCGCGGAGAAGGATAGCTCTTTGCCCAAACCTGAATCTACAGCATGTCTCAGTGGCATCCGCGAAATCTCCTTTGCTTCCAAGGGTCAATTGAGAAGTCTCGATGTTCTCGCTCTTAGCAAGTCCATGGGCGCACAACGTGCGACCGAGGAAGAGTCTGGCCTGTTTGAGATTTATGCCATGTATTCACGTGGCGTGACTTGTCTGAACATCAGGAAGGAAGATTTGGGCTGGTCTTCGGATAACAAGATCATGGAGGCCGTCGATGCCTTGGATGACGGCTACATCGAGGTCAAAGATCTACAAACATTCCCTAGTTATGTGGTCGACGAGCCCTCTGTGAACGGAGATTCGGTTACCAGTAGTGCACAGAAGCCACCAGCGAAGGACGTCGCCCGGAAGGTGTCAGACCTCGCTGTCGATACTATTTCTACTGCGGCTGTTTCTAGAACTGCATCGCCAGTCAAATCTTTGGCTAAATTGTCGGCTGATGAGCAGTCAGAAGTCACTAGTGGCACTGACAAAGCAAAGAAGAAGAGAAAGGACAAGGCCAAGGATGTTAGCAAACCATCTGGAGCGCATGATCTTTCTAAATATTTCACTCCGGCTACAAATACTCAGCCGGAACGCGAAGAGACCCCTGCTGTAGCTGCTGAAGGCCAACGATCTGTTGTAGAAACAAATGCTCAACAAGCGCCTGCTTCTGGCTTGACTATTTCAAGTGAATTGATCAAGGAACTCGAGAAGAGCGTTTCCGCAGAGGTTGTCAAAGAGGTCAGCCGCGAATTTGATGGACTTCAGAAACGCCTTGACGATGAGCGTCGAGCTTGGGATGTCGCATCAGCCAGCAAGACTGATCAAATTCTTCGACTCGTGTCAAGCACACTTGCCGACAATGTCGAGAAGAGTCTTTCTCGGATTATTGGTCAAAGCGTCGAAAAACAAGTTTTGCCAACCGTTGTTGACTCAGCATCCGCTGCAGTGGGCAAACAACTTGAAGGTGTGATCTCTACTCACTTCAATCAGAACTTCCCGCGTGAACTCGGTCAGCGTCTACCGAATGCCCTGGCTCGTGCAGTCAAGCAGCCAGAAGTGTTGACTTCAATCTCGGAAGCAGTCGCCAACTCCAGTGCTTCTCGTGTTGAGGGAGAAGTGGCCAAGTTGATACAGAATGTCATTACTCCTTCGGTTCAAGCTGCTATCACTCGTCAATCAGAGGCTGCTACCCGTGATTTTGAGCAGATATTCCAGGCTCAGTCGAAACACTACGAAGCTCAACGCCAGCATGACTCTGCTAAGATCGACCAATTGGTATCCGCAGTCCACAGCTTGAAAGAGACCATTGATGTAATGGCATCGTCTCAGGCTGCTTTGCAGGGTGAGGTGGCAGCGTTACAGAAGCAGTTGGGATCACGACGCGATGGCGTTGCTCCACAGCCTGTTCCTGTTCCTCAGCCCCCGGCACCTGCGCAGCGTTCTCCGGAGGAGCTGGAACTAGCCGACATTGCTCGGTTGGCTTCAGAAGGAAATTTCGAAGAAGCATCTATTAGGGTATGTTATTCTTTGGATGCGATAGATATACTTACTAACATATCTTAGTGGCTACAATCGTCGCAGCAGGCCGATGTGTTTGACAACTTTTTCGTGCGTCTTAATCCTGCTTATCTGTCTACCGTGTCGCCTATTGTGTCACTATCGGTGGGTGTAGCCGTAACCACCGCTCTTTCAACCAACGTTCAAGAGCGTTTGGGCTGGCTCGAGTATGTGCTTCAAAATGTCAATCTGGTGGTACGTTTACAGTCTTATCTTTCTATTTCAATTAATAACTGACATTTTGTTTCAGGATCCGGACATTCGCGAAGTTGCACCCCAGATCATGGACATCTTCATCCAGCGACTTGATGGACTATACAGAACTGTGGTCGAAGCGAATCCACAAGATCCCCTTCTCCGCAAGATTCCACCACTGGTCCGTCGTTCTCGGGATCTTCGTGGTCATTAGAGTGACATTTTGCTTTCGTTGCTGTGTTCTTAGGTTGTTTCAATCGGTGGTTTTGCAATTCAGAATTCTTGTATCATTTTCTTGTAGCATAGTCTTAAAAGGGTCGTGGAGGAGGCAAAAGTTGTTCGAAGGATTATGCTCTCCTGCTCTTCTACTACCATCATAATGCTTGTATACAAGCAACACAACTTTCATGCGCCTGACTATCTAGTATAAGCACATTGCACCCTTAGTCATTGCTATCGACTTCGTTGAACATGTAACACATTGTGCATATTTGGCGTCCCTTGGCAGCTGTTAGGAGTAGCATGTGATTGGTGGGTCATTCCGGAGACTGAGTTCACGCTAAAATTAATTTTGGTGATCTCAACTCTTACAAATCACCACCATCATTTAATTCACGAACATCCTACTCAATTGCTCAATCCAAAAACATCTACTACATATCAGATACAATTAACATCCCTTGGACGGACGATTTTCGATAACGCATTTACAATGGGTTGGGGGTGGTGGTCATCATCCTCTAGCAGCAATAATCAAAATGGGCAGCCACAATCACAACAGCCAGACATTCTACAACAACCATCAATATCATCATCGCAGCCAGAGCCAAAACCCAGGCGGCAATTAACGCGCGAAGAACAAGCCGATGCCGAACTACGCGACTTTCTCAAAAGCCTCGAGTCCTCCGTGACACCTCCCTCACCACCTTCCTCACAACCATCGCAAGCACCATCATCAACAACCACAACTACATCACCAACTTCCCTCGAATCGATACAATCCGAAACCCCTTCCTCCATAGCCCCCGACTCTCTCTACCCGGACACCATGTCCTGCCGCTCCGCCTTCGACTACGCCTTCTTCTGCCAATCCTTCGGCGGGCAATGGGTCAACGTCTACCGCTACGGCGAATTGCGGTCTTGCAGCGAACACTGGGAAAACTTCTGGCTGTGCATGAAAGCGCGCGGCATAAAAGATGACAATACCAGTAAGGAAATGATTAGGAACCATTATCGCAAGAAAGCGATAAAATATAAGACGGGTCCGAGTAGTGAGGATGTTTGGGAGGTTCGGATGGAGCCGTTGAAGGGCGCGTTTTCGGGGGATTTTGAGAAGATGGAGAGGGAGATGAAGCTCGCTGAGGAGCAGCAACAGCAGATGCCGGAGAGAGAAGTCAGTCCTAAATGATGAGCCGTTCAAATGGGAGGGCGTCATCGTTGTATGAATATGTAAATGTATGTATAGCTATAGATTGGACATATACCCATTTCAACTCTTGTATTTGCTGTGCCTAGGTAAAGTTTCGAGGGACTTCGTTCAAAGCGCGTCCCGCAATGCTATTTTAGCATCTGTATTGGGGCCTTGGATTGCGAGCATAGCGATGATACAAGCTACAATAAAGAAAAAATTTAGTATTGAATATTTCATTGATGCTATGACCCTAATACAAAAGAGCTAAAACTATTCACAGCTAGAATGGAAGGAAATCAAAAACATATTGAACAGACCGAAAAGAAAAAACATTCTAACAATAAACGAGAAAACCTCCCTTTCCACTTTCCAATTTATGAAGATCATGAAAAAAGAAACAAAAACAAACAAAAAACGCTGTCATACATCCATACATCACATCATAGAACATGGAGTAGCATAGGTAAGAAAAATAGCCCTTCCCTCTAAAATCTATTCATGTTCAAGAGGAGGGAGGAAGGAGGGGGGAAGGACTTTTGGGTATTTGGTGGATAGATCAGAAGATATACTTCTGGTCTGAGATGTGTAAGCTTTTCTGGTCTAACACGAAGTCTAAGCAGAGACAGCTGCAGCGACTTGAGGAACGGCATCGACAGCTGGGCGACGGACGATACCACCAGTGACGGGAAGGAGAGATCCGGTTCCCATGAGGAAAGTGTCAACCTCACGAGCGGTTTGACGACCTTCGTTGATGCCCCTGTAATACAATTAGTAATCATTCGAAAATAAAAAGCAGATTATATAAACTTACCAAACAATAAGAGACTGTCCACGTCGGCAATCACCAGCAGCAAAAACGCCAGGGATATTGGTGGCATATTGACCAGGAGCAGTCTTGACGTTCTTGCGAGCATCACGCTCAATCTCCTCGCCAAGAAGACGGTCCTCGGGACCCAAGAAACCCATGGACAACATGACCAAGTCAGCAGGGAAGAACTGCTCACTGCCTTCGACGGTCTTCATGTCCCAACCACCAGAGGCACTCTTGGTCCATTCAACACGGACAGTGTTGATACCCTTGACACGACCATTGCCATCATCAACGAACTCCTTAGACATGATGCTGTACTCACGAGGATCCTTGCCCATGTGAGTCTTGACCTCAGTGTGACCATAGTCCACACGGTAAATACGAGGCCACTGAGGCCATGGGTTGTCGCGGGCACGCTCTGGGGGAGGCTGAGGAAGCAACTCGAAGTTGACAACGCTCTTGGCTCCATGACGGACGGATGTACCAATGCAGTCGTTACCGGTATCACCACCACCGATGACAACAACGTGCTTATCCTTGGCGGAGATGTAGGCGCCATCGGCGTGCTCAGAGTCGAGGAGAGACTTGGTGTTCTTGTGCAAGAATTGCATGGCAAAGTGAATACCCTCCAACTCACGTCCAGGAATCTTGAGGTCACGAGCGACGGTAGCACCGGTGGCGATGATCACAGCATCGTTGCTTTGACGAAGAGATGCGAGAGTGACTGCCTCATCAGGACCGACGGCGGTGCTGGTGACGAACTTGACGCCCTCAGCGGCCATAAGGTCAACACGGCGCTGAACAACCTTCTTGTCGAGCTTCATGTTTGGAATACCGTACATAAGAAGACCTCCAACACGGTCGGCGCGCTCATAGACGGTGACGGAGTGACCAGCACGGTTGAGCTGATCAGCGGCGGCAAGACCAGCAGGACCAGATCCAATGATAGCGACGTTCTTGCCAGTGCGGCTAGGAGGAGGGCGAGGAACCATCCAGCCCATCTCGAAACCACGATCAATGATGGCGCACTCAATCGACTTGATACCGACGGGGTCTTCGTTGATGCCGAGCACACAAGCACCCTCACAAGGAGCAGGGCAGACACGACCAGTGAACTCAGGGAAGTTGTTAGTCATCAACAAACGGTTGAGAGCATCCTGCCATTGATTTTGAAACACCAATTCGTTCCACTTGGGAATAATGTTGGAGATAGGGCAACCACTGTCAGACTGACAGAAGGGAACACCGCAGTCCATGCAACGTGCTGATTGGTATTTGAGCTCATCTTCAGTGAGACGAGTCGAAAGTTCGGCCCAGTCGCGAGTACGAGTAGTCGGGTTGCGGTATTTCTCACTGCGGCGGTTGTACTTCATGAAACCGCGGGTCTTGTCGAGAATAAGAGCAGTACGCTTCTTCTCTGCCTTGGAATCGCTCACGCTGTCTTCAATATCAAGCAAATCGGCCTTCTTCTCCTCATGCTTGTGCTCCTTCTTCTCTTCTTCGGGAGCAGGAGTGCTGGGGAGCTTGGGCAAGGTGAATTCAGCCTTCTTGGCAGCCTCGGCCTTGGCAGCTTCTTCAAGCATGACACGCTTATAGTCGGTAGGAAGTACCTTGACGAAGCGGGGGAGGGCACGGTTAAAGTCAAGGAGGATACGGGCAGCGAGCTCGGAGCCAGTGTAGTGGTGGTGATCCTCAATGAGACCGCGGACGAAAGCAATTTCAGCGGGATCTTCCAACCCAGACACCTCAACCATCTCCATGTTGATCTTGGAGTGGAAGTCTTGGTTGACGTCAAGGACGTAAGCAATACCACCAGACATACCAGCAGCAAAGTTACGACCAGTTGAGCCAAGAACAAGAATTCTACCACCAGTCATGTACTCACAACCGTGGTCGCCAACACCCTCAACGACGGCTGTAACACCGGAATTTCGGACAGCGAAACGTTCGGCAGCCACACCACGGAAGTAGCAAGTACCGCTGGTAGCGCCGTAAAGACAGACGTTACCAATGATGATGTTCTCTTCGGCCTTGTAGACGGCATTGCGAGGAGGATAGACGATCAGGCGACCACCTGACAGACCCTTACCAACGTAATCGTTGGCATCACCCTCAAGCTCCAACGTAGCACCAGGAGCAAGGTAGGCACCAAAGGACTGACCAGCAGAACCCTTGATATTGACATGAACGGTGTCTTGAGGTAGACCAACTTCTCCGTAGCGACGGCTGATCTGGTAAGAAAGAGTAGCACCCAAGGCACGGTCAGTGTTTACAACGTCACACTCGACACGACAGGGGAGACCCTTCTCGAGAGCAAGCTCGGACTCGGCAATCAACTTGTTGTCGAGGCGGACGTGCAAGCGGTGGTCCTGCTTGCGGACGTTGTAGGTAGCGACACCGGGACGCAAAGAATGAGCAGGGGTCAGAATGAGAGACAAGTCAATGTTCTCCTGCTTAGCAGAGCGAATGTCGTCGCGGACCTTGAGCAATTCAGCGCGACCAACCATCTCGTTGATTGTGCGGATACCAAGTTTGGCCATGATAGCACGGAGTTCGTTGGCAACGTAGTAGAAGAAGTTGATAACGTGCTCGGGAGTACCCTTGAACTTCTTGCGCAACTCGGGGTCTTGGGTAGCGATACCTACCGGGCATGTGTTGAGATGACATTTCCTAATTCAGATAAGTTAGCCATTATTCACAAATATAGAACAGGAAGGCATCCGCGAACCTCATGAAGATGCATCCCATGGCGATCAAAGGAGTTGTAGCGAAACCCCACTCTTCAGCACCGAGCAAGCAGGCAATAGCCACGTCGCGACCAGTCTTCAATTGACCGTCAGTTTGGACGATAACACGACCACGAAGGTCGTTCAAGACAAGGGTCTGGTGAGTCTCAGCAAGACCCAACTCCCAAGGCAAACCAGCAGCCTTGATACCAGTCCATCGGGAAGCACCAGTACCACCGTCATGACCAGAAATGAGAATATGATCGGCCTTGGCCTTAGCGACACCGGAGGCGACAATGCCGACACCGACCTCAGAGACGAGCTTTACAGACACACGGGCACGAGGGTTGGAGCACTTGAGATCGTAGATAAGTTGCTTCAAATCCTCAATGGAATAAATGTCGTGGTGAGGAGGAGGGGAGATAAGGCCGACACCGGGGGTGGAGTGACGGGTACGGGCAATAGGGCCAGAGACCTTATGTCCAGGAAGTTCACCACCTTCACCAGGCTTAGCACCCTGGGCCATCTTGATCTGGAGCTCATCGGCATCAGCAAGGTAGTTGGATGTAACACCGAAACGACCAGAAGCGATCTGCTTAATGGCGGAGCGCATGGTGTCACCGTTCTCCATGACCTTGCTTCGCTCTGGGTCTTCACCACCTTCACCAGTGTTGGATTTACCACCCAAGCGGTTCATGGCAATGGCCAAAGTGGAGTGAGATTCCATAGAAATAGAACCGTAGGACATGGCACCGGTAACGAAGCGGCGCACAATTTCCGTCCATGGCTCGACCTGGTCAATGGGGATAGCGGTACGTTGCTCGTAGTCGAAATCAAGCAACCCACGGAGAGTACAGTTCTTGATAGCCTCGCGTTCAGAACGAGCATAAGCTTCGTAAGACTTGTCGTTCTTGGTACGAACAGCGTCCTGGATGTTGGCAATACTTGTAGGGTCGTTCACGTGTGGGTCACCACCATCACGCCAGTGGTATTCACCAGACTCGGGGAGACCGGCGATTTCTGTAATGGCGCGAGAAGGATAGCCTCGCTCGTGGAAAGCAAAGGCGTCTTGGGCAATAAGCTCGAAGGTCACACCGCGGATACGGCTAGCAGTACCAGCGAAGCATCGGTCAATTACTGCGTCGTCAATGCCAAGAGCCTCAAAAATCTGAGCACCCTTATAAGACTGCAGGGTAGAGATACCCATCTTGGACATAACCTTGAGGATACCACCATCGCAGGAGGCCTTGTAGTTAAGAAGAACCTGCTCATCGGACAAAGGCTTGCGGATAAGCTTCTCGCGGTTCATCTTGAGAATACATTCCATGGCAAGGTAGGGGCAGATGGCGTCAGCACCATATCCAAGAAGAACACACATGTGGTGGACTTCASGAGCCTCACCAGTGTCGACAACAAGAGCGGCCATAGACCTCCACTTGTTGCGAACCATGTGGTGGTGAACGAGACCAGTGGCCAGCAAAGCAGAAACAGGAACACGGTCTGCAGAGGTTGCTCGGTCGGAAAGAATAAGAACCTTGTCGCCTGCTGTGATAGCCTCAGTAGCAGCGTCGCAGATACGGTCGAGAGCGTCCAAGTATCCCTGGGTACCCTTGGCCTTCTCGAATGTGATGTCAATAAGGCTCACGTTCCAATCGGGATGAACTTTGTTGATGTTCTTGATGGATTCGTATTCGTCCAAGGTGAGGATAGGTGAAGGAAGCATGAGACGGTGGCACTGAGTGGAATCAATCTCTAGCAAGTTACCTTGAGGACCGACGTAGCACTCAAGGGACATGACAATTGCCTCACGAATGGGGTCAATGGGAGGGTTGGTGACCTGTGCGAATAACTGACGGAAGTACTCGTACAGAAGACGAGGCTGTTGAGCCAACACGGCTAAAGGACCATCGTTACCCATGGAACCTAAAGCCTCCTTTGAATCAGCAGCCATAGGAGCCAAGAGCAAGCTGACCTGCTCGAATGAGTATCCGAACGCCTTCAACCTAACATCGTTCTGGAGAGTGGATTCATCAAGTGCGATGCTAAACTCGTGACTCTGTTCCTTAAGACCCTTCTCGACTTGAGGGAGAGTGAGCAATTCCTTGTCCAACCAGGCGCGGAAATCCTGTCGGTGAGCGACGGTCTGCTTCAATTCAGCGTCATCGATAATGCGACCAGCAACAGTATCGACCAACAGCATCTTTCCGGGCTGAAGACGGCCCTTTTGCACGATAGTCTCGGGGTCCAAGCTAATAGTACCAACTTCGGAAGCACAGATGATACGGTCGTCATCGGTCACGTAGAAACGACAAGGACGGAGACCATTTCGGTCGAGGTTAGCACCACAGTAGCGACCGTCCGAGAAGGTGAACAAAGCGGGACCATCCCAAGGCTCCATCTGGCAAGCAGCCCATTCATAGAAGGCAGCTTTGGCGGGGTCCATGGCAGCATTGTTTTGCCAGGCCTCAGGAACCATGAGCATAACGGCTTCCGGGAGGGAGAGAACACCGTTGATCATGAGGAGTTCAAGCACGTTGTCGAAAGCAGCGGAGTCGGAGCCACCATCCTCAACAATAGGGTAGAGAGAATCGAGTTCATCACCAAAGATTTCAGATTTGAGAACACCCTCACGCGCCCTCATCCAGTTTTTGTTACCTCTGAGTGTGTTGATTTCACCATTGTGAGCCGCCCATCGAAGCGGTTGTGCGCGATCCCAAGAGGGGAATGTGTTTGTGGAGAAACGAGAGTGCACGAGGGCAAAGTGACCTTCGTAGTCGACATTGACCAAATCGTGGTAATATTCGTATACTTGAACGGGAGCCAATTGACCCTTGTAGACAATGTTTCGGTTGCTGAGAGAGCATAGGTAGAACCAGTTGGCAAGGCCAAGGATGTGTGTTGCTCGCTTTCGTAGAACGTACAATTGACGCTCAAACTGTCGCTCGTCGAATTGTTCTGGATCTGTGATCTCTGGCTTGTTTCCTTCTCCGTAAGCAGATCGCAGCACAACGAATGGCTGCATAATCATGGGTTCGCGCGACAAAGCAGCCGGTCCAAGCAGGGTGGAGTCGCGAGGGACCTCACGCCAGCCGAGGACGCGAAGACCGAGAGATGTGGCAATGTCTTCGAATGAGGCGATGGAATCCTTCAACGTCTCGTTATCGGGTTTGAAGAAAAGGTTACCGGCGGCATACTGCCCCAGAGGAGGGAGCTCGACTCCGGCATCGCGGGCAAAATTTTTGACGAAGAACTTATGGGGAATACTGGTCATAACACCAGCACCGTCACCGTCGCGCACATCTGAACCGACAGCACCACGATGGGTCATGTTGCACAGCAAACTGCGAGCTATAAACAGTTAGATAGGCCTTTGAATGATAGTCGAATATAAAACATACCATCGATAACGATCTTGTGGCTCGGCTTACCCTTAATGTGGCTGTACGATAGTCAGTCGCTGTTAGATCGACACAATGAAAAGAAAATACTCACGCAGCAAAGCCTACACCACAAGCATCCTTTTCAAGTTCAGGGTTGTAAAGACCCTGTTTGGCAGGAAGAGCATCAGCCCAACCAAATCCATTTTCCGCCTTATACTCCGTATACTCCTGAGGAGCCTGCTCGTCAATTAATTCATTTCCGTAAACTTCCTCCAAGAGACCCATTCTTCCGCCGGTGGCCGACAGAGGAATGCGTGTCAGTGTGGGAGAAAAAAAGTGGTCGATGATGGGAGATCGCTGGTGATTTGTTCCTTCTTCGAAAATATTCAGAACAAATTCGTCGATAAAAATTTTGGAAGTCGTGAAAATGAGAGGAACTTTTGTGTGGTCGCTCTCTTTTTTTGTCTTTCTCTGCGAAAGAGCGATAGCGGAAGAGGAGCGGGGTGAATGCCGATAGTTGTCGTCACGACGACTGGGGGTGGGTCAGCAACTGTTCGCAGCGAGGACACTACTTTTTTGAGGAGTATGATAGCAAATCAACCCAGCGTCTGGTGTTTTTGTGGAAGGAGTGAGAAAGTGAGGAGAAAGAGAAGAAGAGGAGGGAAGAAGTGGGAGAAGGAAAAAATAATAAATAATGGTGAAGGAGGGGCAGGCAGGTGTTAGTCGGCTGAATTGGTAAAGCGAGGAAGGGAAGGCAGGAAGGCAGGGCAGGGCAAGCAAAGATGGGGAGGAGCGGCCGGAAATACATTACTTACGGTAAACTTACAGTACGGATTACTAGCGGCTTGTTTCCGAGTACGTATTGTATTGCCAATCTTCAAATCACAATGACTCGATCGATGATTTGTAACCAGCAGTGTAGAGAAAACTATAAAGAGGAGAGAAATAGAATACAGAATTGTGGGGAGAGATGATATTTTTTTGGTCAGGTCGGAGGATCGTGGGACTGCGAATCGTGGCAAATATTCTTGGGATCGAGAACATTATTTGGCTTACAATTGCTGCGACATGTTTGGCCAGAATGGAGGTATTGTAAGAATAATACGGGCCCCGGGAGCGTATGCTTGGTCTCTGTTTCGGGCGGAATGGATTGTACGTGGCATGTAATTTATTATATTTTTCATTATGTATTCTCATTATCGTTCGCAAGGCTTGGCCTGACTGCGTGTTCGGAGGTGCTCCTTGCCCCGTTTTCGTCTACCTTGTTACTTACTGCAGTCGTTAACTTACAACTTAAAAAACCTCGTGTCAAACACAAAGCAGAAGTCAATTGATCTTATTTGCTCCTAATAATCATCGCAGTGACATATAATCGACATCAGCAGATGTTGACCCGATGAAATCATGTCTGCACGACTTCTGCAGATAAAGCAGATAAGCACGCACGGGCCAATCATGGGCGCTCTAATTGCATGACAAGGCTTGCTGCTGGCCGACATGGCGCCCCACTCTCCATTCCCATGTACATATGGTACGGTAAGCCCAAAGTATTGGTATGTGTTTCCCGCTGACCGTATTACCGTAAGAAATGGAGGCCGCCGACCGGAGGCCTCCCTGGCGTCCGGCCACTCACAGAGCTGCTTACGCCAGCTTTGACGCGAATTGATTTGCTGTTGCCATGTCGGACTGTAGGCCTCCGGAGCGGAAATTT
Organism: Talaromyces amestolkiae; assembly: GCF_001896365.1. NCBI lineage: Eukaryota > Fungi > Ascomycota > Eurotiomycetes > Eurotiales > Trichocomaceae > Talaromyces > Talaromyces amestolkiae. The sequence goes on along the minus strand of NW_024468048.1, from coordinate 698,536 downwards.
CGCCAATACTTTTTCCCGTAATGCCATACAGTCAATATTCCTAATGAGTGTGAAGGTAAAAGTTGGGCAATTTACAGACAAAGTAAATATCAATTAATGATGAAATAGATGAATGTTTTGAGTCTCGTTTTTAAGCTGCTCATTACTTGTAGTGTGCTTGCTGTGTAGCAGCTGGTCGCTCTGCAGTTACAGTCGGCCGAGTCATTTCCTGAATGGCCGAAGAATATACGACACGCTCCGCCGTGCATTCTCTAGCCTGGGCCAGGAAGTAAATTAGCATTGACAACATGTAACTTCAACATACTGTGACAGTAGCCACCGGTCGCTGTGGACAGTGACTCACCATGAAGGTCATGTACCTTGCTAATGCCAGCTAAGCAAATCGTTACCTACCCCGCTCACAGGTACCTTCCATGACCTACTCGACATATTCCATAACCTCAAAATAGAGACTGCGATCGACAATTGAGTCGCTCTACGATAAATAATGATCGTTCCAAGACTTTAGTAGAATCGCAGAAGAGTAAGTATATGAACATCAACACCGTTTGCAGATGCCGAGCTTCGAGTCCGTTCCGGAACAGGTAAGACGCCCTGCTTCGCTGAGCGGGGGCCCAATGACCGGAGCCGTGCTGTTCTTAGGGCCCGTACCGGCGCCGGAGGAATAGGTTACCGTATCAACTCAATTACATTACAGCATGCAGAATACAGTACATGTACCTAGTGGTTATGCACTGATGGGAGAAACGAGTATGCGTCGGACTCTCCCGAATTTACGTATTTTTATTACAACCGTGCCTGCCGCCATTAAAGCGACCTCTTACTTCGCGAGCAAGAAGCGAACAGCCTTGCTAGAATTACTACAGTAGAAAGATGTAATCGAACCTGAAGAAAGAACATACAAATAATAAAAGAAAGAAAACAAAAGTCAATGATCATTACTATCCACTTCGAGTATACATTTCCCAGGCTCAAGCCTTCCACACTTCAACACAACAAATCAAATCGCACCAAATCGGGAACTCAAACTCAAGTCGAAACCAAAGCACAAAAAAAAAAAAAAAGAAAAGAGAAAAAGGACGTGCATGCAGCTAACCGAAGCACTGACCCCAAAGAGCTTACAAACTGGAAAATTCCTCAGAGGGCTATTGGCTGATGGTCGGAGAGCTTTGCATACTTTCCATACAGTTTAGAGGCTAGTACGGATGTGGGTTGGGTTCTCGGATGGGTTGGACGGAGAACGGAGGGTGCCCCGGCATGAAGGCACGGATGTACCCCACGCTGGCCTCCTGCATGCTGTAGCGGAATATGTACGTAGCTGTACGCTGGACACGAGACAGCAGATCGCGATGTACGTATACACAGGCCTTGTGTATTTATATGATAAAGCTTGGGAGATAATCGTGTATGATGTAAGTAAGAATTTCTGGCTTTCATCTAGTACGTAGCTCTTCTTTTTGCATTCACCTGGAATATCCAAGATCAGGGCGTGACTCGTAAGATCTGGCGCTATACCGAGTATGGAATCCTATGCCGAGCTTTCGATTTTCACGTGCTGAGGCACATACACCTCAAATTTGTTCTTGCTCATCCAATTCCTCCCTTGTAGCTGCATGCTTTGAGACTTTCGGCAGAGAGATTGAATACAATGAATCGAAATATCTTCAATGCTTTCGCAGAACACTTTTGCGCAATTACTCGCCTCGCTCAGATTGACTCGGAGTACGGAGCATTCCGTTACTTGTGTACACTGTATCAGATCCGTACTAAACATCGTATTGGACAGTGGATACAGCCGACATCGGCTAAGCGGGAGCCTCAATAGTGTATATACTAATTTCCTCGCTTATTGGCTGGGCACTTGGAATAAGAATTATCAAATTGGAACGGTCATGGAAAATAATCCATAACCTTGAAGTTTAACACGAGCTTATCTTCCCGCTAGTCGCATGTAGGTAAGGTTGAATTCAATAAATCGGTTTGGGTTACCCGTAGGGATTTAAGGGAAGTCCTAGGTCGGTATGGCTTTTGCCTTGGCAGGTTTGAAGGTGGTCTTTGCTTTTGAACCGATTTGAAGATTTCGAGATGGATAGAGATAGAATGTTAGTCAATTGAAATGATATCATTGACAATCTGATGTAGGTCTAAGGAGGATCGTCGAAGACAGGCAACGCACTACGAAACATTTCTCTAAGGTGGTGTGAACACAATTCAACCAACAATATTTCATACCTTCTCCGTCTATGTCTACACAGTACCACCGTTCCATCCATCTCATCTTATACACAACCCCGTTGCGTGGCAGGTCCCATCCGGAGTAAACAGCATAAGTCCGGCAAAAACTCCCCACCTTTGCCGTAACTCCATACGACAGGAATACGGAGAAGCATACGAATCTTCTCATACGTACATACAGACAAACAGCAGTTTGGAAACCGGAAAAAGCAAAGAAAGGATACGATGACACGCAGCTTCATTTAATGCATAATCATATGCAACCCCGCTTCATCTACGTAGCCGTGCTACTAGCTACAAGGAATTCTACCTAGCTATCCATGCTAGATAATGTATGAATCTCTAGAATACGTACGGATGAATTTATTGAAAAAGGTAATAGGATCCTGGCCTGGAATTGAATTCTTCCGCATACGATCTTCGAGTACACATACCAAAGTAAACAACTAAGGAAAATTACTGATATTACATACATGTTACCATACACGAAACATAAAATGATGAAGGAAATGATCACATGATACCGGAAACCTCTTGGCAGTAACAGCACCCGAATTTCCCCGACGCTCCGTCCTCTTTATTTTTTGCTTTTACTGCAAAATGCGAAGAAAACCAAAACTCCTTGGCAGGCCGGCAGCTTCGCCGGAAACGCAAAAGCAGGAAAAGCTAGTGAAGCTCACCGAAAGACCCTTTTAGCGCAAGTACGGGCACTGTTTGACTCATTTGAAATTGGCTGTTGTCTTTTTCGGGAGGATTCGGGACCTCCACTCCAAGGCACAGTGCACTCCAAGGCAATATGCAGTGGCCAATTCGTCGTTTGATTGAGCGTGGGAATTGCTTGTCCGCTGCGAAAATCGGAGGCGATTCCTCCCCCTCTTTCTCGGGATTCTGTTTCTCCTAGGGTTTTTTTGGTTTCTGTATGGATAGTGTGCATGTACATGTAACAGGAGGAGTTCATTTTCCGTCTTTTCCTCGATGCGATGCGACCCGACGCGTCGACATGCAACATGGTCTCTCCGGCCAATCATAGGTCACGAATTTGTACATAGTAGACAGCTTCCAACTTGCTTGGGCCAATGCTTAGCAAGAGCGAAGCGAATAGCAATTCTTTCATATACTATTTAGAGCCTTGGACTAGACTTATATCGTTCTACCACGAGCTCAGGAGTTCAGGATTTCAAATACGAACGGATGTAGGCCGGTAGGTCACAAACCCGGCCGAAATAGGCAATTTGGTAGGCTCGTTCTCGAAGCACCATTTCCTGATTCGGCGTTTCTATTCGGCGGTACTTCCAATGTGGAGATCAAAAGGGCCTTGCTTTACCTTGGATATGTCCAGTGTTTACAGATAGGTGTGAGAAATGCCTAGGTAGTATTTCTCAAAATTTAGTTTTCCTACATGTAAGTTATATACATATATATGCATATTAGGATCGATGTATATGGCACGTTGACGTAGGACTGTTTGTACGAAGGAAAGATATATTGCTTGACTATATGATCTGACTAATATCTACACTAGCTATAGGAAGCCCTTACTATTTATCAAGCTGTAACAATACACGAGGCTCAGCCTTTATTTATTTGTGTCTTCCTTCAATGACACAATCCTATTTAAGACTTTGTAATCGGCCGTGCTGTCTCGGTCTAGACAAAAATATGCCACTCGCATCCCCTGGAATCGAACAGTCTCTGGAGTTGCCTGGGAATCCGTTGCCATTTCTTCACTCTTAGTTTTCGGCCAAGGGGCCTTTTGAGTGATCTCGTGGAGACCAATGTCAATCATTGCACCGGGGAATGTTTCTTCCGACTGAGGATTTATGACGGAAAGAAAGCCATCCGGGTGCGTATCCGGATTGTCGCAGGTGAACAGAGGATTGTGGACACGAACGCAGGCCTTAACAGGGCTATTCAGCGACGGGCAATCCGATACCCAGTGAATATAGCTGTAGCAGTGTCAGTGATGACAAGAAAGGATCCGAGGCAAGAGATTTCTACTAACGCTTTGGGCCTTTTAAACTTGGTACCTTCCGCAGGCTTATCGTATTGAGCGTGCACCAATGTGACAAGTCCGCTATCTGGGTCCGTCTCGAAACTGGTTGCAGTTATGGGAAATGGTACTTTGAGCAAACCGACGGATGTGCCTGGAGCAAGCCGGAAGAAATCCTTGCTGGGCGTCTCGCGGAAGTCGCTTCGATCGATATATACCGTTCGAGTGAATGGAACTTGGTGTGTCTGGCTAGTTCAGTATGAGGCGATAAGAGCTGACATTGCTTGAATTGAACATACTCCAAATTCCGGATCTTTAGAGTACGGCAGTTCCACCATTTCCAGATAATTTTCAGGAAGATCATCGATCACAATGCGAATTGGATCAAGTACGACCATCAAGCGCGGAACAGTTACTTCTAGATACTGCCGAACAGACTGTTCAAACTTCTTGATTTCAATCGTTGTTGTAGCTTTGGAGACCCCAAGCTTGCTGACGAACGATAGGATGGCTCCTGGTGGAATACCACGACGCCGAAGAGCAATCAGTGTGTACAAACGGGGGTCATCCCAGTCACGAACATGCCCCTTCGAAATCAAGTCCATGATTTTTCGTTTAGACAGCACAGTGCCAGACAAATTGAGTCGGCCATATCTTTCAATAACAGTTAGTTACGACGACGAATAGATCAATCTCCCTGTGATTTGAGGGTGAGAAGACGTCAAGGTACGAGGCAACTTACTCTCGCTGCATGGGTCTATAAACACCAAGCGTGTCACATAGCCAATTGTAGGAAACTCTCGACGTCTCAAACTCAGTCGTGCATAGGGAGTGGGTAATACCCTCTAAGCTATCTGCCAGACAATGAGTAAAGTCGTATGTTGGATAAATTTTCCATTTGTCTCCAGTACGATAGTGAACTCCAGCTGTATGGTCTGGATTTTCGTCTTCAACGTGCTCTTCTGCGTTGCTAGACTTTGATGGTTGAATCACACGATAGGCAGTCAAATCCCACATTTGGGGGTTATTAGACGTCAAATCCTGCTTCATGCGAAGCAAAGCTTCTTGAGGACCATATTCGCCGTCGCGCATTGCCCTGAACTCTGTGAGCGACTCATCGGTTGGACGATTCCTATGCCCACAAGCGTAGCGGGGAGTGGCACCTTTACCACCACCGCGTTGCTGGGCAATTTCACTTTCTGGAGGTTGAATATCGCACTAGTAAGTGAGGAAGTGAATGATAAGCGGACGATAGTTAACATACTGGAGCAATGGCAAACATAAGCGGCATCTCGACGGATCAAGTCCTCGGCAAGCTCATAGAGGGTATCAAAATAGTCACTTGAATATGTAATCTTGACAGGGCTAAAGCCTAGCCATCTAACCATATCTTCAATAGCTGTAAAGTACTTCTTCTCCTCCTTAGCAGGATTGGTATCATCGTAGCGTAAATAACAGTCTCCACCATGATGTTCCGCGAAGCCAAAATTGATTGCAATGGCTTTGCTATGTCCTAAATGAAGGAAACCATTTGGCTCTGGGGGGAAACGAGTGACGATCCTCTCAACCCCAGCAGACCCTAGGGGCTTCTCCTTGTACACCTCTGCAAGAAATCCGGAGGTAGAAATTGACTCCGTGGGTTGAGACATACTCTCTTGGGGGTTTGTTGGTAGGCTGGCTTTTGGCGTCGAAGGCGCCTCTGCTTTCGCCTGTTGAATGTTACTATTAAGGGGTTGTCGTTGATGGAATGTCACATATTCGCCACGTTACTTACTTTGGGAGCTGCCATCTCGTATAGAACTGTTGAAGTGTAGATGATGACGTTGGAGAAAGTTGAGAGTTACTTTTCGTTATCTTATGCGGATTCGAATGACTCATGAGTAGCTCCTAGTCTATGGACTTGTCACGAACATCACGTGCTGGTCACTGTAAGTGCACAATAAGTACATAATTTGACCCCCACGAAGTTGTATTTTAATTGATCGAATCTCAGACTTTAGAAATAAAATCTATAGTCCCAAAACAGATTTGCCAAACTCGATCATTTTACCTTAGAGTGTGTGAGAACCAACCACGGTAAAAGAAAACCTTAGATTGTCGACTTATTATAGCATACATTATCCATAAAGGTTGATCATATTCGACCCCAGATATTCTGCCTGTTGCATTAACCGATATGCCCAAGGCGTTTACTACTCTGATATTTGAGTACGTATCGTTGGAAAATCCCAAGTGTTGCTCAGGAGTTGTTGGAACTTACCTAGGCAACTAAAGAATGGTATGTACATCTTTTTAGTTCCCATAGTCGGAATGGTGTAGTAGTTGCGTTGATATATCATTCGCACATGGGCAGGCTCATATGCAGTACCTCTCCGGAGTCTACAAATACCAAGGTCAGCCTCGCATGTCACAGAAAGTTTTCATACATACCACTTAGCGAAGGATGATCCCACAATGCTGACGCCATTACTTCCCGTATAATTCAGGTTCCCCATAATCACTCCAGTGTTACTACCCACCGATCCAATGCTCACATCTCCCTGATGTACCGTGTGGTGCTGCACTCAGACCACCAGATCAGCAGCTGATTCACGAGGAGTAGTCAGGTAATATGAGGGAGAAAAGCTAATCATACTTGCTTCAGGCGTCCACGGCCTGGTTCCTCAGCAGCAGCACTCTCCTGGCCCCTCTGCTGCAACGGAATAATGCCCAACAACTCCTTCGCATACGCAGCAGCAGTTGCAGCGGCGTACGCCTGCCAACGTTTGCTCTTATGCGAATCGGCATAATCACAAATACCCCTCACAACCAAGCAAGGAAACTGATCCATCAGTCCAGCAGCTTCCATCTCAAAACACAGTACGTCCTCCAGCTGGCGTGAAATGTTATCTCTCGTCACCGCATCACGCATAACCTGGTTGCCCGACGCAATCAATCCATAATGCACCCGTGGAGCAGAAGAGCTCCGCCGTAACCTGGGAACGAGATAACTGCTCTCGCATTTGAGATGACATTCTTCCGATCTTGTTCCAACATGCGAGTACAGAGGTTCAAAGAGAAAATCATACTGCGACCCAGGGGACGCAAAAGCCGGAAATCGCGCTTGCATCTGAGCCAAAGTTACAGAAATATCCGACTTACTGAGGAAATGGTTAGATTCGAGTGTCGCCAGCGCGGATAAGAGTTCCGCTGGAGGTTTATTTAGACATCCTGTGCGTTGAAAAACGCCGTCTGTTAGTGTCTTTCCGTAGTCGTATTGGATGACACCACCGCTGTTGCCGGTGGGTTTGCTGACTACTATATCTCCTAGTCGTATGTCGGTGGTGCTGGGATGGGGGACACCGCCGGCGATGCCGACCATTAGGCTGTAGCGGAGGTTTTTGAAGGTGGAGGTGATGTTGCTGGCGACAATGGCCGCGGAGGTAGTGCCGTATATGCCAAAGGGGAGGCAGGCAATGGCAACATTGTGGCCGTGAATGGCGCCCAGGGTGTAAATGTTGTGGTCATTGGGGCTGGCGGGCAGTCGGGGATGCAGCTCGTCGAGGGCTGCTTTGGCGGCGGCCATCTCCAGGGGAAGGGCACAAATCCATCCGATGGTATAGTCGGAGTACGTGAGGGTCATATTGCAGACATGTAAATGGGTGGTCCGGGTAGGGAATACTGTTCATTCACAGCGAGATGGTGAGGGGTTGTCTATACATACATTTACCAGCTGACGTAGTGGGGGCTGTTTATTGATAACCTCTTTTGATGTACAGTGGTCTGCAAATACATATTCGTAGGCTTTTTAAAGTATGTGTTCTATTCATATTATAGTTATAGTTACAAGGTAGAGCTTTCTAGATACTCTCTCGCCAACTGGTCCACCAAATCGATGTTGAAATCCTCCGCCTCGATTTCAGGATCCTCATCCTGCACTTCTACAATCCGAGGAACCTGACTACGCACCATATTCTCATCAATAGATGTGAGGGGTGCGTGCACTCGTAATTCTATATTACGAACGAAGGCTTCAGCAGACACAGTGTTCTGGGCGACTTCTGGCATAGAAACAACCTGCACTTCCTCCTTTTGTGAGGAGATCTGACTCTGGACACCGTCAGCTCTGTCCATCATTGAAAATTCCTCGTGATACAGATATTGATGCTGGGACTGTGGTTCTCTGGAATTGTCGTATCCTAAATGTTTCTGTTTAGCATGTAAACTTGATGTCGAGTCACGAAACTACTGACCAACAACTTCCGCTCGCGTGCTGGTTACATTGCCCATGGCGAGTCCACTATTCTTTTCCATTTTGAGATTTGTATGTCCTTGGCGAATGAGCGATATCTGCTCCTTTTCTTCTTCCTCCGGGGATGACACTCCTTCTTCCCATATTCTGTGCTCCGAGTATTGGCTTGCTAGCGCAGCCCAGAGCTTCTGTGATGGAATGAGGGGAGATGAAACGTGTTCAACGGGTTTGGCGCTGCTGTGCGAGGCGTTGGAATCATGATGCTGCTCATCAGATAATAAAATACCGTGGTTTTCTGCCACGGTATAAGCATTGTATTTTGCCCCCCAGGGTTCTCTCCCGTATAACTTACCATCGTTGTGTTCGACATCCCTGGCCCTTTCATGTCGAGCGCTGGATGATCCATACCCAGAATCAGTACCGACGGAACGTTGCATATTGCTGTCTCTCTTTAACAGAGGAGTCTTATCTGTTAATGTTGGCATATCCTACTTCGGGAGGGAAACTTACAACATAAGCCTCTCCCTGTCTGCGGCTGAGGCCCATCACATTCCGCGAAAGCTCAATTTCGACTTGCGGCCTTACATTTCGCAAAGTCGAGGGTGAAGAATTGTTCTGAGATCTAGGACTCACAAAACCACTCGGCGTCACATTGCCCATGGTCGGTGTTCCTTGATGGATCCGAGAAGAAGACGCACGCCGGTGGCCACTGTGCCTGCCCTCAAACACCCTTTCATCCCCGTCCCGACGATAACCGGCAGGCGATCGGCTTCTGACCTTTCGTTCGGACTTTACTGATTGTAATGATTGCCGTCGCTGATGGTACAACGAAGACGCGTATGCAGAAAAATCTGGAGCGTGGATATCCCGCAGTGATGAAGCAAACGGCACCGGCATTAATGGAACTGCTAATAGCTTGGGGGTATATTGGTGTGATCGGCCCCGAGAATTGAGAAGTCCTCTCATTGACAGAATCGGTGTATAATAATCTTGCGTAGACTTTTCCTCTTGTGCAGTAGTAGGTCTCGCACTGGCCATCCAATGGTAGATAATCCCAATCGGGAAAGCGACTATAGAGAGCAAAATTTCTGTTCTTAGATGGTACGCATACATTGTGACAATGAATATGAAAACACCCAACAATATCAGAGGCGTCCATAACTTGCGATTAGTATTTGCATGCCCGCGGCTTTGAAACCAGTGCAGCGAGGATGTAGACTCTCGACGGCGGTCGAGGAAACGGTCCAGACATTTTAGCAAAGTCGCCAAATCATTGTTTTGGGGATCGAGACGCATGGCCTCCTTAGCATTCTCCAAAGCGCATCCTAAGTCCTGCAGTTGTCCGGTGCGGTGGTATCGCTGCGTCAGAACATGGGCGGAGTTGATCAGACAAGTCACCCGATCGACGGTCTCGTTTGTCGCACATTCGAGAGCCTTGGCAAATGACACAACGGAGTTATCCATGTCATCTCCCTGGCTAGCAAGACAGTATTGTGTCCACAGGTATGCGCCCAAGTTATTGAAGGAGATCATGGGAGTGGTTCCGGCGCATCGGGTCGCGATATCGATCGACTTTTGTGTAATCGATATTGCCTCTTGCAGGTCTCGGAAATCACCCCGACAATTGTATAGACTGGCGCGAATGGCTCCTAGAGTGCCTAAAACTGCCGCTTGGTGGGAACTCTCCTGTGAAACCGATTCCAACGCCCGAAATCCATAATCCAACGCCTGTTGCAAGTCATCCTCGCAGCCGCTAGATCGGTAGCGTCGCCAGAGCTCATTCGCAAGGTTACCCAGCAGGATGGCTGTGAGGGGATGGTCCGCGGATGAGATGCTGAGTGCAAGTTTCGTGGCCCAGATCGCCTCGTCGAGGTCGAGTTTTCGCTTCGTTCTATGATGTCGCTCGGCGTGGATTTCGCCAAGACAGGCAAATATCATCACCAGATTGGGCTTGTAACCCGACTGGAGCGACTCCATGCTCGTAAATAGCTTCCTACATGGCGATGAACATGGGAAATTTAGTCAACAGCGCTTTATCTTCGAAGTGTTCTTGGAGAGGACCTGTCAGGCAATTATTTTTAGCGCAAGGCTGAACACTTTCCCCTCTCAGCCCCCACGAATCATACTATTGGTTAATGTTAGTCGCTGCGCGCTGCTGCTCGAAATACGTAGAAATCGCATCCTCTTATCATCATTAGTCCCAGCCTTTTCTGTCTTTCCTTGAACTGTGGGAATCATGGCCCGATTACAAGTGATCGAAGATAACCCCTGGGAAGAAGAATGGCGGAAGCGAGACAAGGAAGAGGAAGACAATGATGAAGAAGAAGAACTAGAAAACATCAAATCGAGCCACCATAACACCGGTATCCTGCCGAGCCGCAGTATCCCCATGCGGGAGACCCGGACTCAGAAAGGGCTTTCGCTGATATTCGGTAAAGTCGACCGCCAGATTGAACTGCTAGATAAGCAGGTCAACACTGTTCAGGCCGAGCTATTACAGGCCCGCACTCTAGTGATGGCCGTGAGAAGCACGGTCGCCAATCTCAATAAGCCTGAAGCCAGCAATCTCCTCGAAGAAGATGCCTTCACGAATTACCTACGCATCGCAGACCGATTAAAGGCAATCTCCAACAACATATTCATGATCATACCCGATCACGGACGCCAAATTGTTCGCACCCAAAAAGCTTATACCTATAATCCAGGGTTCGTTTATAGCAACTCTGAGCTAGACGAACCGGATCCTGAGCCTAGTATTGACATCGACGAGTGGACGGCTCGCGAAACCTATCTATATGGTTACAAGTTCGATAACATGCTCTTCGAATCTGCTTTCAATGAGAGCAGCTCCTCCGAATCTGTGTCCAGTGACTTTGCACCAGATCTGAATGTTTCCCCGCCCCTCCCGCGATCACCGACGAGAGAATGGTATGCTCCGAATCGAGCGAGATGGATACGTCGGCCATCGCCATCGCTACGCGTGGGTTATGAGAGAAGACGACAACCCATCTTGCGAAACCGTCACACCGTTCATTTTGCGCGAACACCCCGTAGTAGAGTCAGCAGCGCCTTCTCAAGCAGGGACATGTACGATAGTCCGTCCGACTCATCTAGCATGAATTACTGGCAAAGAGAGAATTTCAGTCGTCCATCTCGGCGGTACCCTTATTATCCATCGAAGGGAAGGGTGGTGCCAGAGACAAGGAGGTCCCATCGATCTTCGTTTATTCCCTCTACAAAAGTGGAATTTGAACCTCAACACTGGCAGGTAAATGAGAGTAGCCAGATACCCTTGGAGGAGCCATCGGTTCTGTCCGCAATGCCCAAGGTTTTGGAATCGACAAGGAGAGCAGTGAGAGCAGCAAGTAGAAGCCGTCACCCGTTATCTTATCGCTCTGAATCGACCGAACAATATGAAATTGAACCTCGAGAAGGATGGGTAGAAGAAGAAATTGAGATACCCCCGGAGGAGCCACGGCTTGTATCCGTGGATACCCAGGAGAGACAGCAGGTATTCAGCCTTGAAAGAACCCTGGAGGAGCCACGGCTTATATCCGTGGATCCCAAGAAGAAACGGCAGGCATTCAGCCTTGAAGCGACCCAGGAGAAGCCACGGGTTGTATCCGTTGGCCCCAAGGAGACACAGCGGGCATTCAGTCTCGAAGCGATATTGCACGAGGAGCGGACCTTACTCCTAGAAAAACTCTACAAAGTGCAAGAGCAACTAGAAGCTACACAACGTAGACCAATAGTCAAGTCTCTAATAAGCGCTAGGGACGATATCAAGGGCAGTGTTCCTAAGGAGAAATTCTGGACCCGACTGAGATCCAAATTCGTAGACCACAGCAAGCAACAGGATGGACATGATCTAGCAGCATAGAACCAAACCCATGAAAATTTTTATGTAGTTATTCATTTCCTAAATATAGCTTAAACATACATTTGAAGAGTATAGCTATGAATAATTACCTAGCGATACTTTCTTTACCTATACACTAGATGTGAAAATGTGTGGGTAGACATGTATTAACAAAAATCCATCTCTAACACCCTCTGTCTACTTGAGATCAATCATGTATCGAATGGCATCTCGACCCTAGCATTAGAGACTGGCACCCCGTAGCACCTGGTAGCGTATGAAGATCTAGACTGGGTAGTGACCCCTAGGCCAAAAAACCAACTATCACCAACACTTCCCCTTTTACCTTTCTATTTGAGGCTACATATATAATTAGCGGCATATAATTTCATTGGCCATCATGTGGATTTACAGCTTACCAGTGCCACTCATGTTGTGAAATCCACAATATTACCATGCGACCAAAAACGAGACCCCTTAATGGGTAGTTATTTAGTCGTCATACATGTCTTCTACATATGCAACCTTTCTTGAACTGTTTAATGCATCATCGAGTCTTTTCAAGGTCGCCTGGGCCTCGCCCACCAGTCTGCGACGTGCATTGCGAGTAGACTCATTATCTATTTCAATGCAATCGGCGTTCAGAAGCACCTGAGACATAATAGTCTCGCTCAATTTCGTATGCTGGGATTCGCGTGTTTTTTGATCGTCTGGAGTATAACGAACATATAAGTCACAAAGTGGTAGTAGGTATTTCCGGAAGTACGAGTAGAGCACTTCAACTTGTTCGCGGGAAGTTTTGAAATGTTTGATATTTGGCGCTTGGGGGGGCATGGAAGTACGGTCTGCTCGCACTGTTCGCACTTGCTTTACTACTTTTTTCTTGGCTCTGCTTTCTCGTTGTGTTGGGACGATATGGTCCGAGCGCATTCTGGGGCTTTCATAGGTGAAATCTTTTGGATACCTGTCAGATGATGCCTGACTATTGGTTTCTCCATAATAGCTCGTTGGTGGTGAAGGTACCTCCACCTCCACATCGGACTCGGCAGGCCGATTGATAACTCGCGCGGTTTGTGCTTCAGCTGAATGACCATTGATATACCTCCGTGCGGAAATCTCGAGAAGATTCCGTAATTCCCCAGAAAGGTTTGCAGCTTTTTCTTTAGCAGATTTTAGATGATCCTTCGATGCGGCATCTTGTTTGTGCTCTAGACTAGATATATACCTTTGAAGCCGACGCAATCTTCTCTCTAATGCGGAGGCTTCTGATTCAGATTCAGGTGAGGCTTGTATAATCTCTCGCGGGATATCCTCTCGCGGAATAACCTCTCGCTGAATAACCGCTCGCTGAATAACCTCTCGCGGAATAACCTCTCGCGGGATATCCTCTGCATCTGTTTCATCCAGCGTGGCGGGKGACAGACTCTGATTGGCAGCCGGGATATTGTGCCAGGGGAGAACTGCGGAAATGTTCTTCGTTTCTAATCTCGGATTTCAGTAAGATGCCCTTAAACGATTAGTAGAGATATATGTACCAAATTTATCACCATAGTGACGACTCAAATGACCTGAAAAAGTACATTAGTTGTGTGCTCCATCTCGGTTTCTCTTTCGGGCTATAAATCTCACCGACAACGTGTGCTTCCTCACTGTAGATGTTTCCCATGGCATTGCCCTCATTTTTGTTTATGTCGTTTGAAGTATTCCCTTGGGCCACGGAGTCGAATGCCGAGGATTCTTTTTCAAGCTGTGTAGGAGATACACGACTGTGGACCTTTTGATCAATGAACTCTTTCCCTAAGGTACTATGTGAATCCTCGATGGGTGGTCTATCTTCAACTGAAGAAACATCAACTATAAGCTCAGCTCTGCCTACGAAAGAATCATGATATACTTGCCTTGTTTAGTGGAATCCATTATGTTATCTTCTCCGTCACTAGGTAGGACCGCCTCAGTCACTGCTTGTTTGGATGGATGCCCAACAGAAGTAGGCACCGTCTCTGAAATTGTCTCTTGTTGCTCAAAACATTCTATAAATTTCACGGGATACGCAATGTCCTATTCTAGGTTAGCGGGGACCTGAGATTCCTGGGAAAGATATCATTACGGTCTCAGGAACATCTTCAGTCGTAGATACTCGTCTTGTAAGAATATTTGGTCCATCTCCTGATATGTCATCAAAGTGATTAAAGACTTTCCCTTCTTCAGACACGGATCGCAGCGTTCCTGAGTGTTCATTGTCGCTTAGAGAGTTATTCACATCATCCCAGATCTTTGAATCGGCGATATCGTAAAGACCAGGACTCTTGGACTTTGACGTATACCGTTTAAATGCCGAAAAAGTATCAGGAGCCGGAGACCGATCTCTAGCCCAATTTTCCTGTACTTCATCATATTTGGACTGCAATCGCGTAGCATGTATTGGTTTCTGTTTACGCGATATATCCAGCTTATACGGTTCCTCTTCTGACCTTGGAAAGATAAGAGTAGGGCAGATATCAATCCACGGAGTAGGAAAAAGTGTTGGCGTGAAACCGGTACTGTTATATGGCAGCAAGAATTTCTCCTGGACCCAAGTCGAAATTAAATAAAGTAAATAACGAGACTTATCCCTGTTGGTAATTTGCTGATAGTATTGCTGAAAAGCCCAGTTGGACACAATGCCGCCAAAGAACACAACAAGTGGGTAGAATGCCATCGGCAAAAAGACGAATACCGTAGTCGATATGAACAGAAAGAAATAGAATGTCAGAGACTTTGGGTAATACGACTGCGACATCTCTATCCCTTGATCCATTTGCGGGGCCCTCAAAGTGTGTTGTTCAATTGCCAGACCACCTAACTGACTAAGAAGAGTGTCGAGCTTTGAGTCTTCTGACGAAATCTCAGTGACTATGCGAAGCTCAAATAATGCGTTGGTCAGGCTATCTAAGTTTCCCGTAGCTTTATATTGCCTCAGTAATAGACTTGCAAGGGTCAAGCCTACTCCAGCCGATAGGGTTGGATGATTTGACAGACTAACTTCAGTCGCTTCCAGCGCACTAGTAACGGCGTCATTGAGATCTTCCCTTCTTCCAGTAATTTCATAGCGCTTTGCCAGGACACAGGAGAGATTGTTCAACACGACAGCCCGAAACGTGCCATTGTCAGAAAGGCTTCGAACCTGAGTCGCAATGTATAGACTGGAGATGGCCTCCTCTAGATCAAGAGTCCTTCCCGAACGGTCATACTGGCTGGTTAATATGGTACCGAGGGTAGCAAGAACTTGAGCCTGATTTGCGTCACAGTCTGACAAACACTCCAGAGCCCATGTTGCCAATTGCCGGGCCTCATTCAGTCCGGTATTTTTCCTCGTTGATCTGAAATGTTCCAGTAACAGTGCAGCCAAATTACCCAATGCTGGTCCCAATATAGCCGACTGGGTATCTTTAGTGAGAGCTATTGCCGAGCGCATGTTTGAGATTGCATTTTCAAGGTCATGAGCGTCTCTCGTTTCCATATATCGATGCGCGTCGAGCCTTCCCCGGCTGGCGAACAAGTCTGCCAAGTCGGGGTCGACTGGAGTTCGCGGACTTGAGCGCATTTCTCTGGCTGGTCAGCATAATTTCAGCATACTTACAGCCTAAAGCAGATGATTGTAACAGAACACGATATGTCAGACTGTCAAAACTTAGAAGAGGGACGTCGAACGAGGCTGAGTTTGTCTCGTCAATCAGCATAACACCTTTCCTTTTTCGAGCTAGATAACCCTAAGAAAAGGCCTTACCCGAATCATGCGCCCGGAGATAGCTAACCCTAATATTTCAGAGCCCTGCTTAAGTCCGCTAAGTCCGTGATATTCCGGGGATAATGACGAGAATCTCTCTGCTATTGACGAACAACATGCCCTAATAACAATAAGTTCACTTACTGACAAGGGTCCTTACTCCTTCGAGTCTTAGGGCGATCTTTATTCCAGGGAGCCTCAAGCCCCAAGGTCGCTAGAGATGGCTAGTCTGATGTTTAACTCGAATAAAGTCCTCTAAAATCCGATCGGATAAGCTCCGTTGTATGCAAACTCCTCGAGCTTACTTTCTAGGAGAATATGAAATCACTTTTGCTTTATGTCCTTATTTTGGTAAAGGGTTGATTTTCAATCGTCATGAGAGATGTGCTTGCTATGTTTTTATCATGGGTATAAAGCCATGGATCCAGGGACACCGAAGCAGCCCTTGGAATTTGGTTAGCAATAACACAAATTGATATACAGGTATCAACCGAGAACAAGAAATATGAGTGATCTCTTGCGTGATACACTTTTTGGCCAAACCGTCCGTCTTCTCTCAGGAAGGACGCTCCTAACATTCCCCGATGAACAGAATCCGGATTTGTGGAAAGCATTTGTTCCGGAAGGCAAGCACTATGACGGTACACCGAGAAGCAATATTGGGATTGATCAAGATGGAGAGCATCCAGCCAATGCTGTGAATACTGCGCAAGCATCGTCCTCAGAAGAACAGCACTCTACATACCGTGATCCCGTGACCAATGACGAAAAAGATGGAGAGGTCATGTTGGTGGATTGGTATGATTCAAATGACCAAGAGGTTCATCCAATCACCATCACATTCACTGAAGTCAGATGGCTGATAGACTATAGAACCCCCAGAACTGGTCAAAAAGCCGCAAGTTGCTAGTGACCTTCCAAATATGTATCCTCAACTTTGGAATCTATATTGGTAGTTCTATCTACACACCCGGAGAGCAAGACATAATGGGAGAGTTTGGTGTCAGCGAGGTTGTGGCTACACTAGGTCTTTCGCTCTTCGTACTGTATGTATACAACCATAGCCTCATGAACGATATGTATAACCGCATACTAACCATTAGTGAACAGAGGCTACGGCCTAGGACCGATGCTCTTCTCCCCCATGTCCGAGATACCAACAATAGGTCGCAGCAGAATCTACTTTTGGACACTATTCGTCTTCGTACTTCTTCAGCTACCGACCGGATACGCAGTGAACATGGCCATGTTGCTCGTCTTTCGATTCCTTACCGGATTCTTCGGCGGGCCCGTCCTAGCTACAGGTGGCGCTACCATCATAGACATGTATCCGCCGGTCGAAGTTCCATATTGGATCGGCATATATGGTGCATCAGGGGTTTTGGGGCCAGTGCTTGGACCGCTTGTGGGTGGTTTTGCGGCACAGGCAAAGGGGTGGCGCTGGCCTATTTGGGAACTTACCTGGTTGTGTGCGGTTGTGTTGGTTGTGCTCTTCTTTCTCATGCCTGAGACGAGTGCAGCCAATATATTGTATCGTAGGGCGAAAAGGTTGAGGAAACAGACCGGCAAACCGACGCTCAAAAGCCAATCCGAGATTGATGCCGCGGAGGTATCGCTCAGAGATCATCTAGTTGTACTCAGCAGGGCTTTTACAATGACTTTCTCTGAGCCAGTCATTTTCTTTGTCGACTTATATTGTGCCCTGCTGTACGGAGTGCTGTACATATGGTTTGAGTCGTTCCCCCTAGTCTTTGGAGACATATACGGGTTCAACATAGGAGAACAAGGGCTAGCATTCCTAGGTATATTCGTGGGCGGCCTCATTACAGTGCCCTGCTACCTTTTCTGGGTCCGTAACTACCTGATGGTGCGATTGGCAGACGGTCATTTCAAACCAGAGGTCATCCTACCGCCAACATTCTTTGGAGCAGTCGCTTTACCGGTTTGTTTGTTCTGGTACGGCTGGACATCGCGCGAGAGCATCCATTGGATAGTCCCCCTAGTCGGATCTGGGTGCTTTACCATCAGCATTATTACATTATTTATGCCGGTGCTGAGTTATCTCGGTATGTCATACCCTCGCTATGCGGCATCGGTACTTGCAGGGAACACTCTGTTCAGGGCTTCCTGTGGCGTGGTGTTTCCGCTTTTTGTAAGTCACTCACAGACAATTTTCCCGCTCATCAGACGCTTCATCCTGACAGATTCGTTTAGGCACGAGCTTTATTTCACAATCTTGGTATCGGTCCCGGAAACTCCCTGCTTGGAGGGCTCTCCATAGTGTTTCTTCCAATCCCTTTCATCCTTTTCTACGTGAGTTAGATCCTTTCCTAGAAATAATTATGCGTCCATTAACATAGAAGCGTAATAGTACGGTGAAAAGATTCGACATCACAGTAAGAATGCGACGCGCATGTAAATAAAGCAGGATTACAAAGTGAAACGGCGGGACATCCCTCGCGATAGAGTTCGAGAAAGGAGGCAATTGAGGGAATTTTGTATGATAGAGACTTGTAATATCGAAACTGAGCTTGTCCAAGCTTTTACAAGAGTGGAGAAATTTCCTCTGGTAGTTTGCAGTTCACGATGCATCTAGTAGAAGAATACAGGTAGAATGGCTGCTTGTCCATGAAAGCGTAGGGTCAAGGATAAGGAGGAGGGATCAGACACTAGCCCGAGATAGGCAAGTAACTCGGTCCAAGTGTCGACGTCATACGGCTAACCCGCGAATCTTGATCTTCTTTTATTTCATCACATTCGTGCAAGGTGCCAGGATAGCTATTCTAGATCTCTATCGATGACTGTATAGCATGATGCGGCTGCCAGCCATTATCCGGCCTCAGTGTCGTCGCCATCAACAGTTTGGTGGTTTTGTTCGTCCGGCAATCTACAAAAATGCCGCGGCTGGAAGATGTGTAACAGCTGCGTTGATACGACACAACTCGACAGCGACAGCAACAGCGACAGCAACGACAAAGATATCGACGAATGACTCAATTGTCGATACCCTAGAACAAGGACACATATCTGTAGGGCCCGATGAGGAGCTTTTATTCATCAATAGTAGGACCACACTGCCCCGCCAACTTTTTGCGATTCAAGTTGTGCTGGAAAGTCTGCTAACAACAGATAATTAACATAGACATACTTCCACTCAGACTCCAATGGCTTTACAGATTACTTTGGTTTGGAGACTCTTACGCCGTCGACCAAGTTTTGAAACGCGTCGACAAACCCTCCTACGCTGCGGCAGATCACTGGGCCGTCGTGAAACGCGCATTACCGCCAGACCTACACATCAACATCAAACAAGTCATACCCCGACTTAGCGAAGGAGGCTTATTTATCAAATACTCACTTTCCGATGGCGAGAAAAGGACAAAGGGGGAGGTTGCAGCTGCGGTCGATGAATTCCTAAAGAAAAATCCTATTCGCCCATGGTTCAATCCCTTAGATCGTGTCGGTGTAGGACGCGTTCTGGGTAAGCCATGGATAGAAGATATGTACCACTTCCCCAGCCCGAAGCTGAAAGTCGAATTCCTTCCGCCGTCATCGGATAGTTCTCCGGCGGAGTTGACGCCAGAGGCTTTGTACTCTCTCTTCCGCAGATATGGTAAGATCAAAAGTATCGATCGACAGCCGTCCGACTCCAAGGTTCTGCCAAAATATGCAATGGTGGAGTTTACAAGAGCAAAGTATGCTATTCTTGCTCGGAGCTGCACTCATGGAGTCAATTTACCGGAAACAGTCAGCGGTGATGGTGTTGGAGGATCTGTCCTGAGGATAACCTACGAACGCAAAATCAAAGCCCATTGGATCCGAGATTGGCTCTTCAATCACCCCCGTATTGTGATACCTGCTATCGCAGCACTCATTGCAGGTATTACAGTCATCATATTTGATCCAATTCGTACATTCTTTATCAAGATGAAAGTGAAATACCTATTCAATGGGGACGACAAGGCTCTGTGGTCATGGATTCGAAACGAGGTTCGCCGAGCCAACTTTTTATCGTCGTTTAAGAAACGCAACGAGAAGAACGTGCTCCAAGCTTTGTCGGATGATCGAAAAGAAGAGATCAGTCAATTACAGTCATGGTTGGATGAGAATGGAAACACATTCATCGTCGTTCAAGGTCCTCACGGATCCGGCAAGAGAGAGATTGTCATCGATCAAGCTCTAAAAGATCGAAAACATAAACTGATTATTGATTGCAAGCAAATTCAGGATGCAAGAGGCGATGCATCTACAATTTCTGTTGCGGCTCAGCAAGTCGGTTACCGACCGATATTCTCCTGGATGAATAGTTTCAGCAGTTTCATCGATTTGGCCGCTCAGGGAATCATTGGCACCAAAGCCGGATTTTCCGAGACGCTAGACTCCCAGCTTAGCAAGATATGGACGAATACTGCCACGGCTTTGAGGCAGATTGCACTTGAGAATAAAAAGAAGGACGGCAGTAACATGTCGGATGACGATTATCTCGAGGCGCATCCCGAGAAGAGACCGGTGGTTGTTATCGACAATTTCCTACACGGCGGTCGCGAGAGCAATATTGTAGATGATAAATTGGCAGAATGGGCTGCGGCGTTAGTCACTGGTAACATCGCACATGTCATCTTTCTCACTCCAGATACATCATATTCGAAGACGCTGGGTAAAGCACTACCCAGTCAAGTCTTCCGCTCGGTATCATTGGGCGATTGCTCATTAGAAGTCGGCAGGAACTTTATCCTTCGGTACTTGCAACATCGCAATGAAGATGGTGACAAGGAGGTTGACGAGAGCAATCCTGAAAAGAACGCACCGCCACAGGGACTGGAAGATCTGGACAGATGTATTGAGCTTGTCGGTGGTCGACTAACCGATTTGGAATTTATGGCTCATCGAATCAAGTCTGGCGAGAGCCCAAAGAGTGAGTATTCCATTTCACATTGGTTTCCTATCAAGAACATGAATAACATATGACAGGCGCCGTCAAACACATAATCGAACAAGCCGCCACCGAAATCGTAAAAGCCTACGTCCTCGAACCCAACACAACCCACGCCACCGACACCCCAACATGGTCCCGTGAACAAGCCTGGTATCTTATCAAGACCATCGCCGAAAACAAAAACGGCACCGTCCCTTACAGCCACATCATGGTCTCCGACCTCTTCAATGACGCAGACGGAGAACGCACTTTATCCGCCTTAGAGCAGAAAGAACTCATTACCGTGAGCACTGTAAACGGTCGTCCAGCAACAATCAGACCCGGTCGACCAATCTACCACGCTGCGTTTAAGTTTCTCACTCAGGACGATATACTGCGCAACAGACTCGATCTTGGTATTGCGCGCGAAATGATTAAGAGAGAGAATGAGAAGATTGCAAAGTATGAGAATGAGTTGCATCTCATGGGCGATCCGGAGAAGTACCCAATGACTGTGGGTTGGAGGTTGCGGTCGGTAGCAGACAGTTTGCGGGATGCGAATTCGAAGTTGCAGCAGTATGAGAGCGAGAAAAAGAGGCTGGKGAAGTTTTTGAAGACGGCAGAGTAGGTTAGCAATACTTGGAAGGATGTTTTGTACATATAGCAGGAGGCATCATTTGATATTTTGACAATCTCTGATTTGTATAAACACTTTTTGATTCTTATATATATCTAGGTAGCTAACAAGATTTGGATAAATAAAGAAAGCTAAATCATTAATAAATAAGAGTACTGTAAGAAAAGAAGGAAATGAATTGACACAGGAAAAGGACCTTGTATCTGTTGCGGAGAGAAGACATGCGTCTTTCAAAATTTTCTGTTCACAACAATCTCGATGGCTGAACTTCTATGCCCTTGACATCGCCAGATTCTGTAGGAAATGTCCCATTCAACCGTCTGGAAAACGGCCCCTTTTCGTCATCACAAGGCGAAATGATATTCGACGAGGACGAAGGCGAAATCGCCTCGCTATCATACTGTCCTGAGGATGAAGAAGTCTCCAAACTCTTGAAACGACTCAGCTGTAGATCACTACCGGATAAATCCTTCTCGCCATCCGCCTGTTGATGTTGTTGCTGCAGCTGTATACAACTCTCCGTGGCATGTTCTTTCGCCATTCGAGCGGCCGAAGCCTCCCTATTGTGCAAGTTGCGAACCACAAAGCACATGACAATAAATAGAACAGACATTGCGGATACGGTGACGTAGCCTTTGAAGTATCGTGGTGCGTCGATTTGTTGCCAGACCAGTAAGGGGAGCCAGATTTGGAGGAGGTATGCGATTTCGTTCATGGCGGCGATTGTGATGGCGCGTTCTTCGCTGTCGTTGCCGCAGACTTCGTTGGCCCAGCTGGTTACACGTTGTTAGTCTCAAGGAATGACTAATGGGTTGGTGGTTTATGGACTCACGCCATGCAAAGCCCACTTAAGCCAAAGGATGCTCCTGCTGAGATGAAGCATGTCCACTTCCACCAGGTCGGAATATCCCAAATGGCTAATGACACATAGCAGATAATACTTACGAGCTATGTTGCAGAATGTCAGTGGCCGTTAAACACAGATTGACATTACTTCTAACTTACACCGCCAAATACAAGAGGTGGCCAACGTCTGCCTCGTAGTACCGTATCGGATAGCCCTATAGGCCGTCAGCAATATGAGCGTGCAAGGTCGGTTGGGGTCATACAAGCATATAATATAGTCATAAGTATCTGTACCCCCGACGTAGTTGTCGGGTAGTTGTTGATTTGCGGAATCGAGTAACGAGGATTCGTCGAATGGCGTAGATATCTATAACAGTGAGTACAAAAATGGAACAAAAGGGCTGTCTGACATACTGCTGAAAGATTGGTTGCATGTTTGCTATGCCGTTGTTATAAGCTCTACCACCTGGGTTAGTAAAAGACCCAAGTATTCATTCAGCATGGCGAATCGCCGACTTACACGTATAGAAGAGACAAAAGGTATATATGCCATGAGGTAAAGATCCTCTTCAGTTTCTCCTTCGTGTACTTGGACCGGGGCTTTCGACCCTCCATATGCATTCGCAATTGTGCGAGTTTGATTTCCTATTTGTAGTCAGTATGAGGAAAATACCGATCTAGAAGACAGCGCACCTCCTCCTTGAGATACCACGACTTTGTAATTTCAGGCACATCCGGTAGTATAAAGTATCCCATAATAGCCATCGGTAATGAAAGGGAGCCATTAATGATAAAAGCCCTACACGAAGTTGGTTAATTCAGTTCAGTCCTCAAGATCTATTTGACGAACCATTGCCATCCTCTATAACCCCCAATACCACCTAGCTTATATACTCCGCCCATAATGTATCCCGAGGCCATTTGTCCCATGGCACTGCAGATTTGAAATATACAAGCTCTCTTCCCGAGTTCGTCACTACGGTACCATGAACCGAGCGAGTGTTGTAAGCCAGGATAATACCCGCTTTCACAGAGGCCTTTCTTGATCAGCCGTTGCAAATCCGAAAGAAGTGATATTAGTCTTACCGATGAGTAACCGGATTATGTAGAATTGATATGCTTGGTTGCATCTTGATAATGAGAGAGTAAGAACGGCCCAACAGACCTGTACACATGAATAATTAGTCCGTTGTCTTGTTATCAGTCGACTCTCGTGTTTCGTACCTCAAGGCTCGGTATCCAGTATCGTGGCCGCGTCCGACTGAGTATAATATTGCTTGGAATCTGCCCCAGCATATATCCCAAGGCCCAAGCTGTTTGCATATAGTTCAGCTGGTTCTGGTATAGTTTCAAATCCTCCTGCCTGAAATCAATCGCGATTAGCCAGAGAACTCCGCTCAATATCGCGACAATTGGCACATACATTCCAGAAACAAAGGCATTGTTGATGTTATATTGGTCGACGCTTTTGACAAAGTATCCTAGTTGCTCATATATCAGTATCAATGCACGCGACTTTAGAATCTCCAGATGTTCTTACCAACTGCTCCAAAGGAAATGAGTGCTGTGTCGAGTTTCGTCAGCAGTCGCCTTTCTGCTAGAGGCTTGTCGAACGTGTCCCATAGGTAGCTGACAAATCTTGGCTTCTTTGACTCTTCTCGTCTGACAATTTGTTCCTTGATATCTTCGGCGGACATCCTGGAAAGGAGTCAATTCGCCCAATATGGGCCTGAAATATGTCTAGAATTCTTTGTCTTATGATGATTTGGTGGAAAAAAAGAGAGAATAGACTTCAAATGTAGTTGAAAGAAGGGATCAAGAATAAATTTCATGACCTGTTGGAAGTTGAATTTTGCTGCTTTACATTGGTTGCAAAGAGATTTGGGCGAAACTTTCTCAGCAAAAACCCATACCCAGAGTAGGTAGACGCCATATACACCCCTTCAAATAAGACGAAAGGGCAGGAGGGATACATCATTCTCAGAAGCAAGCCTTCGAATCTCCATCAAGGACGTAAGCTAGATTGGCTAAGGTGTTTGAATGTCCATTGGCCAATGTTGCACAGTAAGGATATCATCGGGCCGGAAGTATATGAAGTCAGTGCATTGACTCTGCATTCCTAAGAGTGAGGCAGCTCATATCCAGAATTAGAACATTCCAAGTGATACAAAAGTATGATATCAATGCTAGAGTGGATTAGCAATCGAAGAGCTCCATCATTGAAGTTCTCGTTCTAACTTGGTAATAAATAGGAAAATTTCAAGTTTTGGATTATAAGCAAGTACAAAATCAGAAAGATGAATCAACACTGTAGAAGACTGATGTTGAGTGAAGAGGTTGGGATGGAAGGACCCATAGTGCCGTCATGGAAATTGACAGCGAGTAGTAGTGACTGTCCCTAACCCGTAGACTGTACCCATTTTCTTCTCTATCTATATTATTCTAGGATCTTGCTTGTATGGTGGAGTATAATGACGTTTCTTCATTTGGAGATTCTTTCAACTTTGGCAGCTTGTTCAGGGGTAGTATGTACGTAAGAATGGGCCCTTTTCAATCCCTTTGATCATTATACGTCCCTACTATATTTCGGAAAAGTCCTCCGCTAACTGATCGTCTCTGTATTTCACTAATCGGTCTCATCACCTTATTGACCCCTTGACTGCAGTGATCGACTGTTGGGGTTGGCAGCATTCCACATTCCACGGACACAACGCCGGCCCCGTTTTTCACTGCTGTACAACCTTCATTTGTCCAAATTTCAGCTTGCTGGTTGTACCAGGTATTTTTGCATCGTCCGTGCTATAGCTCTATTTGACTCCTTTAATCCGACGCGTGGATGGTGTAACCAAAGCGCGTGACACCTTTTCCTGTGATCACTTGTCGTTTGCTTGATTCGTACACGATATCGTTTCAAACCAGTCCTTATGATAAAATGAGCTTTTGCAGAACAACATGCTTCTGAAAATATGCTGAAGAAGGTTGATTTTTGATGTCTCTGAACAAATTACATAAAAGATCATTTCTCACACGATTTGACTGTGTAATTGCAACTTATGTACCACACCAAGGCGATGGGACTCTTCCAATTGATGCCCTTTCGATGCATTGCCTTCATAAGAAAAAGGAAAATCATCTCCCTCAACGAGCACATCATATGTGTATTTATTTGCGAGCTCTTACAATCGCAGGCTTCAGTACATTATACCTCGGCCTCAGCTGCGTATTTGATCTTCCCTCCCATCCAGCCAACTGGTACAATTGACGCATCGTACTGCCTAAATCCGACTATGAGCCATGATGCAACGTATCTAAAACACTGTATAACGTGGGCACTCACCTTAGAACTGATCCATTTCCTACAGTACCTGCATTTCACGGTACGTTTAATGACCACATCTTCCGAAAAATAGGTATACACCTGCCCAACAGCATAGAGCGTCAGGCCTATACCGACGAAGCTGATGAATTTATTCAAAAAAGCTCTGCATAATCCCATTGTCAGCCTAAAAAAGAAAAGAAAACAACGAAACATGCAGAGATTGCGACATGTTCGTTACATATGACTTACCCATAAGCCATAACCAGCGCGCCATCGTCCCGGGCCTGCTCCAGGGTATTGTATCCATCCGGGCCCCAGTCAGGATAATGTTTTCCCTTCCTCAAAACCGCAAATTTATCATCTAGATTTCGGTGCAGAAAGGGCAGCAGACTTATGATTGGCAGGAATAGGTCGGATACAAAGGAGTTGACAACCTTGGTAAATGCTGCTGCTATGCTATATGTACGTGTTAGCTCTAGCTTGTATGCTTGTGACTTGAAGTAGCTGATAGGTACATTAAACCAATGGCAACTTCGAGCACGTTGTCACGGAGCGCAAAGTCCCAGAACCCGTCCCAGGCTTCCTTGAAGCGACCGCGGACGCGGGTGACGATGTTGTCTTCTTGGTCTGGGAGACGAGGCATGCTGCTATGAAGATACGATGATCTTATCTGTTTAATGGCCAAAAGCCAAAAGCACTTGAAGACAACGATGAAAAGTTGTTGTTTCTTTTTAATCTTTCGCTTATGAGCTCATTGAAGTCTTACGTCATGATCATCGACTTTGAACTCCTGAGCCAATAAGAACCCACCTTACGAAGCCCTAACATCTCCTATTTAGTCAAATTTGAACTCTCTCTGAGATCTTCACGAGTAGCTGTACTCAAGGAGGACTATCACACGATTATCTGTGCCTAAGTCTAGTCATGAATATCCCAAGGAGAAATCTTGTAGTTTGATCATACAGGAGAGAACGTATCAAGCTTCGGTGCTTCCTGCCCTTGGTACATGTAATCAACTTCTCTGTATTCGCGCCAGAATACAACATCATCCAAGTACGCAGAATATCCTCAAACTCAATATCAATCACTATCTCGCTCTCGTCGCCAATGATCGAATTCCCCTTCTTACACCCCTCAATGAATATAGCGCGCACTTCGTATAGGTGCTCAATCCAGTCGATGTTGATGAAGCCAAGGATCTTGAGGACCATAGTGATGATTTTCTGATGGCAGAAAGGCAGGTTAAATGACACTCAGTATCACGGGAGGGGGACATACGTAGGAGTTCTTCAAGCTGACTATATTGTCGTCTTTGTCGTACTTTGCAATGGTGCCACTGAGCGGACAGCGTCAGCCAAATATGTCATCATAAAGCTTCATATAAAAACAGTCGATGGAAATCTTACCATGCAGCTACACAGCCATATTTGGCCATTCTGGTCAACATAAAGTCTAAAATCTCTCCGCCGACATTGTTTCGATCATCGTCAGTTTCAATAAACTTGCCCGCAAGTTGAAAGGCTTACCATAATAGATCTTCACGAAGTCCAAAATGGCAAGTGGTACGAACAGGACTCGTTGGGCAGCAGCGTCCGGAATGACCATTTGGAACAGTTCAAAAAGGTCCCTGAGTTAGATTCGTTTCTCCGGATTAGAGTGAAAGTTGCTGATATGAGGTGAAATTGACGGAGGACATGGGAAGTACAATTTGTCGGCGGATTGATGATGAGCATGTCGGGGTGGCTCCATTGTGAATAGCTTGGAGCCATTTGAATAGATAGCTTCGAGACGGTCAAATGACCATAGAAAAGGAGTACGAGTAATGGCGAGTCGTGTATATGTATTTATTAGATTTCCGTCTCGTCGAGGAATGGAAGTGATCAACAGTTACTCCATCCTTGGGAACGCCCATCTCTCTAGGCAGTAATGGTCATATGCGAGATGTCTACGCGAAGATTCTGTCTCCAATACTAAGGGACCGACTCTCCCCTAATTCTATTAGTAAAGCATATACTACGACAAGCAGCAAGGCTGATTGTGGATAGGTAGTTTACGACCCCGATGACGATGACGCTGGTGCTTGATCGGGGATATAATGATCTCATCATACAGAGGAATCCGGCAGGGAGATGGGGGGATCCGAGTGATCTGCGACACGTTGTTACTTTTGGCTAGTCCTGCGAGTGATTTTGTGTCTGGGGCGAGTGTTGTCGTGGAGGGTGTTATGCTTGGGTTGTTGATTTATTGATTAATTAATATGTCTATATTTTGCTGTTCAATCAACCTAGATATATTCAATGATATTTGTATATGCAAAGCATTTGTACAGTAACGCTCAATGTAGACAAAACAGAATGAGAGCCGGCAATAGTCTAGAGTCTAGCACGAAGCGCTTTTGCGAGTCCGGAGGGACCGTCGTAGATTTGTTGCTCGACTATTCTCGAGTTGATCTGCAAGTTGTCAGCACCTTGCTCAAGTAAGGTCGTATGAACAGAGAAGCTTACGTATTCAGGGCCAAGATCTGAAATCTTCTCGACGCCCAGTAATTGCATGCACGTCTTGGTCTCATCCGCCAGAACTATAAATGTCAGCTTCCATTTTCTATCGCAGGGACAGGTGCGATCTTACTTTCCAACGTCCTGTGAACACCCTCAATACCTCCAGCACCAAGTCCCCACAACGCTGGTCGACCGATACCCACGGCCCTGGCACCCAGACACAACGCCTTCACTACATCAGTGCCTCGTCGAATACCGCCATCAACAAGTACCTCAATCTTATCAAACACTTCAGGACAGTACTTGCGGATTTCGAGCAGGGTATGCACAGCTGGCGGCGCAGTATCAAGTGCACGGCCACCGTGATTCGACAGTATAATACCTCTCACCTGCGGAGCATACAACGACGCAATATACGCATCTTCATGCGTCTGTAATCCCTTCAGAATAATAGGCAGACTGGTAGTCTTTGTAAGCCACTGCAAAGTCTCCTTCCAGGTAAGATCATAAGCCGTGCCAGCGAACAATTGCTTGCCCACGCCACCGCCTCCATCCTTGGGCACGGGTGTTCCGTCCGGTAGCGTGTCTGATTTTTCTTCTGCAACTTTGCCAGAAGGAACGGGCAACTTTTTGGCCGTGTTGTCGGTGCGCATGTCATCCTCTCGTTTACCGGGCACCGGCGCATCGAGGGTCAAGATGATGCACTTGATAGCTTTGAGTTTTTCGATTCGCGCAATCATCGCTTCACTCTTCTTTCGTTCCACCTGGACATATAGCTGCCATCCAAAGACTTGATCGGGCGCGGCATTCTCAACGATTTGTTCAGGCGACATGGACGCGTTGTTGGAAATCATCTGCATAGCGCCAAATTCGCGACAAGCCGCGGCAATACCTGCTTCACCAGCTGGATGCGCCAACCGAGCCATTGCCGCTGGCGATATGTAGATCGGCAGACCGACTTTATGCCCCATGATCGTCGTCGACAAATCGCATTTGCCAACATCGATAAACACGCGAGGTCGCAGAAAGATGGAACGGTACACTTCGCGGTTGAAGTTTTTGCTAATCAAATCATCTCCAGCTGAGTAGTAATATCCCCATGCCTTGCGGCTAACCTGTTTTGTGGCTACTTGTTCGATTTCGTCGAGGTTGAAGAGTGTTTCCATGGATGGTGGGCCCTGGTCTTCTTCTGATGATTGTTGTTGTGCATCTGCGGTGGGTTTGGGGAGCGTTTTTGGATCGACGGTTCCGAGAAGAGCTTCGGGTTTCAGGTTTTCTTCCAATGTGCCCGGGGGGTGGATGGGATCGTATTCTTCGGTGGCATCGGTACCGGCTAATCTAAGAATAACCTTGACTCCGCCGGGGTGGCTGGACATGAAGTCGGTGACCTGTGTTGTCAGCTCTATCCCAATTGCTTCAGAGGATTGTTGGCGCATACATCATAGACCTTTCCGTAGAGAATCACCCAGCAACTCTCGGGCGTATTGTGTTTCGCGACTGTTGATTTTGTCAGAGGACAACAAATGCGGGGAACATTCTCAAGACAAGAACATACCTTCAGCCGCATCAAATACTTTGGCCATTGCGAGTGTATTCCTGTGAACACAATATTGACAGTATCAGCAGAAGTATCAGTGTCTCAATTGCAATGGTATGTCGTGAAAAGAACAAAAGAAAGATAAGAGAGGTGCGTTCGGAGGTCTCGCCGAACTTAATAGATTAACTACCCCAACTTTCAATCGGCGGCGCGGTGATTGGTGGATAAACCCTAGACTGTCGGTTTTCGGGTCAATAGCCGACGACATGACCTACCTGTTATTTGTGGTCGACAATGAGACGGTCTGAGATTAATGGATATGTAAGGCAATTGATGTATACTCACCTAGGTAAGTAACTTGGGTACTTGGTGATCTATCAGGGACAAAGATAGCACTTGAAATAAACATTCTCACACGACATGAAGAAGTGAACACCAGAAGAGAATGAAAACCATGTCAATTGATACAATCTGCCTTACTGCTTCACGAGACTTCTCTCAATTTTGCAAGCCTAGTCAGACTTGGATTTTGCATCTTAATCACCATATCCTACCCAAAAAATCAGCAACCCAACATCCAAATTGACATGCCAACGACGAGCATGTTATGCATAGGACTTACAACGACCCATTCCGGAAACCAATCCACCAAAACCCTCACTTCCCTTGCAAACCTGCCTCTAAAGACCAATCCATTTTTGTTTTTGCCTAATATATCATCCATCACTGCCTCCGCAAAGCTTTCCCCAGACTGGCCCTTGGGTTTGATTGATCCCGTCGCCCAGCCGGCTATATCATCCTGTATAGGCACATAATACGAGTTTTGCGGGAGTTCGAACGCGATAGTGCGAGCGTCGAAGTTGGTATCCACGCCGCCGACCTGGAGACATAAAACACTCACGCCAAAGGGCGAGAGTTCGTGCCTTAGCGTTTCCGAGAGAACTGTAAGCGCTGCTTTGGAGGAGGCGTATACCGCTTCCCACCACCAGCCCCCATTAGTCAACCAAGATATAAAAAGCTAGAAAAAAGAGGATAGAGTAGGGGTAAAATACAATTCCAAGGTATATGCACCAAACCCCCAATTGAGCCTACATTCACAATCCTCCCCTTTCGCTCAATGATCATATCCGCAAAGGTCTGGATTATCCGCACTACACCCCAAATGTTGACATCATACACTCTCTGCGCAGAAGCTATGTCTGCGTCGAGTAAGGGCATTGAATACGGAAGTCCGGCATTGTTGATCAAAATGTCTAACCCATGGCCGCTGGCGCGAATGGAGGTGGATGCTTCAGCTACCGACGAAGGGGAGGAGACGTCTAGCGCGAGGATAGTCACGTTAGAACGTGCGCAGAGCTCGACAGGGATTTTGGAAGTGTCGCGTGATGTTGCGAAGATGCGGTGGTTTTCTTTTTGTGCTGAGAGGCAAAGGGCGAGAAAGGCCCCGATGCCGTTAGCTGAGCAGCCTGTTATGAGGATTGATTTTGACATCTTTTTTTTTTCTCAAATATAAGTCAGTCGAAAGATATCTCATTCGAATTTCAGATCATTGAGGAGAGAGAATGTGGAAATTGTTCGACTTATATCTTGGTTGATGGATCATGGCTGATGGCTGACATGTTAGGGCAAGTAGTCAGGGTAAATGGCTAACGTCAGCCATTCCGAGGTGCACTGAGCCTCTTTCGCGACGTGTGCGGTGTATCTACACATTTATCGGGCCACTACTTAAATATTCTCCGAATTATTCAACCAACTAAGTTAGTCATAGAGCTTAAACATGTATAGTCAATCTGGTGGATAGTTCATCTACTTGTCCTTCGCACCACACGCGGATACCTATTTTACAATTGAACACAGCAGGATAAATTAGACCGTACATTTCATTATTATAAGTCATATTAATGCATTGCATATCTAATAAATTTCCATCCTGTCCTTCGTTCAGACTTGGGCCATTACGTCTTTGGTCGAATAACACAAAAAGAAAAAACCAAGGACACGCTAGCCAGCCAGCCTTGATGGGGTTCAGGGATGAGGTATATAAACATACACGGACAAACGAGTATTAAGTAAGGGTTTTCTATACATGAAGAAGCACATTGCAATGGTACTTCGTTTATACTAATGGACGCTTCGTATCTTGAGCTCCGCGACGGACAACGTCCTCAATGCGCCACCGGGGAGGTACGGTTGTGGCGTTGGGGTTGTTGAGGCGCTGTTGTTGCCGTTGGTAGTATTCCTTTTCCATTTCAGGGCTGAGTCCATCGGCGGGTGGGAGGGCACCACCGGCGATGCCGGTGGAGAATTTGAGTTGAAGGACGTTGCCGATTTCATCGCATGCAGTGAGCAGGCGGTCCAAGTCTTCTTTGTTGTGGGCCGCCGACACACAGAATCGCGCACGGGAGGAAACCAATGGTGTTGCGGGATAGCCGACAATGACCACGGAGATTTTGCGTTTGAGCATTTCGTGAGAGAATGCGGGCATCTTGGCTGGGTTGAAGAGGAGAACAGGGATAATCGGCGAATCGTCGTGTCCATAAACAATAAATCCAAGTCGCTTCAGACCAAGTCGGAGATACCGTGAGTTGAAAGCCAATCGTTGCAATCTCTCTTCTCCCTGTCCTGGGCAGATATCTCCATTGATGAGGCGGAGAGATGTCAGAATCTGTGTGAGAATTGGAGGCGTGGGTGCTTCTCCAAAGATAACGCCTGCATTATAAGCCCGGAGAGCATCAATCATTGCCTTGTCAGCTGCAATATAACCGCCGTTGGCACCGAATGATTTGGTGAGTGTTCCCATCAAAATATCAACATCCTTGGTGTCAACTCCGAAGTAGTCGCATACGCCGCGTCCATGGGGGCCGACAGCACCAATGGAATGTGCCTCGTCAATGAATAGGTGGAATTTGTATTTGTGTTTCAGCTCAATCAGTCCTGGCAGATTGCACATCGATCCTTCCATGGAGTAAAGTCCTTCCACAACAACTAGGATTTTCTTCCATGGCCGGTGTGTACGTGGTTGACCTTGGGAGATAGCTTCCCGGAGCTTCTCTTCTAAGGATTTCATATCGTTGTGCTTGAACATGCCGATAGAAGCCCCTGATAGACGAGCTCCGAATCTAATAGAGGCGTGGTTAAGTTCGTCCGAAATGATGAGACACCCTTTGCTGACTAGAGCTGGAAAAACACTGGCGTTTGTCCCGAAACCCATCGAAAAAACCATCGAAGCCTCCTTTCCGACGAACTTGGCCACGAGATCTTCCACTTCCACATGCAAATCACACGTTCCGGCTTCAGCACGGGTACTTACTGTGCTGATACCATACTTTCGAAGATTCTCCTCAACAGCATCTGCGCAAGGACCTTCCGATTGAGCGAATCCAAGATAGTTGTAAGAGCTCATGTTCAATGTATCTGTAGTCGTGCCGGTCAAGTAGAAATGTCGGTTATAGTCATCAGTGGCACGATCGATAAGTGTAATGTAACGACCCGGAACGCCCGTCACGGGACGTTCAAAACAATCATTGATACGCAATTTCAATCGACGGACGTAGAAATTATCAAAGTCGCTATTCAATGCGCCGTAGCCGTTTCGTGATTTCAAGTGGCGGTAGTTTTCTTCCTTGAATCGCTTGCCAAAAAAGTCTCGAACGTGGCCAAAGGCAATCAGGATCAAATAACTGATATATGTAGTCAAGAGGTAATAATACGGAGGTTCGTCCATTACTGGCTCGGGAAACGGCCCGCCAGGGKGTCGACTTGTGTATCTGTGGCTTKGATGGCTGATCGGAGCGAATTGCGCATGCTGCTTCGCTAATCGCTTCGTCTCTTCCTGGGACGGAGGCTGAAACAGTGTCTTTGGCGGTTCATCCATATTGCGGTTATCGGCAGTTGCCGTGGATAGTGAGATTGTGGGAAGAGACAATGACGCGGAACCTATGGGCACGCCGGTGCTCACAGCGCTCGACTTGCTGGCTGCGAGAAGGGTCGCGTGTGCGGTTGGAGGCTCGGCCTTGGGTTTTGGCGAAGTCGAAAAAAATTGACTCAGCCGGCTAGTTCTTGAGCTTTTGAGGCCCTTCTCGGTGGAGGATGAAGGGGTCGATGGCGAGGAGTTGCTTGAAAAGGTATTCGACAGTCGACGAGGCATCGCAAGACTTCTTGTTTGTCGCACAATTGTATAAAGGAGACTATATCGCGGCTTGTGATTTACCAGTACCAAAGGTTATACACGCATTGAATTGCTCCTGAAGGATTGAAGGAGGCGTGTTCGATGCTCGAGAACTAAGCGACTATTAAGGTAATGTCAGTCAAATTCTTCAGCGCGTCGTTCTTGCCTCAGAATATCCTGCTAGAACAACGACATGTTCATATAGAACCCGATCACGTCGAAGAACGTCAAGACAGAGTGACATACAATGGCGAGCCTTGGAAAACCGGGCAGCAAAGTACATCCGACGAAGCCGCAGAGCAGCGGTCAAAGGGGCGCGCGCGGGGAGAGAATCGCCCGACCGTAACAACCCTTGCCGCTCAGCAATTGAACAAATGATATGTTTCAAAGTGTCGCCCAGGGAGCCGAAGGAAAAGATGAGCTATGGAGAGAAGATGTATTCCTGACACGAGGACAGAGAGGTGGTGTTGACAGAGAAACCGAGAGACGTTGGGAAAGACCAAAGTTCGATGATTGTAAGATTAGTCTGCTAGTTCGGGCTCTAGCGGAGAGCTGGGTCCACGTATGTGACGGTACAATTAATTTATTCGTATCAAATGACAGTACACATACATGCTTATATGGAGATAAAATACCTAAGTTACGGTATTAGTAAATGTAATACACAAGTAAGTAATTTAAAAATTCTGTCGCTGCCCCTGGATCGTCTCGCCGCCGCAGCTGGGCTGACCTAGTGCGCCAACCAAGCCTAAAATGGACGGTTATTGATCAGGCCGAGCAATCACCGCGAC
This sequence comes from Talaromyces amestolkiae, assembly GCF_001896365.1. Lineage (NCBI taxonomy): Eukaryota > Fungi > Ascomycota > Eurotiomycetes > Eurotiales > Trichocomaceae > Talaromyces > Talaromyces amestolkiae. The sequence continues at coordinate 663,744 of NW_024468048.1, read as the reverse complement.
GACTAGTCGAGAGCCTGGATTATCGATACGGACACGCTGATAGCCTAATACAGGCAGCCTCGCTCAGACTCCGGAGTCAGGGGCGACCAAGCTTCGCCGTTTGCCTCCAACTTCAAGGGCTTGATATCATCCATATGAGTTTTTGTTAGTTACTCCAGACAGCACTAAGATAACGGTCGATAAGTTTTTTCCCTCGCACCGAAGCGACGTGAGAATCGATCATTATCCCATTATCGATAACACTTGGCGCCTTTCAAGCCTGAAGTTTTTTCGGCAATGGAGAATGACCTCATACACCCGGTTCATCGATTCCATCCGAAGGTGCCGCAAACAGCAGAAGATGACTATCACCATCTGCCTGTGATCGCGTCAGTGTACTGGTGTTGCCTGTTGCAGCACCACAAAGACTGGCTCATACTACGATGTAGTACATCGCAGTATGGTCCAGGCCCCTGTCAGGTTCCGGAGAAATGTATTGTAGAAATTATCCAATCAGATATTCACCGGTCGAGTAACGATCCAGTGTATTCCCTATATTGCTTTTTGACGAGAAAAAGCAGCAATAAACAGTAAGTAGTACATGTAGGCTGAAGACTACTTTTCACTGGTGCGACCATAGACGAGTGCGGAATGAATGCGCGGACAGCTACACGGTCAGTAACGGATTCCGACCAAAAAGCGCGGATATTCCCCGCGGTTTCTGCTCCTTCGTAGACTGGGGGACAAAATCAACGCCCCAACAAGTCTGTCCTTAACTTGTCTTTCTCCATCATACCGTACAGCTCACGACGCCGTAGACGTACTCACCACAATAAGTGAGGAGGCAATCTTCAAAAATGCCTTCTTCAATCAATGACGATCTCGATGCCATAGAACTATGGCGACCCTCGGCGCCCGAGAGGACTGAGATGTTCAAATTCAAGACTCATATTGGACAAAAATACAACTTGAAGCTCAAGAACTACGACGATCTTTGGCAATGGAGTATCTCGCAACCAGCTGACTTCTGGGAGGAGGTTTGGCATTACACAGGGGTTAGAGCACATAAAACATATTCCAAGGTAGGAAAAGACTCGTTGATAAATGGGGCGCAATTGACACCTCTCCATCTAGGTTTTGGACTCCAATTCACTGCTCTTTCCCAGACCGCACTTCTTCGAGGGAAGCCGTCTGAACTTCGCCGAAAATCTTCTCTTTCCCGCAAATTGCCCAGGCGACGAAGCAATTGCTATCATCGGTGCCACAGAGGCAGATCGCGAGTTCGTATCATGGCGAGAGCTGAGGGAGCGTGTCAGAGTATGTGCCAATGCTATGCGCCAAAAGGGTATAACAGTGGGTGACCGCATTGGCGGCTTTGTTGGCAATCATGTCGACGCTGTCGTGATGATGCTAGCCACAACGTCTATTGGAGCTCTTTGGACATCGATCTCCCCAGATACCGGCGTGCATGCGGTTGTTGAGCGTCTCCGCCAGGTACAGCCGAGAATATTATTTGCAGACGACGCTTCTCTTTACAACGGCAAGGTTCACGGCACCGAACCAAAAGTCGCAGAAATTGTGAAAGAATTACCATGCTTAGAGCATGTCGTGGTATTAGAGGCTATACAGTCGGCTGAACTTGATCTAGAGAAAGTGAAGCCCCAAAGCGGACTGGCCGCACGGTACAAGGACTTTGTCCGCGAAGCGCAGGGCTCTACAACACCTCTGAAATTCGAGTCTTTAGACCCCGATCATCCTGTCTATATTCTCTACTCTTCGGGAACAACCGGTGCCCCTAAGCCTATCGTCCACGGCGCACTAGGGACACTTTTGCAGCATAAGAAAGAACACGTCTTACACAGCGATATCAAACCTGGTGATCGCTTATTTTATTACACTACAACCACCTGGATGATGTGGCACTGGCTTGTATCCGGGCTTGCGAGTGGTGCCACCATTGTCGTCTACGATGGAAGCCCTTTCCGACCTTTCGACGTTGAAGGTGGAAAGGGCGAGATGGCCATGGCCCGGTTGATCGAGGAGCTCGGTATCACACATTTTGGAACATCTGCAAAGTATCTATCAATGATCGAGCAGGCTTCATTAAACCCGCGCAAGCATCCCAACCGCCCAGTGCAACTGGAAAAGCTGAGGGCGATATTCAGTACCGCTGCGCCATTAGCACCGTCCACTTTCGAATATATATACTCCTCCTTCCACCCCGACGTCATGCTCGGTTCAATTACTGGCGGTACTGATATCATATCTTTGTTTGGCGCCTCCTGTCCGATATCGCCTGTATACCGAGGCGAGATTCAATGTCGAGGACTTGGAATGGCTGTAGCCGCTTACGACTATGCTGGCAATGATATAACGAAATCAAACGAGCCTGGTGACCTGGTCTGTACTGTACCATTTCCCGCCCAGCCCGTTATGTTCTGGCCACCTGGTCCTGAAGGAGAAGCAAAATATAAGAAAAGTTATTTCGACGTCTTTGGACCTTCTGTTTGGCACCATGGCGATTTTGTACGGATCGATCCTGATACCGGCGGTCTGACGATGCTTGGCCGCAGTGATGGAGTTCTTAAACCAGCAGGAGTCCGCTTTGGAAGTGCCGAAATATATAATGTGATTCTGAAGCACTTTTCTCAAGAGATAGAGGATTCTCTCTGCATTGGACGCAGGCGTGAGGGGATTGATACCGACGAAACTGTCGTTCTTTTTGTCAAGCTCGTCCCAGAAGCTGTCGAAGGGGGTATCCCGCCCATGTCACCGGATCTGGTGGCTAGAATTCAAGCTGCTATTCGCAAGGAACTCAGTGCACGACACGTACCAGGAATTATTGATGTGTGTCCGGGCAATGAGATTCCGTTGACCTCGAACGGGAAGAAGGTTGAGAATGCCGTGAAACAGATACTTTGCGGATTGAATATCAAAACGTCCGCGAGCGTGGCTAATGCAGCTTGTTTGGACGGGTATAAAAAATGGGCTGCAGAGCACTAGAGATGTTACTTGATAATAATTTCGGGTTTTTTTCCCCATCGACGATCCAACGAGAGTAACTAGACATAGAGTCGTTTAAGATGATGATAAAGTCGTCCCAATTAGGCTAGCTGCAAGTTTCCCGGAATTCCGCCGGGAGGTCCGCAGCCGGCAGACTAAGACGTAACGTAACAGGCCCAAAAAATATCAACTGCTGCGTCAACACCACCCGGACCACGCGACAAACGTTCTCTCATCTTATCGCTCACTTATTAATACTCCGGTCAGTGATACAGTATGCGTCGAGCGGCTCTGCGGACCGCTCAATCCATCGGTCCGATTATACGCAGCCAGCCTGCCAGTACCAGAGGTTTAGCAAGCGCTTCCACGATAGCTCAGGTACATTTTACTGAAAATTCACATCGAACGATCAAGAGACTAATGACTTAGGACCCCGCCGACTTCGACCAAATCACAACTCTCAAAAATGGCATCCGTGTCGCCAGCGAATCCCTCCCCGGCCCCTTCTCCGGCGTTGGAGTGTACGTCGACGCCGGCTCGAGGTACGAAGACGACAGCATCCGCGGCGTAAGCCACATAATGGACCGTCTCGCCTTCAAATCCACTAAATCGCGCTCCGCCGACGAAATGCTAGAGGCACTCGAGTCGCTTGGTGGGAATATACAGTGCGCCTCATCCCGAGAGTCACTGATGTATCAATCTGCCAGTTTTAATTCTACGGTGCCCACGACGTTGGGCCTGTTGGCAGAGACGATTCGTGATCCGCTGATTACAGAAGAAGAAGTTGAGCAGCAATTGTTGACGGCGGAGTATGAGATTAATGAGATTTGGAATAAGCCGGAACTCATTTTACCGGAACTCGTGCACATGGCTGGATTCAAGAATAATACGTTGGGCAACCCGTTGCTATGTCCTCAGGAAAGGTTGATGGAGATTAACAAGGCGGTGGTGGAGAAATATCGAGCAGCTTTTTTCCGACCTGAGAGAATAGTCGTTGCATTTGCAGGTGTTGCCCATGAGGATGCTGTGCGGCTTACGGAGCAGTACTTTGGGGATATGAAATCTGCCGAAGGGCCGGCACTGCATGGCAAGGGTGTAGAATCTACGCTTTCCGGTGAGAAGGAAGGAGAGTTGCCTACAATTCATCTCAGCACACCGACTGCGAACGTCACAGCCAATGCTCAGGCCGGAACGTCGCAACCAAACATTCTGTCGAAGCTTCCCTTTTTCAAAAATTTATCTTCTTCCGCTCCAGATACCGCGACTGTGAAAGCTCTCGACCCGTCGTTGCTGAAACCTTCTTCTGTCGATCTTTCCCGCACCGCGCATTATACTGGTGGTTACTTGACGTTGCCGCCCATTCCTCCTCCTGCGAACCCGAATCATCCTCGATTAAGTCATATTCACCTGGCATTCGAAGCTCTCCCCATCTCTTCTCCCGATATCTACGCGCTCGCGACTCTACAAACACTGCTTGGCGGAGGAGGCTCATTCTCAGCCGGCGGGCCCGGAAAGGGCATGTACTCCCGCTTATACACCAACGTATTGAATCAACACGGCTGGGTCGAGAGTTGCATTGCTTTCAACCACAGCTACACTGACAGTGGCTTGTTCGGTATCTCGGCGTCGTGTAGCCCAACGCGCACACCACAAATGCTGGAAGTCATGTGCCGCGAACTCCAAGCCCTGACCCTCGACAAGGGCTTCTCAGCCCTACAAATGCCTGAAGTCAACCGCGCCAAGAATCAACTCCGGTCGTCGCTGTTGATGAATCTCGAGTCTCGCATGGTCGAGCTGGAAGATCTCGGGCGCCAGGTACAAGTCCACGGACGCAAGATTGGCGTCAAGGAAATGTGCGATCGCATTGACTCCTTGACGATAAACGATCTGCGACGTGTCGCGAAACAGGTGTTTGGTGGGCAGGTGTTTAACCCTGGAAAGGGAACTGGAAAGCCGACGGTCGTCATTCAGGAAGGTGAATTAGAAGGATATACTCCGCGCGCATTCCCATGGGACGAGATTCAAGATCGGATTTCAAAGTGGAAGCTTGGTCGGTTGTAGGATGGAAAGTCTGATTCTCTTCTCTATGTAGTGATAGATTGTCTAGGCACTGTACAATATATATCATAAGCATTCATCATATAGATTGAAAGGATAAAAGTGTGCAAATTGTAAGAATACTGAGTGAGATCACTGAGATGCCAAGCCGAGTGGGTCTCTGAGCTCCGCGGTTGGTCCAGTGACTCCGGACTAAGATGGGCAATCGGGAAAAAGTTGGCTTCACTCTTTTCAACCACATCAACATCAACCAGCAGACCATCTTGAAAGACCACTATCCATCGCTCCACATCAATTCACTCTTCGCACTTTTATTAATATCCAACTCCATAAATAACAGCCAAAATGGTCAAACTCACCGAAGTCGAAGACGAACACTTCACCACCGAAAAGCCTATCCCAACCAAGGAAGCTCTCCTCGTCTCAGATAACGAAGACGATGAAGACTTTACCGACACCGGTAACCCTTCTCTCTACCTCGCTATCTCATCTCGCAAGCAATATACTAATAATTCTGGTGGTGTGATGGGATAGAATCCGAAATCTCTGAAGTAGACTCAACCTACGACCCCATCAACGAAACCCTGTACGACCGCATCGTCGCTCTCAAGGACATTATTCCTCCTCAATCCCGCCGCCGCATCACAGCCACCATTGCAGGCCTCTCGGACGCGACAAAGAGTACATTCTCATTCAGCGGGAAAGCGTTATGGGTCATTTCGACATCTGCATTCTTGTTGGGTGTGCCCTGGGCGCTGGCGTTTGCGGAGGAGGAGCAGTATGTGCAGATGGAGAGGGAGCAGGGAATGATGAGGGGTGCTAATGAGGTTTGTCTTTTTTCCCCGCAAATGATCCTCCAGGATGAAGTTTTGTTGGGGGTTGGGCTGATTGATGATGGGTAGATGCTTACTCCCGGCACAAACGCTGCTGCTGCTGCGCTCGGTGCGGCTGGTACTGAACAGCCAAAGGCTGCTCTGTAAAGAGCGGGAAATCTATGATATTATAAGATTATCCCTTTCCATACGACCACACGATTTCTTGCAGGATGGATGATCGGTCAGAGGGATATGAAACACGAAATCACTTCAACGCTGTTGATTCGCTCATATTACAATTCGACTCCACGCACGATCGAAAATTTACTTTACTTGCATCACTGGAAGTGCTTTTTCAGGTGCTGTGTTTGTATATTGTGCGGTTATTTTTCGTCTTTTTTTGTTTTGGCTGCCATGGTCATGTATCATTGTGTAATTGGTTCGATCTCTCTTCTCGATTAGATGTATTAAAATAATTTTCTTTGGTTTGATAGATGTGGATTTCACTGCACTTATTCTTTTGGTATCAAGGACCGCTTGGGTCGGAGAAGTACATATGTTAATGTGTCAATGTTCAGGTAACCGTCAAATTGCAAGTGCATCATAAGGTATAAGAATAAGTCATGTCATAAAAAGGATATATCACGGAATTCGAAAAAGCAATCAAGGTATAAGAATTAAATCAAGTCATGTCATAGAAGTGTATATCACAGAATCCATAAAGCGATCCAAAGAGATACGTCTCAGAACTGACGGACATCCTGTACAAACATTAGCACAAACTTCTTCCTCAAGTAGGATATGTAGGATAAACAAACCTTCATCTCCCTCACAGTCCTGAGATTCTGATGGAAATCCATCCACAGACGCTGCACCTCCCCCTCCTCATCCATGCGATCAACCACATTGTTGGCGTATTTGGTGCGCTTCTTGGCAGACATTTTCTCGCGGTCGAGCGATTTCTGTGGGTTTGATAATAATTCTTCTTCGTGGTTAAGGTAGTCGACGACCCATTCGTAGAGGTGGAAGCGCCAGTGGATCAAGGTGTGGGTGAGGACGGCGTTGGATTTACAGGTTCTGTTCATGTTAGCTGGGTTACATTGGGCATGTTTGGGGGGAAGGGAATGTACCGGCCGAGGTAGTAATGCTTGTCCTCTGAAGGTAGGATGTGACCTTCGCGATCTCTGTCAGGCCCGTTCTCATCCTCGTCACAGGTGTCACTGCTATCACTATCACCTTCGCTATCGCTTTCGTAAAGTGGTTCAAAGGTTTCTTCAGAATATGGCTTTCCGGTAAACTTCAGGTCCGATGAAGCCGGATGCTTTGACCGATTGCACGCGTCACACTTATGATCATCATCAAGCGGATGAGCCGTAACCTCAAGATGGGGTCGAGCACGTAGCGTATTGACAAAATCTGCATTCCATACTGTAGATATCAATTGCGATGCGGCTCSTCCMACGACTTCGTCCTTCACCTTGACAAATGCGAATTGGTAGAGATCGTCGTTGCGGTTGAACCCTGGATTGAGTTTGGTGTGGACCATCCATTCAACAACATCGCGGAAACAGTCTCGAGTAGTCTTTGTGCGGTGACGACTAAATTCAAAGGGGACGCTGACAGTGACGTCGCCAGGAACACCCAACTCGCCGTCATCCTCGACGAATGAGGAGTCATCTGCATCCAAATCCTCGTTTGCTTCGATGATCGATGGGGCGTCGCTATCTGAAGCGTCTCGTCTTTTTGAGTAGTCGTCCCAGTTTATACCAGCGGTGCTTGCATAACGCGGGGGTTCATCATCTTCTTCTTCCTCGTCCTCGTCCTCATCCTCGGCAATTTCCTTTTCGCCTGCGCGGCGACGTCGAAGCATCTCAAGATGTTTCTGACGGTTGCTCCTGGCGGAATTGATGGCTGAGCCGCGCGTACGTTTTTCTCGGACGACTTCGATAGTGTCAGTAAGATTTACGATTTTGTAGGCTGTAGTTCTCACCTGTGTCTCTCAGATCCTCGAGGTCCTCTTCAAGGTCGAGCTCATCCTGCTGAGAATACTTCTTTGGCGTCTTTGGAGCCTCTTCATTGCTAGTAGCAACAGACTTCTGTAGTGACTTTCTCAAGCCACGTCGCGATGGAGTAGGAGCGATGATAACGTCATCTGAATCATCACCATCGGCTCCCTGTTCAAGACTGGGTTGATCATTGTGCTTGCGCTTCTTTCGTATGTGGCTGGTAATAACCACGTCTGAATCAGCATCTGAATCATCAAGCACGACGACGGATGGACTTTTCTGCTTCAGCTTCGGACCTCTGCGCTTGCGATGAGTGCCAGGTGATGCTAGCTCATTTGCATCACTTTCTTCAGGTTCCCCAATGTTAGAGAGATCCATTTTCAAAGAGTTTCTGCGTGCCTTCGTCTCAGTCGGTGAGCTGGCGAGGAGTCGTGGACTCCGTCTACGCGGGGTATGCTTGGTCGCACGGCGTCCCATGTCTGAGTCGTCGTCTGTGATGTCGTGGTTATGTAAGTTGTTGGTTCCACTTGGTGAAAGTGAGTATTGAGAATCTTGGTCAGGTTCAGTATCATTCACGTCTCTCGTTATCCGTCGACGTTTCGAGGGTCGAATCACTTCATCGTCAGATGAGTCTTCGCGAGGGAGAGATATTGAACGAGATGAAGTCTGGTTTGAACGGTTGTCTATCAAATCTCCAGACGCATAAAGTCAGTGTCAGTAAGATAGAATGAGAGGAAAGAAAGTACTTGTTCAGACATACTCCGCTTCACCTCAACTTCAGATGAAGGTTGCCCGGCTTCGCTCAGTTCCTCTTTAATATCACCTGCCGCTGAATTGCCCCAGGGCCTCGTATAGTCCTCCAACTGTAGTTGTCCCCTCACAGTAACCTTCCCAGTAAACGGATTCGCATATCGCAGCCTAGAGGGTGTAAACGCTGACTGAGACGCGCCGGTTGGACGGGGCGATGGTGAGTCTTGAATCGGGGCAAAAGCAAGACGCGATTGCTTTTTCTTCCCCTTTGCACCGGCCATGATGAGAGGATAGTCTCATTCAAGCTGAGAGAGAATCTCTTCGTGTTGTCATCGTTGTACGTATCTCTTGTTGAAGTTTAAGAAGCATGAGCTTGTATGAGCCCCACATTAGTTTGCGGCCCCGCTTACCGGTACCTACTGCGTCAATGCGCACGTGATTCTACAGCTAGAATATACGTTCATTGCTCAACATTCAACTTCATTTTAACTACCGCCATGCTCAGGATGTTACCATTCAATACTTGTTCAAAGAATGGAACTAATCAGCACATAAAATACAATAGAAAGCAAAGAGTTGACATGCTCAACCACTCGTCCGGTTCTCGAAAAGCCTTGATAATGCAAACCCAGCCTAAAGTTAATCGTCAGGGTCATCACTACCGGTATCCCACTCATAGGTTGCATCCTTCTCTGCGTCCCAAGATCGTGAAATGAGCTCTGTGTACCGTGCATCATCAATGGCAGACTCCAAGGTTGGAAGATCAAGCTCTCGATACTCTTCCTTGGACAGAGGCCGAAGTCCTTCAGCAATCCTATTCGCGTTTGTTTGACGTTGCAAATCACCAATGGCGCAGCCAATGAGTTCGTGGTCGCGTCGAAACTTCCCGAGCGAGCGCCACATGTAATTGCCATATTCAGTCTCCTTTGCACGAGATATGTTCCATTCGTTAAAGAAGAACTTGAGCAACTTCAGGTTCTTTTTGATCTGCATGAGAACGTGTAGCCAAGATCCTGCATTTAATGCCAAGAAGCCGATCGCGACAGATTTGATGGTGTCTTTGCACCATTCCAGTAGGCCCAATAGTTCATAAGAGGTGATTGATACGCAGACCAAGTTCAAGGACTTCAGTTGAAGATGCTGATGAAAGTTATACTCTTTCACGGAGGATCCGTAAACAGAGCAATAACTATTCACTTCGAGAGAAACAAGATTCGCTGCGGTTTTCAGTATGAGATGGAGATCATCCATGTCATCCTCTTCTTCGTTCTTGCCATACAGTTTCAAATGTTGCACTTGTCGGATGAGTTGCGTGACTGGCTTTTCCTGACGACATTCAATACACCTTTTGAGATAAGCGCTGTTATCGAGAGACATCTCTAGCCGTGTCACGTTGTGATGCTTCAGGTCAGCGATCGCTCTGAGGGCAACCGAAGACCATGATAAAGTTGGGTCCCACGGAAGAGGACATATTGCAACAGTCTCCAACTTTGGAAGCTTCTTGAGGACAGATGTAAGGCGAGTCAGGATGTTTGGCGCGAACACAAACTTAGGGCGCCATCTAGTGTGCTTGAATATTGGGTCCGGGCTGAAGACTGCTTCGCGAACAAATTGGGCATACTCGCTGGAAGCCAAAGCCTGAAACTTCGTCGTGATGGCTGGCTTATAGCCCACTTCCAAGATCACACGCCGGAACAGTCCCCTTGACGCGCTACGGCAGAAAGCTTTGTCGACGAGACGCAGCGCAGCCAATGTCTTGCAGTCCTCAACGTAGGATGTGATCTGTAGCGAGAGCCTAGTTAGTGCCAAATGAATTTGGGTTCTTACTTGCAGAGAACGTACATGATCCAAAACCTCTGTGGGTAGTCGCTCCATCTTGAAATAGTATGTTTTCGATACGGGGAGGCACCGGACGCTGCAAAGAAGTTGTGAAGATATGTATTGGGGACGCTCCACGAGTACTTTTATTAATTTCGTACTGCGAGTATCACTCAAATTCTGTGTCAGGAGGTGTTTTGATACTGGATTGATAGAAAAGGTTGAAAGATGAGTATTGACCGTATGGGAAAGTCGGTGGACATATGAAGGGGAATAGAAAAAAAGAGGAAGAAGACCAAAAAATGGAAAGATGCAAACAAAGCTGTGTTTTTGTGGGAAATTGACGGTATAGAGCGCCCTCCTGCCTGAGGCAAATAAAGCAGATGTATCATTTTGACGGAATTCCCCATTGAAAGAGGAGAAAAAAGACTTTGTTTGAATTATAATAGCAAGCTTAAGGTCCCTTCATAGTCATATATTTGATTTGATTATATTCACTTTGGTACCCCAGGAGCACTCCAATCAAAAACTACACCAAATGGTCTACATATTTGGCAGAAGTAAGAATTCATATCTACCATCAAGATGCAACGACTTCCCACTGAACTATATGACCAGGTGAGGCTCCCCAGATACGTTTTCATTTTAGCACTAACAACTTGCAGATCACAGCCTACGTGGCAGCTTTGAGCGACGACCCGGACTTTGTGCATCGCAGAAACCTACACCTGTATCCACCTCAGAAAATAGCCCGACTAGCCTTGCGCAACCTCCGTCTGGTCGACAAGGCTTTCAGTCGATGTGTACCAAGGCAGCTCTTCCGAGGCATTCATATACGACTGAACTGTGGACTATCATCTATCTCAAAACTCGAAGCACTATCTTCTAGTGACTACGCAAGACACGTTCGCCTCATATAGTTTGAATATAGGCACGCCGAGCCGTGGGTTCTCGCTCGTAATACAAGAACGAGGAAGACATTGACGATGAAGAGGAAGTTGTCGAAGGCGAATTTTTTCATGGGTGTATTGTCCCACATCGACCGCATCGAACTTTGCATGTCGACCTGTCGTTGTGACTATGCCACTCCCTGCCGCAGTGTCGACGACTATTTCTCGAGTTACTGATAGCAATGGCGCCATTCAATTTTTTGATAGTACCTTCTAGACACGAGATTTTTCCTTTATACCAGTCTTCATGTACCCCACTTGAAACCTCCATATTTACTATCCTCTTTTCCAACTCTTTTGCCTCTCGTTCAGTGCTCACTAGCTTTTTATGCAAATCTTGTATGATACCGACCGAGTATGGATTTAGTAATCCCTGTCCGAGAAAATCCTCTCGGTCCAGCAATTTCTTGATATGGCCATTTATGGCTGCAGTTATGATCGCGTAGAGTTCTGTATCCGATGTAGACGCAAATGTAAGCTCCGCTGCTGCCATAAAATCGCTAGCAGACCATGAATTCTCAAGAACGTCGCATACGTGCTGGTTGGCTTGCGACTTCAATCCAGGAACGTCGTAATAATCACTTATGGAGTTGACAAGGATATGCGGCTGGAGCATATCCAGGATAGTATATGTTGGCGGCTCATCTTCTTCTGTGCTAGAGACTTCACAGATCTCCAAAGCAGCTATTTTGTCCTCTAAAGTGGCCTCTTCCGGATGTTCGTCTGTATAGTCAGGGTCAACAGAGGTATTATTTTCTGCGACGAAGGGATTATTTTACCCCTGGCAAAATAGTTGTCATAGTTTAGCTCCTCATGCTTTTCCAGTTCACTAGCTTCGTATTTTCCTTCGTACATGAATTCTAGCATACGCCGCAGGGTTTTTGCATTGAATTGAGTCACGGAGATCACATCTGTCGATGCTTCCTAGGTTGAATTAGCTATCAAACAAGACATCGTCCCGAACATAGACTTGAATGTAAGCTATTCTACCTCAAAGTGACCATTGCACGCCTTTGAAAGGACCGGAGAGTGTTTGCAAACAATGGACTTGAGGACGAAAAACTTCTCTCCCTCGCACTCCAGGGTCGGGATTTTGTCAACTTTGTACCTATCTGAATCCATTATCATTGGATATGAGTCAGGATCTACTCTAGCATTGTGTAGAAAGGAAGGAGAGATCAGAATTAATTAACGCTTTGAAAGATTCTGCCTATCCTGACTGATCTCATCATGTTTCGTTGACTGCCACCTTCTCCGTAAGCTGCGTACCAACATAAACCAGGGTTCATCATATTACAAATGAATGGAATACTATGTAGGTGCCTACTGTAGCACCATCCATAAATTGTCTTTTCCTTTCCCTACTTATGGACGAGAGTTCTAGGGCTAGGGCTAGGGCTGAAAAGACACGAGCTGTGTAGGACTTAGGGCTCAATGGTGCGGGCTACGATCGAAAGAAGTGACCCGCTTATAGATGGGACTAACTGCATCGGACTAGCCTGTTGTTATTTGTGACGTCGTCATCTTCTCGTCATCACAACATCGATCGAGCTTGTTCAAGAACTTTCTTGTTGCAGTTTACAATTGTACTACGTGCTAGACTGTTTACATGAGACCACGCGAGCCGAATCGTGGACAAACGCAGATCTACCTAGGTACAGACCATGTTCCGATGATTTAATAAATACAGCGATCACCAGTGGCTGATTCAACTAAACCAATGGCATGTCAAACAAGTGTTTGCCAAAGGCAAGAGAGAGAAGAGAGTACGTAGTAATCTACTTGCCATGGCGCCCATCTTCGTCATCAACATCATCGACAACCAGACGGACATTTGTCCTATTGGAGAAAAGTCGAATCTATCATCGAAATGGCAATGGATTGTCGAGGGTTTTGAGTTTTATGCTAGCGATCAATTGACGTCAAAGTGACTCTGGAAAAAATCAAGAAGCAGTAGAGAGCAGCAATTGATGACGCTTCGATACAGATGTTGACTTAAGCTGTGTGGCTTGTGCGCTAGTAAACAGGTTCGTGGCTCGCCGGTGGTCTAGGCAGATCGATGCAGCATTATGTAACCGGGCTAGCAACAAAAGGGAGAGGATATGAGATCCGATGGCGACTACCACTGAGTAGTATCATAGTAGTGTGAAAGTAGTGGACAGCAAGCAATTGAAATCATGTGAAATCAAATGGTTTGCTGGCAGTGGGGACAAGGGAAGGAGCTCCCCCCAGCTCCTTCCTCACGCCAGCGTGACGTCAACAAACCCTAATTGGTAATCGTGCATCGCGCCTGCCACATGTACATGCGACAGACGTACCTCCTTCCTCCTAGCATCATCAGCCTTGAGTCGTACCTTCCTTGAGCACACAAAATGAGGTAACTGGTCGGAACGTCGAATCCACCCACCGCCCCCTTCTTAAGGCGAGTCCTCCTCCCCCTGGTTCGCCCAACCGTTAATCTTTTCTGTTTTCTCCTTCCCCAACATTCCCAGCTCTCATTCCATTCCTCAGTGATACCCCAGTTACGACTGCTCGAATTTTTGTCCATTGTACACCTAATAACAATTTGAATTGATCATTATCGAATCTGCTGCGACATATTGATTTCACCACCACAATTGTGTCTGCTATCCGTTTGAATCATTGCTTCTTAGTCCATTGATAATTTGAATAACCGCCATCATGGGTGAGAAGGCTGCTGTGAATCGTCCGGTGAATCCCCAGCAGCGGGATGCCGTAAGTTGACATGTGCCAGTATCGCGCTGAGTGTGAACGCTAATAGGGCAACAGGACATTGCCACAAAACTGCAACTATATGGCATCTACAGTGGTATGTATTGGCACGCGAGTTAATTGCATGACCGGAACTAACTACTTGTTTTATAGCATTTGCCAACGGAAAGCTACCATCGGTACGGATTAATTGATGACAACATCCGAGCGCATGACTAACAACTACTAGAACAAACAATGCGATGTCGCCCTGAACAGTGCCATTAAGTCGAAATGGCTCTCGTCTCCCTCCAAGGAGCTGTCTGAAGATGGCCAAATCCTAGTCAAGGACCTCCGTGACGTCATTGACAAGACCAAGTTGCTCTTCCTCACCAAGAACGAGGGCGAGCTTCTGCAGGAGTTCATCTGGGATGCCCAGCAGATTACCGGTGAAGAATTTCAAGGAATCACCGGCCCTGTCAGCAAGGACTCTGCTCGTGGAGATGCCGACCGTGCTGCTGAGGGTTTCAAGACTCTGGGCACGCTCTTGATCACCAACGGAGAGTTCCGCAAGCTGTGTAAGTTTGGCCCCAGGTTCATTTGTCAGGGTCGCTAATATATTCTAGTGAGTGATGCTGTCGTCCTTCTCCGCGATATTGCCGGCGACACCGCTATGAAGGCTGCCTCCAAGCTCCGACCGGACGAGGATGCCCTTGCTCAGATCGACCAGCCCGCCGAAGCCAATGTCTGGCATGAAAAGCCCGACATTAACAAGGATTCATTGAAAGCACAGTGGAGGGAACAGGCAGACCGCTTCAAGCCTGGTGTAAGTCATGCCTTTTTTTTCCAAGATATTCATGTACTAAACATGCCTAGAGCAAGCAAGATGTTCAGGAAGCCGCTCAGGCCGCTACCACCTCAGCGACTGGCGGTCGACAGGATGCTCCAATCTCCCAGATCGATGCCCGTGCTGGTGCCGCTACTGCGAAGGAAACTCTGCAACAGCGTGCACAGCAAAATGTTGCGCCTGAGGACCGCGAGCAGGCTCAACAAGTCTCCGAACAAGCACAAGCTGTGTCTTCCGAATATAGCCAGCGTACCAAGGATTTCTTGGCCTCCAAGATGCCCCAAGAACGTCGCGAGCAGGTCGTTTGGCGTTTGAAGAAGATGATTGTTGAGATTCAGGGTCACTCTGACTGTATGTCCGGATTCTAACAATACAGGTGTCAGTGCTAATAACCGTACAGATCAACAAGCCATTGAGACTCTCTTGAGTTTGGCCGAGACATATGCTGGACATGGAAGAAATGTCTCTACCCAGGGAACGACCGCCACTAAAGGTGCCAGAGAAAATACTATACTGCGTAAGGCTGAAACTAACTTGAGGGTATGTAGGATTGATAGATAGCAAAAAGGACATGCTGATGCGTTTCAAGACTTTAATCGAGCGATTTGCCAACAGCACATCGACCGATGATTTCTTCGATTCGCTCAACACGATCTACCGCGATGCAGACCAGGACCCACGTTTGAAGGACTGGTTCAGGAATGTTGATACTTATACTCGGTTAGCCTATTCATTTTCATGTCGATGATTCGTTGCTGATGATAAATAGGAAATGTCTTCGCGAGCAAGGATTCATTATGCAAGATGAGGCTAACAACCAGTGGAACAAGCTGTACGATGAAGGTCGTTTCTTGCTTCGAGACCGCTACCGAAACCACACAGACCGTATCGCCGATGAAGCGAAGTTTTTGGCCACTCAGTTTGAAGAAGATCCTCAGAACAGAGCTTTCCGTCTGTCTTTGGAGAAACTTTTCAAGGATCTTGGCCAGGATCAGTACGGCAAGCCCACATTCAAGCCTCATTTGATCAAGGATATCACCAATGTGATTCTTCCTGAGATATTTGAGAATGCCAGCTACATTCCTATTCCTCGCATTGAGGTGTCTGACCCAGCTGTTGACATGGTACGTATTTCTGCATTGATAACAAGATGATAATACTAATTTTTTAGGTCATTGAAAACCTTATCATCGAGAGTGACAACTTGATGCCTAATGTCGTCGAGCTTGGTACTGACAACTACTGGCGTTGGGGCCGTAAGAAGATCAGCAACATTGATGATCACAAGATCATGATCTCTGCTTCCGGCATCCAAGCTGATCTCCGTGATGTGAGCTACTATCTGAAGAAGAAGCAAGGCTTCCCGTCTCTCACCGACACCGGTGTTATGGACATTCTCCTTGGTGGTACCGGTTTCGGCTTCAAGATTGCTGCTTCCAAGGCACAGAAGAACGACCGCAACGCAGTCTTCAAGCTTGATAGTGTCAAGGTCAATGTGAAAAACCTTAGCATTAAATTGAAGAAGTCCAAGCACAAGGTGCTTTTCAGCATCTTCCGACCCATGCTTTTGAATGTTGTCCGCCCCGCTCTTGAGAAGGTGTTGGAAAGCCAGATTCGTGAGGCATTCGAAAAGGCAGATGCATTTGCCTACCAGGTGCAAACCGAGGCCCAGCGTGCTCAGGAGGCTGTTCGTGAAGATCCCGAGAACGCAAAGAACATCTTCGCTCGCTATGCCGATGCTACTCGCCAAGTCATTACCGAGAAGAAGAAGCAGGCCGAAGCCATTGCTCAGCGTGGTACCAGGGTTCAGGTGGCCATGACTCACCAGGATGCTATGTTCAAGGACATCAAGCTCCCTGGTAGTGTTACTACCAAGGCTACCGAGTACAAGGAGCTTGCTGCTAAGGGTGACCGCTGGCAATCACCAGTCTTCAACTGGGGTGCTGCTTCACCTACTAGCAACTTGCCCAAGCCTGCTGCTGTATCTCGCAAGCCTCATACCACCGCCGAAAGCCGTCTCCAGGAGCACCCACGGACTGATGGAGTTGATGGACTTGGAGCCGATGGAGTCAATGCAGGTGCACTCAACGGGTTCCATGGCGTCTCAACCACCGGAGCCGCAGCCAGCGGATCCAGCGGACAGGGACTGTCGCCGATCAACGGCGTAACCAACCAATCTGCTAACAACGGTGCTTTCAAGAAGGAAGTAGACCGTGCCTTTGACGGCCCCGCCACCGTTCAATCGACTCTAGGTGGCGTGTAATGGACAAGGCCACATTTTCATATCATGGAAACCCTTTCGATACCAAGAAACTATTTCATTAATGATTAGTTGGATGGATGTGCAGTTTGATTTTAAAGAGATGATTCACCAATTGTTATAGCGAGTTTGTATGATACTGTACAAGTTTCTTTTGTCAGATACTGATACTTAATAATGACTGTTTTTTTAATAATTATCTTTTTAACACTTCAATACATAATTAGAACTTTGTTTGTTGTAAAGTGCCCAGGTGCTGAAAGGAAAAGGTATATATCGATATCGGACTTTTTTCCGAGATACCCCAAATCCGCTAAATTGTGCAATTGCGGAGTATTTCAGGTTAATATTGAGGTAGTTCAGCATGTACTTTTCCCCCTCTCAAACTGTGCGCAGTACCTGTATAAGGATCCGAAATAGAATCATATAATTACCGCAAATAGATCCTAACTGGAGAAAGAAACATGTCTCTTCCTTCCGACACAAACGACAACACCCCTCAAGATGACTATAATCTCACAAACCCCATCATCACCACCACCACCGGTCTCCGTCAAGGCCTCACCTCCTACGGCGACGCGCACTTTTCTTTATTTCTGCGCAAAGTCTTTATCAAAGCCCTAGGCTATACCGACGACGCCCTTTCCCGGCCTTTAATTGGCATAATAAACACATATTCCAGCTACAACCCCTGCCACGCAAACGTGCCGCAACTAATCGAAGCAACTAAAAGAGGAGTACAGTTGGCGGGTGGACTAGCAATCGATTTTCCGACTATCACCTTACATGAATCGTTTGCGCATCCGACGAGTATGTTTTTGAGGAATTTGATGAGTATGGACACGGAGGAGATGATTAGGGCGCAGCCGATGGATGGGTGTGTTATGATTGGAGGTTCTCTCTCTCCCCCTCTCTTTCTTTACATTGCAATTGTTTACTTCGGAGAGAAATTTGTGGCTAACATGTTCCAGGATGTGATAAAACTGTTCCGGCGCAGTTGATGGGCGGAATATCAGCTAATAAGCCTGTTCTGCCACTCATAACAGGTCCCATGATGCCGGGTAGTCATCGAGGTGAGAGGCTGGGTGCTTGTACAGATTGTAGGAATAATTGGGCTGCATACAGAGCTGGGACGATTGATGTTGAGGAAATTAGTGCCATAAACGAGGAATTGGCGCCTACCGTACGCCTCCTCTAATCATCTCTCTTTTTTCTTTTGCTAAAGATGGAATAGCTGACGCTATACAGTCAGGAACATGCGGCGTAATGGGCACAGCAAGCACAATGTCATGCATAACCGCCGCGCTGGGCATGATGCCCCTAAAAGGCGCCTCAGCACCAGCCGTATCCTCCGCAAGACTGCGCATCGCCGAAGAAACAGGCTCCAACGCCGTGTCCGTCGCACTCGCGCACCGCACACCTCAGGAAATCCTCTCTGAAGACTCGTTCCTCAACGCAATCACGGTCTTGCAAGCAATAGGCGGCTCCACAAATGCCGTCGTTCACTTACTCGCAATCGCGAACCGACACCCCAAAATCCAAGGAAAGATAACGCTCCAAACATTCGACGACGTAGGCCGCAAAACGCCGTTACTGATAGACCTCAAACCCAGTGGCGCGAATTACATGACTGATTTCCATAATGCGGGTGGTATGTTGGCATTACTGCATACCCTTCGCCCACTACTGAGGTTAAATGCAATGACAATATCCGGTAAGACCCTAGGCCAGGTTCTTGATGAATCACCCTTCAAAAGCTTTGCGTATTCGCGGGAGGTCATTAGACCATTGGATAACCCATTGTATCCGTCGTCGTCGCTTGTCGTGCTCAAAGGGAATATTGCGCCGAATGGAGCAGTACTAAAAGCTTCTGCGTCGAAGGATCGGTCTCTCTTGAAGCATTCTGGGCCTGCAGTAGTGTTTGAGAATACGGCTGATATGGCGAGGAGAATTGATGATCCGGAACTACCTGTTACTAAGGACTCGGTGCTTGTACTCAAAAATATTGGTCCTGTGGGCAATCCTGGTATGCCGGAGGCCGGATTAATTCCTTTACCACGCAAATTGGGTGCGCAGGGGGTAAGCGATATGTTACGTCTTTCAGATGGGAGAATGTCCGGTACTGCTGGGGGAACGATCGTCTTGCATATATCGCCTGAATCGGCACTGCCAGAGTCGCCGTTTGGGATTTTGAGGACGGGGGATGTTATTACCTGCGATGTGGAGCAGAGGATACTGCGTCTGGAGGTCTCCGATGAGGAGATTCAGAGAAGGGTTGATGAGCGCAAGATAGAGATTGCGCAGAGTGTGGTCGAGAAGAAATCGCAACGTGGGTATAGAGGGTTGTATATTCGGTCGGTCAATCAGGCGCAGGATGGGGCCGATTTTGATTTTTTGACGGCGAGTGGTGCGGATTGATAGTGTGGAGGAACTTAAGCATAAAAACGATGAGCATACTGTATATTCAATGATTTGTTGTCTAAAGCAAAGCGAATACTTAGGTAGATGGAAAATGACAAACGGTCAATAGAGTACCCCGACCCTGAGCCCTAAGCCCTAATTATACTCCCAACATGGTTTAAGGGGCGGCAACGCGACGCGTCTCCGCAATTAACGCGTCCCTCCATTATCAAAGTGGCTTTGCCAGAGAACCTCAATCATGCTCATTGCTACGAACTTGCAAATAAAATGACAATTGACGATCACATACTCTGAAATTACGACTCACTGATACGAAATACTCGATCACATCAAAAAATATAGATCACAATGAGCGCCGCAACAATGCGGCCGAGGCCCTTGCCAGCACGTACGTCCGATCCAAACCTTCCACATGATACGAGATAGAGATGCTAACAGGTCATATACTCGGATAGATGCCCCTGGAGCCACTGTCTTGACATATACCCCAAATGGCCGATACATAATTACAGCAGGATCCAATTCCGCAATCCGTATTTACACCGTCGGCGACGATGGCTCGCCCAGAACGGTTGATGAGGGTGTCGACACACATTTTGGAATTATTGCGACGGTATACACCTTGATTATGGCTGCAAGGAGACGTGCTGATGATAGATAGAATGATTTTTTTATTACTGGCGCTGAAGATGGAACCGTATGGCGCTACGATCTTGAGTCTGGGAAAATGGACAAATTGCTTGTACGATGCGCGCTTCCCGTGCGCGATCTTGCGATTTCAAGTGATGGCAAGTGGATTGCTGTTGCTAGCGAGTAAGCTTCTTCTCAATCCCTCGTGAGAAGCATACTCATAAATACTAGTGAACTCACAGTCAAAGTCGTCAACGTCGACGACATGACAAACGTAAAATACCTTCGCGAACAAACCAAAGGCTCCAAACACGTCTCCTTTGATCCTAGCGGCCGATTTATCGCAGTCTCTTGCACGGATGGAGTGTTATACATCTATTCTGTCGCATCGGAAGAACCGGAACTGGTACGCAAAATCGACGGTGCTGTTCGACGGCTTGAACCGGAGGATGAGGCTACGTCGCGGGTAATTTGGCATCCAGATGGCACAGCTTTCGCTACTGCGCAGGCTACGCGCGAAGTCGCTATTTTTTCGGCGTCAGACTGGAGTCCGCAGAAATCATTCACTAGTGCACACAATGGTGATATTACGGCTCTCGGGTGGTCGCCTAATGGTGCCTTGCTCGCTACTGCAGGTGCAGATGGTCAGATCTTGCTTTGGGAGACGAGTACACAGAATATTCTCCAAAAGTATGACGATTTTGACAACGTTATCAATCTTTCATGGCATCCTTCGAGGAATATGCTGTGTTTCAGTACATCCGATGGCGAGCTGTATATCCACGACAATTTTGTTAGTCCAGAGTACCAGTCCATTCTCGAAAAACGACTCGAACCGTTTTCTGTCCGATCTGCTCCATTGGGAGAGACGTCTGGTAATGCAAGGAAGCAGATCCCTAGCAGGTCCAAAATTGACGATGTGGCGAAACCCAGAAGAGGCGGTTCGCCGGACTCGTTAGATGATATTCTGGGTATGGATGAGGATGATAATTTCGTGGAAGACGATGACGGTGCTGGGTATGCAGAAGAAATTAATGGTCATGGGAAACGAACAAACGGTCATTTAGATGGCCCCGATGGCCGAGATTCGAAACGTCTGGCGTCGTACTGGGAGCCTACGATCCACGAAGCTTTCCAGCCGGGAAGCACTCCTTGGAAGGGCAATCGACGATATTTATGTATGTTATCGTATGTTGGGTGCGGATGTCGGCTGACTTGGTGCAGGTCTTAATTTGACTGGAGTTGTGTGGACGGTCGACCAGGAAACACACAACACAGTCACAGTTGAGTTTTATGACAGCGAGATGCACCGAAATTTCCATTTTACGGATCCTTATCGATATGACAAGGCTTGTCTGAGTAAGCTAGGTATATCTGACATTCGACTGACGGCCGACTGACAGTCATAGATGAAAATGGGGCGCTGTTTAGCTCTTCAACTGAGGATGATGGTGCGGCAATGATTTATTACCGCCCTCACGAGACGTGGACAACACGGGGAGACTGGCGAACCCAGCTGCCTCCCGGTGAAACGGTCAAAGGTGAGCAATATCTTTCATTGACATTGGCTGTGATAACTAATTCTTCAGCCATCGCACTGAGTGAGTCTTACATTGTGGTGTTGACGTCGACCAACTACGTTCGCATATACACACTATATGGAACGCCCTTCCGGGTTTACAGACAAAAGAGTCCAGCTATTACTTGTGCAGCATGGAGAGACTATGTCATGACTATCGGCAATGGACCTGTTGGACACAATGGATTTACAGCGTTGACATACTCGATTGAAAATGTCAAACGAGACGAGATTTGTCAAAACGAGGATATCGTTGCGATTACGGACAGGGAACAATTGAAGAATGTTTTCTTCTCTGATAACGGGGTAAGCTATATCGGCTATTAGATTGACGGTATGCTAACGATTCAGGATCCCTGTATTTATGATTCTGAAGGTGTTTTGTTAATCCTACAACACTGGCGAACACCAGGCCAAGCCCGATGGGTCCCTCTCCTCGATACCAAGCTGCTCGACCGCTTATCCAAAGGTCGCAAAGAAGAGACCTACTGGCCTGTGGCCGTGGCCCAGAATAAATTCCACTGCATCATTCTCAAGGGTGGCGAGACTGACCCATACTTTCCGCGACCGTTGCTCAGCGAATTCGACTTCAAAATCCCTGTTTCTACGAAACCGTCAGCACCAAATCAAGACGACGACGAAGAGTCAGAGACAATCCGCAACGACGCGGCCCGTTTTGAAGAAGCATTCGTCCGTGAGAATCTGTTTTATAGTCTATTCCAAGACCTCATCTCCACAACCAACGCGACGCGCAACCAGCGCGCTGAACTGGCAAGAAGAGAAGTCGAAATTGACAAGATCCTCCTTCAAATGCTGGCCGTTGAGTGCCGAGAGGGCGAAGATCGAGGCATGAAAGCTCTGGAATTAGTAGGCATGCTGCAAGACCGGAGTGGAAAGATGATCGAGGCGGCTGTCAAGATTGCGCAGAGATACAATCGGTCGATCTTGGAGGATAAGATTCGGGATCTGGGAGAGAGGAGGTTGATGGGAATGGAGGAGGATGATGACGAGCTTGCTTAATACCTCAGATTATGAATAAATATATGATTGTAAAGGGTCAATTCATGAAGTATAATTGCCTTCTCGAATAAAAGAGCATGCTTGTTAATTGGGTGCTCTGATTGGCTGCGCATGCTTACTTTCGAGCTTTTGGGGCGGGCCGCCAAACGTCATCTTCTCAACTTCTCAACAACACAAAAACATCCTGACACAAGAACATTCAACACTCCTTGGAAGGCTTGACAATACGTTACCAATAGAAGATCGATTCTGCCATTGTATAAATGCAATAAATGAACAGAACAGCAACCAACGGCCCTCGTGATGCCGAAGCCTTTCCTCCGCTCCGTCCCCGCGAACGCTACCATTACTCGTCGAGTTGCGTCCGGCATCAAACCCGAATGTCATCAACCATCAACATTGAATCCTCGCCGTTATAATGCCGCGAACACACGCTCATGTCGCTGTCATTGCAGACATTTCAGCCAACTAACCCCCAAACCACTTGCACGCCTCCACGACCGCCGTGACATCGACGCAATCTTTTTCTCGAGATCGCCTTTGATCACGCTACATTCTAGTAGGAATAGACAGAAAGACGAGAGATGCAGAAACAAAGTCGCCAGTCAAGTAGGTCAGACAGGTCATACAGTAAAATATGACCTACGGCCTGGGACCGAAGGAGGAGAAGATCACAAACCGCCCGACGAGCGGGTTCTGCGGTTAGGCAAGAGTACGTCTATCCTTCTACCTATATACAACAAGCATCTAAAATGACGATTTGTGTTTCTAGCACTGAGAAGACTATCCCCCCTCCTCCCCAACATCTTCGTCAACCCGCTCCCCACGGACCTCCTCTCGCCACAAATCACCCTGCACCTCTTCCCCTCCACGCATCCACATTTACCAAACGTCAAGGGCCGCGTATTGTATCGAGCAGCCCTGTGGACTGTCCCCATGGCATGGAGCAGTCTGCCATTGCTGGGAAATGTGAAACTCCAAATTCTGTCAGAGCGCATGGTACGCGCTGATTCGGTGTTGGGATATTCCGATTGTCGTCGATATGAAGATGCGAGTAACGGGTGTGGGGAGGAGAGGCTTGTTGTTCGGTGGAAGACGAGTCATAACACCCCTTCTACAGAATCGACTTCGACTTCCGGACCGCGTCAGAATGGTGTATCGGGCTCAGAAGCGGGGAAAAACAAAAGCCTAAGCACCCTCCTCGGCGGCGACGCCCCTATTTTCTTACCTGGCAAAGAAGGCCGTTTCGAGGGTTTGTTCATTTTCGCATTCGACGAAAAGGGACGCATTGCGGCACACACCATTGAGCATGCGGATCAGGCGGATGGATGGGATCGGACGGCGAAGTTTGTGACGTTGACGGATTGGTTGTTGGGGAAGGCGAGGGGGAGTCTTGGTGAGGCTGGTGCGGCGCCGGCGTTGGCGCATGCGAGGTATCCCGTTGAGAGTCGGCAGGCTTCTTATCGTGGTTATAGTGAGAAAGAGGGGAGGTTGTGTTATCATGACGGGATGAGGTGATTGATCCTACGGTTTGATGTGTGATGTGTATTATAGTCTATGATTTGGTCTCCTCTCAGTTTATACCCTGCATAAGCAATTGATTCTTCTTTTCAGCATTGTATCTATATACATATCAGTCCAGCTAAGACCGAACCGGCTCCCTCAAAAACAATAGTACAATACCCACAACACCAAGCATCACAACCCCCCCAACTGTATACGCAACCTGCCTACCCACCCACCAGAAGAAACTACAAAACAGCACCGGTCCCAGCGCGCGCCCAAATTGGCCCCAACTTCTGAGCCGTCCCAGCACAACCCCCCGCTCTCCCGGCCCAGCCTCTAGACTCCCTAAGCTATTCAACCCAGTGACCACCGTAGCACTGGTAATCGCMAAAAAGCAAGCCGATATTTGCAGCCCTTGCAAAGAGGTTATATTTGCCAGCGAGAAAAACGCGATTGCGCAGGAGATAACGCCGATGCGCACAGTCATAAGGGGTGGGAGACGGCGAACCATTGTCCCTTGAAGCAGGGAAGCGATCAAGCCTACCAGACCCAAAATGCGGCCGTTGACGGCGGACGGATTTCTGTTGCTGTCACTTCCAGCGAGTAGCGTGGTCGTCAGAAATGGGAGCGAGAATTCCATGCCTGAAAATGGAAGAAGAAACAAAAGATGCACGAGGTTGAGCAGCGCTGGATTATTCGTGTACACTCTTTCCTCCTTCTTCTTTCCATCCGTCTCTGTTGACGCGTTACTCTCGCCGGTATCACCGCTCTTTTCACTCTTTCCAACCCCCTGGGTCAATCGAGGATGTGTCTCCGGCAGACAAGCCCACAAATACCCCGTCTCTACTAAAATCAACCCCAACGACACTCCCGCCGCCGTCGCGTACGGATTTTCTTTGATAATCGACACATTCGCCAACGCCGCTCCCAGTGCAGGGCCAAATGTGAACGCAATACTAAAACAAGCGCCCACCATTGCCATCGTCGCGCCTCGCTCGGACTCATCACTTATATCCGTCGCAATCGCATTGGCCATCTGCACATTGCCTTCACTCAAGCCTCCGACGATCCTACTTGCGAGAAAGGTTTTGAAATCTGTCGCAGCCACCCATAATGCGACACTGATCAGGTTTCCAAACATAGACCAGAGTAATGCGGTTCGGCGGCCGTGTCGGTCTGATAGACGCCCTATAACGGGCGCGGCGAGAGCTTGCAAAAACGAGAATAGAGAACCCAGCGCGCCGCCGAGAAGTACAATGTCGTATCTCGAATCGATGGGTTTGGAGAATGAGTTTTTGTATGCATTGAGATAATGGAATATGCGGTTCAGGAGCGAGGAAGGGGAGGGGTCTTTTTGGAGGTAGAAGTTGAGTAGTGAGGGGAAGAGCGGGAGGATGAATGTGAATGATATCTATAGACAAGAGTTAGCTGGGATTTCTTCGGAGAATGGGGAAGAGGAAGAGGGAGTACCAGGTCGAGGAGTAGAGATATGAATATCACGCGAAGCACTTTTTTGCGCTGTGTTTGATCCCGCGACGGCGACGACGACGTCGGCGGGGRGGGKTGTGTTGATGCCATGTTTGCTATTTTTCCGAAAAGGACACTCAAGGCGTAATGATACGTTTCGTCCGAGTCAAGCACATAAATGAATTGACTATATCGCAAGCCGAATATCCAGGCAAAGGCGAGACTTTATATCACGACAGCTGGCGGTTTCACACGTTTCATGAGAGCTCCGTACCTAGGTACCCCGTAGGGTCGTGCTATCTTAGCTTAAGACAATCGTTTAGCTCGTATCCAGCATGCAAGCGCGTATTAGCGTATTTATTACGCTTTTCTAGCGAGATTAAGCTTGCGCATCAAGGAAATGATTCGCAGGACCACTTGATGATCTATTGAATGGTTCGTGGACTAGCTGACTAGCTGAACTAACGGAAGAGGCGGTGCAAATCGATCGGTGGGGCTACGTCATTGTTTACTTAGTTCTACAACTAAGAAAAGACACCAATGTAGTTAAAATTACAGTAGAGAATATCACGATCATCATCTTTTGTCTTTGACTATCCTCAACAGCAACGATATCTAGCACTCTAAGCCGCCTATGCTATGTCCTGTTCGACCATCCTCGTAACCATTGGAGACAAGTGTCCCCTCGAATAAACAGCTGGTGCAGTAATACATATTTGTGGTCAATGACCATTTGTAGAAAGCATAGAAAAGACAATAAATGCAAGAAACTGGGAATCATCGCAACATGAGCGAAATGAGAGAAATGAGATGCAACGCTAATCGACACGACAACCATTAGTAACTTTTTTTGTGTGCTGAGTTGCAATAACAGCCTGTACGATGAGAACAGGTAGGACCAGGAACTTTTGTCATCTTCGTAACCATTTCCCTCCCATCCATCCCCCGCCATGTTCCATTTGATCAACCGTACCAACGCCTAGCCATCCCAGGAAAGTTATAAAACATACAAGAAATAAGATGATGCGAGCTGGTGGAAAATAGCCTGGGTGTGACGAAGCCGTGAATATGCGCCACACAAGTGGATAATCATGCAAGGCTTGGATGAGATCGTGATATATGCAATGTGTGCTCCATCAAGTCCATGAGTTAGTTGGTTGCAACAGCTTCTCGGCGACTGCCCTGCTGGCCAGCAGGTCCACCACGACCGCGTCCACCCTTGAATTCACCACGTTCACCACCGCGGCCACCACGGCCTCGTCCACGGAACTCGCCTCGTCCACCCCGGCCTCGGGATCCATCGCCACGGCCACGACCGCGACCTCCACGTCCACGCACGCTACCCTGTCGCTGGTGATGGACCACCTGCTCAAATCCGTCGCCTTCAGCTGGGGTGGCACCAGTAGGAACGTCCTCTGCCCAGCTAGTAGAGCCTTGAGCTGCGGCAGCAGTCGATGGCTCGATCTCACCCTCAGTAGGATGTGCGACCTCAACCCATTCGTCAGAGGTCAAAGTACCAGATGCCTGGGGTTCCCAGCTGGACTCAGCCAACAAATTGGCCCCATCACCTGCCGAAGTCTGAGTCGGAGCGACAACGGGTTCAGTAGCTCGGGCTACCTGGTCAACTTCCACGGCGGCAGACACGGCTGTATCTTGGAGCTCAGTAAGACCGGCATTGGCGATTGTTGGATCGGTCACGGCGGAATCGGCAGCGGGCGTCTCTTCAACGGTGGCCTCGGGGGCTGGAGCTGCCTGCTCCTGGGAAAGCGCTTTCACTTTAGCGTCTGTGAAGTATTAGCCGTGGTTTATGTGGTAATAAAATGAGCAGCTTACATGACACGTCCAAAACCTGGCCATCAACACCAGTAACCTTGTCATCAGCGCCATTGATCAACTTGAGCATGGATTCAACGGCATCCTGGTTGCCGCCATAGACCTGTAACAACACGCCTTCGAAAGCCTGACTTTCAGGCGACTCGGCATCACCTGCACGTCTAAAAGAAGCAGCAGAGCGCAAGAATTGACTCAAAGTCAACAACTGCGCACGAACGGTCGACTCTTGAGACTCCTTGACCTCTGCGACAGCCTTCTCACGAGCAGTGTCGAGTTCCTGTCTATGTGCAGTATCCAAGGAAGTCTTCTGGCTGATTAGGCGCTCCTCGTAATGCGCGGCAAACTGCTTGTACTGGGTGATTTGTTCCTCGATCTGTGCGATTTGCGCTTGGAGAGCAGGTTTCTTGAGGGCTTGTGCTTTCTGGTCGGCGTTGATCTTCTTTTCGGCGATGAGCTGGTCGAGGGATTTGCCAGGATTTTCTGCGAGGATGCTGTCGACTTTTGCTGTGGCGTTCTACAGACGAACAGTCAATTCATTGTACTTGGTTGTACTTGGCAACTGGATGAGTCACTTACGAGTTTCTTCGAGGCATTGCGCAAGTTGCTGCAAATATAATTATTACCCGTCACTTTCATAGAAACAGTCAGGATACATACCGTTGAAGCTCCTTGATTATGCCAGTCTCATCCTCGAGGCCATTGACGCCATTGACAATGGACTCCGCTTTGGCGTCAATGTCAGGGTTCGAAGGCGTGGGTTCGGAAACAGACACATTGGCAGAAACGTCGTTCTTGGCACGCTTCTTCTTCGAGGACTTGGTCTCGTTCTGGTTAGGGAGGTTGGTGTTGATTGCGGCAGACATGGTGACTGTGTCGAGTGTGGAGAAGTGTCGTGTGCAGCCTTGTGACGTTGACGAGAGGTGTTGGGCACAGCCAGGTGTCGTTCGGGCGTGCTGTGAGATGAAAGGTGGTTGAAGAGGTGAGAGTAATAGGAACCTAGAATTGATGTAGAGAAAAGAAAGCAAGAGAGCTAGTTAAGAAGTCGACTGATGGGTGACGGCGAGAAGAAGTCGATGGAAGCGGTTCGTCTTGCCCCGTCTGCCTCTCCGTACTCGGCGGGTCGTGCCCTACCATGTACACTAGTAACACTTCAGCCTCACCAGTCCAATACTGTCAGTCTACAATTCATTTATTTTAGCCAGATGATATTGGGACTCGTCATTTTACTTTGATTCATGTGAACTGGAGATCCTGCAGAAGTATACCCATATGCACATTGGACATTGTCTAGTCCGCAACATCTCGCATACTCCTAAACCTCTCTCATTGACATAAAACACTTGCACCAGACAGACCTCAATACGCCAAACTATCCCATCCAAAAATATCCCCATACATATACACGCCCACCAAAACGCCCCACCCGCTAATCAACACACAAACGAACCAACAAAGACAAATCCCTATCCTTTCATCTTACGGAGAGTAGCCTATTCAATAATTTGCGAGTCAGTATTGTCGAGATCGACCACGCAAAGTAGGACGAGCATATTGACCTCCGTAACTCTGCGAATGTTTCGCGCTGAGATTCCCTTCTCGCCTGCTTTTCGGGATCGGATTGATGCTTCGCGCATGAGTCTGTTGATTATGAGTTCGTAAGTAAATCGTATGGCGAGGAATGATTTGGTGTGAGAGAATCGGGGGCAGCGTACTCTTGCATGAATAGCATGTAATCTAGAAATATCTACAGCAATTTAGCTCTGAGGGATCCATAAACTTTTGATATAGCGATGAGAATGAGGAAGGGCGCACCAGGACGTCGGCATTCTTGCTAATGCTGCGACCGGCATGGGCCTTGACGATGCGCTTCACGGTACCGCGAGGATAAAGCTTATGAGTCGCGACCATGTTTGTTTGCGGGGAGGCGACAGATTTTGACAGTTTCGAAGAGTCGAAATTCAATCTGATCGATTGTTCTGAGGATGCTGCGCAGGTTGTAGTGAGCAGCGCGATCTGTGGTAATGCGTCGAGTGTTCTTGGGAAGTGTTTATGAAGCGATTGATTGTTTATCTAAAGTAACGAAGTGTGGGGTAGCTTGAGCTATGTCAACCAATCATCACCCGAAATGGCAGGTAGCTGCAATGACATAATCAATCAATCCAGACAGCTCACTGATAAGTTGGGCTAGTTCTTCTATTATCATCTTGTCTATCAGATATATCTCTGAAATCTATCGCTATACAAACAAAATACGTCATGGTCGTCGTAGCGCTTTCCATATATAATAAGATCCAATTGATGCCAGACCCAACCTCCATACAGCGAATACACCCAACGACAGCCTGAGACGATCATAGTAACCCTGCAATAAAATAGCAGTGGCATGTTCATGACCAGATACCGTCGTCCCATCTTTATTCTCGGCGCTAGGACTCTGCTCGCCCTCGTCTTCGACAGATAACGCCATAGTGGAGTCATCGGCAGCGGTTTGACTGGGCCTTCGAGCAGCCCTGACTTTTGTCGCATTCCTCTTGCGAATGGAGTAGGTGAGAAGCGAGACTATAAGCCTGAGATCAGGAGCAGTAAATGTAGGATGCTTCCAAAGATCAACAGCATTGTGCGGGGGAAGCAAATCTAGGAAATCTGCCATAATACCCAATGTAAGGCCCCACAGCAGTAATTCTCGGTTCTTTTCGCCGTAGGTGGCCTGTCGCACAGCCCAAGGATTGAGTCTTTGTAATATAGACGGTTTTTCTTGATGTGCCTCATCCGGAAGAAAGCCCGGAGTGGTGCTGGAGTATAAACTTTCGGTCGGCAACAGTCTCAGAGCTGAAAACTCCATCATTCCGGTCATCCAGCGCGATGAACCCCATCTTATCAGTCCATGTTGTTTGGCGTAGCGAGCTGAGACGTTCACGTATTCGACGGATCGTAGAGACGGCGATAATAAAGCTCTGAGTGAAACCCAATGCGTCGAAGCCACCTCTGTAGGCTGAAGCGTAAGAGCCGGGGCATTATTAGATGTCAAGAGGAATATAAATGGACACAAGACCATCAATCTATGAATAGAATGTTAGCTTCCTGTAGCCATCCGGTAGGGTTGCATGGCTTACGGAACGCTGCCGAAGGAGGTAGTCACCACTCGCTCTGGCAGATTGCCGATATATATCAATTCCTCTGTAGTCAAATCCAGACCAACTTCTTCCTGCGCTTCTCTAACAGCAGCCGCCTTGTCATTTTCATCTTCAGGATCTCGTTTCCCTCCGGGTAGCGCTACATGCCCAGTCCATCGGTCACCAACCCTCGATGCTCGTTTGATGAATAACAGTTCCGGATCACCATGCTGCACCCAGTCTTGGGCAAAGAAGTCACTCAATTGTTGCGATGTTGAAGCTGCCTTATCGGTTACTATGACCGGCGATTGTGGCAGGKGGKTATATTGTGGGCGGACTCGAAGGATAACGGCTACCGAGGCACGTTTCTTGCAGTTTGGAGGATTTGGTACTTGTGGGCAGGGATTTTCGTGAACTTTGAGCAGGGCATTATGGAAGGACTCAATCAAAGTCGATGGTTCTGTCGCGGCTGTAGTTGGTGCCATTGTATTTGAGATTGGGGATCGTCCGTATGTTTGTGTAACCTCGGCGCAGGCTATTAGCTCAGAGGATGGGACACTAGAAGCAATAAGCTCAATATCAATGAAAGGGCCAAGTTGGATCAATCTTCATCAGAGCATAACTATAAACAGAGCTTGCAAAGCGATATTTGAGAGGTTGAAGATAATCTTGAATGAGCCGAGGGTGAAGCAGTTAGGTAAGCTCACTTATCGCTGTTTACACTGTTTGTTCAAGGTAAGCTCTCCCTATCAGTAGCCAATCAACGAGCTGGGAATTGCTTCCGTCCATAAGTTGGCTGCGTCTGAGGCACGTGCCCCGCCAATAGAAGGAATCCATGACGATTGCGGAGCTCTCTTTCTTTCTCTCTTTTCTCGTCATCTGGGAAAGCCTTCTTAATTCATATTCTGTCCAATTCGTCCCTAGATCCAATTCGCTGGTATTTTGACATTTGAATTGTTTCTGACTCTTCTTGGGACCAATTGATGCGAATTGACCTGAAACGAGCTTGAAGGGTTGTTTCCGGTCTAGATTTAACCATGCGTTTCGGAAAAACGCTCAAAGCTTCTATTTACCCGCCATGGGAGGGCAAGTACATCGACTACGCAAAGCTCAAGGGCCTTCTACGCGAACGCGAACTTGAGGGAGACGACAGCGACTCGGAAGCACAACCATGGACCGAAAGAGACGAGGAATCGTTCGTGCAGGAGCTAATCAATGTCCAGCTGGACAAGGTCAATGCCTTTCAATCGGAGATGTCGCAACAATTGCGAGACCGCACTAATGCCTGTGAGGCCAAGCTTATGCCTCTCGTCAGAAAGTCTACTGGTGGCAAAGATGAGCCCAGCGAGGACAAGCGGAAAGAAATTGCGAATGAGTTGGTGGGGGAACTCGATCAGATCACTAAAGAGGTAAGCGAGTTGGAGAAATATAGCAGGATAAACTTCTCCGGCTTCCTCAAGGCGGCAAAGAAGCATGATCGTAAGCGTGGTGCACGCTATCGCATTAGACCGCTTCTTCAAGTTCGGTTGTCTCAGTTGTCTTTCAACTCCGAGGATTACTCTCCGCTCTTGCATAGGTTGTCTGCGATGTACACCTTTACACGCCAGATTCTTGGTCTTGAAATCCCAGAAAACCAAGAAACAAGCGGTGACAGCCGTCTAGGCCACGATGCCTACGTCTCATACAAATTCTGGGTGCACACGGACAACATTGTTGAGGTCAAGACCCATATTCTACGCCGTCTCCCTGTCTTACTGTACAACCCTACAACTTCCAAGGAACTAGATGTCTCGCAAAAAGATCCAACGATTACCTCATTGTACTTTGATAACTCGTCATTCGATCTATACAACCAAAAAGTTACACGCGCTACCGAGGCTGGATCGCTGCGGCTTCGTTGGTCCGGTGACCTAAACGAGGGCCCGGCGATCTACTTGGAGAAGAAAATTGTGGGAGAGGACCGCAGCCGTGAAGTCCGAGTGCAACTGAAAGAAAAGCACGTCCAGGAATTCCTCAAAGGCGAATACAAGTTTGAGAAAAAGGTCACTCGTCTTGAAGACAGAGCACAGGGCGAGTCACAAGAAGCGGCAGCTTTGAAGAAGGAAGTGGAAGAGCTCCAATCATTCATCAAGGAGAATGAGTTGCAGCCCATGCTCCGCGCAAACTATACCAGGACCGCATTCCAGATTCCCGGAGATGATCGCATTCGCATTTCACTCGACACCAATCTTGCGCTGATCCGGGAGGACGCTCTCGACCCCCAACGACCATGCCGTGACCCCGAAGACTGGCATCGCAGAGATATCGATGACTTGGCAATGCAATACCCCTTCAGCTCTATCAACAAGGGCGAGATTGTACGCTTCCCCCATGCTTTGCTAGAGATCAAATTGCGAAATGGTGCTCGTAACGTGGAATGGCTGCATGACCTCATGGTCTCACATCTCGTGAAAGAAGCTCCCCGATTCTCAAAATTTGTTCATGGGGTGGCACAGCTATTTGAAGACAATATTAACTCTCTGCCATTCTGGCTCGGCGAGCTCGAAAATGACATCCGCCAAGACCCTGAAACAGCTTTCAAGCATGAACAGGAACGAGAGGCACAACGCGCGGAGGAGGATTTCGTTGTTGGCAGCTTTTTGGGAACAAAGGCCAGTCCACTAAACACGATGATGGGATCCCCAATATCGCGAATGGGTGCAGGCAGAGGGTCATCTCCCGGAAGGTCGATAATCATGAGCGGCACATCACCGGTAATTGAACGCACTTCAACACAACTCGCTGCTAGAGACATACCCCGTACAACAGGGGTTAGTCAGCCATCTACAGCAGCTGAAGCGACACCCACAGAGCATGCGGAAAGCCAAGAAGGGGCAACAAGTTCCTCGTACCTGGGAACGTTATTCCCGTCTTTCTCCTCATCTCGATATGCACAGGCACATCGAGGAACCTCCAGACTTCCTCCGGGTGTCTCGGCTCCTGAAGTCTGGATCAAGGATACAGGACCACTTCGTGTCGAATCCAAGGTGTGGTTGGCTAACCAGCGAACTTTCATCAAGTGGCAGCACGTCAGCATTCTGCTCGCCTCGCTATCACTAGCTCTATACAATGCCGCGGGCATCGACAACATCGTTGCACAAGCTTTGGCCATTATCTACACATTCTTTGCCGTCTTCGCATCTGTGTGGGGCTGGTATATTCACGAAAAGCGAGCACGATTGATCCGGAAGCGCAGTGGCAAGGATCTCGACAATCTGTTTGGGCCACTTGTGGTCTGTATCGGTCTCGCCGCAGCCCTTCTTTTGAACTTTGGCTTCAAGGTGAGTTTCGCAAGTTTATACTGTATGATCGGGTTATTAACATGCTTTGCAGTACAAAGCGGCTTTGGACGAAGCGCGTCGCACCGGATATCCTGGAGTGGTAGAGTATTTGATGAATACCACTACACTTCAGCCTATCTTTACAGTGCAGGGCAACGCCTGAGTGGCTTCACTGGAGTAGAAAATTGCGACAGTAGCGTCTATTGGCATATCATCATCGTCATCATCTGTGGGTATATTCAAATCATGTATAACACCATGTCAATTGTCTTGGATAATGTACCATAGTCATCTATATGTAAGCAGGTGTCAGAAGACACAAAGCGCAATGAACGGATTTCGGTCTTTATCCAGATGCAAACCAATAAAATGATTATTACTCTTTGGGCTTCCATGTAATACAATGGACAATACCTTTCATTCATTTCCGGGCAACACCTGAAAGACCCTGGACCTCACCGACATGGCTCATTTGACCACCGCCGTCATACAAAACCATGACTATCTTTTTAGTCTTTGTTCGCTATTATTTACTAGGGCGTCATTTCTTTGGCCTTTCTTTCATATTTCCTAATCCCCTGGTCGGCAACAAACGCCCGCTTTGCGGTCATAGAAACAACCGGACAATCCCTTCTGCAATATTTTGTCATGTGCTCCCTTTTCTGCAGCAGTCAATAAATAGGAGTCTTCTGCTCCTGATGAGATATCACTTCTTCCTCCTGCTTTTATTTTGTATTTTGTATACGCAGGGCATGATGAGCTTAGCGATCTCCTATTATCTTTTATATGATTGTATGGGAAATGCTCCACTGAACCATCCTCGCAGCTCTGTATCACGGGGATGCGGGCAATTGTCTGGACTGTCGAACCGGGCCAATTGTGGTACATTGTTGCTGTTCTGTACCTACCTAGGGAATTGGTATCTCGGACGGCGTGATAGATACAGATGTCAGAAACCAGCATGATATATAACTCTGCTTTTCTTTTATATTGGGAGCTTGGGTTCCTATCGCCCTTGTTGTGTCGAGGGGCTACATTCGTCGTTCACCTGCACCATTCGTCTGGCAGGCTCAAAATTCTACGGCCTATATTCATTTTGTCGGGCGCTCTCACGATTCTTCAAACCTCTCGAAGTGCTACGCTATTTCTGAATCATGATTCTGGCATGCGCACAGGATCCCACGATGGTTCCTGGTTTCATTTCCCTTCTGCGATACATGCCAAGATGAAGGGAAAGTCTTAGCCCTGCGTGAGCTTAAGACATCTTGCATATATACGTTGAGCCCAGGGCAATGATGTTTGAAGTCCCGAAACTTCTGCAATCATTGGAACAATTTGCGTCGAGCTCGCAACCTCGTAGGTTCGATTGTTGAATTTGAAATGTGCTATGCTAACTTTCACATGACGGTAGGTCCAATGAACTCTTCATGATCCATCTAGGCAAGGTGTGGGATGCAGGATACCCTGTGCGCCTCCTGCTTCTGAGTACAAACCACCGCTAAGCCGAATAAAATATTGCCGCCAATCTCCAGTGAAAACCAGGTCGACGTCTGCAAGGGTCCTGTCCTGTCGGTTATCGCAAGAATCACAGTTATCTGATCATGAAGACGATACTGATGACACTCCTAGTCGAGCGCCACGCGACTCTGGATTTCCTCAGCGTCAAGCCACAGCGGCCACGGCCCGGATCTCTACCAGGTCACAGCATTCGACTTCCAAAGGCAAGTCTCGGAAGTATTGTACTCAACAGTGCCTTTGTAACTTGCGCTGGAAGGGGCCACTGGATAGGAATTATCTGGTCTAATCGGGAAACGATATCTTGCCGTCGATGATATGCTGGGTCTTGCAGCTGTTTGGGTATGAATCCGCGGATGAATTCATCAAAGAGCATGGAAACATCAGAGCTGAAGCTGCGGACAACACGCGATATGTTCAAAGCAGAATGAGAATCGCTTTGTACCTGGCCGCAGGTTTTCGATGCGACTAGGGCACACCAGCGTCAGAGTCCGCGCGCGAGGGCAAATGAGCCATTATGACGCTTCATCGATCATATCACAGACACTATGCGCCTTAAACTAAAGATGCTACATTACTTGAAGTTCTGGAAATGACATGGATATCAGTCGCGAACTTTACCTGGACCGTGTTATCCTCGATTGGGACACCGCGCCTCTCATCGTGAGGAGAGGGGTTACGACAACCTTCAATAAACGCTGCACTCCATGTTACTAAACTTTTATTTTGACCAGAAGCCCTACCTGGTTGGGTTGAAGAACAAAGTCTATATCCGTTTCACTGGAAAACGGGCCACAGCGGGTAAAAGACGGAAGAATCCCCGTCTCTCCCTATTACTGAAGACGTGCACATTCCCAATCAAGAGACTGTTGGCGGGCTTGTTTAACCGTCGGACTAGCACAAGTGCAGGTAGTTATATGGAGGGAATTGCATGAGCTGAGATGGACGGTGGACAAGGCATTAGATGAGACCCCTTACAGCAACCTCATACTTTTGCGCCTACCATAGCATTCTCTGCATCCCACGACGATTCACAGGGTCCTTACTGCTGCGCCGAAGCTTCGAGAGTTCGAATACAGTCAGTCGATAGAGATTGACCATAACATGGAAAATGCACCTATCCTCTGTAAGGAACTAGAGTTCTGGTAAGAATGGACCTAGTCTTCTTGGGAAGAAGTTACTCGACGCATTCAAAAAATGATCCGGACTCTTAGGAAATGGCGCCAGACACCCGTGGAGATGAGTTGGATGGCGAAGGTCGCGTGTATCAGACGAGTGCGCGACGCCCACTCCGCGATTAGAGCCGTGCCTCTTTGGACGCACTCACCACGTTGTCCATGTTCAACATCACTTGACGACAGTACCCAGCCGGAGGCGGCGGAGTGGGCGACTGAAAAAAACGCGGTAGCGAAGTTGAATGACAAGACCCACTGCCTTTATGCACGCCTCGTTGGGCAGTTCGATGAGTGCAAGAGTATACTAGAGATGGAGCGTGCCACCCAGGATGCACTCAATCTCGATAGCTTCACGATTGATGGACTTCCCCAGTATGACTGTATCTGGACTAGACACCCCTCCACAATAGAGTTAGGTGGTCATATAAAGTGCCCGTCTCACATATTGTTCATCCTCGAGTGGGTGTCTAGGTTAGTCATGCAGATAGCATTATAAGTGCGCAATTGCCAGACCGTTCCGGCCCTGTAGGAAGTCACTAGTTGAAGAGAAGACCGCTATCTGCTATACCAAGCATTTCTTGGGTATACATCGTAAGTTATCTTCGACTTACCTTGCACTATCGATATCGTGACGGCTAGGCTGGACGAAGTTAGTATCTACTCCGATTCACCTAGACTTTCCAAGACCTAAGGCCCATGGGCCTCACTGACTGTTGCAGATTTGGGTTCCCATTTTCGTCTGTTTCGGTGAGTTTGCTAAGAACATTATTCGGGATAATAGTTTGAATGCAAGCGGGCCGATTGGGAAAAAATCCAAGTGGTGTCCACTCCTCGCGATTCCTGTGTCCTGCGCATCCTATTCTTTCTTGTTACCGACGACTATGACCGTAAGGGTCAGACGTTTCCTCTTCTGAAAGGCTACGAGTTTGGGGTTCGTTCTAGGACCTTGTCGATTGATATTTTACTCTTGGAGCAAATGACTTAAAGCAAAAAAACCGAGCTTATTCGGTCATTGCGTGACAGTGAGGTGATCGTGGACAACATACTCTTTTATGAAACCTCCCTTGAAGATCTCATTGAGTACGTACTATGATCCGATGCAGCTTGAAGGTATGGTCTCTAAGTTTCAAAGAGAAAATATTTTTGAGATCGCAAATTGCAACGCATTTGGGGAAAAGATTCTCGAATGTCGCCCCTCGATGAACCCTGACCAGCAGGAAAGTTTGAGGAGGCTGTTCCTCAGGACTTAACTTACCGAACCCTCGATGTGCCAGAATACACTGTCGGAGGTTCTGCTCTGTCCGTAAGAGGTGTTTCTGAGATTGATGAGAAGCTTGCGTTTTTCTGCTCCAGCAGGCGGCTGTTTGAGAAATGAACGACCTAGTGACAGTTACACAACTGCTGGTGCCAACTTCTGTCAAAAGGGTCACTCGGCGAGAATGAGTCCAGCTCTCGCCTGGAACCTTGACTTGACACCAACCTCGGAAACACGCTTAGAAACTACTACCAGTATCTAAGCTAGCGATACAAAACAGTTCACGGTGGTATCAAAAAGATTTTCAAATTGTCCGACAATACAAAGTCCGAGGGATCACCTCAAATCTCTTCATCTAGCGTCCCACTGCGTGCAGTCACTGTTGAGTCTCGTTAGAACCCCTTTAATACTTAAAAGGTTGCATCGCAGCGTGCGAACACCGTTGAGCGAGGTGAGACCTCCCTCCATCAACTCCGAAATTCATTGAAACATTTCTTGTTCCCACTAATTTTGCGAATGTTGAATGTTTAACTATTATGATGGGATGTTCATTTCGCAAATATCTACTTCCCTTCTCATCAGGCCCCTTCTTCAATATCTCCATTCTTTCCCACACTCTTGGGCAGACGAAAAGTTATGTCTCATCCTTACTCTTTTCTTTAATTATCCCTCTCAGCACTTTCTTCTTACTGTTATCATCTTATACTCTCTGACTACAAAGCTTCCTTTTTTATCAATCATTGCTACATCTTCTCAAGCTGAAACTATTCATATTACTATCCTAGCAATTTATCCTCTTCAAAGGCCTAGCAAGTCAAGGTTTGTTATTCTCGAATCTCTATAATCTAGCTTGTTGACTCCGTATACTAACCATATTCGCTAGATGGATGTGACTAGGTTCACCGCGTCCGATGCAATGGACGACCTGATTTATATTCGAAGTGGTAAAGAGGATACAGAGCCACGATCATTTTCTGGCGCTCAGGCTGTTCTTATTATGGATAGCGAGTCTTTTGGAGACTTCCACACGAATTGACAATCCTTGAAAAGGGTCCACATCAACTTCAATAAATTTGATGGATATTTGTCGTGGATCTCAATCACATTCCTCGTACGCTACAAGATCCCGCTATCTGACAAGATCTACGAGAATTTCGCTTTTTACGACATCTATCGACCAGCAACTGACAATGAGCTCCCTCGGCGGACTGCTATTCAACGGGTGCGCGGACTTGGGACTTTCCTAGTCATGGCTTTTACGCCCCTCTATGTTTTACGAACATTCGTTATGTCTCTTCGGGATTTCGCTCTCGCGCTTCTATATCGGCCTGCCCGTGATGTTTTTCGGGATACTCTTTTCGGTTTCGTCATTCTTATATGCGCTTTATATGCTGACCTCCAATGCCTTTACACTATTCCCCATATGCGCGTGTGTCTCGCACTTATATCATTCCGGTGGTGGTGGCCTCTTCGCTAGTTTAGCTCTTCGCTTGTCACCTACCACGGACGGCGATTTTTTTCTATTGGGTGCACCTGATATGGGCGCTTTGTGTGACGAGGCGATTCGCCCCGGAACAACGTATTGATCCAGGTTCTGCGCATGCGTTCCGACAGTGAGAGGTTTATTTATCTAAGTAACATTGAAAAGGACAGTATAGTTGATCCATATAATTCAATAAAAGGTCTGTGCGACAGAAATGGGTTTCTGAAGGAGCATGGCCATGGATAAGAAACTTTTTACTGTTGACTGATGGCTGGAATGTGCTGTTAACTAGAAATTGTGCAAGAATGGTCAGGGACGTGATCCCAATCTCATTGTATAGAGACCCTCCACATGGTAATATCCTTGACGTTCAAACACTGTTCTACTGCCGGAATAGGTACATCACATATATCTTTGAATTGCTGTGTTTGTGAGGGTCTAATCCTCGCTCTTATATAAATGGTGAGACATGCGTCACCGATACCTGTTGGACGGAATGGTATTCGTCAGATAATCCGGATCATAACAAGATATAGAATCTAAAGGCCATTCATATCACCTGATGCACCTGAAACTTGACTTCATACTGTGGCTAGTATTTCCAGGAACAGCAAAAAGCCAGCAGACACTTCTTTTGCCAGTTAACGAATGCAACCCATTTTTATGATACGAAGACTTTAAGAATGCCCACTACAGCGGCAAGCGCGAAAAACCTATCCTAGCTTACATATATAACCTCGATTCTGTTTACCGTAGTCGCAGAAAATGAAACATGGAAATTTGACCTCAAGATAAATATATCCCCGTCAATTTGTCTTGTAGATTATGCAGAAGTGCCCGAAATTATACGCTAAGGAAAGATTCGGGCTTGAGCTACTAATATTCCTCAGTAGGATGCCGTGCTATAGTTCCTTTGCAATATAATG
Source organism: Talaromyces amestolkiae (assembly GCF_001896365.1). Taxonomy (NCBI): domain Eukaryota; kingdom Fungi; phylum Ascomycota; class Eurotiomycetes; order Eurotiales; family Trichocomaceae; genus Talaromyces; species Talaromyces amestolkiae. Next base: position 623,303 of record NW_024468048.1, on the reverse strand, counting down.
TGTCTGGTCCTCCATGCTTTCAAAGGAAAAGGTGGCTTGGATCTCTTTCGTAGGATGCCGCGAGACAATATCACGTTACGTCGTCAACATATCCCTTCCGCAGTGAGCCTCCATGTCAGAATCAAATTACAAGATTCCTGCAGTAGGTAATAGTTCTTCTATACATGGTGGTACACACCGTTCAGATGTCTTGATGACGTGGCAATGGACTTATAGACAGCGCTAGTTGAGTCTTGTAGACCATTGCCTGGGGGTTGGTCGAAAATAGAGATAGAAATCCTGTTAGTATAGTAAAATTGAAGACCAATAAGATGCATGTCTACACTTATTGGTGAGCAGCTGCAATTCTCTGAACCATAGCAAAATTCCATCCTAACACCGGATCAAGCTCTTTTGCTACTGCTACGGAGCCTCCTGTATAACATCCACTTTTGTCAACATGCAGTGATCAGCCCATTATACTGAACAAGCAAGTCTCACTAACATGTCTTCTATCAATCATCCCTCCCTTCAAGTGGGGTACCCAATAAACTAAGTGCACAAGGATATGTGAACTGTGTCAGTGCACTTGCAGCTATAGTAGAGCCTGTATATGTGGTTGGTGCCTTGACTATATAATCCCTCGATGTCTTCGATCTATTTAGACCTTGACTTATATAGTGCTACATGCAAGCCATATATACCAGATAAAAGCAAGCATGATGACTTCCGTGCATGGAAAAACAGCCCTCATAACCGGAGCAGGTTCAGGTAAGTGGCTACTTTCGTGTCAAATCTGTATAACCACTCACATTCAATTCTAATCTTAGGGATCAATCTTTGTTTCGCTCGTCTTCTTATTGAAAAGGGGTGCAATGTTGCCATCGTTGATATAAAGCTTCGTGCCGAAGCCCAAGAGCTTGTTGACCGTTATTATGCCTCACGTCCTGGAGTCATTTTTATAAAGACTGACGTCGCACATTGGGACCAATTACAGCACGCGATGGATGTATGCGAAGCAACCTTCGGTGAAATCGACATCGTATGCCCGGGAGCTGGTATTTTTGAACCTGTGAGTTACGTTTTGAATGGAGTGGGCAGAGCTAATACAGTACCAACAGCCGCAATCTGCATTTTGGTATCCTCCAGGATCACTGCAGAGTTCTGACAGCGTCATGGAGAGTCGATATAGGATCGTTGATGTTAACTTCGTTCATCCAATCCGCATGACACAGCTAGCGATTTCCCATTTCTTGAAATCAGCAGCTCGCGTTGAGCAAAAAAAGAAGAAACACATTCTCCTCGTCACGAGCATCGCCGGTCATATGCCTGTGTTCGTCGCACCTTTGTATTCGAGTACTAAACACGGAGTCAGCGCTCTGGTGCAAAGCCTTGCACCCTTGGATGATGGATCGAACATCAGAGTTGTCGGAGTGGCACCAGGCATCACCGCGACTCCGATCTGGTTCGAGTCTGAGGATGATAAGAAGGCGTTAGTGAACGAAACAGTCGATGAATGGGTATCACCGGAGGACGTCGCAATCGTGATGCTCGCCCTAGTGGAACGGGATTTTATCGCCAAAAACCTGGAAGACATCGACCAGGATGGAGGCACGATTCGTATTCAGGGAGGTACCATACTGGAGGTCTCCAAAAGTGTGAGGAGCATATCGATTTTCAACGACCCAGGTCCTGTTGGACGACCCGGAAACACACTTGGAAACATGGCGCAAGCGGAGGAGAGTATTCTCCAAATGTTATCACATTCTGTGACCGAAAACTAAATGGATCTTGCCGTACCGCCTGAGACTAGACCCATCTCCTGTGTACAGTGTCAAAATGTCTGTCCAGCAGTCTTAATCCAGATTTCAAGGTATCAGATACTCCATCATCACTTATTGTAGTAGAAGTGTTTCATAATTTGCCCTGGCTGAATCTACCAAGACCCACTTAAGAGACTTTAGATTCGGATCTACCCTCGGTCCGTCACATGCGAGACCAGCTTAGATTGGGGCATGCACATCACGGAAGCCGTCTGTACTCACGAACACCTGTTCGGGAGACTTAGTGACCTTTACATATGCAATAAATGCCTAGCGCAAGTTCATTATTTCTAGGGTGGCGATCGTTGCTGCCGAACAGAAACTGAACATGGGGAAGACAGCAACAGCAAAGACATTGTTTCGAGTGGCGCGTATTCGATGAGCATAATCCAACGTTTGCTGTGGCTTGCTGTCTCTATTGTGCGAAGACGGTTGGTTATGAGGGTCTAACGATATTTAGTACGGTTTGATATAGCTTGCAAGTATGATTGTAACAGATGCCGTGAGTTTGATCGGATCACAATTCTACCTGCCAGTTTCAGAAGAAAATGTCCAGATTCAACCCAGTACAGTAACGAGTAAGGAGCATGCGCCGCTGCGGTGGCTATACCACGACAACAGTTTCATTCTGGCAAAGCACGGCTGGCTTCATTGCAAGTGATTTATTTGCTAAGTACATCTGTAGAACTATAGCGACGTGAAGAGCAAATTGTCGTTTGTTTAAAAAAGAGTAGGCTTCTTTCCCTTTTTTTCTCTTCTTTTCACTGATATGGCTGGKATTGCCTTTTTACGGTGTTTTTCTCATTGCAGCTGCGAACCCTTTCATCCGCTTAATCCACTTCAAGTTCGGGTTCCTGTACGCGGAATACATCGACACGAAGGAGGCCAATCAATAAAAAAGGTCTATGTCATTCATATATAAAGACTATAAACAAGCACATAAGTATATCTACTTCTGGTCACCAGCCCATTTATACTTCGACCCCGGATGATCATCCCTCAACCTGGGTCCCAATCCGTCATTCAAAAAATTCTCCCTAGTCGTATCAGCCACGTACTCATCCCAAAATAACCCCCTAGCCCTCAACTCCGGCAACAACCACTTGACAATATCCTCGAAATCAGCCGGTGCAATAGCATACGAAAGGTTGAATCCATCAATCCCCGTTTCGTCTACCCACTTTTCTAAGATATCAGCTACTGTCTTTGGAGACCCAATGGCGCGCCCATGTGGGCCCCCCAGCGTAATTTCCTCCAAAACTCGTTTCTTAGTCCATTTCAACCCTTCTGTACCAGGCACAGTCTCCGTCCAACTATTCACAAGACTTTGAATTGCCGCGGGACCCGTAAATCGGAAATCCTCCTCGTCACTGAATTGCGATAAATCCGTGCCCGTCCAGCCGCCGAATAACGTCGCTGCTCCTTCCAGATCTACATACTGTAGATAATCTTCATATTTCTCATGGGCTTTGGCATCTGTTTCGTCGACGATCACCAGTATACCTGTGATCAGTTTTATGCTGTTGGGGTCTCGCCCGTTTGCGGCAGCTAAGGAGCGTATTTCGTCGACGGATTTGCGAATGCCCTTTGTGTCCAGGCCTGGGATGAACATGCATTCGGCGTGTTTGGTGGCGAAGTTTTTGCCAGCGGTGCTGGTGCCGGCTTGGAAGATGAAGGGGGTTCGTTGGCGGGAGGGTTCTGTCGTCAGGGGGCCGGCGGAACGGAAGTATTCCCTATCCAGCTCACTGAATTAGCTAGTTCTCTTCTCGTGTGGTTCTTGATTAGGTATGGGGGAAGGATTTACCCTTGGTGATTGATTCTTCTCACCCTCCCCGGGACGGCATATTGCCCCTTCTCTCTATCTTTAACAACGGCATCATCCCTCCACGACCCCTCCCACAACTTATACGTCAAATTCAGATATTCGTCTGCAATTCTGTATCGCTCATCATGCGCAATCTGCGTCTCGAGACCGACATTCCTGGCTGCAGACTCTAGATGGCTAGTCACCGCGTTCCATGCCACACGACCGTTAGTCAAATGATCTAATGTCGCGAATCGGCGCGCGAGAAGGAACGGGTTCTCGTAAGTTGTCGAGGCTGTTATGCCGAAGGAGAGGTTTGTGGTAACTGCTGCCATTGCTGCGATGGGCAGGCTTTTCCCTCCTATTAGTCGTTATCATTGAGATTTCTGGAATGGACAGGGGGCGTACAAAGGATCGGCCATAGGAAGCTGCGCAACACCCGGTAAACCTGGATCAATATTCTCTGGACCTTTGTAGACATCATACGGTCCCAGAACGTCAGCAATGAAAATGGAATGAATTTTGCCGGCTTCCAGGATTCGGGCCATGTCAGTCCAGTATTTGAGAGACGTGTATTCGGCTGTGCGGTTGCGTGGGTGCCGCCATAGACCTAGATATACGCAGTCAATATAGATGACTTGGGTGTTAAAAGGGACGGGGGCAAATAGATTTACCAGGTGCCAAATGTCCTGGAGTGCTCATTGTGAAGCCGTTCAGCACCCATTGCTTTTTCTTGGTGGCAGATTCCTGGTGTTCAGTCATATTGGAACGTTGAAGTTGACGGATGCTACAATTTGTTCTGGCAACGATTCCTTGCTAGGTAAGTTGAATTTAGATAGATATCTCTGGAGCTAAAAATAATAATTAACTACAATAGACGAGAAATCACATACAAGACCATATAGAAGTAGATTTCATCGGACTTGTCGCCGACTACTAAATTGATAACTCCTACTACTTATAAAACTAAATGAGCACCTCTTCCAGACCAAAATCACATCAAATCACGTCTTTGAAATCTCCGTCTTTGATTTTTCCACGTAGTCCCTCTCAAGGCCGTGGAGGAATTAGGGCTAATCGGCAGGTAAGACACAAAATTACCTGATTCGGCAAGTAATCGTGGAGTCTAACGCCGCTGCATGCTGTGGGTCCTGTAATCACACCATACGCTAGACTTCTGAGTCAAGGTACTATTATAGAGTGTATGCAGTGATTTGGCCAGTAGAGACAACAATTGAGTCATTTGTTGGGATAAGGACTTGGTCATGACTCGTGTGCCTATAATCTCCCCATCGACGGATCTTATCAGATTGCACGCATATTGTTCAGAGATACTGCGAGCGCTGATCGCAATGTGTTTGATTCTGATTGCGTGATTCGCATACTTAAAGATACAATGATTGAATGATCTCGACTCGGACGACTGTGCGAGTCCGGTGTCGGGTACAGTCAAGGCCCAGTTGACACATATGTCCAACAGTTTCAGAGAGAATTTTGAACTGTCGAAAACTACAAACAAATTTCCAGCATCTCTAAAGGTAGCCAGACTGTCAAAATGTCAAGCCAAGTACCGCCTCCCCTCCCTCAAGGGGCGGGCTACGGTGTTGTGGTCGGCCTCGGAGTTGCCTTTGCACTCGGTATGGCTGCCCATCCCATCACTCATTGAACATAGACCACTGACCAGTCAGGAATGATATGGGTAACAAAAACGCTCAAAAAAACCTTCAATGAAGACGCCAACAGCACCGAAACCTTTATGGTTGCCAACAGAACCATCGGAACGGGCCTCACAGCCTGTGCCGTCATATCCTCCTGGTTATACAGTTCTGCTCTCCTGGGAGCTACACTCCTAACATACAACTACGGCCTTGCGCTGGGAGTATGGTGGGGAGCATCAGCTAGTACTATGGTAACCCTAATGGCTTATTTGGCAATTCAAGCCAAACGGCGTGCCCCCAACGCACATACATTGCTTGAAATCATTAGAGTGCGCTATGGCACATCTGCACATAAACTCTGGATTTTCCTGTGCTTATTGAACAATACATTCGTCTTCACGAGTATGATTGTTGGATCGAGTACCACGGTTAGCGCATTAACGGGTATGGACGTGATTGCCTCGTCGTATCTGCTGCCCCTCGGTGTGGCGGTATATACTTATTTCGGCGGGCTCAAAGCTACCTTTTTGACGGATTTTGTGCATACGTTCGTGATTATGATTATTATTTGTTGGTTTACAATCAAGGTGATTACGGTGAATGAGATTGGGTCTATTGGGGCATTGTTCGATGCCGTTGTCATAGCAGGCAAAGAGAAGCCCGTTGCGGGGAATTATCAAGGCTCGTATTTGACTATGAGGAGTGATCAGTGCTTGTTCTTTGGAATATTGCATGTTACTGCCAACGTTGGTGCGGTTATTATGGATACGGGGTTCTGGCAGAAGGGGTTTTCGGCGGATTTTGCTGCTGCTGTGCCTGGCTACGTTTTGGGAGGAGTTGCTTCCTTTTCTGTACCATGGGCTTTTGGTACGATTGTTGGCCTTGGAGCTCTTGCGCTTGAAAAGACAGCTATATGGCCTACGTACCCCAACGCAATGACGGCCAGCGAGGTAAATGCTGGCCTTGTCCTGCCATATGTCGCGCAGGCCGTAGCAGGAAAAGCAGGCGCTGGTGCTATTTTACTTACTATCTTCATGTCCACGACCTCAATAGCCTCAGCACAGATGATCGCCACCAGTTCCATCATCTCATTTGATATATATGGTACATACATCAACCCAACCCCCACAAACTCCCAACTCCTGCGCTGGTCTCACATCGGCGTCATCTTCTCATCCCTATTCATCTCAACCCTAGCAACAGCCTTCCACAAGGGAGGCGTCGACATGACCTGGCTCCTCTACATGATCGGCCTCCTCACCTGCCCGGGTGTCTTCCCAACCTGTTTATCGCTCCTATGGAACCGTCAAACCAAAAACGCAGCTATCATAGCACCCATTGTGGGGATGATGTGCGGAATAGCGGTTTGGTTTGGAACGGCGTATAGCTATTTTGGAGAGATTACTATTGCGTCAACGGGGGGTACCATGCCGTGTTTGTTTGCAACTATCACGTCGTTTTTGGTCCCGTTGCCGATTACGGTTGGGATTTCGTTGTGGGAGAGGGAGGAGTTTGATTGGGCTGTTTTGGGCCAGATTGATAGGGTGAAATCTGATGATGGTATAGCTAGCCATGGTAGTAATGAGGAGGAAGGAAGTTTCTTCACGCCGGAGAGAACCAAATATCTGAAAAGAATGAGTTCATGGGCGGCGTTCTGGGCTGTGTTTACGGTCATCGGTCATGTGTTGTTGTGGCCTGTGCCAATGTTTGGCGCTAGGATGGCGTTTTCGAAAAGTGTGAGTCGAGCGGCTTGTTTGTCTGCCATAGTTGGCATGTTACTAACTGTGTTTGATGCAGTTCTTCATTGCTTGGATCGTCATATCACTTATATGGCTGTGGTTCACTCTCGTCGTGGCTATATTCTATCCCTTGATTGACGGCGGATTACAGCAGATGTGGACTGTAATCAAAAGAAAAGGGCTTCACCAGAAGACATCAGAGAGTACGATTACAAACTCATCTTCAGAGCAGGTTGAGGTTACAGCAAAATTCTAGGGCTTGTGGATATATTTTGCTGAGACGAGCAGTTCCGCAGAATAGGTACATAAATTTGGGATGTACGGAGGACAGGCGCTCAGAGCATACACGGGAGAATTAGTTCCATTCACTTTGAAGTACTGGTAGATCATCAGTCGGCTTATCCTTGAGCTTAATGTAGAATACCTGAGAATGACTATTGAAGAAATGAATGCTTGCTTGCTTAGACACCAGGTTGCCAACTCTAGGAGGAACTATAAGCTGTTTATATTTGAGATCCTTCTACCAGCACCTGTAACATCGAAACAAATGGAAGTACATTTCCTTGATGTGATAAAAGACTCTAAAACATATGTACTTTGAGAAGAACGTAAAATTGTGAGGTCCAACGTCAATCTTAACCACAGATTTGTCAAAGGAGCATATATGTCAGGAATCTAAATCATTTTTTACGAACTAGAAAGTAAACACTTTTATTCTCACAACACACATATAGTAGTAGAGCATATAAATATACAGTAAAACCACATACGCTGCCTAGGTAGCTCGACAATCAAATTCAATGTTATTTCTCAGCTGCTAGTTAGGGCTTTTTCAAATTCGTCGATACAGCTCTCCTAGTATCGAGCAAACCTAGTATGCCTTTACAGCTACACGTGTAATTCTGTTTGAGACTTCCGTGGTTACTTTTGAAACGATACTTCCTTCACTAATTGTTGGTAAACGGCGAGAGAGTACGTACGCTTCCTAGCTAGATATAACTAATCCACACTTATACCATAAAACCCATCCATCACGTAATTTTGCACATCTCACGTTTCATATAAATCAAGGTTATCAATCTAATCTGTCACGCGCTTTTAGCTTGAAAGGTGACTTGCAGGAACCCCTCTCGATTTTATCTCGCTCTTCTTCCCGATATACTTTTATAGCTAGAACAAACAGATTGGGCATGAGTCGCGTACAGTGGAAGCAGGGTGTAGAGTCTCTAATAGGTAATTGTATTCGGGGATGAGAGTCTGATCTACCTACCTGCCTGTATATGTTGACATTACGGTCATAAATTGCGATGTCTACACTTTTGTAGCAAGGTAAAGTATAAGTAGATACGCGAAGAACAACAACATAACCATACCAGACTCACAAACAAGCTATTTCTTGACTCAAGCAACGCAAAAACCCGCACCAGTCAAAGATTCAGGTTTCACCATGCTCGCCAAACGAAATGGGCGGTCCTGGTACCAGTGGTACGCAGAGACCGATACACCACAGGAGCGAAAGCTCATCTTCAAACTCGACCTACTCATTGTCCCATATGCATTCGTGGGTTTCTGGATCAACTACATTGACTCCTCCAACATCAGTGAGTTATTGAACCAGACCCTGACCCTCAAGAAAAAAAACAAACGTCTAAACCTAGTCAATCAAGATAACGCATGGGTCGCAGGTCTTTCAGACGACCTAAACTTTCACGGCAACCAACTTGTACAATTCCAGACAATAAACCAAGTAGGCTCAGTCATAGGTCAAATTCCATTTGCGTTCCTCTTCCCATTGTGCCCTATGAATTGGTTGATTCCAGGCATGGAGTTTTTATGGGGTATATTCACTCTGTTGCAATATCGGGCCACCACGTATTCGGAGCTTATGGCATATCGATTTTTCATTGGATTATTTGAGGTTTTTTTATTTTATTATCTTTCAGATTTGGTTGGTTTCTGATTTGTTCGTTTAGGCTTCATTCTTTGTCGGTGTGCATTACGTTCTTGGGTCTTGGTGTAAGTACCCAATTTGATAGTCCGAGTCCGATAGTACTGATTATCTTTGTCTGTAGATCGAGCAGATGAGTTAGGACGTCGTGGTGGGATCTTCTATATCGGTTTAACTCTTGGATCCCTCACTGCAGGTTTGATTCAAAGTGCAGCCTCTGCAAATCTCGAAGGCGTGGCTGGKCTAGCAGGCTGGCGGTAAGATCACACCTTGCTATTCTTTTCGTCCAGATCTAACGATTCTTGGTATAGGTGGCAATTCATTATCGTCGCTCTAATGACATTCATCGTCGCCATCGCGGGTTTCTTCATCTGGCCCGGCACGCCAGACATACCCAACAAGCTCTTCCTCAGCGACGAGGAAGTTTGTCTTGCACAAGAGAGAATGAATAAAAACGGCACCGGCGAAAGCAACGCCAACACACCAAAATTCTCTCTGGGTCTCCTCCGTGCCATTTTCACCAATTGGCGAGTATATGTGCTGACAATTTGGAACATCCTATTCTGGAATAGCGATCCCCAACCTTGGGGCGGTTACCTACTCTGGATCGAAAGCTTGAACCGCTACTCAACAGCCGAGGTCAACCGCATCGGCGCCTCAGCTCCTGGCATCGGAATCTTGTACGTGCTATTCATTAACTTCAGCTCCGACCTCTGGCTCGGTCGAACTGCGTCAATAGTGCTCGCGCACATCGTAAACATCACCAGCATGACGATCCTAGTTGTATGGAACGTGCCTGAGTCCGCGAAATGGTTCGCCTTTAACATTTACTTCTTCGACATTGCTATGAGTAGTGTTTTGTATGGCTGGGCAAACGACATTCTCAGGCACGATAAGCAGCAGCGAGCGATTGCGTTGGTGGTTATGAATACTGCTCCCACAGTGATAAGGGCTTGGATTGGGCTCCTTGTGTTCAAGACCACTGAGTCACCGCGGTTTACAAAGGGGTATTCTTTTTGTCTTGCGAATTCGATTTGCTTGATTGGGTGGACGTTGCTCGTTCGACACCTATATACCAAAAATGAGTATGTATTCAGCTCTGGAGTGGTGAGGATCTGTTCAGCTTACCGGGTTTGTGTTATAGGATGAAAAGACCAGAGTCAGAATCATCGGATTCAATAGATGAGGTTGAACAAATCACGTTCACACCATCCAAAACCGAAAGGAACACTGTATAGTGATACTGATATCGGAGAATGACTCTGAAGGGTTGCAACGGTTTGATTCGGCGATACAATAGGACAGGGGCAAGACACATACAGAAGGGGCATATGATTGGAAGTAGCCACCTTGCTCATGCTATGGTAAATTATGCCTGAAAGATTCGGTGTTATCATACATCAATCTGGTGACCTGAATTGATTGAATCTACCAGGTATTACCTACAAGAACATGCGTATACAGATGAATTAGTATAAACCATTAGCTAAGCAACGTGATGTGATCATGTAGCTTCCCGTGCTTTATAATATCCCATCCATCTCCATCAGTACTTCAATTGCTATGCCTATATATACAAAAGAGATGATCTTCTTACTTACTCCGGTCAAGGTCCAAAAATAAATTAATTCCAAAGTAAAGCTGAGATGAACTTGCAGAACCGGGGTAGAAGTCAAATGACCAGGCACGCATTGTTGCATGATATTCAGTCAAAAACGCAGATCAGCCAAACATCACTGGTTCGCTTAAAATTTGGCTTCTGGTTTGTAGACTATTTAATATGACGGCTTGCTGAACGACACCTTAATAGTCGATCATAAGAATTTGACAGGCCTCAGCCCGCCACATACGGGACTAGTTTAGCTTAGGGCATGCCCATCGCGCAAGCCGTCACTACTCACGAACACCTGTTCGGGAGATTTCGTGGCGTTCGTAAATGAAATAGGTAATTCTTTCCATGTACATTGGTGTCGGTAGAGTTCTATCGACATTGGACTTGCGGAGCGTTGCATATATCGCTCAGAAGATATAATACTAATGCACCGGTCATCATCTATCACACCTAATACATTACAGAAATCATGACCTCAAAATTCAGTTGATGCGGTCTGGCTGATCCACTCGGATTTAATGCAGTCGAATACGGGCTCGGGAGTGCTTAGTTTCCAAAGCAACGAACCAGTTTCAGTTGCTTGACATTATGGCTTTAATCGAGACATCTTTGATATTAGTCATTCATAGATGTCAGTTAGTCCACGAGAAGTAGCGCTAGCTCCAAATTATCACGACAACGATGAGGCGAGACAAGAGATTGAATCCAGCCAGCCACATTCACCATCGGGCAAACATGGAATTGAGAGCATGGAATATATTACTGTTTTCAAGATAACGTGTAACTCTTCAGAAAAGCAGGCAATCTGAAGAACTATTTAAAATGTCATGAAGTCCTCTATCGCTGTAATTCTTGAAGCAAGCAATCAAGATCTCACCATACAAAGACTAGTCTCCTTAACGCAAACATGTTGCTATTTATGTTCATATCCTCTTTTCTTGTTTCTGTGGACATTGCGTCTGCATTTACCCTGCCATTTCCATGGCCATTTTGCGAGACCACAACTACCTTTACTCTGTCTGGAGACTACACCGTCACTACAACTGAGACGGTGACCACTGTACGTTTTCGGGGGACAAATGCAGTCAAATTTTTACTAACTCGGTCACAGGGTACAATCACAGTCACCCGGACAGGTCTACCATCAGTAAGGTCTTACCCTTTGTTGTATGAGATACTTGTTGACTGAGGTATAGATCTCAATAGATACTGTATCCATTACAAGCTATACACCTACAGCTATCGACTGCCTACCTACCGGAACAACGATCAAGCCATATCCATTCCTCGGACTTCCTCTACAGAAGCGTGATGTTGCTCCTGCAACAATTACAGGCTGTAGTCCGGTGACTATTGTCCCCCCTACGATCACAGGGTATCCTTGTACAGAGGTTGTCGGCTCTTTTGATATAATGTTAGTTCTCATGAGGGCTACCTACTGTATACTAACTATCATTGCCCATTACTGACTGTAATTATAGAACTGACACCGACACAGTCACCACCAGCGGCATTGCTACCACAACTGTTACACCTACCATTGTCAAGACCGTCACTGAAACATGGATCCTACCGACCCCTAGCGCCTACAGAGGTTAGCAATACCCCAAATTCAAGGACGATCAACTATTGAAACTGATGCTTGATACAGGCGTAAACTATTACCAATACCTAAACGACTACTTCTACCCCGACGGCGACCAAGGCTGCCTAACCTGCGGCTATGGCGGCGGAGGCTACGAAACCGCAGACTGGAACGGTAACTACAGCTACTACACAAACGGCACAACGCAACAGATCAACTTCGAGTCTGAGAACTACCCCAGCTACTCCACAATCTTGTGCCAATTACCAGGCCAACCCGCTGCAACTGATTGCTCGCAATGGACCGTGGTGTTCCAGGGCTATCTGCACGCCACTCAAACAGGGAACTATACCCTTGCCCCTGATCTGCTTGAAGACAACGCTCTGTTCTTCTGGGGTGGGGAGAAAGCATATAGCAGCTACGAGAATAACAATACCGACGGAGGCGTTAGTTATACGCAACCGGCTGGTCTTCCGCATACATTTGCTTATGAGATGGTGGCTGGCGAGTTTTTACCGATTACATTTATTTATGCGAATGGATATGGGCCGGCTTTGAATAGATTGACGATTACGAGTCCTAATGGGACTACGTATCCGGATGATTTGAACTTTTTTGTGCCGCCGTGCCCAAACAGTCCTTTTGTGCCATAGTCATGCACAGTACGGCAATAATACATACGAGGGGTTAATAAGTGTCGTGTGAAGTCCTTGAGATCCGGACGTACACGAAGAAGCGGAATATGATGTATCTAACTAATTGATCCAACCGCCAACGATCTCAGGTTGACATAGCTTCATTCAATGTTGAATAATTTCGAGAGCTCATAGTACTTAAGTCGAAGCTGGGTGTAACATCGCCTGGTACCTAGGTATGCTCGAATACTAATTTATCAGTATTGGGTCCGCTGGTCAGCACTATATATTGACAAGAGCGCATTAGTCCAATTCATGGCCCCCGAATCCTCTGGTGTGAACAAGACTTTTGCGGATGGAAAGGGAGTTATATAGATTATTTAGATGTTTAATGTGCATAGCGAAAACTAGGATGGGTCTCAATAATTATCTCCTCTGAATTACTCCTTGTCTGTGCTAAATATTCCACGGTTATTGAAAAGGTTCCTGAGACTTTTTTCTTCCTCATATTATATTATGCACATGGTGTCACTACCAGGATTCCTAGAAAATATGGTGGATCATGGAGGCTGTAAGGTTTCAAATATAACGTTGGAAAGAGGCAGGATTAAGCTACGCTGGTAGATTTACCAACCAACCGACATCCGGACCAACCAAGTGGATGTACTACAAAATATCCAGAAACTTATGGAAATCGATATCGATAGCATATTGAAATATGTAGAATGGAATTTTGCTGTACAGATGTATAAACGAATCGAAGCATGGTGTACGAAATGCTCTGTTTTGAGGGAGACTACATAAAATCAATTATAATGGCATTTTATGCATGACGCTTCGATGCCAAAGCTTCAAGATCAGGTATATGGCTTGTGTAACGAGGACATTTTATTCGCTCCACTGATATTGTAGGGATGTTTCTTATCATCTTGCAAGTATTGAAACATCTTGTTTTGTCGCGGCATGTTCGCTGTTTTCTTATATACCTCGCCACGTTTGCATATAGAATTGAATATACCCTCAGGAAAGAGATTATACAGATTGAAGAAATAATCCTGCACGGGTTTACGCGAAGGTTGTCGATACAGACACGACCTCGGAAGTTCGATAATTTTGTCTTAGGGCTTCCGGCGTGCTAGCCCTAACTGCATCCATTCGTCGTTGATGTTGTCACCGGTCGAACGCATTGTGACCTTTCATTGTTATTATAAGTCTGAAAAGCAGTCACAGCAATAGATCCAATGTCAATTATTGCATCCCTACATGTACCTTTCTCCACAGCCAAGGCCAGGTACAAAACGCGACGCTGCCAGGGCGCCTCAAGCAACGCCATGATTCGCCAGCGGCTGAACCCCCTAGTTTGAAGATGAACCCCAACACCCCCTTCCACCCTGCGTCATTGGATGTCTCACAACTCGCTAGTTCTGACGTTAGGGGGATAATATTTATTTTTCTGGTTTCGGAACAAACCATTGGCTCGTGCTTTACGTTACTACGTATTCTCCAGTCTCCCGTACTCGTGATCGAAATAGTGAGACGGGCTGGACGCAAGGAGGACGGTTTATAACGTTACGTTTGTGGCGAACTGGCGGTATGCTATACTCGTTGTGTGACCAATTATGTTGGATTATGGCTACGAATGTAGTATTTTCAGGATCAATGGTACGCGATCGATTAGGTATTTTGCTTATCGTTACGGAATTTGGCCATCGTTACTGTATTTCAGCCTGCGGTATTCGATCTTTCGAGCTCTTAGGGCTTGGATGGCTGGACGGTTGTTGACCTATTGTATCTGCGGCGTCATGACTCGTCAAACATCTGAAACATGAATAATATCTAGCCTTGACCACAGATCACAAATACTTTTCTTCTTTTGTTTGCGCTTTACATCTTTTCTTCTCCAATTGTTTTTCGCGGTTTGTGTCAGCTATCAAGTCATCCAATACTGCAAGTCGCTGGTCGATTGCAACCTCTTACACTATCTATTTCATTTTTACGTTTCCAGAGATTCATACTCGACTATTATTTTCGGCATTTGGGTGATACCAGTCTCATATTTTACTGGTATATTCAATCGATTGATTCTAAACTAGTGACGTTTTGCTGTTTCGGAGCTTCGAGTTGTCGAGGTATTTTCGTCATAAGCCCTGATCGGGACGTCTCAGACAGAGTCTGTCGCAGCCGGCCATTTTACCCCCCAATTTTGGCCAAGTACGCTTTCAACACTCTTTCATCATCTTAAGAGGCTTGTACTGCCTTTTCCTATTGTTGTTCGAATCAAGTACAACGATCCTGGTGATTTCATTCAACTTGCGGAGGAAGGCAAACAATATGATTGTTCGGCAAACAACAACGCCTATACTATCTCTACAATTGATACTTTTATTCTTGTCTCGACACGTGGTGTCAATCAGCTTATCACAATTCCAACAAATACAGGGCTTCTCAGACTCCTGCGAAAATGTATGGCAAGAAGATATCCCCGGCTGCACCAAAACGGATTTCACAGCTCCCAACGACTGCTCACGGAATTGTCTCGCCGGCGTGAATATAATCAACGCTGAGATACTGGTTGCGTGCGCCGAGGCCCGAGTTAGTAGCAATACATTGCTTGGTGAATTTCTGGCAGGATTCGGTGTTTCTGCGCTCTGCGGGAGTAGTCAGACAACTCAGACTGCTACGATGGCGGATTCGACGACTGCGACTGCGACGGCTGTGAAGACTAGTGTTACCAGTACGAGCTTGACGAGTGTTCACTCGACGACCACCACCATTGCAGTGCAGGAAACAACGACTCATCCATCGGTTTTGTCTACGACGAGTGCTACTACTTCAATTCCATCATCAGTAACGACATCATCGCCTTCAGCAACGTCAATCACAGATTTGACGCTTTCATTCACAGGAACTACTACTACGTCAACGACGAGTAGTGTTTCGTCGACAATAACAAGCGCGAAGAGCACGTCATCTTTTTCGTCGAATACAGAAGCCAAGGGATTCGGGGGCGTCGGGGACGCGTTTGATATACTCGGCGGCGAAAGTGCTGGAAGTCGATCGGCATATGTGTCTTGGGGAGTAATGAGCTTAATGAGTGTATTGGTAACAGCGATCGCGAGTGGGATATGGTAGTGAATATATATGCAGTATACGATACCCAGGGAAATCCATCTTCTTGATTTATGTCATTGTCAAGCGTAGAATGTCCAAGTGCTCTGAAACGACCAAAGGGGATGAAAGGGGTTTGAACCCGGCCTGCGAGCCAGGCCCACTATATATAGTCTCAGGTAGCTGTGCCGGAAAGACTTTGTTACCTAGGAACAAACAGTATCTCGGATTTCCAACGTTTTCAGAACTGTCAGTCCTGGTGTCATCAGATGTCTTCCCACTGGTAGTACAGCGCAGATAGGGCAGCGCACAGAACAGCCACCATCCACTGACCGATGCCAAATCCTTGCTCCTGTGTCTTCATTACGACCGCATATGTCACCGATACCACGAAGCTTGACAACAAAATCAAGCAACACGCCCAACTCAATATTGCCTTGTTGGGGCCTTCAATGATATGTATCCCCCACCCGAATGTTAACCCTTCTGGCTGGAGCTGATACATGCTCGTTTCCAATTTCTTGGGAAGTCGTTCTAAATAAGTCGAGTGCGGATGTGCACCCGCCTCACAGAAGTAAAAGTAATGTAGAAACTCTCGCGGTCCCATAGGAGGAGGGAGGGGGCAGTTGAACTCATAGTGATTCTTCCTCACCTCTTCCTCCGGTGGCATTTCCATAGGTTTACCGTGGATACCAACTTGATACGTCCGCTGTAGGCAAAACTGACACGAGAGATATTCAGATTATTTGCTGCAGGCCCTTTAAAGCAGTGGGGAAAACCTACACGGACAAAATGGACATCGACAGGCTTAGAAAAAATCCTTCGTAGACGGAAGGGACGCATTTCACGATATCGTTCTCGAATTTTGATAAAAAGCTCGCCGTCGCTCTTTACATGACTCAGGTCGATTTCTCCCAGACTGGTGGAATACTGCCCCGTATTTATGCACAACTCCAGATATTTCGGCTTGATTGGCTGGCCTTGTCTTGTTGGCGATGTTTTGCATCCTACCTGCGGACTCAGCTGAAGACTGTTGCTGGTATGCCTAAGGGTCGGCATCTTGGTGGTGTGCGGTTGATTATCTGATCGATCAGGTACAGTCTGTACGTCGCGTGACTGGGAATTTCCAATTCCACTTTCATCGAGAGAATCACATACCTCCTCAGTAGGCTTTTGCTCTCCTGTGGCATCTGCTCTAACGAAGGATTTCTGTTGCTCAAAGATATGGTGGAAATCACGAAGGGTTTCGGGGTCGATGTTTTGATCGAAATCGCGGTATAATTCTTTTCCGCATGTCTTTCAAGGGTAAGTATCGCTAAACGGTAAATTTTAGGTTGTAGTACTCAC
This sequence comes from Talaromyces amestolkiae, assembly GCF_001896365.1. Classification (NCBI taxonomy): domain Eukaryota; kingdom Fungi; phylum Ascomycota; class Eurotiomycetes; order Eurotiales; family Trichocomaceae; genus Talaromyces; species Talaromyces amestolkiae. The sequence continues at coordinate 606,065 of NW_024468048.1, read as the reverse complement.
ACAGTTCCACTCAAAACGTCGGAGGCCTTCCTTGACTTGGGGCCGCGCCCATCGCTGTATCTGCCGCTTGAGAGTCGTCACCCACGGAAAGAGAGTAGGCCGCATGATATGCGCAACCTGCGTATCATATTTGAGGTGCTGACGACGGGAAATTCGTTCCTCTTGGTTATCGTGAGCATTCTTCTGAGAAAATCTTGAGTGATTAAGTTGACTCATTGTTGCATGTTGAACACTGATGATTGGTTGTCCATTGACAAAGTGCCAGATATTTTCTCGCAAATGATCGAATGCCGGGCCGGAAATCAAAAATTCATGTACGCCTTCTAAGGTATCAAGAGACGGTCCAGTATCCTCATCATCTTCTGAGTCGGACTCGTTGATTCTCTGCAGAAGTTCTTTCACCTTCGCTTGTCGCGTCTCGACGAAGAAGGCGGAGGTCTCTTCCTGTGAGGGTTGATATGCCAGTTCAGACAATGTTATAATACCAGCTGAGATATACCGCGAGTGAGACAGCACAAATTGAGCAGCTAGATTCTGAAGGAATCCTTTCGCAGCGCTTTTTAACTCAGTAGCATAGAGCTTCAATAGACGCCGCAAATTTTTCTTCAACCGCTCCCGTCCAATTGACTCTCTTTTCACTGCTTGGGAGCACAGAGACCTAATAGCTTCATCACGACCAAGTAGTACGACGAGTTCATCGATGACGGAGTTAATGTCCGGCGTTGAAAACTGTGAAGTTGCTGATGAAGTTGCTTTAGCGTCCGAAAAGACTATTTCTGCATATGTTGGAGTATAAGATGATGCATCTTCCATGAGTTTCTCTTCATTTTTAGAGCCTGTATTCAGATTGTTCAATCTGGTGTCTGGCGCCTCACTATCAACCTCAAGTGGTAATGATATAGGTGAGCTTGACCCTTTTCCGGTTGACTTCCATGATGCCTTCGAGGTGCTGTCGACCCCCGTTGCCCTCTTTTCATCTCTGGTTACAGAATTCACCTTGTTTGCGGATTGGTCCTGGGAGCGGTCGAACTCTTCGATACTACCCGTCGTGCAATAAGAGCAAAGGTCATGTTCACAGTTAACGCATGTAGGCTGAACATCATAAAGTTTTGGACCGTCGTGGCATTGACAGCAGTAGTAATAAGAATTCGGCATCTCTTACTATTTTCCTCAAACTATTTCCGGCTTTGTCCTAACGTGCCAAAAGTGGACATCAGTACTAGAGACTAAGAACAAAGTTTGATGAAAGCAAAACATGCAAATCCCTTAGTTTTGTAAACAGCTTGCAAGAGGTCGAAGACCAAAATTTAGCAGGAAATTGTAGTCGTAAGGCTGACAGTGCGGCCGAGAAAGAGCGGGCGAGCGGGAGGTCCTATATTAATTACTGCATACATACTATGCGGATCAAATAAATCCTCCGGTCTCCGGATGCAGGCCCTGTGTCGTTGTCTGCCATTCCCTTTTATATACTAGTATTCATTTGACAGCTCCGCCCACTCCTCTTCGTTTCAGGGTCTCAGCGTGCGTTACAGACAAAAGGGCGAAAAAGGCTAGACATGTCAGCCTTAGGCAGGAAGGCCGACAGACTAACGCGATTGGGAACGAACGAATCAGCCGCGGGATCAGGCTTATCAGCCTCTGATGCCTGAGGATCGGATCTTATCGCAAATCGCGGCTGCGGAAGGACCCTCCTGCCTAATTGGGGCGATGCAACACATCGCCTCACTTTGCTTTTTTGTCATTCTCATTCCCTTTTCTTTCCTCCATGTCATCACATTCTTTTCTCCTTCTTCTATACACCCTCTTTTTTTTTCCTCTCCATACTACGTACGAGTCCAGCAACGCAACTCTCCCATCGCGCGTGACCGTTCCACATTTCAAGGTTAACCCGCACTCCGCTGTTATCTACCTAGTGCATCTTGGAGTCCGATAACGCAGTCACGCGCCTTATCTCCACACCCACAGATCAGCCTGACTCAGAGTCAGCTGGACTCTGCTGAACTTATATATACTCTCATTCCAAATCTGTTGAATTATTCTAGCGACTATACTGTCATTATCAGAACATCAACATCTGCTCATTACCGGCTTGAGTCCAGGACCGTGGAGATGTCGTCCCCCGCTGGTTCTCTGCTTCCCTCGCTCACCGGATACTCGCTACCACAGCACTGCGAACCTTCGTCCAGTTTCCTAGCGTTTCTCTCGTCCGCGTTACATGTATGCATTCCTAATGAATTGGGTCTGATATCGTCTATACTCGGTTGTTTGAGTATTGTCTCGTGGCTATTCGCGCAACTACCTCAGATTTATAAGAACTACAAATTACAGTCGACCGCAGGGCTATCGGCATTTTTCCTAGTTGAATGGTGTCTAGGGGATACTGCGAATCTGGTCGGTGCCTTATTCACTCGTCAGGCGACGTGGCAAGTAACGATCGCTTCGTACTACGTTTTCGTGGATGTCGTACTCGTCATTCAGTACTACTGGTACACACACGTGAAGAAGACGGACAAAGGGAAGGATAGTGTCAATTGCTCGTTTGACGAAGATCATGCTCCGATCTATGATGGGATTCGCGTCAGAGACGAGGACCAACCAGCAAATAATGTGAAACCGCAAACAATGCGCCCGTCGGAACCTAAGGATGTCGGGCTGTTCAAAACGAATGCGAACTCTCCTCCCCGCTTCTACTCGCCGTCATACTCGGAAAAGTTTGAAAATCGACGTGCACGTGGCACCGGTTTTCCTTCTGGAAGTATGCCACTAGGTGTGTCGCCGAGAACCGTTCTTATGACGTCGATGTTGTGCGCTGTACTGGCAAACGCATCTCCAACTCCGTCGTCCGTTGCATCTCCTCACTCGCCTTTGCCCTCAGTATTTGATTCTATTAAGGACCCTCACAATATGGATATCGAAACCATTGGCCGAATTTTGTCTTGGATGTCTACAATTCTCTATCTCGGCTCACGGCTTCCACAACTGTACAAGAACTACCTTCGCAAAAGCACCTCTGGTCTTTCGCCTTTGTTGTTCATGGCCGCCTTTTCCGGAAACTTCTTCTACTCTGCATCACTCCTCACCAACCCCAACGCATGGTACGATTATCCACCCTACGGCGGAGGTGGATGGGCCGATGCAAACGGCAATGACCGGGTCGAATGGGTCGCTCTCGCAACACCATTTTTCCTCGGTGCAGCTGGCGTTTTGAGTCTTGACGCCTTTATGGGCGTACAGTTTTTGATATATGGTGACCGAGGCGACGAGCCGCTTGTGACGGTGGATGACCCAGAGGACCCTGGTCACAAGCGATGGAGACGCGTAAGCGGGTGGATGAGAGGGTGGATTCCATCTGGCGAATTGAACAAATATCTTCGTAGCAATTCTGGAGAGACCCAGTCTCTACTTGGTGACCATACAAGCCGTGGTAACGATTACGGCGGTGTCTGATCAATTTTAATTCTTCTTTGTTGTTATGGTTGCATGGTTGGCGGGTTGGATTCAATCACATGGCATGGCGTTTTGGAATTCTATTCTCTGACACGAATTACCTAGAGAAGAAGGTAGATGACTTTGGCGTTGGACTTTTTGTTGTATATCTTGCATCTAGAGCGTGCGAGCGGGAGACGACTGTATAAACTAGAGAGGGCTTATGCTCTACGATATCATGGAACGACATTTATATATTGTATAGATACCATGTTTAAACTCTCAAGCTTTCGTACTTCTTTGGTATCTTCCTCCTACTCGCCACGGCATCATGCAAAAGCTAAAATACCCGATCTCTGCTCAAATCCAGCCCCCTTCCGCTTCACCTCCAGCTGTCCTAGGTTCTGGGAGCCGATGTCTCTCCGACCGATCCCGAATCCGCTTGTGACCATAATCGTGGCTGAGACGTCCTGCGGAGAAAGGAGACTCCAAGCGTCTTCTCAAGCGTAATTGTCTGCCTACGAATCGCTTCAAGATTTTCATTACTGCGCCTACCTGCGATACTGTCATGGTTAAGTTGTGGAATGATGCATTTCTTTGTTCTTAGCGCCAATCACTGATGGTGCTCGGTGAGTATACGTCTCTACCTATATAAGGGCACAAGGAGCCGAATGGAGCTTAGGTTGATATCGTGTCACTCAGGCAGCCGCCGCGTTCCTTGACATTATTTTCTCATAAATATGGCATCCAGGCTATCCGTCTCTTCTCTTCTCTTCTCTTCTCACCCCCGTCAGGTCGATATTGAACCAAAGCAAAATAAAAAGACAGTAAAGAAAGTAAATCCCGAGGTCCCACCCTGAGCAGATCAGTACCAACGAACGTTACACCATGGCCGCAGACAGCTACGACCACATCATCATCTCCGGCGACACCGCAGGCTCAGTCATTGCTTTCTCATGTCTATATATTGCTTTTCCTAATTTCATACTATCATAGCTCTATATGTATGCACATCAAAAAGTACAATGGAAAAAACCAAATATAGTTGCCCCGATAACTGTTCAGTGCATTTGGAACCGTTGAATGCAAGCCCTGATAAACACAATGTACAAGTCAATCTCCTCTTGCAATACTTTTCATTTGCCATCAAAATTGTAAGAGTTTAGGTCATCCATACAGGCTATATAAAGCGCACCCTGCTACCAACTCAATTAGTATTTCGTCTAAATTACAGGAACGACGCGGCATGCGTACTTTTTGACACAGTTGAAGTAAAAAATCTAATCAGTCGTAGCACACTTCGCCGACGCCCCCGGATTTGACGGCAAGATACAATAAGCCACAAGCGTCTGGTTCTCATCATAGTACGAAAGATGAGTTCCTCGGTCGCCACCCTGAAAATCAGCAGTGACAGATGAGCCTCCACAGAGCGGCTGGGAGATCGTTCCCTGGATGTCAGAGCAGTTTTGAGTGCCGCTGAGAACGGCGACTTCGTCGCAGCCGGTGTACGAGTCGACTTCGACGACGCAGCCGCTGTCGTTGGTGATGGCGGTATTTCGGAGGTAGAATGTTGTCAGATAAGGGGTGGTAGAGGGGGAGGGGATGGCCGATGAGGAAGAGGAGGAGGCTTTGGAAGGAGCGGCGGATGCAAGGCCCGCGATGGCGGCGAGGACGGCGATGATAGTTTTAGAGGTGAACATTTTGACTGTTGATTTTGGTGATCTTTCAATAAGATATGATAGTTCTAGGTGAATTGGTTTGGGTGGTGATGTTGATGATGATAGAGAGGAAAGAAATGATCATTTGAATGGAGATCAATAGTCTGCTTTATATCTTTGATCCTGAACTAGAATGCTGTTTACTCCAGTATGGGAGTATACTGTCTTTTCTCAGTGCCTTCGCGCCTGTATCAAGTGGATGTAACGATGCGGTGATATTCAAGTGCACAGAGTACACCAACAAGTACATACTGTAGTTACAATAAAGCAGTCGTTCGTCTACCGGCGATCATACACATGCCTAGATGCACATTTCTATTGGTTCATACCCTGAATATATGTCAGGTACCAAAGCTAAGATCGGCGCTGACATGTTGGTCATCATTTACGGGCTATGGGGTATAGGGATGTAGTATCGCCCCTGTGGTACAAGCAACGGAAGCTCGGGAGGATCGCCAACCCTGGGGCTAAAACGGATGTGCAAAAATCATAACCCGGATTCAACGACCTTTTGGCTGGAGATCCATGGAGCTAGTTCTTCAGAATTGTTCTATAAGACCATGCAAATAAACATACTATTCAACATGATCTGACGCTTCCATGTAAATCTAGGTACAGGTTTCCATCTTCAGAGTCAACTCTGGCTCTGGAAAATCTACCCCAATCTCAGTTTTGCGCCGATTATTTGCATCCTTGTATCCTTATTCTTAGGTTCCTAGCGGAGAAATTGACACACAGAATCAGCCGCTCAATTCCTTCGGTTAGTGTTGGGCGTTAGAAGGCCAAGCTGTCAGAGTGACATCTAGAACTCTAGACCCAACATTCCTGCTCACAATGGCCTCACACGAGTGAGAACCTTGAGAGGTTGAAACACAAATAATTAGGTTACCTATACGATACTACGTGTCTAGATCTGATTCTTTTCTAGAACCTTTAATGAGGCGTGTCGATCGCTGCCACTCTGTAATTCAAATCAAATAATCCAAGGATAGATATGGCGTTTTGGAATTGTATTCTCTGATACGACTTGAGTGATACCTATTGAAATCTGGACCATCATTTGAAAGCTGCATCTAGACTGGCGAGCATAGGCACCTAGATATTATAAATCACCAATTATGTATCATATACAGAACACATTCGAGTTGTCCAGCTTTATACCCCTTTTATATTCTCCTCACCAACCACCAACCCTTCCTCACCACTTTCCCCCGCTACCCTCCTACCTGCCAGTGCATCCTGCAAAAGCTCAAAAACCTGATACCCCGCCTCCAACGGCGCATCTCCATCACCTCTACCCTCTTCCGCGTGCTTACGTCTTGAGAGCCGATGATGCCTCTCAAACCGACCGCGAACCCTCTTATTCGCGCCCACAATCCTGATTGATACGCGGGGACCAGCCCAATCAAGAATCTGACTGCGCATATCGTCTAGGGCCTGTAGGCCTGTGGTATCGATATGTGTTGCACGGGTGAGGTCGATTATCACTTTGCTCAGTATCCGAAGGGGCGGGTGATCGGAGGAGGAAGATGAGGGGAAAGCTTCGCGGCGGAGGCGGGTTGCGTGGTGAGTTCTGGTGTCGTTCCATAGTCTCTGATGACTTTCCGTGGCTTGCCGGTCAAGAGAAGAGGAAGAAGCGGATTGCTCGTGAACACTAGCTGTGTAAGTGTATACATAATCGCAAATCTGGCGCGAGATACGCGCCGCGTTGGGGTACAGGATTGAGTCTTGGATCATGAAGAGCATCGTATCATCCGGTAGCCCCTCTTGCTCCGAAGATCTTGACGACGAGGGATACAACTGCCCGAGGTTGTCGTTATCAACCAACATAACCTTGGTAAATGCCAAATGCAACAAGATATAAACAAGACTGTAGCCAACCCCGCAGGCAATGCCAATCTCGACGCTGACAAACAACGTAATCCAAAAGGTAATCATACTGCCGAAGAAGTCGGCAAAGGAGACTTTCCAATATGCCCAAAACACGCGTGCGGGGAGCACGATTTGCCATACCGCTGCCACAATGACTGCAGATAGTGTGGCGGAAGGAATCCAGTAGAATGCATCGCTGAGTTTGTAGATGCTGATCAGCACGCATGCTGTCGTTGCCAACCCACTCAGTGGGCTTTTCACACCGGACTCGGAATTGACGGCTGTGCGCGAGAAGCCACCTGTGATAGGCATGCAGCTGAAGAAGCTGCCGAACAGATTAACCAGCCCGATGAAGTTGAGTTCTTGGTCTTGGTCGATTACGTAGCCGTGGTGACGGCCGAAGGCTTTCCCAATCGCCAAATGTTCGAGGGCTGCAGCCAGAAACACAGCGATGCTGCGTCCGGCGACTTTGGTGAGGAGATCTGTATCCGGGGCTTTGGGTGACAGGATACCTGTCCCCGTGACTTTGGAAATTGAGAACAAAGGGGCGGAAGGGCGGTGGCGGTTCACTGCCCAGCTAATCACAGTGAACAGTACAAGTACAAGAGCGTTTCGAGCCACGGAAAGATACCACAATGCTCGATAGTGTTTACCCCATCGTCGTCCTACGAATTGTAGGCCGAATATGATGACTAGCCCGGATAATCCAATCAAAAAGTCACGCCAGTTGGTTTGTGGCAAGAGACGAAAGAAGTAGCGGATCACACCAGCGGTGTCGCTGCCGGTCTTAGTCTGACCAAAGAGTCCCTTAAGCTGTTGAAGGAGAATTGTGATGGCGGCACCGGAAACGTAGCCGGATAAGACTGGTGTGGGGATAAAATCAAGGAGGAATCCGAGCCGGAGGAGTCCCAAGACTAAAGAATAGATGCCAACCCAGAAGGCAGCCGTGGAAGCTATCACGGCCGCAGAGTATCCGTCCTTGACGAGATCGGCGACAATCTCGCCGGTCAATAGACCCATAATTGCGGTAGGGCCTGCCGTGACATCTATATTGCACTCAGTATATATATTGGAGATTGGTAAAGAGAGCCTAACCTTTCGAAGTACCCATAATCGCATAGAACAAACACGGCAACCAGCTGGAAATCAGACCATACTGAGGCGGGATGTTGGCGACTTTGGCGTATGCGAGGCTCTGCGGTACTAGCAGAATTCCGATCGTAATTCCTGTTCGTGTTCATATTAGCGTTGAATACTTTGTTATTCATTACTCATGCATACCAGCTAAGAGATCATTCCCCAGCCAGTACGGCGAATAATGTCCGATCCATTGCACAATCGGCACCTTGGAGCTCAGGTACGTCTTCCCAGCCCAAGGAGCCCTAGAGACTGCCTTGCCAACAAGAGAGTAGAACTTGTTAAGATTCACATCGTTGCGAGCCTCTTTTTCCAGCGCTTTCATGCGAGCGCGAAAGTTGAACGAAGGCATAGTGAATGTGTTGATGTTGGCGAGAGGAATGAGAATTCCCATGTGTGGGATATCTCTCTGTTCTTGTTTCTTTCAATTGCTTGCAAGTAGTGTCCCGACGCTCTGGTGCTGAGAATGGCGTGATAGATCCACTGTGTCACGCTGCCTTCTTACCCGCTGGCCGACATATTGCCAGATCGGGAAAGAAGCACTGTTAGCCGCGATTGCTAACGAGTCAATGCTCACCACTTCGTATTTCTTTTTTTCCCTACCCCTCCTTTGGTTTCTTCGAACTCAGGTTGAAGCTCAGTCGTTGCAATGAAGTACCTGGACGGGCTTGAAAGGCGTCAAGTTGCCGGCGAGTATTTCGCGCCAACTGGATTCTATGAATATACTAAAAATCTACCTTTTCTCGGCTCGGTGAACAGCAACATTGAGACTCTTGTAGCTGGCGAATGGACCGAAGTCGTCATTGTGTATGAAGTCGGTGCTTCCGGTCTGGCAGATGGCGCGTGGATCAAGGGAACCTTCAAATTCTATTCTGTACGCATGCTCCTGCCCTTTGATTCATTCAGTCAACTACTAATCCCGGTTTCAATAGGATTGGGCTCTTTTCCAAACGTCAGACCCCTCTGCAGATAATTATGTCAGTGCCGAGTATACTGCAAACTCCCTCTTGCCAGGGCAAACACCGGCTACCGTTCAGTCTCTACGTGTTCGATTCGACCAAAAGGGCCATGAGAGACCCTTTCAAAAAGCAGTGATCGTCGACATACAGGATGGCTACCTAAATCCCGGAGATCGTATCATCATCCGACTAGGCGATCGTCAATTCGGTGGAAAGGGCACGAGAGCGCAGACATTCGTCGAGTCTGGGTTTCGATGGCGGTTCTATATTGATCCAGTAGGCACCTCGTAGGTTCATTGTTCGCAGCACTGAAAGATACATTGACTAACAAGTCAGACGGTTTGCCCCTATCCGACCAGATATATCATGGGACATCGTTGCGGGCCCCGTCAAAAAACTGGATATTGTCTTGCCACGGCTTGTGCAGCCGGATCAACCTTTTGCTATTCATGCCCACGCTGAAGATAAATGGGGCAATGTCGCGAGAGCTACCCCAGGTTTGACAATGAGCCTGGCGATACGACAGACAGCGAAACCAGAATGGCCACAACACCAATGGCATACAGAAGTTGCCAGTGGAAAGTGGTTGAATGCCATCTTTGAGAATATCAAGTTAGGAAATAGTGACTATATTGTTGAAGTCAAACTCTTGACTTCTGATGGCGCCGTTATTGCTAGAAATGAAACGTATCTTACGGTTGACTTTAGTCTCAACATTCCCAAGGTATTGTTCGGCGATTTGCATGTTCACTCAGACGATACAGTGGGTACGGAATCATCAGTTTACAACTTTTCGTACGGACGAGAAATTGCCGGCTTGGATGTTCTCGGATACACAGCGAACGATTTTCAAATCACCCAGCAGAAATGGGAAGCGACAATAAAGCTTATCCAATCTCTCAATGAACCAGGCAAATTCGTCATATTCCCCGGTACCGAATGGTGCGGAAATTCTGCTGCAGGTGGTGACCACAATGTTGTATTTCTTGCGGACCCGGCGACGAGTCCGCCCGAGTTTCCTTACGACAGACATGGAAATGTCGCTCGCTCGTTTGAGTGGTCTGAAGATGGTCCCGAGGATCTTGTCCCGGGTGCATGGCCACTTGATGAAGTTTATGCTACATATGCGCACGATGCGGAAAATACTCTTTTGATTCCTCACGTTGGCGGTCGTCGATGCAACCTCGCCTGGCATCACCCAAAGTTGGAAAGACTGCTCGAGATAGGCAGTGCTTGGGGACAATTCGAATGGCTTCTTCGAGACGCAGTCCGTCGCGGATGGAAACTAGGCGTATGCGCAAACTCTGATGAGCACAGAGGTAGATGTGGTGGAGGGGTGCCCGGTACCGCAGTCTTTGGCACACGTGGCGGATTGACTGGAATTTTGTCGCCAAAACTGGATCGCAAGAGTGTTGCAGATACATTACGTGCCAGACATACTTTTGCAACCACTGGTCAGCGACTAGTTGGCCTAGTCTCGGCTAAAGAGACAAACGCAATCCAAGGCGATGAGATTGAACAGTCGGCACAAAGTCCTTTAGTGCTGGATTATCACTTCCTTGGTAATAGAGGCTTTTCAACCATCGAGGCCTTTGATGCTTCTGGAAGAATATGGCAGCGCCATTTCTGGTCTGAGTCTGATAAGCCAGCTACCGTGCTTCGAGTGACGTGGGGTGGTGCAAGACTATTTGATCGTTATCGTGAAGCTGTCTGGTCTGGTAACATTGATATCGGGGGATCTGCTACAATTGACAGGATCGAGCCATTTGGTGGTCTGGACGACAACCCAGAAGATCAATCAATCCAGACAAGCGACCGATCTGTCAGCTTCAATAGTCGCACAAGTGGTGATGTCGACGGAGTCAACATATTCCTTGCTGAACCCTCGTCAGAAGTATCAATCACAGCGTCCGGAACGATAGGCGGATACGTCAAGGTCGGTGATGCCCTGGCTGGAAACCCGCACAAAGCCCAACCATCATTCAAACTCGAGGCCTTATGGGCTGAAGCCAGCAAATTAGGGGGTGAGCAGATTGATATTGGTGGATCTGCCGAAGCTTTTGTTCGGGTTGAAGCTATTCCCGATATCGAGCTTCCTCGGCGGGTTCAAGGTACTGTCGACTTTGGAGGGGAAGCTGGTCAAGAACGAGCGATTTACTTTGTAGGCCGTGAGTGGAGCGGTGCTAAGGTTGTAACTAGTCCTATTTTCGTAAAGTACATATAGATTAAAAGTGAAGAATATTTGGTTGATAAAAATACATAGAGGAAGTTGGGATGGTCAAAATAGTCTTAGTGCGTCATATGAGCAATGCCGCCAAAGTCAAACGTGACTTCCCTCGGATCTTATCTTCAATCTAAACCCCTCACATTCTAGTTGACAGGAGCATACAGCAATCATGTTCGAGGTATGCCTTGTCCTCACCAAATCTAGTGTATCAATTGCATACAGAGACCAAACTAATTCCATACAGAGACACGCAGCAGACCGCTATCGCCTGCGGCTACACCGCGCTCGCTCCGCCGTCCTCACCTCCGACGAATTGGTCGAAATGCGCGCCGCCCAACGCACCTTTGAAGGCKCCTACATCCGCACCGCCCTATCGTCGTTCTCTTTTGCGCTCATCGTTTTGAAGGTGTTTACAGCAGAGTTTTACGGTATTGGTGCTCTCTTCGCGGTGTACGGCACGGGTGTGTTGATAATCAGTGTCTATCGTCGGCAACAAGGCAATCGACAATTTTTCTCGGAAATTGGAGAAGATGGACTTCACAGACGCAAATTTAGGACAAGTGGGAATGCGGTTGTGTTTTTGACGGCGCTGAGTGTTGCTGCGTATGCGAGTTTGATTGGGTTGACGCTGAAGCTGTAGCCTAGCAAGTTCAGTTTGGAGGGTGTCATTTCGCTATTCGCATAGAAAGGAGCTTGCTACAGTGTACGGCGCCTTTCGACTAAAAGCAATGATCGAGCCAAGACTTTCTACGACCTCTTTCAGCCATCACACCCTTTCCTCCCCGCCAAGAAGGGCGGAAACCACAAATTCCCAATATTCAGTCAGCCCCGGTGGATGGAAGGACAGCCAAGCCATTCCGACATGTGTATCGCCCTGGCTTGCCGGCTGGCTACACAAAGTCCTGGCGATCGTCGCAAGGCGTGATAACATTCGTGGCGGAATGTCGTACGAGATCTTGGCATGCTTGAAAGTATCGAAAAAATCAAGAGAAAGGGAGGAAATATGTCCGCCAAGTCGCTGGCTAAGCATCGGTGTCCGAGATATGCTCTCTTTCAGTCTCTTATCTGATGATTTGCTTGACGGCCAGCAGTCGCGTACAGGTCGTGATAATGGGCTTAACGGATATACGCACTGAACGACATACTCCCTTTCAAGACCAGGCAGCAAGGGAGTATATCGTCCATTGTGTGGTAGACATACATGACTTGGCATGGTTTTATTAGTCGCCAAGCCATATGATATGCGAAAGTGAGCTATTCGGACGATATCGTTTACGCACATTTGGAGCCAATGAATGCACCGACAGAATGCGAATTCAAGGCTATCAATGAGCGTGTTTGTACATTGCCATCATCTCAACGAGAATGAGTACTCCGGCCCCAGCGGGATCTTCCCGCGACAGTGACACCTAGCGAACAAGTCGACGACGGAGTGCTCGGAGTTTTTAGAACTTATTCGTATCAACAGTACATATTACTACACAGGGTCTGAGTAAGCGCAATGAGTTTCTTTTCCCAATCGTGCTTTCAAAATAAAAGCAGAGATGTGCAAGATATCGTTCAATGTTAAGTAGTAGCGAAGGTAGTATTGTATACGGGAGCGGTCCACACTGACGAAAGAAGCGTTCATGACTGACTTCATCGACTGACCACCGCCCCAAAGAGTTGATCTATCTCAACAATAGAACTTAATCCAACAATTTCGTTCTGAATACCATCATACTGTACTCTACACGGTACACGGCGTCCTGTTCCAATTTGTACTCGGTACACCACATACTCTGCTGACTGCAAAATACGGGATCATAAAATCCGGTGCTAGTACAGCGATACAGCGACCGACTATAAAGACAAGCGCCTCACTTTTGATCTATTGAGTTGACGGAGCGAAACAGTCCGGCGGAGGCCCGAACGTGCCGTGACGTTACAACTTTTACTCGCGAATAATAGAAAGCTGCTTAAAATTAGCTCAGCGGCAACAAGACCGAGAAGGCGACAAGACRGTGGTGMCGCCGCCCGCCGCTGCTTGACTGGCTAACTGACTCATCTTTTCGTTAAGACAGCGTCGTCCTCAAGCTTCACCTGATTTTCTATCCACCAGCTCCTTAGCTGTCAGTCTACGCCAACTCACCATATGCTGCTTTCTCTGCCTTGATTCTTTCTCTCTGCAGCTACTCAGACMCACCGAGACTAGTCGCTCCGTGCTTGCTGCCAGCTTTTTTGCTGGCTGAGGGGCGCCCACTAAGTATATAAGATATCAATCTCCAGACATCCAGCACAACATGGACGCCGCTTCTTCATCCCCGCCAACAACCTCCCAACCTCTTCATCAAACTCCGCCCTCGCCGTCGCAGTCCCAGTCGTCGCAGTCGCAAACCTCACAGCCGTCGTCGTCGTCCTCGTCGCCCACATCCACCACCTCCAACGGCGTTGCATACAACAACTATCTCAACCCGAACATCGCAAAGCGAATACCGACACCGAACGGCACTGCGAACGGACTGTCAACCGGCATACCGCGTTCTACTTATAATCCTCCCAAAACCGTGATCGGACGAGCGCTAGGGAACGAGCTGCATACGGAAGCCCACAAGCCTGTGCAATTGACCTCTCAGCGCCGCCTGTCCAAGGACGGAGTCGGGATGGCCCTGTCTGACACTCCGACTTCTACCGCGCCGAGTTCTCCGCAGATGTAAGTCCCGAGGTTCATTTCGTGATATTTGTTTTGTGTTTTTTGTTGAATATTCTCGATGTCGAATATTTTGTTATCTTATCTGTGATCGGCAACGCGACATGATGTCGCTTGAAGATTTTTCTGCCCCGCGCTTGTTACACATGCATGCTTGAACGTTAAACACCGCCCGTTGATCATCGCATCGCAATAACATTCTTACTGACGATTCAGACGCGCGCAATTGCAAACTCCCACCTCGTCTACCGCCCAAACACCCAAACCTCGCGCCACAACCCTCGACATCCCCGGCCTCACTCGCTCCAAAGTCTCGCCCGATGGACGTATTCCCGAGCGCGATGTCGGCTCCAAGCTGGTCATTGTCATGGTCGGCTTGCCGGCTCGAGGCAAGAGTTACATCACAAAGAAGCTCGCCCGATACCTGAATTGGCTGCAACATGACACACGCATATTCAATGTCGGCGAGCGACGGCGTATCGCCGCTGGTACCGGTAGTCCAGACCCGTCTATGATGAATATCAAGGCTAGGACGAATAGCTCTCTTGACCAACAGCTCGTCGAATCTGTGCGCAGAATGAGTGTGAGGGCACGCTCGTTTGCCGCGTCTCCTCCCTCGCCGCCTGAGAAGGCGGATGCGCTTCCACCACCGGCAATGTCGATTTCACCTGCAGCTGAGATTTTGGTTAATGGTCAGCATGTTGATGCGCCGGGACCGGTACCGCTGTCGCCAAAGGGAAGCTTGACTGTCGATACGAACGTTGAGTCTAAGCGGGAATCGGAACAAAAGCGCGAATCAATCGACCAGTCTGCCGCTTTCTTCGATCCCAAGAACCGCGAGGCAGTTCAGCTCCGCGAGCAGGTTGCGCTGGCCACATTGGACGAATTGCTGGATTATATTCTTGACCAAGGCGGTAGTATCGGTATTCTCGACGCGACGAACAGTACGCTCGAACGTCGCAAAACGATCATGGACCACATCCGTCAACGAGCTGGTCCGGAACTAGGAGTCCTATTCCTCGAAAGTCGCTGTGTTGATCCGGTGCTCCTAGAATCGAATATGCGCTTGAAACTGTCCGGTCCCGATTACCGAACCCAAGACCCCGTCAAAGCGCTCGAAGACTTCAAAAAGCGAGTCGCGCTTTACGAAAAATCCTACGTCCCTCTCGGTGAATACGAAGAACAAAACGACATGGCATACGTGCAAATGATTGACGTAGGCCGCAAAGTCGTCGCACACCAAACAACCGGTTTCCTATCCTCGCAAGTCGTCTACTATCTGCTGAATTTCAATCTATCGCCCCGCCAAATCTGGATTACTCGTCACGGCGAAAGCATCGATAACCAACTCGGCCGCATCGGCGGCGACTCCGAATTGAGCGAGAACGGACACAAGTACGGCCAAGCACTCGCCCGGTTCATCGACGACCAACGCCAGAGATGGGAAGCACATCAAGCACAGAAAGCCAGGACGAGCCACTTCCCGCCGCATCCTGGTGACAGCACGCCGCCTAATCCATCGTACGGAACACAGAGTAATAAACCGCGCAATTTCTGTGTATGGTCTTCGATGATGAAACGCGCTATTCAAACCACGTCGTATTTCAACGACGAAGATTACGATATCAAGCAAATGCGTATGCTGGATGAGTTGTATGCCGGCAAGATGGAAGGTTTGACATACGACGAAATCAAAACTCAGTATCCAGAGGAATACGAAAGTCGTCGCAAACAGAAATTGCAATATCGCTACCCGGGTCCTGGTGGAGAAGGGTACCTGGACGTCATTAACCGTTTGAGAACTGTCATTGTCGAAACTGAGCGCACAATCGACCATGTCCTGCTAGTTACGCACCGCTCTGTTGCGCGCGTTCTGCTTGCATATTTCCTGGGTCTAGACCGAGATGAAGTCGCGGGCCTCGATGTGCCGCTGGGCGTACTCTATATGCTCGAACCGAAACCGTATGGAGTCGAGTTCAAGGTGTACAGATACAATCCCGAGACGGAGTGGTTTGATCACATACCTGGTTTTGAGTTGCATCAGGCTAGACCTATCTAGTTTTTTTCTTTCTTCTGTCTGTCTGTCTGTCTGTCTGGAACAGGTGGTTATTTGCATTTATGGTCTGTTAGAAGAATTTGCATGGTGTCGGCGTTCGGTTGTTTCTGTATGGACTATCGGGGAAATCGATGTATCAATTATGTTTGACGACTACTCTCAACTTGAGTGTATGTACATGTTTACTTTCTTATTTCAATGAATAATTGAACCATTCAATATCAACAAGTATTCATTGCTTATATATATACACCTAGGTAGGTAATAAAGGCTCATGACCCAGGCCTATTCCCCTTGTCACCAGTGTTATTCCGATTATGATTATTGCTGTTCGTGTGGTGATACCCACTCAACCCGGGATACCCATACTTCGAAAAACTTCTCCTCCAAATCGACAACGGCCTGCCGTTCCTATCTATCGTCCCGCCTTCAATGACATTATGCTCATTGCGCGGATTGTTTGGGTCGGCTACAGTCTCGTACTGGATTCTGAATGAGTCATGTCTAGATATGTGAGACATTTCTATTTCGTCGTCTTCTTCTTCGAGGTGACGCTCGTCGTAGTCGAGGATACTGGTTTGAGATTCCACGTCTGTTTTGGAGGTCATGCTTTTCATGTAGGAGTATGAGGGCGATGTTGGGGAGAGTTTGGACTTGAGGTTTGAGTCGCGACTGCTTCTGCTGTTTAGGGTGGAGGACATCCATCCCTTTTGGTCTTGACGTTGTGCGGATCCTCGTCGACTCCTTTCTTGTTGTTTTGGTGCCAATGCACTGTCCCTGACCAATGCTGTGGGTGGTATAATGGGGCCTTTACTATCATTTCCTCGATTGTGTTGGGCGAATACATCGCGTCGCCCCTTTTTGCGGTAGTAGGAGGATTGCTCGGCTGAGGGGCCGCGGAGGACGTTGTTTCCGAAGATGCCTTCAAGGAGCGGCGCGACGGTAGGGATGCAAGCCGCTATTATAATTGTGTTTCCTTCGACGCTGGTCCATAGGAAGACGCTGAAAGATGTATCTATGTATGTTAGTAAGTATTCGTGGTGGGATGGGCTGGTGGGCATACATGTATAGTCCGTAAGGACGTCGAGGCCGGTTAATGTAGTTGCTTTGTAGATTGATATTGCGCTTGCACTATTCCAATTAGCATTGTCTCCCTTATGGATCGAGGGGAGGAGAGCATACAAAATACCCATTCCCAGAATCATCATCAAGCCAATTTTCTTCTTCCGGTTCATCTGCAACCTATACAGCACCGTGGCCGGATATACAGCTAGGAACAAATCCAAAAATGCCGACAATGCTATCCCAAATCAGCTCTTATCCTCTTTTATCCTCTTTTATTATCTTGATTGAGACAAACCTCCAGCTCCAATAGAATAAAAAGCCAACACCTCGGGATCCCAACACTTCACACCCGGCAAATCATGTATACTTGGCGTCCAAAGCGCTCTCGTCGGCGAACACTGCGCAAATAAAATAATCACACATCCGAAAATAATCAAGTCGATCGATCCGACAAGCACCCAAAGGAAAACCTTAAACCGTGGTGTCGGATTCAATATGCGAATCAATAGAGCGGTAACGCCCAGTTTCGGGATTGTGAACGATAAAATACCCGGAGTGAAGGATGCAGTGCTGTATAGCAATGCGTTGGCTTGTTGTTCTTCGCTGAGCAGGGAGGTGTGTTGGCCCATGCCCCAGTGGATAGAGACTGTGACAAGGATGGCGAAGAGGTAGCAGCATACCTTTTTTCATCCCCATTGATCACAATTAGCATGCTGTCACTCCGACTGCAAAAATACATGCAAGAAATTGAGGGGGAGGGAGTTACTAGTGAAAAAACCATCAAATAATCATCCAATCCAATCTTATTCACAATCTTGAGCCGAGTATACATCCTCGCAAGGGTGAATATAGTGCTGATCGCCACAAAGGTCCAGATTATGCCCTGGGTGGCGCCGACGGAGACCTCGTCGGCCATTTTCTGTCAACTTTCAGGAGGACATACCAGTCTGCCTGTCTGTGCTGGACTGCGCTGTGTTGTTGTGATCGATTCCAGCGGTATGGATATGACAGATCTGATCGATCGATGAGATGCGATGAGATAAAAGCGCGGAGTATTAATGGAAAACTCTATGCATGTAAAAGAGGAGATCAGATGTTAAAAAAAGAAGATCAGATACTCGGACAGAAAAGATCAGCAGAGACATAGACACAAATACCCTGTTTCCCCCTCATATTTACGTAGTTTCTCGACGTCCAGACCAGACCGGCTGCATATAAAATGGCAGAATAAGGTTGACATTTGACAAGCCCAAGGGCTCGAGCCTCGACGGTCTTGCATTGTGACTGAGGAGGCCGTTGGTAAGCCGTTGCTAAACGGCCTAAACCTGCTCCTAAAGAGAAACTAAAGGATGCTAAAGTAGGAAAAGGGGAAATATTTTGGCAGATCAGTTGGTGATTGATAGCAGTCAAAGTTATGCAAAGCTGCGAAAGTATGCGAAAGTATGCGAAAAAGTGGATGCGAAATGCCCACTTGGACTGGAGCTAATGTTTACTCTAAGGCAGGTTTGTGCCTGGCTAAGAACGTGCCGCGGGCCACGGGGTTGGGGACTATTCCCTGTGCGGTTTATACTTGGACATGTCTGACACCAGGTTGTCGGATAAGTAAATGAACGGCGTTCGTCGACTATAACATGGTTTTGTATAGCATGAATGTCGATAGTCGGTGTCTGGATGGGAATGCTCCGACTCCGCTTGACGGTCATCAGATTTATGAGCCCTACCTAGGTAAAAGCACTGACTTACGGACGCATTCTCCCACGTGAATGTTTCGACGATCTTCATGAATACTCTCGAGTCAGTCCTATGGATATACAATATGTAGAAAGCTAGGCGGACAGGGGAGAACCCAAAAAGCAAGCTTCAAGGTTCGCACGGGATCCTGTCTCGCGAACGGGATACCTTAATATCAGTGCTAAGACCAAATTGAGACTAACGCCACTGCCCTAATCTAATGCGGAGAGTCTCCCACGGCCCAAAATTGAATACAGAAAAGCCAAAAACTGCCAAAAAGGCCGAGTTGTCAATCATTGCCGTATACGGTATGGATGATAGCAATTCTTCAGTGTCTTATTGCGCGTTGGTAGCCAATTGCACTTCCCTGTTGTAAAGAGGGGTTCAGGGGCAAAAGTGAACTATGGCGGATGGAGTTAGGGCTAATTAACCTTCGGGGATCAGCGTTGTCAGGCTTGGCCGCTAAAAGGGCGTACTTGATGGCGACTATACTGTGTAAGGCTATATGAAAAGTGTTTATAGCTATTAGAGGAGCACGTTCAAGGATAATTTCCTGAAATGTCGAATCGACGAATCGTGGGTGTGCTACATAATGAGACAGATGCCGACTGGTAACATTGAACAAACCTTAGAAGATTGAACCGTGACGGGTACTACCGACAACAACGAAAGTTCATGGACAGAGGTTACGTACTCAATTTTAGGATGTTTCTGATTCGTGAAGTGTTGGTTTAATCTGGTTCTGAATCATGTTAAGTGGTTGGTTGGCTAGGCACATCATGGTATAGCAGAGGCTGCCTTTGAAATTAGCTTTACTCAGGATACATTACACTCCCTATCAAGATATCTTGAATCATAAAGTTGGTTTTGATGTCAAATTATGGGTGCTTTTCACCTAAGATGTTTTCGATTGATCCAGAACCCACTTCACTCCATCAACAACAACATCCGGCTGAGTGAACTGAATAAAATGCCCACTCTCGCGGGCAAACACAAGCGTGCTCCTTGTCGAAATCTTCAACCACTCCTTCATTAAACTCTCACTCTTCTCATCGGCCGTCCTGATCAACTCTCTAACGAGACTCCTCTGTTCTTCAGTGCCATTGCCTCTTTCTACACCCGCGTTGTACAGCCCAGTCCAATCCCTACTCCGCAAGCTGCCAATAACAAACACCGGTTTGTCTCCAACTATTGGCTGCTTCTTGCTCAATCCTTTCTTCCGTAGTGTCTCAAAGCTTGGTATGTACTGCTCTTCATCCTCCTTGTACGCAGTCAATTTATACTTTTCCGTTGATTGGTCGCTTTGCAATGCATCCCATTCTTCCTGCGTCAATTTGTGTTCAGCCGCAACACCAATGCCGGAATAGTAATCGAGACCTTCAGAAATGGCCAAAAGATTTGGATCATTTACGTCTAGAACCAATGGTGCGGTCTCGTGGTTGGCGTCGACGAGCACCAGGCCAGCGATATGCGGACCATTGCCTGTGAGGGCGATAAACTCACTGATAAGCACGCCAGCCCATGAATGACCCACGAGAATCAGAGGGTTTTCTATAGGAGCGTTCTTGACCAATAGCGAAAGCTCCAGAGCAACGTTCTCGGCTGTGGGCTCGAGAGGCGAGAGCTCGGAATTGCGGAACCCAGAACGGTCATAAGTGTAGCTTCGCAGCGATGGAGGAAGAAGCCGGACCACGGCTGCCCAGTTGAGGCTGGAGCATGCAACGCCGGAGATAAATAGGACGACGGGTTCTTTGGTGTTGCTTGGTTCTGGGCCGTGGGCATAGAGCGCCAGAGAGTGGGTGCCAATGTTGACGAGGATAGGGTTTGAGGCGAGGATTGAGGACATTGTGAGCGGTGTTTTATGAATTTCCGAGACTTATGGGCTATGAACTCGACCTGACCCGG
This sequence comes from Talaromyces amestolkiae, assembly GCF_001896365.1. NCBI lineage: Eukaryota > Fungi > Ascomycota > Eurotiomycetes > Eurotiales > Trichocomaceae > Talaromyces > Talaromyces amestolkiae. The sequence continues at coordinate 585,280 of NW_024468048.1, read as the reverse complement.
CAATCCAATCAATTCGTTCGCAATATGAATTATATGTTTTTGAAAGCAAATCCGTGTTAGACAGGTGGCGAAGCGGGTCGATATTTATACTCGCGGTTGGCGCTCGCATAGCCACTTAAATCAGAGCTGGTCGACGCCTTCATCGTGCAAATTTGTGACGTGATTTCGAGGCATCATTAATGTGCAAACATTTTAATATTCTATAAGACATTTCGAATGGTTTCATGTGTTAAAATGTAACATTAGTAGGGCGAAAACAGGTTTGCATTGTTTGTTAGGACGATTTAAATTGTTTGCTTCTTTTGCACTGTTTGGTTTCTGGTTAGTCTATATGAGTCATTTGTAACTTAACATACGGTGTGCCCTAACCTGACTCAATTGCTATTCAACAACCGTACCTTGCAGTCTAATTAGTCTATACTGTCGCCTGTATCAGGGACAAAACTTATAGGATTGTTCATTCATCGGGGACGTGGTGCGAGCGCTCTCAGTGTGGATTTCCTTGCAACAAAGCGGAGGGGAATCCGAATATTTACAGGAATCAACATTTGTAAATGAATGAATATCCAAAATAGTGGTCGGTAACCCATGGCCGGTTGGAGTAGCTGGTTATCTCGTATGTTTAACATTACTGTTCTGTACAGTAACCTTAACACATAAGGTCGCCGGATCGAGCCCGGCACTGGTCAATTTTTGCTTTTTTTGCTTTTCCTTTTCCCATTTAAGGGATATCGAAACGACGACTCAATTGCTGTCAAAACTCTGAAATCACGCCTGCTTGCAATAACACAAGCTGGGTCATGTAGCACGCAGCCAGCGCACGCTGAAAGACTACCCCGAAGTTTTCAGCAAACAGCGAAAACGATTGCTCGCTTTCAGGCCCTTGCAGGCTCCGTCGCGGTATGGAAATACTTTCGCGACATTTCGAGGCTTCGATTAAAATCCTACGATCGTCAGATACAGAGTCTGCTAAGGATGCATTGGACTTCTGCCAATTTTTAGATTGTACGGACCGAATCGTCTTCCTGTTTCGCTGTTGTTAGAAATAGTCTGGAAAGCTATTTACAATGGATATATATAGCCAAGACGGAACCCGAAGATAATGACATATATGCATTAACAGAATGGCATGTATCTCGTTAATCGCGACTCTTGCGAGTAGGAAGTATATCATGGGATTTAATTCGATTGATCGAAGCAATTTCCCTGCTTGAAACATTCTCGCTAGTGGCCATCGATAGCTATGAAGGCAAGTTAGCCATTTCGACGCACCCTTTGATCCATGCATGGGCAAGAGACCGCCTTACCGAGAAGCAGGAACATGAAAATTGGGTAGCAGTTGGCTGTTTGTTTGCTCTCTCCACAGCCTACGGTGCCGTTTGGAGTGCATGATGTGCGCCTTGACAGCGCTAGTACTTATACTAAACCGCCAATAATGACTGTTATCTCTATGATGTTAAATATATCCTTGCAAATATTAGCGAATCATGCCGTTGAAAGGTCCGGGTTCATTTTCTTTTATCAGATGACTTGCCAATAATACACACTACCAAGTCTCCAGGCAGGGCAGCCATAGATCGTATAACAATACCATACGCCAGATTAGACAGTGTCTGATGAGTGGCCGATGCATATCTAGCATGCATGCTGTTGAAAATCCAGCATGAAAGATGCACAAGCTATTCGTTCGGGGAAGCTGATAGACACTTAGTTGAATATCTACATAGTTATATCAATAATAGGTACCAAGGCATAGCCCCCTGTTCCGGTGCTACTATTATCTAAATCACTCAATCCGATAGTTTCATGTTCCGAATTGAGACTCTTAGTGCTTGCAAACTTCCTCGCTACCATTTTGGCAGCTGGTCCAGCAAGAGCTTACCTGGTGCTGTTCCAGGCACCCCTTTTCCTATCACTGTTTCGCATTGCAGTGGGTGGATGAACGGGCCTACAGGAATGACCTGTGCAGAGGACACGATATGGTAAGAATCACGACGACGGATTTTGAAAGCTGAGTAGACTTCTACATTTCTTTTTTGCCTTGATATTAGATAGTCATGGTTGAGAAATCTGGACCTGAAATAATAGCTTGAACCTGTTGGCCGCTGATGGATCAACCTGCAAGCTTGACTATAGATTTTGGTACTGTGTTCAAAGTAGATTTTGGGTCAAACAATTCGACTTTAACAGCGGCAGCAACTACTACTTGCGCAGCGAGTGCAACAAGCCACTACGATCAGCACTGGCGATGGAGTCAGTAACCCCTCTCCTAATTAAACGGCATAACATCCATATGTAACAAATATATCTTATGGTCTCAGGAGATACTTGTTTCACCATTGCTAGAGCTGCCGGAATTTCTCCTATCACTTTCTATACTTAAGACCCTGCTTAACACCGACTATACTCATATTGGATTCGGCAAATATCTCTGCATTGATATCATTAGATATACTCCATCGCCAACTACGCTTTCAACTTTCACTACTATCAGTTCCAAAAGCGGAGTCACGACGCTCACACCATATGAGACTGGTATGGTATCGGACTGTAACACTTTCTATTTGGTGCCCTCTAGTCATACTTGCACCAGCATTGCAGCCAGCAATGGCGTCATAATGGCTGACATTGGGGCATGGAATGCGGATATTGGGTCGAGTTTCACCGGTATCTGGCTTGGTTATAATATTTGCGCGGGAATCCGATAAATACATGTACTTAGGTAACTTAAAAATTCAGGTATGACTCATCCACAAGCAACTCAATTACTCTCCCAAAATTGTATAATAAAATTTACATCTTTTACATAAATCTCTTCCATGACTACCCTTAATTTGTACAACTATGACGACGAGAAGTACGAAGTAACAGTATGTAGCAGCCATGCAGCGCGGCCGAACGAAACACAGAAACCCTTTTACATTTGATGGTAAAAGCAACTGAAAGGGATGAATTGCGATCGAAATGCTAGACCGACAATGTGATCTACCGCACACAAAGTTGGTGGAGCGAACATTGATAATTTGTATGTGCAAATTTGTAAGTCAAGTGAATTACTACCTGTTTCTCCATAGTTAACAGACCCCAACTAAAGCTTTACCTTCTCAGATGATGGAATAAGTCTAAGATCCTCAAAAGGCAACTCCAAGAATCTCCACATATAATGCCATCGGTCACTCCCAAAAAAGGGCTCTCCTATGCCTTCCCCGTTCGTCACCCAAAACCAAGGACACCCGAATGCACCGAGCTCCTTCACAGCACGCCCTGTCACAATTTCCAGCAGAGCCTTAATCGGTGGTGACCCGGCAGCAGCAATAATATCCTGAACTTCCTTCTCTAAAGAGAAGACCTTGGATAAGCTGGTAGTTAGATGCTCCGGCTTCGAAATATCAAGCTGGCCGTTCCACATTGTGTCAAAGCACGCATAGAAGGCTGCTTCAAATGTGGATTGAGAGTAGGACTTTTTGATATAAGTCAGGGCTCTTTGGGGCTATCCTTTTTTTCAGCATTTTAGATAATATTAATGGGCCAGATGACGATACCAGCAAAGACAAAATAGGGAAAAATGAGGGCACTTCAAAGTCAAATCCGAAGTACTTCTGGGCACGTTTGCCGTCGAAGTTTGCGTAAGCCGCTTTCGCGGGAAGGGTCCAGGGAGGTTTGTTTCCTTTTCAATTGTTAATTGACTTCCAATTTAAATTTGGGAAAATGAAGGGACGGATGATGGGATGGGCTTACCACTTCCCACGTTGATACCACCCAGGAAAACGGGAATGAATCTGTTAGTGTAAAAGTATTAGTTTCTAGGATGGTGGTAATTATCGTGAATACATACTCGACCTCAACGCCTAGATTCTTCAGTGCAGGTCTGTTTTTCTGGAGATAGGAAAAGGCGTAGAAGCTATAGGGAGAGACTGCCATTCAAGGCTTTAGCATTATTTGTCAATTAATTTGACTAAGACGTACCGCAATCAATATAGCACTCGATTTTTTTGCCCATTTTGGTTTTATTGTTCCTTCCTTGTTCGCTGGTGTGTTGCTTTGTAATCGTAAGTTGTGGTGTCGTCCTCCACGTATGGCATGACTACGATGAGCGTGCGAGTGCGAAGCGCGACTGGGGACCCTGTCTTTCATCAACCGTTATGCTAATTTTGACAAAAATATATATCTATATATAAATATTGGGAAGTTATCAAACAACAATTAGGTCGTCCAAGAACCTCGGCAATCGGCTGAACATCATGATCACTGGAAAGTGTAGCCGATTATTAATCTCCCATGGTTTCGGTCATTACTGCCTTTTAACTTGTGCACAGTTACCATTCGACGGCTCTTCACTCTCAAGCATAGGTAATTTTTATAGTCAAATTGCCCAGGGCACCGCACTACATTTTGACATCGACGTGAGTGATGATCGAGAAAGAGAATAGAATAATTGACTAACTCTACGGCAAATATAGCCCTAAATTACCTTTACTATGTCATACAACCCAGGGAAAAAGCCTGTCATCGCTGTTGTAGGTGCTGGGCCCGGAATTGGCGAAGCTGTTGCTCGTCGCTTCACCTCAGAAGGGTTCGTAGTCGCACTACTTGCTCGCACTGAAGACAAACTCCGGACTATGGCCGAAGGTATCGACGCCGACTTTGGCCAAGGAACGGCACGGTACTACATCACCGACCTGCGCGTAGAGGACTCTGTTATCTCCAGTTTCAGGGCCATCCGCGCCGAGTTGGGTGCGGTGCATGTTCTGGTCTATAATGCTGGCGCCCGACGAGTTAATGGGAGATTGATACTGGACACGACAACGGAAGAATTTGAAGGCTTCACCAAAATTAATTTGTTTGGAGCATTTTGGTCCACCAAATGCGTCTTACCAGATATGTTGGCGCGAGGGCAAGGAACAATAATCTATACCGGCGCCACCGGTTCGCTACGCGGATCACCTGGCTTGAGCAGCTTCTCACCTGGCAAATTCGGACTTCGGTCACTGGCGCAAATTGTGGCACGAGAGTACCAGGATCAGGGAATACATGCGGCGCACGTCATTGTTGATAGTCCGGTGGATGGAAAACTGATTGGTGGTGTTAGACGGCGACAGTGGCAGCGGGAGGGTGCGGTAGAAAAGTTGGAGAATATTGAGGCGTATCTTTTGCAGCCAACAGATCTGGCTCATATTTATTGGTTTCTGCATACTCAACCCCGAAGTACCTGGACGCACGAATTGGATGTACGACCTCAAAAGGAGGGTATGTTCTCCAAGCTTTAATGAGTCTGCCTCGGAAATGACTTTCCACTTTCACTATTGAACAGCAGATGGTGCGAAACACGGAAATTTCTGGTTCTGAAGAGACTGAATTCGTGGCCTATCTCGCATTCAATATAGCACCTAAGTCTTCTTGTACGGACATAGACTAATCCCCCTCCCTTCCCCCAGCCCTCTCTTGTAAATCCCTTGGTTTGATGTCGCAGCTCATCTTCATTGAGAAGCTTTGTGTGGCCCAATTTTGAACACAGATCGAAATCAATTTCACAAGCAGGCTCCAGAACTATGTCGCTCTCCGGAAAACCGGAGAAGTCTGCACTGGTCATGCCGTCAAGTGCCTCTCGGGAACAATTCGAATGCTGATTCAAGCTCATCAGGTCTTCGTAGTTGCCCTGAACCAAGGTAATAATTCCCTCTCACAGTGAAACCTTTCCTCCGGTAGTCCATATCCAAAATGCGTCCTTTGGAGAGAAGACCTGTGCTATGCCAGCATTTGAATTACCGCTAGGATACATCATATTAGTAATAGCTATTTGCAATTGCCCCCAAAGCCCCCGAGTCAAGCAAGTGCCAAAAGGGATTTGGCTATTCTAAATATCTGGTCCTCTTTGAAGAAGGTATATGAAGTGCTGACGGTTTGAAAACCAACTCCGCCAACCTCTTCGACTGGCTAGATGTCCCATTTAATTCTGTCCCGGCCGTGTTCTTGACAGCCCTTAGTTATTTCTTTAATGTCCGTCATATGAAAAAGAATAGAAGACCAAGAATTCTCAGAGTGGCTTTTAGATATTCATGCCTCAGTATCATTCTGGTCCCAAATGGGGTTGGGCGATGACTTTTGCTGTACCTGCATGGGGATTATAGTGTAGACACTCCTTGGCTTTTGACTCTGTTTACTACAGAAGATTTCTAATACTGAATTAACGTACTATAGTTTAAATAATTCCCAATCATATCTTTACGCAGCAACACGAGCCTACGTAGCCTTCAGTTACACGACTAAGTACCATGGTGTTGAGATTGATAAGCTTGTGTAACGGCGGAAAACAACCGACACTGGAGAGTGATCAAATTTAACATAGAAATAAATATCTTCAGTCCATTATACGTATCAGCAGTTCATAAAAATTAAGTGATGGGTTGAAAATCAACGAGACTTCGGTAATAGCACAAAGTTGAGACGTTTCACTTCAGAAGACCTCGTTCTTCGGCTTCCTTTACCACCTGAATAAAATCTTCGTCTCCTTCGTTTGCTTTTTGGCGAAATTCGTCCCAATGTTTTTTCAGCCAATTCCCGTCCTCTCCAGCAATGGGTTTTTCAAAACCAGCCTCAATTCCAATGAGATTGAACGGTGTTAAAACTAGGGTTTGTAGTTTGTATCGATTCTGTTCACTCTTTGCCGGTTCATATATGATCCGATTCCAGGCTTCCTCGATAGATCTGCAGAGAGTCAAAAACTCTTCATGGGTACGTGAACCCAAACGTACTGCAGCCCGGATGTGGTTTGCTTTACGTCGTTTGCCGGCGATATAGGTGTTCAAGCTTGACGCGTCCACGAACCTTACATTAACAAACAATCGGAGAACATCAAAAGCCGTGGTATGAATAACTGTGATTGCTTCAGCTAGTTCATCTTGCTGCTTCTCGGTAAGGGGTATCGCGTGAATGACTTCGTAGAGAGGCATGGTTAGAAGATTTGTATTTGACAAAAATGTGTACGGAATGTTTCGTTGGTTAAACGTTATGAACGTCCACAGGCGATAGGAAGTGCTTTGTATATACGAATTCTGCTAGTATCTCGGTTATACAAATGGATAAGCGCTTTGAAGTGTAAGCATGTTGTTCACATACCTTGGTTGAATGATTTGAGTGATTACTCATCTAGTTCATCAAATCCACGTCAAATCAATAGCGCTACTTTACTAACCTCGGCTTATCTGACTACCTCAGACTCTCGCGCAGAATTTGCTGAGCGAATAGGCGCTCTCACAGAGACAGCTCTCTTCAATGTTCACAGGCAGACAGATAGACCCTTTAAGACCACGTCAGCGAACAAGCCATTCTGCGACACGAGCCCGATTCTCGCCTGCTGAGTGCGACACCGTATAGACTCAGAATCAGAGTCGTTCAGTAATAGTTATCATAAATCAGTTGCTCGTAGGTGTTGGGAAAGGGAATGATTCGATGCTTTTACTCTCTGTGTATTGTTTGTCCATCTAGTTACTCAACCGGCACGGCCGATTCACGAGACAAAGACATGCAACGGAAGAAACAATCAGGCTGATTCACTTGATATAACAGGCGAATGAAGCGAGTGAGTTTTCACGTATATGTTAATGTATTGGATTAGGCTAGAAAAGTGGTACATCACATGTATCAATTGTATTATAATATTAAATTATTAAGAAATATCAAGCCTTCATGCCTTTTGGGCGAAGTATGAACCCATCCTCCAATGCCTCGAAGAGATTCAGCCCTCAGATCAGCCAGTGACTGTGGTAAAGTCCTTTGAGTCAGTATGCCTGCCCACGTAAGGAGACTGTATAATTCATGGACTATGATCTAGAGGTTGCTCAACTCCTTTATCAAGTCGCTTGTTGTGAGCAATCCGATTGAATATCGCGGCGAGTTCCTTGTGTGACTCGACCAAAGGCCACTAGTAGTAGGTAGTTCAAATGTTAGTCACACTTCAATGCTCTGCAGGCAAGAGCATGCGACGAAAATAAACTTACAAAGACTATTAGTATAAGACTGACGAATGCAAAAGTCGCTGCTGCCACGCATTGCAGAATAAAGAGACCCTTTGGATAGACGACAGCCGTGCCAGCAAGCGGAGCCGGGATGAGGACAACTGTGAAAGCTTGATGAGCAATTTATGCCCCCAGAAAAACAGGGTGACCAAGACTTACGGATGATGAGCAGTAAGAAACCAGTTATTATACGGAATTTGGTTTGTGACTGCTCAAGTTTGACTACCTCCAAGGCGTACTGAGCCTCCGACTCAGGTGTTGAACCACCACCATGTACCGAGTGTAGTGCAGGCTCATAGGTAGTGGGATCTTTCTCTAAGTTATTGGAAGCGCTTTGATTGATTCGTGGTTCCTTGTCTGTTGATGCGGATGATGCATCGACGGGTACTGTAGAGCCTCGACCAATAGCTCGCGTAAGTTCAAAGTCGAAGGAGGCAGGCTTGATGAGCGACAACCCAATAGATACAATAGCGCCGGTGCCCAGGGCTGACAGTGAGCCGGAAAGAATGACTTTGCTATCAGTCAGTGTCGTGGTAGATATGGAGCCCTGAGTAGTAACTGCTGTGACTAGCCAGGCCACCATCCCGATGACCAAACCGCCGGTGACGCCTAATACTGCGCCTGCCTTGTTTAGTCGGGTCCAGCACATGAGAAGACCAATTGGAAAAACACTGCCGGAAGTGCAAACAGCCATTAGGTAGAACAGAAAGTTGAGATCGAGACCAATGTATGCAAAGGCAGTGTTGATGCCAGCAAGGAAGACGGCCCAACCAATGACGGTAGCATGGTTAACCCTCATCAGTTGGGAGTTAGTAGCTGTTGGACTAATATATTCACGGTAGATGTCATAAGAGAAAATGGTTGCGACAGCCACAAGCTGAGCAGACAACGCCGAAGTAGTTGCCATAAATGCGATGATGGTGTACATCGCTGGACCCGCCTTTCCTAGGATCACTGTACTCGCGTACGGCCCAGCAAGTCCTGCGTTGAGCTCTGTCAAGGAAAGCCCATCGGGATAGCCTGGAAAGGCGGGATTCGACACCAGAGCCCTTGCGGACAACCCCATCGAAGACCCAATTCCCAAACCGACCGAAAGAAAGAAACAGCCAGCGAAAATAAAGGCCTTGCTCGTGCCCGCTGGTCGGGCGGCAATGCTTCGTTGCCAGTATGACTGGTCACAAAACGACAAGCCGAAAAAGGAGGTAGTAGCTGTTAGCGCATAGTACATACCACCATCACTCCGAAATGAGAGATAAGACTCATGCCCGTTTCCAGCCACGGGAACCGCCTTGGACGCATCGAGTAGAAGGTCATACAGCTTCCCTGGAGAGCCAATAGCATCGCCTCGAGTGTAGGTTGCCAAAATGAGGACGAGAAGGCACGAATAGAGAATACAACAATGAAGATAGTCGGCTATAAAAGTGGCACGAAGACCACCGGTCAGGACGTAGGCAACGATAACGAGCGGTAAAAGCCAAATTGCTGCATATTCGCTAATTCCAGTCATTCCGGTAATCACGCCGGCGCCGCCGATGAGGATTTCGCATCCCACTACGAAATTCGCGACGAGGGCGGCGAACATGTATGCCCAGTGGCCTAGTACACCAAAGCGTACCTTGGCGACCTGGAGATATGTTGAAGCTCCACCAGCATTGACCTTGACTTTCGAAGAGATGAAGGAAAATGCCGCAATCTCAACGAAACCTCCAATACCGAACCACCAGGGTATAGAAACGCCATAGAGATATGTGAGTGTTCCGGTTTGCAGGAAGACCGCCGCCCACACCCAGGCAGATGTGATACCTACCGACAGCCTATATACAGCTACAATTAGTGAGAGCTTCTCTTTTCAAAGGTGGCAGTTAACGTACATGCCGGTCTTGACAGACCTCGAAGCTGAAGAGAACTCCTCAATCTTTCCCGGGTCAAAATTTGTGTATCGCCTTTGGACCCATGTGAACGCATTCATCAGGGCAGCGAAAAAAGCGCCGCCCACCAAGACTGTAGGGTTGTTAAAATTCCTCATTTCATCTCATTTTGATCGATTGGTACTTACTAGTGGCATATCCAGCGCTCTGAGGTAGCAGGGCCGCCATCGTATTAGGTCGTAGTGTAGAGCACAAGCTATAGCACGCATGGCCCAGAATCCGAAGGCCATCCACCCGGGTCCCTTATATAACATCTTGCCTTGATTGGCAGAGGATAGCGAGGTTTTGTTAATGGCGCCATGCCGAATGCAAACATATCAAGGCTCGGCCATCCGAGAATTTTGCAGTTCCCTTACAAAATGGCGTGATTAGAAGCAACAAAGATTAGCTAAACCTTAACCGCTTTCCAGTCGGGCTTCGGCAGCTGAAACCACATGGGAGAATGCGCTAAACTAGTCATTTGTAGCATAAAGCTAGTCAGTACGTATCCACATAAAGTGTAATAACTCTTTAGAAGATTTGGCCAGAAGGACGATATAGACCACTCCATGATTCGTGTCCGAACATAACCCTAACCCTTTCGCGAAAATGCGGCTTTGGCTGCACTCGATTTCCGCAGCTATCTATCCCCTTCTGAGCCAATCAGATATCGTATTGTACATTATCACGTCAGTTCCTAGTCCCGCATCATCTTCAATATAATCCTTTTCTCTTCAATCTCTTTTTCGCTAGTTGCTAGCTATACGGTCGAACTTGTATGGCGTGGCAAAGATGGAACAAAACGAGGAAGTCGTCGATCTGTCTGACATCAGATGGAAGATGCTAGTCGCCTGTGATATCTGCCGGCGACGAAAGGCATGTCTCTGCTCATTCCGGCTATGCTGAATGCACACTAAGATTATACTCTTCTCTAGGTCCGTTGTGATGGCCAGAGACCATGCTCGAGATGCAGCAAAGGTAACAAGCAATGTACCTTTGCGACGCCGTGAGTATCTTCTGGCGGTTATCCCTGACACACTATCTAAATTATATCAGGAGACGAGTAGTGGTGCACCCTGACCATGCCATGTAAGAAGTTCAATATTCAATATGTCAATAGGGGTCTGACAAGAAGTAGAAAGTCTCATTCATCGATAGACTCACCGCGCAAACGATCGGCCTCCAGGTCCTTAGCAGTGGGCTCTGAAAAGAAACCAAGCAGACCAAATCTGAATGATGTGAGCACATAATTCTTTGTGCATTATCTTGGTACACTAAAAGAGAACGTAGCGAACACAGTCACTCCCAGAGTTTGGCAAAGCTCACCTTCTACTGATTGATCAAGATGACCAGATCGTTCACTCAGGACCGTCTACAGGCATGCCATTGTTCGCTCGCCTTGGTTTGCTTCGGACCGTCGAAGTTTCCGAAAGCGACAAGAATGCAATTATTTTTTCATCGCATTCTGCAGGTGCCTTAGGCATAACAGGAGCTTCGCGCTCTTCGTGCGATTACTTCGACCTCTGCCTACAACGTTGCCCACAGGAACTCATGAATGAATTGATAGCCCGTCATCTATCTAGTCGTCAGTTGTCCAGTATTCTGAAAAAAATTGTAACGACACTAATCAATTCCACCTTCTAGCTCTATTCTTTCCTGTTCTGCATGCCCCTTCCATGTTATCTGTGAGACTACCAAACTCTTAACAAGTAATGCAGCTGATGGTGGCTCAGGAATTCATCGCAGTCACCAAACGACGGTTGATCTGCACGGCTCAATATGGAGCTTTCTTGATGAGCATTCTCGCCGTGACGCTTCGTTTAGTCGAGAGTGCCAAACCTCTTCTTTCGCCTTCTGAGCGTGAGCAAGCCAGCGAGTCGTACTTTGAACTTGCTCAAGACTTGTTGAGATCCAGTAAAAACAAGCTTGACATTCGCCATATCTTGGCTCTATACCGTACGTGATTTACCATTTTGATTTGGCTCGCATGTTTACTGATAGAACATACAGATCTCGCACTATTTTCCGAAGGTCGTACGAGTTCTACAGGTTTGTCATGCTGCTATTATCACTAGACTGCTGTTAATCTTTTTCCAGGCCCGGTCTCTAGCTTCGTAGCTGAAGCCATTGGCTTAGCATTTACCACGGGGCTGCATCGCAGTACCAAAGATTTCAATATGGACCCGGTGACACTACAGGTAGGCTATTTTAACTTGATGAATTTCTTTCGAAGATGCTAAGTTACAGATCCGTACACGGCTCTTTTGGGCTTTATATTCTCTGGACATTTCCCTTACCTATTCTCAGGGGCGCCCGCCACTTATCAGGCTGTCCGAGTGTAAGTCCATTAATACCACCATGCGAGCAGATACTGAGTCAAAACAGGCAGCGTGGAACTACCTGCCATCGTCGACAATCAATACGTCACGAAGGCTGCTATTCTACCTCAACCGGAGAGCAGTCCACCTGTGGCCGTAGCAGCGGCTGTCAAGATCACTGAATTATACATGGTTCTCGAACAGGTAGGTACTTTGTGTTCCTGAGGTCAGTCCATCTGATACTAACTAAACTTAGGTACTGTCTGCAATCAACGCTCCATCAAAGACTGCTGCTGCAGCCTTCTCTCTTGATTGCCGTCCTTTTGAAAGAAATCATGTCTTCACACGAGCTCAAGAAAGACTTGATCAGGTATTCTATAACCCGGTTGAAACATCTAATAGCATCAAAAGGGCAAAATATTGACTCCCCGCCAGATTGAGCGCGACCTTCCACCTTTTCTATCCCAAATCGACAGCTCGTCCAATCCAAACTCGAAATTCTTTCACTCCAGCCGCGTACGGGCGACCTGTCAATTCGTTCGAACTCTAATGGCTCGYCAAGCCCTAATCGACGGACTCGAGGCAAACCCACCACCGAGTGAAGAAGAAATCGACTCTGCGACATCCGAAGCCTGCCACCTTTCAATTGACATTATCAAAACCTATTCTCGACTCCGACATACGGGCCATCTTCGCTTCTGCGGGTTTCAAGCTGTTTCCCACATCACAGCTGCAGCACATACACTTATCGCATGTATGCTACGTAACTCAAACGTGGCATTCGAACATCGACCGGATTTGCTTAGCGCAATTGATCTTTTGCTCGTCTTCTCATCTTCCTTCCCATCGGCCAAATCTGTCGCTCAGCTTCTTGTTCAGGTATCCCGAACAGTGGATCACCGTCATGGCTCAACTAGCCAGTCTGAAGCTGCAGCGATTCGTGTCCTCGCTAGGAAATTTGCACCTCCTCCATCTAACAATCACTCTCAAATAGGCGCATTTGAACAGCAGCCATCTTCGTCGTCAATGGGTTCATCAGTCTGGTCATCAGGGGAGAACGCCACTGCCGTTCAACACCTGGACACCGAAGCGCTTCCATCCAGAAATTTGGTTGACACTAGTTTCTCCACTAATAGATCTCAATCCAACAGTTCCTCATTAATGCTAGATACCCTTGCTCCAGCTCCATCTGCACACTCAGCAGAAACTTTCCCGAACGATACGAGCACAACTGCCGAAGAGCCAGCGGCTGGCTGGAATTTTACTTCTCCATCCAATTCATTGGTCTTTGACTCAGATCAATGGGCCATACATAACCCTCTATCTATAAACAATACAGTGGAGGTGGATTCTTGGTGTGAAGATGGCATATTCTCATTCTTAAATGATGGTCTATTTGACATGATGTAATCTACCTTATACCATTGTCTGATTCTAATCAATGAGTTCACGAATCTTCTTTTTCCAAGCTGGCCAAGCGCCCCATCTGCCCTGATCGTCGATTTCTTCCGGTCCTCCTTCACCAATTAATTTGAGAAGGTGCTCGGCATATGTGAACCTTTAAAAAAATGACAGGTTAGCTAAGTCGCTTGTCATCTGGGGGGAACTAAAGTTAGTGTAAGAAAGACTTACTCTCCCGGATGCCCCAATACCAACACATCATGCGAGTCATCGTCTTCTTGAGGATGCGGCGTTAGTATGAGCGGTGTACCACTCCAATGTGCCGCTACAACTCGTGCTTGCATTTCAGAGAATGGCCAGGGAATGGCTTCTGCATGAAGGACGAGAAATGCAAGAGTTGGGTCTGGGAGATAGAAAAGTTGATATGCGTCGAGGTTGTGCACGCCTATTTTGATTCTGTTGTTAGTGGTCGCCAATCCTGTGTGGTGGTTTGAAACTTACGGTGTCCCCCTTCGAGGTCGGCCTGATCGACTGAGTTCTTGGGTGGGCGGCGAGATCCTGGGGGTGTATCCGGATGGTGTACCAAGGGAGCTTTATTGAACGGCGCATCTGACTCGCGGCAGAATTCGAAGCGAGCTACATAGCCAGTAGCGAATATAATCACCTATTTCCACGCTAAGTTTCATTCTAAATCAGTCGAAAGGAAGGAAACTTACATCCACATCATCCAGAATTTCGTCTGCTTGAGTGACAATTCGCCCAGTAATCGAATGAGAAGAAGGTGGTTCGATAGATCGTACTCGTGCAACGTTCGTGATGTGATTAGGCCACCCCTTTTCCTGTTCGATATCGTATCGAAGCTTGCTTTTAAAAGAGCGGTACACCTTGGTGGGCGCGAGAGATGATAGCTCAACACAAAGCATACCGAGTTCACGCACGATATCGGCGCCTAAACTTGTCAGCTGAACCGTACCCCGAAAAGACAAGAATGGGGCTGCTTACTAGAAGGGCCAGAGCCAACTACCATGACGGTCTTCCAATCACTTAGCTTGAATAAACTCCAAGACGAATCCCACAACAGACTCACCTTTCCCGCAAATGCTTTGGCCTTTCTATACCACCTAGAATGCACAATCTCACCCTTCCAATCCCACAAGCCATCCGTATACGGAATAAACGGCCTTGAATCCGTCCCATTCGCGACCACGATATGATCAAATCCTTCCTCAAACTTGGTTCCCACGTCCGGCGAGTTGCTCGTTACAGATGGCGTCCATTCCACCGACCATCGTTTGTTATGACTACTGCCCTTGGGCGCATGTCGCACTCGAGTAACGACTCTGTTCAGTCGAATGTAATCCTCGTAACGCGCAGCGTGCCGTTGTTGATATTGATAGATCACTTCGTAATTTGGATACTCTGCTGTGCCTTTCGGGTAGGGGTGCGATCTGTAAGGCATGATGTCCTGAACAGCGAATCAGTCAGCTAGTACAAGCACTTTTCAGGATGAAGGGGTTGGAATATACTCTAGGCGTATTCGCTGTGACACCCGCATACATTGGCGTTGGAGCCGGTGCTGGCCTACCGGATCGTTCCAGGTCCGTCAGTGCGATGGCATGGCCATCCGCAGCGAAGGTTATATGACATGGCGGAGGTATCGCATCGAAATTCCTATATCCATTCCATATACATGAGAAATGAGCTTTTGAAGGATAGTCAGGATCGACGTACCACAGACCCCCAACGCGGTCCCTCGCCTCGTACGCTACAACATCGAAATCTTTGCGCTTGAACTGTTCAATCGCACCGAGGCCGCTTGACATATATATCAGCTATGTGTTATCGTTCTAAATACATGCGTACTCACGCTGGTCCGCAGCCTATGATCAGAACCGATGGTCTGGTTGCGATAGTCATCTTTGACTGGTGGTGTTTTAGTTTGGATCACGGACTGGCATGTAATTTCCAAAGATTAGAAATAATCGTGTCCAGTTCTGACGAAATTTCGATTGGCAAGCATGCTATAGATGACAATAAAAGTGATAACCTTATTTGATATGCCATAGCTGAAGTTCATTGCGCAATGCAATGTACACTATATACGCGGCCTCGGTCAACCGAGAGAGAGCACGCAATGATCTCGGATGACCGAGCATAGCCCTAACAAGCAAACTCGTCGAGCTCGAGACTTCAAATGTCGCAATGTCAACAACTTATTTTCTATAGGGCTCAAACGAATAACCGTTGATACTTATAGGCTTGCACAGCTTATCACAATACTTTTGTTAAAGAATCATTGTGTTATCTTAAATCCAAAATGTCAGTACCGCTCATTATAGACCCAACATCCCCTCTTCTCTCAGACCCTAGCGTGGTCATCCTCGACGCTTCATGGCTCTACGCGCCCGATCCACCGACTCGCAACGCTCATGACGAGTTCGTTGCAGGTCCTCGATTTCCGAATGCGCGCTTTTGGGATTTAGATGCTGTTTCCGAACCTCACCCAGATGGCTACATACTGATGCTCCCGTCACCCGAGCGATTTGCGGAGTTTGCAGGAAAGCATGGAATATCAAAAAATTCGCATGTTGTGGTGTATGATAGCGAGGGGATTTTCTCTAGTCCGAGGACTGTGTGGACTTTCAAGGTGATTATTATCGTTTGACTCGGGACTGTAAGAGTAGATAACTAATTACAGTAGGTTTATGGACATGAGAAAGTGTCCGTGATCAATGGCGGTTTGCCGCGAGCAAAGAAAGAGGGCGTCAAGCTTGAAAGTGGCCCTCCGAAAGAGTTCAAAGTGAGTAGTCGGAGACCACTGAAAATGCGAATGAAGTTATTGAGACTGTCAGGAAACACATTATCCAGTTCCGACTGTGGCGCGTGATGCCGTTGTTCGTGCGTGATGTCCTCTAATCCTTGCCATATAAACAGATCTGACCAATTAGTAGAATTTGATGAAGTTCTCAAACTCGCACAACGGCCGACTGCATCAGCCGAGGACAAATTCTTGATCGATGCAAGACCTGCATCGTCCTATGAAGCTGGCCATATACCCACATCTCTCCTTCTAGACTTTCCGTCCTCCCTTCTCCGGGATGAGGCAAATTTCACGTATCTTCGACAGCCGGAGGATTTGAAGCAGCATATTGCGCAGCAGCTTGGGCAAGATAAACTCGATCAGATCGTCGCGGGCAAAGCGACGGTAGTCAACAGTGGGTTCTGTATTGGAAAATATTACGGAAATGAAGAATAACCATGACTGTAGCTTGTGGAGGCGGGCTGTCCGCAGCGATCAATTGGTTAACTCTACAGTCTATCGGAGTTGATTCTAGACTATATGACGAGGTATGACTACGGCTATATCATTAAATCCCTGATCCAGTCTGATCATAAGAAAATACTGACGTAAAATCGATCATCTAGTCTTGGGGCGGCTACTCAGCGCGAAAAGATACTCCCAGAATAACCGGACCAACTCCTTTATAATAACTCAAGTTTCAAATTGATCACGAACATACTCCATTCATTCCGAAGTTTGCGCCTCCCAAAGACCAGTCACTACATGCTTCCCATCAATCTCTTCAACCCTAACCACCGTCGTTGCGCTCTGCTTGATATCCTTCCCATCGTCCTTGCCTTTAGTCACATATGAAGTCCATTGCGCAACCACGCCCGTAGAACCAGCGTCATTTGTAGTCAAAATATTCAAGTCTTTAATTTCAGTGACTGATGCAACAAAAGTAGAGCGGAACTGTTCCGTGATGAGGGTCACAAATGTGGCTTTTGTGAAGCGTGTTCCGTTGATGCTAGTGAGAAGGTTAACTTGAGTATGTTATCGGGGTAGAAAGGGCGGAACTCGCGACTTACACTATTTCGACATCTGGAGAAAGGTCTGTATCTAGCACCGAGGCTGCGAGAGTGTCATCAGCCTGGAATAGGGTGCGAGTGAAAAAGGAGTCGACAAAGTCGGCAACGCTGGCGCGAGACATTTTGAGCGAAATGATATGAGGTAAATCAGTGAGAATCTGAAATGTTTTGTAATAACTTGGAGTAACTGGACCTTCTTATACTCGATACTCAAAGACTATGACCAATGAACGAAACGCCGGTGGATACATCGCGCCATAAGGTCCAAAGCCCCCTCATGAGGACAGTGGACACTGCAGGTGGTGTAGCTTCCTACCGTACTACAATACCTCTCCTCACAAGAAGACTTTATAGATTTGGTTCTAGCCAAGGATTCAATGGACCTAATCTGTACCATCGGAACTTTTTAGGTCGACGGTGTCTGAACTGGCATATTAAAATTATCTTGTTCTCATTCATACCTCCTAGTGGTGTGGCTCSGATGGCCGATCTCGAAAGATGTCGTTAGCGCCCTAAGCCCTAAACCGGTGAACATAAGCAAATCAAAGTCTTCACTACGTCAGAAGTGTATGGCCTCCTGACCTCAGATAAGCCGAGGGTATTTCCTTACTTAAATCGAACATACATACAAGTAATAGGTTTTGAGGTTCCATGATTTACAGCTGACCTATGTAACGAGCAATCGTTGCTCTGAAAAGTCAACAAGAGCAGGTGCCGAACCCGAACAGTCTCATATAGTACAAATCTACGTAGCGCTTATAGTGTGGAAATAAATTTTTGGTCAGTATTAGATACGAAAAGTTTCAATTTGAAATAAATCTGAACGAATGGACACTAGGCACATGTGCAGCATATCAACGCATCGTGTTCGGTACATTTTGATTTGATATCTTCCAACCTAGCTCTCCCTTTTATTGCTATAGCCCAATCAATCGGTGAAGAAAGAAGAGAAAATTTACAAGCATTGAGAATAGTAGGGGTTCAAGACAGTGCAAGTGTATCCACTAGCACAGGTGGTAGGGCCAGTCCAGTTCTGACCACCACACTGACCATAGTGAGAAGCGACTCCAGTGCCGGTAGAAGGGGCAGAGCTAGTGGTCGTAGAGGCCGAGGTACTGGTGCTAGAGGTCTTGGTAGTAGTGCCAGTGGCGGAAGTAGTAGTAGTGCCGCCGGTAGAGGGGGTACCGCTGAAAGTAGAGTTGAGAGGTCCAACCCTGATGTCGGAGTAGATGACATAGGCGCTACCGGATTGCGCCTCGACGGTCTTAGGGTCACCAGAGGTTGTAGCGCAGCTACCACGAGCAGCACCAGGGGTACCAGTCGCGTTTGTGGGGTAGGTGCTGTCGAGCCAGAGCATGTTGACGGAGTAGTCGTCCCACAGACTCATCACCAAGACCATACCATCCCCAATTGCAGTACCCATGTTAGCCAAACCGCCGTGTTTGGTGAAGGAGGAAGTCTCGCCAAAGGTGGAGATCTCAGCAGCACAGAAGTCGGAGTTGATGACATTTCCGCTGACTCCAGAGATCTTGGAAGAAGGCTGGGGGATGACAACGCCGTTCTGGACGTAGTAACGTCTGATCTCGGAGAGGGTACCGGTATTAGTGCCGTCGCTAGTGACGAATTGAGTCACAACGGTGAATGGCTTGGTGGTGTCAACAGTCTTGCTGGCGCCGTAGAAGTCAGTGTTACCGAGACGGTAAGGGTTGAAATCACATCCGTCAGGGTCGCAGGTACCGGCGTAACGGTTGCTACTGTAGGTACCACCGCAGGCATCGGTAGTGCAAATGGTTTGGGTGGCTGTATCGCAAGGATGAGGAGTCAAGGCCTCTGAGACGCTGTTTGCCTCCCAGATATCGAGCTCGGCACAGCAGGATCCGTGGTTACCGATACCAGTGTTGGAGTTGTTGACGGAGGGAGTCCAGCCGTCAATGTTGGCCTGACCACCGATGAACTTCAAGTCACGAGGACATTGAGAGTCGCAGTATCCGACACCATATTGAGCACCAGCCTTGTTGTTGGGGTATTTGGAGACACCACCGTCGGCGTCCATGTTCACGAAGTAGAGGGCACCGTTCAAACCGCAAGGAAGGTTGGATACATCGACGGTGAAGGTGAACTCCTGGTTCAACAAGTCGAAGACCTGGTAGTGGGTGTTATCGGCCATGAGGTAGGTACGAGATCCGACGTTGGAACCGGTAACGAAGTTCAGGCGCAATGAATTGCCGGTGGTAGTGATACCGTACGTGCCCGAGTAGTCAGCACCATCGAGAGCACAGTCCTGGGCACAGGTAGCATCACTGTCGCAAATAGCGGTATTCCAAGTGTTGCCAGTGTAGCAGTTGGTGCTTGTATTAACACCATGGACCCAACGCCAGTTGGCATCCAACGTAATGGAACCGGCGTTTGTGGTGCAGCTACCACCTGATTTGCAAGTAGACCAGCTCAAAGAAGGATGGGTTTCAGCGGTATAAGTACCAATTTGCTGAGCACTGGCTGTTGCCAGCAAGGAACCCAAAATGAGGGCGCTCTTGTACATGTTGAAAGAGTTAAAAGCAGACATTGTGTCGATTGCTTCTGTTCTAGCTGACTATGGCTGATTATTGTGGTTGTTAATGTCTAACTCTTCAAGAGAAATACCACCATTATATAGTTCTGAAATTGAAAGCAATTGCTAAACGAAGATAATGAAAGCATAGAACAGTCTTTACATCATCGTGAGTGTTTTTCTTCATAATTGCAGTACCGCGGAATGTCGGGGCGCGATAGAAGGCACATGAAGGCACAGCGTTACAGTATCGGGCTAAGTGGCTTGATGCTAATCTCACTCATGATTAACACTCAGCCTCTACCCTCTAGTAGAAACTGAGTAAACGAAATTATGGTATGTTTTAGCTCGGGCTAAGTGTTTCTACCCCTCAAAGTCCCTGATCTATACGTCCATCTGCCGGAAGCTGCATCTGAAGGACATGCATTATGCAGGAGCCTACCATACTGACTGGAGTCAATCTGGCGGGGAATGACAACACATGAATATCAACATAGAAGCAGCATTCTCCACGTGCTGTTTTGCAATGACCGCGGAGGACATGAACATTGACCGACGCTCTTTGCTCCGCGCTTGCTAATCGGCTGACAACGGCCCAAGTTTGTTGAGAAGACATAGATAAACTCCAAGCCTGCATGATTGCGGAGTATATGGAGAAAACTGGTTATTTTAAATTTGTGTTGTTTCCTCACTCTCCGCATCTCCGCGATTGATATTCAGTGCCATATGCGGGGTCCGTTCCAATTGGCTCGGCATCGGCAGATGAGGATGAGATGAAACACTCTTTCGACCGTGAGGATCAGCGATGTATGTAGTATACCTTTTCAGACACCGGAAAATCAACATAACTGAGGATCTACCTTATCTATCCGGTTGAGCCTTTCAAGGACTGTCGGCAAGTTGACAACGATGAACATAGAATATTTCCGGAGTTGGGAATAGCATTTAATCCGACATTCATCCTACTCGTGGTACATACAGCCCAATGAGGCAGACCCTTCAATCTTATTCTGTTTCGATCCTCTTGAGGTCTGACAAATAAAAATGAGACACGGGTTGTTCTGTCAGTTGACGCTGACGAACTAGTCAAGCATGCTACCTAACTATATGTTGTCCCATATTAGGAGGAAATCGATTTTAGGGCTAGGGCTTTTCCATGTGTTGTCACGTGGTCTATCAAGCCCTATTTACCCTAACCCTTATCAAGGATCGATCTGTCTGTCAAATACGTCATCTTGACGATCATCTCAAGCAGCTTTCACGAGCTTCCAAGGCTGGCGGCGTCCGTTTCCAAGCTTAAATACTTCGCCGTTGACAAAATATCTTCATCTTTTCTGCTCAATTCATCTTCCTCCACTTTTCTTCGCTACCATTCGCATCACCAAAATGTACAAGACATTCAGAACAGCCGCAGCACCTGCTGTGCGGTGCGCCAGACAGCAACCTCGAGCTGGAGCTCGTTTCGTCAATGCTCGCTATCAATCCACTACCTCCCAGACGGCCTCCTCTGGTAATAGCCCTGCTCTAATCGGCGGTCTTGCTGGCGGAGCTGTTGCCTTTGCCTCGGGATATGCATGGTACCACTTCTCCGGAGCCAAGACGCTCGTGAAAACTAGCAAAGAAACGCAAGAGTACATCAAAAAGGCCAAAGAAACCGTCGTACAAAACACACCAGAACCCAGTGAAGCGTTCCGCTGGTTGAGAGATACAGTCAAAAGCTATGCTGTCCTCATCCCTGGCGCACGCGGCTACGTTGACACCGCATTCGATGACCTCGAAAAGATCCGGAACAACCACCAAGAAGACTTTGACAAGATCGTCAAGGACGCGTATAATGAGACGAGGGACATTTTCAGTAAGGAAGGATTCAACACCTCTTCAGCGTCCAAGGCTGCACAAGCCCTACAAAAATATCTGTCGCAGCTTTTCGACCTTGCTGGCGACGCTGCAAGTGACGTTCTGCAAAACCACCCTCAATTGAAGGAGAAGGTCGGTGGCAGCTACGACCAGCTCAAGCAGATGGGTGACGCGTATGGCCCTAAAGCAAAAGAGGAAGTTGATAAGACTTGGCAGCAAATATCCGACATCATTAAGGCCGGCGTGAGTGTCGATTCAGCGGACAAGATCAGGTCTCTCATTCAAGAGAAGAAGGAGAAGCTTCAGAGCCTAGGAGATGAGGCATGGAAGAAGGGACTGGAGGAGAGTCAGAGCTACCTTGAGAAGAACCCCAAGCTCAAACAATTGATCGAAGAGAATGCCGATGCCTTGAAGAAGGGTAATTTCAAGGAGTTGTGGGGCTTGCTTAAGGACAAGGTTCCTTCCGGAAAGACGGAGGATGTGGAGAAATACATCAAGGAAAAGGTTGATCAAGCAAAGAACACTGACTTTTCCGGATTGGATCAGTGGCTTAATAAGCTACCCGGTGGTTCCGACTTGATATCACAACTACAAACGCTACAAAACACTGCCCAGAAGAAAGGCAGCGAGACAGAGGATGTCCTCAAGGAGACTCTTGAAGAACTCCGTGACGTGTTGAAAAAGCGGATGGAACAGGTGGAGAAGCTCGCCCAAGAGTGAAGCTAGTCAACTAATTATGAACATGAGAGTTATTATGTACAATACCAAATGCATATGCTAATGTATAGTAACTGTGAGATAACCTGCCATAGCATCTGAAGCATCTGAATCAATTACTTATTCAGTCAGCAACGACATTGGCTGCTGATACCATAGAATTTTCAAGCTCTTTTACTCTATATGATTATGCAGTAGGTAAACCTTGTACAGACTGCAGTTAATTACAGAGATGATCTGACATAAATAAAGACCCAACTTAGACTAACTAAGCTGCATGTTTCATCTTACTTAGAACTTTCAGTCATTCGAGGTATTGGTATAGGCAGATTACAAACCCGAAATTCTCTTCTAGAAATCATCCGTTCACCAGATGACTATAAATCCAGTCTTATAGGTAACTCCAAGTTTACTTCATGCCCACTTTTGTAAACCTCTGCCAGCTTCGTCCATGCACTCTTCAAGTTTGCCCACGAATTGAAATCAGTCGGCTGTCGCAATTGTTGACTTTCGGCAAGCCGTTCGGAACATTCTCATCTCCGATATCTCTAACTGAAACATATTTCTAACTGAAACAAAACCCCCTGAATCGCAATCTGTATTTTACATTTCTACCCACCAAATTGTGCACAAACTAGACCGGCGCTTCCAGAAAGGGAGAAAGAGCCGCCAAGCACGGAGACAGGGGTGGGCCCCATCTTTGGGTTTAGTGGATCATCTGGTCTCTCCTCAGTGTCCTCACGGTCCTTCTCCTTAACTTGCCAATTAAACTACTTAAAAGGCTTATATGCTTGTTCGAGTCGTATTCGGGTTCTGCAATGGAGTATATAAATCCACTAATCAGAAGCCAGGAAAGATCCATGATCGCTGCTAGAATCGCGTGCTCCTCACTAGAACGAGACGTGAACACTTTATCTGAGTTTCTGCGAACCGAAACAACCTCAAACACCGTGGTGCGATTCTCCGCTCATTTATCCACGTATGCGAACGCCTCAGCTGACGACTTACGGATCGTAGAAGCTCCGGCAAAAAAAGCTGGAAAGGTGTGGATTGTGGGTATCCTTGTCGATGATTAAGGTGTGTAAGGCGATCCACTATATTTGCATGTCTCAACGTCAATATCAATAAATGAGAGTGATAAATATTAGTAGTAGCGATTTTTTATGCGTAGTCTGGTATAAAGACAGCCGGATTGCCAACCTACTCTGTCTTTGTTCTGTTTCTAGGCGAAGAAACTTCTCTCCAACCCAATACATTCATTAAACATTATTCTTTTCATCTTCCTACCTTCTTCACTCTCTCGTATATCTCCTTCTGTAACCATGCGTTCCTTCGTTGGCCTTGCCGGACTGGCCTTTCTCTCATCCGCGGTGCTGGCTGCGCCAGCCCCAGCTATCACAGCACCAGCTACGCTCGAGAACCGTGCCGCGTCCTGCACATTCTCTGGCTCCAGCGGTGCTGCTTCAGCTAGCAAATCCAAGACTTCATGCTCGACCATCGTCTTGTCAAATGTTGCCGTGCCGTCGGGAACCACACTTGACCTGACTGGTCTCAATTCCGGAACCAAGGTGAGTCTGCCTTCAAGCGTTTCAATGTGGACCTTCTGATAGTGAGAATACAGGTCATTTTCGAAGGCACCACCACCTTCGGCTACAAAGAGTGGTCCGGTCCCCTCGTCTCCGTCTCCGGAACTGACATCACCGTCGAAGGAGCCTCTGGCGCCGTCCTGAACGGKGATGGCTCCCGCTGGTGGGACGGCGAGGGCAGCAACGGCGGCAAGACTAAGCCCAAGTTCTTCTACGCTCACAGCCTCAAGTCATCTTCCATCAGCAACCTCAAAATCCTGAACTCCCCCGTGCAGGTTTTCAGCATTGACGGTGCTCAAACTCTCACTCTCGACTCTATTACGATTGATAACTCGGCTGGTGATTCTGCAGGTGCTCACAACACAGATGCGTTTGATGTTGGTGACTCCAATGGTGTTACCATCTCGAACGCTATTGTGCAGAATCAGGATGATTGCTTGGCTGTCAACTCTGGCACAGTACGTCCCCTCTTCTTTCTGTGTAAATGGCCTGTACTGAAAATTAAAGAACATCATCTTCACTGGTGGTACCTGCTCCGGTGGCCATGGCTTGTCCATTGGATCCGTAGGAGGCCGCTCCGACAACACTGTTAATACCGTCCACATCGAGAATTCCACCATCAAGAACTCCCAAAACGGTACGCCTCCTCTCCTTTCACCTTCTAAGCTCAACTAACTTATGTATAACCAGGTGTTCGCATCAAGACCGTCTATGGCGCCACCGGCTCCGTCTCCGGCGTAACCTACAAGGACATCACACTCTCCGGCATCACCAAATACGGCATCGTCATCGAGCAGGACTACGAGAACGGCAGTCCTACCGGTACCCCCACCACCGGCGTCCCCATCACGGGTCTTACCATCGATGGTATTACGGGTAGCGTCAGCAGCTCTGCCACCGACGTCTACATTCTGTGTGGCAGTGGTAGCTGCTCTAACTGGACCTGGGAGGGTGTTACTTTCACCGGTGGAAAGAAGAGCAGCAGCTGTAAAAATATCCCTAGCGGCGCTAGCTGCTAAGCGGCTCCTTGTCATCAGACGGCCAGTCTTTCTTGAAAATCATTCGTGGCTTCTGTGAAGTCTTTTCTTTTCTTTTTTGTCCGTGGGTATATCTATCCACGGACTGTTTTATTATTTCAGAGTAATAAGTTTACTATCCTCTTACGGATTCATATTTAAAATCTTACTAGTGAGTAAACTCGATTTCATAAAATTCGTAATGTAGCAGAAGCAAGAAATCATCACGTATAAAACACAATACCCTAGTAATAGTCCTTGTTCATCACAACATACCCAAAGCAACCCATCCGTCAAATCATACAAAGCACGTCAAAAGAATATATCAGAACATTTCAAGCCAAATCTGCAGAAACTCATCATAATCATCGCATCGCAGAAACCGAAATGAACATCACTAGTATCCGTCATGACGACGCCCATGTCTCCTCTCGCCATCACTGCCACCACTCGACGACGAACTCCTTCCCCTCGACCGATGCGAATGATGCGACGACCTCGACGAATGCCTATGATGGCGTCCCTCATGATGTTTATGCTTGTGGTGTCCATGATGCGATCCGCTCCCCGAATCAGAGGACCCGTGCCCAAACACAGATGATCCAAGGCCACCGAGTCCTGTACTACTACCATGTCCGGAGGAATGGCCGCCAGTGTGTTTCTTCACCTGATTCTCGAGCATACTGCCCACTATTGCGCCGCCGATTGTGCCTAAAAGTCCGTGATTGGCTTTGTGCCCGGCAAACATGCCTGCGGCGCCGCCGAGGAGGCCGCCTCCCAGACCGCGCTCGCCGGATTCTGAGGGGTCGGTGGTGTCGGGAGCGGATTGGTGTTCTATGCGCGGGACGTTGCTGTCGTGAGTGTTGCTATCCGGTCGATGCTGATTAGTATTTTGTACGATATCATAAAGATAGTTTAGGAAGTAGACTGACTAGTACTCATGCGCCGTTCCAGTTTTTTGATGATCTTCATATGGAGGCGGTTGTTGATGCTGATTATAGCCATAACTCTGCTGCTGCTGCTGTTGATGCTGCTGAGGATGACCATAGCCATACCCTTCCTGAGGAGGATACGGAGATCCAGACGCAGACCGCGGCGGCGGAGGATGATTGTATTGCGCGGAAGGGTCAAGGTATTGATGCTGCGGCTGTTGCTGTTGTTGATGCTGATACTGATCAGGGTAGCCCTGCCCATAGCCTTGTTGTCCGGCGCCAGGCTGGTGCTGGTACTCCTGATTGTAGTATCCGGACATCTTGGGTGATAACGAGAGCCGAGGTGTCTTAATTTCCGCGCTGATATAGACCCAAGCGAATATTTGGATAAGATCTGAAGACAGTGATTTCTCCGGTATGGCAAAGAAGTAAAAGAAGAATCAAGTCATCTCTTCCATCATCGCAGTCATCAGGTCTGATCCCGTGGCGGCGTATACAATGCCCAGAAAGGAAAGGTGGTGGTGTCAGCCGCAAAACTCCCCCGCTGAGGGGAACAAATCCCAAGTTTCAGCCAGCCAGTCCAGCCTATCAGTGATTCAACCAGCTTGTCAGGGCTTGGCGATTCTTCAGGTACGTATGATCGCTGACGTACTTGTCAGTCCTTTAATGTGACGGATCTAAGTAGAATGAAAGGAAAATGCATTTCATTGCGCGACAAGTTGGTCGGACGCAAGAGAGTTGATTGTCATATGAACATGGGTATTTTCGAGACAGCTTGCAAATAGTCAAAACAATGCCGCCAAAGAGGACGATGAGAAAAACAGAAGGAACGAGACAAAAGGCAGACAGTGCCCGCCGTTATATGATTGAAGAGAAGGGAAAGATAGATAGGTAAAGGAAATCTCCAGGCTGCGTATAAAAAAGAGAAGAAAGAAAGTCATGCAGAAAAGTACAAAACAAAGAAACAAGACAGCGCAGTGCTGGTCCTGGTCATATACTAATCGCTATTCATAATGTGTGAATGTGGTCTCTCTCCACGTGGTCAGAGAAATCAATAAGCTTTGCTGACTCGATGATCTGTCTTTCGCGAGATCCAGCCTGCGAGCATGTCATCGAGTCGTCCAGACATTTCTTTCAAACGTCTGCTTTCCTCCTTGAAAAGGCTGCCAGTAATCGGGTGGTCGGGTCCGGCAGGTTGCACGTTTGACTTGTCATGCACGATGATAAGGAGATCCCGAATGTCGTTCTCATCGTCAAGATAAGTCCGCAAACTTGCATCACTCCATGTCGCAGTTGCTGCAGAGGAAACAGTAGATACCGGTGTCGTCTCGTCCCCCTTTGGTTCAGGTCGCTCAATGATCTCCGGAGAGGATGATTGAGATGACAATGGGGAAACAGATCGTTCCTCCTGGGACGATGTGTCCACAACCAAGCCTGGAGGTTGGGAAATCATGGGAGCCTGACTGGGTGAAACTTCCACAAGGGAGTCGGACAAGCTCTCATCACTGTGAGCATTGTCTCTCAACTCATGTGGTGAGAAGAAGGGGTTTGAGGGTTGCTCTTCCTTAACCATAATCTGGATAGGTTCCTCTGCGATCGGATCGTCATACATTTTGGAGTTCGTTCCCATAGATGTTGTGTTCATTGATTTGACCGGAGATGATTTCACTGGAGATGAAGTATAACTACTCGGTGTTTGCTGTTCGGGAGCAACTGCATTCTTCTCCAATGAGGTTCGCACTTGGAGAGGTGCCACATTAGGCCCTGATGATGGTGATACCACCCGTCGGATTGAAGGACCATAATCCTCTTTGATAGGCGAAGACGCCTCGCTCGTAGATATTGCAGGCTCCTGCGTGGTGCGTTGTGATTGATTGATCAGTGCAATCTCTGCAGGCGGCTGCTTGTGCAGCTTGCTTGACTGTCTCTGCACGCCAGCAGGTCTGGTATTTGTATGCTCTCGTAATGATTCTGTCGATACCTTGGGTTGTGGGGATGATCGTGAAAGTTCTTCCGACGTCTTCTCCATGTCCTCGCCATCGTCTTCCGATGATCGGCCTTTTTTATCTTTTCTTTTGAATAATCCACTGAGCATGCCGGGCTTCTTGTCTTTGCGCTTACTCTTGTCACCAGCAGCCAGGCTCTTCTCAATTGACTCCATACTCGCGCGACCCTAAAAGTCATTAGCCAAATATCACACATGCCGTAGGAGAGCAGGCAAGTACCTCTTGTGGCTCGCTCTTAGATCTGTCGGAAGTGCTATCGTCGCGAAGAAGGCTTGGAGTGATTGATATCTTTTTAGTTTCCGCTGTGTCGTCGTTGAAGAAAGAATCCGTATTGCGTAGTGTACCATTTCTCGATCGAGCTGTAACCAATAATCAGTAAGCAACTCGGAATAAAAAGCACACGACGTACCTGGTCTTTCGAATGACTCGTCGCTAGGGCGTGGCTTCTCGGGGCTCGAGGGTTCGATTGGTATTTCTTCTTCTTCGGGTTCCTCCACTCGCGAAACTTTCTCCTTGTGCTGCTTCGGTCTGAGTGGCTCGACAACCATATCCTCGTCTTGAATGTCATATTGAGTATCTTGAGATTCGGCTCGACTCTCCTCTTCCTCCACATGTTCTGTATCTTCCTCTTCTTCTTCCTCGGTTGAGTATTCATTGTCAGAGGGCTCGAAGAACGTCGGCGAGGTAAATGTGACTGTCTTTGCGTTGCGGCGGCGCATGGCTTTTTTGAGCGGATTCTTGGACTTTTCTGCATTGTCACCGAGCATGGTGGCAGAGAGCTGTATAATTAGTAAAAGGCCGTTACATCAAGGAAATATGACCTACATCAATATTTCGATGCTTGTTCAACCTAGCCAACCTCTCTGTGGGTGTTTCAATATGCTCCGCAGGTAGATATCCTAAGACAGAGTCAGACAAATTTTCTATGCAGGGCGAAACAACCGCCTACCAATGCTGCCATCCTTGACCACTCGAACCAGCCACCAGTAACTGTTACTGTCATCAAGTAAGACCATTGTGTCGCCTTTGGCGGCATTGGCCTGCCCTTCCACGGTCGCAACGAAAGTGTGCAAAGCATAGACGAAGTCGAAATCAATGTCCTCTAATCTCGCGTTAGACATTCGTGCTGTGCATATTCCATGCGCAGGCCAGCTTACCGTCGTCTATAGATGGTGAAGACGAGATCTTGTCCATCATATCGTCATCCATCATGTCATCGCTTTCCTCGTCGCCAATGTCTCCGTCTTCCCCTTTAAGATCCGCCATTGAATCGTCTGCCTCGTCGTAGACGATATCTATGTGATGATTTTGATCTCCACCGTCAAAATGGTCCAGCGAAGCTCGAGGGCTCGTTGACATGTCATCTCTGGCTTCTTGCTCTGCATGACGCAACGATTGATTCTGATGGGGTCCGGTTCGGCCTTCAGCAACTCGTTGGTTGGCTGAGGAATGGTCTTGGGCAGAGGGAGATTTGTGATCCTGCAGGTCAATCGTGTCTAAATCACAGGTTAGGAAATGTAATATGCCATATCATACAGAATACGGACCGGCTCTGATCATCTGCGGTCTCGTCATTTTGGCGGTTGTAGTAATACTTTCGCACAAATTCACTCAGGAGAGGTATGATGATAGGTAGTGACAACGTCCGGCCAGGTCAGAGTCATAGGTTCCGTTGAAATGGAAAGGCCGGTCTCGCTGTAGTGGAATCGAAAGAGCGCATGCGCTCACAGTAATCGGTAGGCTGATAGCTCTTGAGCAACTTTATTGAAACTTTTTCAAGATCAATTGGGTATCGTATAGATCAGGTGGCGCCGTTGGCTGAAAATCGAAAGGAAGGTAGACCGTAAGAGGAAACGCAGACAAGCGGGGGCGGTAAAGGAATGAAATGCTGCAGCACGCTGCACAGCTGGAGAGAGCAATTGGCGAGTATAAAAGCAATAAGCAACTCTTCGGAGTCTGGCCCCAAGTAAACGAATAAAACAGATGGCGTTGTGAAGGCGGACTCGTGGCTTGCTACTCCATCTGATGTGAAACTTGGGATAGAATTATTAAGGGGTTGGTTGAATGGTGGCATCTATGGGGCCGGGAACAAGCGCTCTCCGCGCGCTTATCGCTTATCAGTATTTGACGTCACATGATACATTTTAACTGATCTGACATTTTTTTGGTGTTCATTATGCTCATGTTTCAACCATCATATTGTTTAGAATAGCAAGCCATGCATGTTCAACTTATCAACGTCAATCTGAGAAATCAATTTATATCACAAAAAAATCCAACCTATGACACTTTACGGCCATCATGCAGATGAGGCGCGGTAAGCGGACTCATCTCTGGACTCGATGTTATTGTCAGACAATCGTAAAGTTCACAAGTCGAAACATCATGGAGTCTTTACGTAATCACAAGACCAGGAAAATATGTAAACTGGTCTATGTACTACGTAGACGTTTCGCCAAGGCTCGGATTGCATGTGAGTATCAGAAATAGGGCGATCTCAAGGCAACTTTGCGAGGCGCTTTGTGACGCGCGCCATGAATGAATGAAGTGGAATGACTCCTTTGGGCAAAATCTTGCCGATACGTGGCTCGAGGCGAAAGACACAATTTGCTCCGATATGAACTCCGATATTCTTAGCTTGGTGTGCCTCTGTATCTGGAGAATTGAAGATAAAAAGAGATTTGAGGGCGGCTGGGAGTTGACATCACAGACCTTGCTCAATTTGTTGATTTATTTGATGTTTGCAACTTGAACTTGCACTGTCGAAACATTCAAGATCGAAAACAGGCGCGGGAAGCTCCAGCGGAGAGCGGAGCACTCCGTACCGGATATGACTGGTAGCGTTACGGTAAGGGACGAAGGGTGGACGTACTACATGCTATGTAGTAGTACATTCTGTAATCTTATCGCTGCCATTGGGTGAACATTCTCCACTCCCGCTGTCTTCGGACTCAATACGGAGTGATACCCACATTGAAATACGTAAACGGTATTACTAATACGAAATGGCTTCCCACAGTACGTAATAAACTTTCCACTTACTTAACGGACGCTGTATGAGTGGAGCTTGGCGCTGTATTACCTTCTCTAAGCAGGAGCCCCTCTCTTTAAGTTAATTTATTTTCCCATCTCCATCTCCGACCATCTAACATCTCCATCTTTCGCATCGGATAGAACGGATCAGAAATTTCGACCACCCTCACAGACACTCAAAATAGTCGCCACTCTTCCCGAAGTTACCCGCTATTCTACTGCTCTAACGCA
Organism: Talaromyces amestolkiae; assembly: GCF_001896365.1. Lineage (NCBI taxonomy): Eukaryota > Fungi > Ascomycota > Eurotiomycetes > Eurotiales > Trichocomaceae > Talaromyces > Talaromyces amestolkiae. Next base: position 553,843 of record NW_024468048.1, on the reverse strand, counting down.
TAGTACATTCCTCGACATTGTCGCTTGTCTCTTTCCTTGTCACCAGGCCACTCCAGTATACAACCCCGACGTCGGACCTGACTCGCGATCTATCGGTAATGCATCGTTGCATCTCGTTGCAAACTCCATACTCCGTGTCAAGATAAGTTCCTGCTCTCAACGGGGGCATGGCATATGCTGGGAGAGAAACGTTTTCCGGTTTGAGGCTTGACACGAAGTTCGCTAGAGACCAGTCTCCTAGTACAAATAACCGATATGGAGAAGAACAATTTTCGGGGCGAGAGGCCTCACATAAGGAACAAGATGACGATGAAGAGAGCAAGGTGATAGAGGAGCTTCATACAGCAACTCCTCCGATGCAAGTTCCTCGATCGGACGACAATAGCATTAAGGACTTTGACTCGGATGTCAGCTACTCTCATCGGCCAGAGGAGTTTCGACGTTCTTTTGAAGAATTTTTACGACTGAATCAATCGCTGCCCGAGGGGAAGTCAAGTGAAGGCAGCCTCCCAGAATTCGCTCCAAGATCGATACCAAAACCTCGCCCATCTGCTCTACGTAGGGTACAAATCCAGGATGACGACGGCTTCAATACAAAGGAGTCCAATGGCGAAACGGATGAGATGCGGCAAGTCACCTCTCCAGATAGTGGCATCTCTTTTGTTTCTACGAGGAATGAGAATGCAAATTCAGCTCTCGACATGGACCAGCCTACCTCACTTACTTCGGTGTCGACAATGTCCCCATTGGAGGAGGTGCGGACGCCTTATGAGTATCCTCGCGAAGGGCCCAAGGATATGTTGCTTTCGCCGTTATCTTCGTCACCTCTTGTTCCACGGGCTGCCTCTCTAGACGATCCGAACATGTGGACCACAGCCGTGGCAGGATCCTACTCCGGCAAACCGCGCAGTTACACGATTGACCGACAAAATAGCTGGAGGCAGGTCATGCGCCAACAACGTTCTCGTCGATCTACTGGATCTAGTGGTAAATCTCCAGCAAGCGCTTTTCTTTCCATGTGGAGTTCTCCTGAGGAAGCGTCAGCGACTAAGCCTGATGACGAGGGGCAAATGGTAGGCACAGACTATGTGCTTGGCAAACAAATCGGTTTTGGTGGCTTTAGCACAGTCAAAGAAGCATATAAAGTGGGGGCTGATGGTTCTACCAGGCGCTTGGCAGTGAAGATTGTAAAGAAGCATGTTACTGGCAAGAACGAGAGGGAGAACGATCAGGTACAAGCTGAATTTGATCATGAAGTTCGGATTTGGCGACAACTGAATTACCACCATATCCTATCGCTAGAAGCAGTATATGAAACGGACTACGCTACTTTCTGTTTCACGAAGCTCTTCATCGGCGGCACGCTTTTCGACTTGATCAAAGCTAATCGAGGTGGTCTGGATATGAAACTCGCCAGGAAATACTCTCACCAGTTAGCCTCTGCCCTAAGATACCTGCACGAAGATATGCGAGTTGTGCATCGGGACATCAAGCTTGAGAATTGTTTGCTAGACCCCGAAAGGTCCGCGGACGGTACGGAGGGTGCCAAGCTCGTTCTTTGCGACTTTGGCATGGCCGAATGGATGACAAACGACACCAGCGGCGAACCATTGGATACATATGACAATCCTGCTGATCGACCTCCACCACAAAACATTGGACCAAGTGGTTCTAGCACAAGCGTTGCAGGAAGCTTGGAATATGCGTCTCCAGAACTCCTTCTTTCATCTACGGGTTTGATTGATCCGGTTGTCGATATCTGGGCGTTTGGCGTCGTTGTCTATGCGACAGTGGTAGGATCCCGTCCTTTCCAGCACGGATTTGGTCCGCGTCTACAAGCCAGTATTATCAATGGCGAATGGAATCATGATGCCGTTCTTGCAGGCCATGAAGATGATACCAATCGCCAGGAAGCGTTGGATTTGATTTGTCACTGTCTGGACAAGGACACTGCTTCTCGATGGACTATACGACAGACTCTTGGATGCGATTGGTTCGCGAATCTTACTGAGCCTTCGGACGAACATCTCGATGAACGGTCATGGAGACTATAACCTCGTCGCTTACGAGGCGACTCCTCGAAGTCCAGAGACACTTCCTCGCTATGATTCTATTAACATTTGATATTCTGTCGCATTTTGTATTATTTTTCCATTATTTTTACCTTTCTTCACGACGATATGGGTATAAGTCTAGCACGGATCGTTTTGGAGTAATGATTTTCCTTTACTTTGCATTACGGTTACTGGACGTCTTCATCATTATACCCCAACACAATGATCACTTATGATACCCATGTCTATTACCCGGTTGCAGAGCGTGTACCTGTGAGCGGCGTCGGTTTTTCTTCTTCGGTTCTTCATGACTGTATGCTTGGAGCGAGCTAGGCGTTGGTTCTGTTTTGCTTTTTCTCTCCTCTGCTCAGCTTTGCGTTTCTGATGATTTCTCCCCTCACAATTTGATATCTGGGATCTTCCAGTTGTACTTCTATGCAGCAGATCTATATCCCTTTTTCGGCAAATCTTCTCTTTCTGTGTGCTTGATGCGATGCAAGCAGGCCGTGTTGTATTATTAGCCATTTATTATGACTTCTCTACGCATTCATCAGTTTCTTCAGGTACGTAGTAAGCGCAGATTGTTTCACAATATTGAGATATCGATTTTAATCAGCAATTAAAAGAATGAACTCCACTGCTTTCAATTCATACAAACCAGAACCAATTTGCGAAGATAATATACATACTTTCAAAACATCAAACGGCCGAGACGCAAGCACTAGGTGAAATACAAATAAACTACCAAAGCCTATTCGGCGCCAAAGTCTTCTCCTTCTTGACACCAGCCGACGATTTCCTCTCTGCGGGTGACAAGAAGAACAAACTGGGTCCCTCACTCGGTTTGACCAAATGACTCAGATATCCTCTGTGTGCAGGGTCACGATAATACTCAATATCCTTTCTGTGCGTAGGGTCCGGGAGACGATACGTAAAATTTCCTCGCTCCATAACCTTCGACTCCTTCAACTCTGCCGCTTCCTGCTCGTTTGCAGCACCCAAAGCCTTGATGAGGAACTCACTACCGCTCTTCTCCGACCAGGCCAGCGAGTAGAACGGATGCGTCTTCGCCATCAAGATCCTTTTTATAGATGCATTTGTATAAAATCGGGTTGTGACGGATCCGCCGGCCGCTTCAATGGCGGCAATGGCATCTGCAGAGGCACGTGAAACGATGATGTGGATGGGTTGTTTGAGGCCTTCTTCTTTACCGCGAGCGAGCAATTTTATGCCGTCGCGAAATTGGTGCACGCAGTTGGAGTGGAAGAGTTCGCGGACTGTGATTGGGTATTTGGGGTCGATGCGGCCTTGGTCGATCCATTCTTGGATTTTGTCGAGGTTGACGGTTATGAGGTCAGTAGACCAGCTGTAATCGTCAGCAACCATCGTACTGGGGCGGAAGGGGGGTGAATAGAAGGGGGAGGCATACTAGTTGGTAAATCCCCTTGAACCATGCACAATGCTCTCGGGCGTTTGACCACCATTGAAGCCATACGGCACTTTTCCGTGCTGCTTTTGACCCTTGTGACCTCTTCCAGACGTCTTACCCTTTCCAGAGGCGGGACCGCGACCTCTTCGAATTCGTTTGTTGTATGCACCGGGGTTATCGGAAATGGAGCTCAGGATGGAGGCATTGCGGGTTTGTTGTTGATGGAATTGAGGAGCGAGCAAGGAGAGGAGAGACGAGCGAGTGGGCGCAGTGATGGAACTGATAGAGAGCTGCGACACCCGTGTCGTCAGAGACGGAAATCGGCCAGCCATGGTTGTTGTTATGAGCTGGTGATTTCTGCAATCTTTTTGCGGGATCGTGCTAGATCTCCGGCATGGTGTTTTCGCCGGAGAGGGACTTTCTCCGGTGCCGAGCCGGCCAACCAGGCGTCTCCTTATTCTGTATACACTTCATCTACGAGTTGAACGTGAATGAGATAGAATTGATTCTTAATTATATGCTCCTGATAGGTTCACAAGCGGACAGATTTTGTACGAACGTTTAGCGAACGTCCTACCTGAAAGAAGGCACTAACGATATTCTCGGTCCGTACCAGGCAGCTATCTCGACTGCTGACAATCAGCCAACAACTTACGTCAATTCATGGAACGTTAGAACATCAGACTCATCTGCTATCGCAAACTCCAATGGAAAATGGAGAGTATTTGTCACCGCAGACAGTAATAAACACCACACAGAGCGATGGCCAACACGCAACAGGACGGGCACGCTCCAACAGTACCAACAGCGGCCACAAACGCAGCGTCTCCGGATCATTACTGTCCAAACTCTCGTTCCTACGCATGAGCCAGTCGACGTCTACCGATAACAATGAACCTCTATCCTCGCGAACTCACGGGGACGAAACAGCCGGTAACCTCAGCCCTAAAGACGGGCACAACCCTAGCAACAACGATGGGTACATCGGAGGATCGCGAGCGGGTGGTACAAGTCGAGCAATGGCCACCGCCATACAACACCAGCGAAAAATGCGGCGACGGCGGGGCTCGTTACGCAAGACCGCATTGCTAGGTACAAGACTGGAGATGAAAGAGAAAAGGAACAACAACAACGCCGCTAGTACTGCAAGGGATCCAGTGAATTATGGAAGCATTGAGAATTCCAGAGGGGTATCGCCATCACCATTAAGCATTTCTGCGGGTACCGATGGCAGCAGGACAACGCCTCCACCTTCGACAACGCTTACGGATGAAGACTTGACGCCGAGGGGAAGTATGGATCATGACGGCGGCGGTCATGCGAGTGTACATTCTGGGTACTGGCCTCGGTCTTTGACGATGGACAGAGGAGTTGTATCGACAGAGATTAAGTCTCCCACTTCGATAGGCGATACGACGGACGAGGAGGACAATATTTCATTATCGGATTTTAACAATACGACACCTAATAATAATAATAATAATACGACGAGCAACGGAAGAACAGCATCTACACATGCACGCCCTTCATCAGTCAGCAGCAGCGGCAGCATCAMCCCGCCACTGACTGCGACACCATCCTCGAGTTCTGGATCTTACTTTGTATCTTCGCACCATCATCTTCATCATCACCACAAAACGTCATCCGCCAACGAGCCTATAGACGCCACTGCCCGCTCTCTTGGCCGCTCACCTACAACCCATCGCGCGCGTTCTCCCCTCATCGCCCCCGAACTCTCAAGCAACGTCTCCAACACTCTCGACCCCAGCGTCGGCGTCGGTACCAGTGGAGGATGGGACTACTCTGAAACCGAATGGTGGGGCTGGATAATCCTGCTGGTAACCTGGCTCGTCTTCGTCGTCGGCATCGGCAGCTCCTTTGGCGTCTGGAGCTGGGCCTGGGATGTCGGCGAAACACCCTATGCGCCTCCAGAGCTAGAGGATGATCCTACGCTGCCGATTGTAGGATATTATCCGGCTTTGATGGTGTTGACGGCTGTCATGGCGTGGGTTTGGGTGGTGGTTGCTTGGGTTGGTATGAAGTATTTCAAGCATGCTAATATTGCGGCTGATGATGGATAACCTTATTGAGTAATGAATTCGTCGTGGCTGGCCACGGTACTTTTGATCTTGGGCAAGAATTGTACTTATTGTAATATATTCACATCCGAAAGACTCAATGTCCATAAATGAATTCTGTTTTCGTAGCCAAAACTCCCTATGCCAGTATATACTTCAGTCCAAAAAATTGAGAATAAATTTGCGAAACACTGTCAAACCCAAACGCCAAACCCATGATCCTCCTTTTACAATTTGAAACTCCCTTATAATATGACAAACATAATCTTCCAACAAACAGCTCTCATGTATATATCAGGATGCAAGCTCCAACTGCGTCACTTTTTGCGCCAATGAGTCAAGCTTCGTAGGTCCATTAGCCAGCGCCAAACTCGCTTTTGCGGCTGCCGTACTCTTCTTCGGAGTAACGATAGCTGGAGGCGCAAACCCTTTCGATAAAGCGTACACCGATGAACGGTCATGGTTCGGGTCATCATTGTAAAATTCATCCACGATCGGGTGAAGTAGCACCGTCTGTTTGTGTATCGTCAAGATTGAGTTTGTGGGGACCGTTACCCAGTTGTCTAGCTGATGTTAGCAAGCCCATTCTGTTCCATCCAAATCGAGTCAAGGGGCTTACGTCGTTCAAAAGTGATGGGCTCACTAGCGACAAGCACAATATCAGCCCCCTTATCATGCCGCTCCATCTTAAAATGACCTTCCTTTTTCCCTTCTTTCCACTTCGTACCAGACGAAAAGTATAGACTTGCCGGTTCATCCGTTTTGCTGCTGACATACCGCGTGCAAACCACCGTATGTCCATCCGTAACCGCAAAATTGAGCAAACTCCTCGTCTCCAAGTCGGTGACTTTATGCTTTTCAGGAATCTGGCGAATGAATTCATTGATCTTGGCAATCGTCTTGAACATGACCTGTCTCAAAAACGCCTGCCCAAAGCCATCGGGGCCCGGATCAGAGCTGGGGTCTGCGCCTTCTTTCTCCATCAAATCGAGGAACAGGGCAAATGCCCATTCACTGTCCGTACCGCCCTTGACGCCGAGATACCACTTATCATTTAGCGATTCACTAAGTGGTCGCTTGATGTAATTCCAGCCTCCGAGGTTGCCGTTGTGCATCCACATAAGAGAATTGTGTTGAAAGGGGTGACAATTATTATCTGCCAACGCGCCTTCTGTTGATGCTCGCACATGCGCAAACACTAGATTCGAGCATGTTTTGCTTGCGAGGCGTTCTAAATTTTCGCAGTTCCATGCTGGTAAAGTTGAGGTGAAAATGCATGGTTCTGGACTGATTTTAGGGTCCGGGTAGAAGCCTACCCCGAAGCCATCGCCGTTGACGGGACGGCGAGTGTCCTATATCCAAATTAGTCGTGGGACGAGAAATGTAAAATGAGTCATAGTTACCAGTCGCAGTCGTGAGTCATAGGACTGTGTAAGGATGGAATGGCTCGGTTCTGTGACCAGCTTACTCAGAAGAATCTCGCTTCTGCCTTTGTATACCTGTGATATGTTAGTTACGATGAAACACATGTATATAGATGTATATATGTGTCTATCAAGGTCGACATACGAGAAAACGGCACATGGCACACCCTCTGTAAATTTGATACAGTCAAAAGCTGTCTGTATCTTCTTATGCTCTTTTGTTCTTCTTCTTTTTCTATTGATTTTGAAACATAGAACCAGCCGTATAGCTCCTAAAGGTTGAGCTTATCTGTATGCGGAGTTAGCAAAGTGTAGCGTGACACATACAATTTTCGGATGGTGTTGCACTTACTTGTAAACAACGGCGCACGCGAGATATAAAGAGACTTCAGCGCAATTCGATAAAGTAAAAAAGAAGACAACTGTTGTATTTAAATATAATAAAAAAGAAAAGAAACACTTGTCAGGGGCAAAAGAGCGGTCTCCTGGATGTAGTAGTATGTGGCAGTCGTACAGATATCAGCCTAACTGTTCTGGGCAACTGGGAAACTGACGCAATTGTTGGTGCTCCGAGGTCACGTGAGCTGATCGCAAGTCACATGCTGACCTCATACACACGGAATAACTAACTAGGTTCCCTACATCTCTTCAACCGGCACTTGCATCAAAACCCACATTTCGCGATCATGTCGATACGAACTTCGATATCTACGTCTTACAGCGCATGAGAACTGATTCACCATGAGCGGGAGGATTGTCTCCCAACGCCTCGCTCCGCAACTGCGGAGAGGTCTGTTGCTGACTCGCCATGCCAACTTTGTCGGCAGCCGGACCGGCGGTCTTTTACGTGTCGATAATGTCGCAGTTAGAGGCCGGGCATGGCCTGTCGGTGCCAGCTCTATTCACAACAATGTTCCGGCCGTACGGAATATATCGTTTGCACGGATACTACCACGATTAGCCCTGAAGTTGGCGCGTATTCCGGCAATGTTTGGAGGAGCGATGATTGCGGGGGTGGCTTATTTGCAGTATCAGGCAACTCGTATGTCTTACTCTCTGTTTGTGTAGTTAGTTAACTGACGGTTAACAGAGGCCGGCAACTACGCGATTGATCTGTTCAACCAAGGCTGGGAAACTGCTGGCGGAGCGGCGTCGAATTTGTTCCAAGGATTCCAGGATGTCGCATCGCAGACGGGTCGCGGTTGGCAGCGAGTCAAGGACGAAACCGAGCTTCCCGAATGGATGCAAAAGATATTTCGTCTAGAAGAGTCGACTGGCGGGGATGGAGGAAGCGGCGGAAACAAACCTCCGAATGACACCCAGGTCGCCGCTGCGGCTGCCGGTGCAGCAGCTGGAAGCGCCTACGCCTATGAGAATACAGACGACGGCGACTATCAAACACGAAGAGAAGCGGATAATGATCAGATGATGGTTTTGACACGGAAGATGATTGAGATTAGGAATATTCTGACCCAGGTCGGACAATCAAATACACTGACGTTGCCATCAATTGTTGTTATCGGATCGCAATCTTCAGGCAAGAGCTCTGTCTTGGAGGCCATTGTTGGACACGAGTTTCTTCCGAAAGGCTCGAATATGGTGACTCGCCGCCCGATTGAGCTTACACTGGTCAACACTCCGAACGCGCAGGCAGAATATGGCGAGTTCCCTGCATTAGGACTAGGAAAGATTACAGATTTTTCACAGATCCAACGCACCTTAACCGATTTGAATTTGGCTGTAAGCGATAAGGACTGCGTTTCCGACGATCCGATCCAATTACATATATATTCACCACACGTTCCCGATCTCTCAATGATCGATCTACCAGGTTACATTCAAGTCGCCGGTAGCGATCAACCTCCGGAATTGAAACAGAAAATATCCGATCTTTGCGACAAGTACATCCAAGCACCCAATATCATTCTCGCCATTTCAGCAGCCGATGTCGATCTGGCGAACTCTACCGCTCTCCGTGCAAGCCGACGTGTTGATCCGCGGGGCGAACGCACAATTGGTGTGATAACAAAGATGGATCTGGTAGATGCAGAACGTGGCGCCAGTATACTTACCGACAAGAAATATCCGTTGCGACTAGGATACGTTGGTGTTGTGTCCCGCGCACCACAAACCTCCACACTCTTTTCTCGCGGCAGCGGCAATATCACAAACGCGATTGTGAAGAATGAAAAGGCATACTTTTCAGCACACCCAAGCTATTTCGGACCGGACTCGGAGACGTCTGTTGGCGTTCCGACACTTCGAGAGAAGTTAATGAATGTTCTTGAGCAGACCATGGCACGAAGTCTCGCAGGCACGAGAGATGCCATCAGCCAGGAATTGGAAGAGGCTACGTATGAGTTCAAGGTGCAGTATAACGACCGGCCTCTTAGTGCGGAGTCGTATCTGGCAGAGAGCTTGGATAGTTTCAAGCATTCCTTCAAGGCTTTTGCGGAGAGCTTTGGGCGTCCTCAAGTGCGAGAATTACTTAAACATGAGCTCGACCAGAGAGTAATGGATATTCTCGCTCAACGGTATTGGAATAAACCAGTCGAGGATCTTGCAGCTGCGCTAGCGGAAGCAGATCCTTTGAAGGACCTCCCAAAAGCGGACCCGGAGAATCTTTACTGGCACCGGAAACTGGATGCTTCAACATCGAATTTGACAAAGCTCGGAATCGGCAGAGTAGCAACTACGGTCGTGGCTAGTGCTTTGCAACAACATGTTGAGCACCTCGTTGCGCAGTCGACCTTTGCAACGCACCCATACGCGCAGAATGCTATTATGGAGGCGTGCAACGGAATTCTCAACGACCGCTTCTTCAGCACCAGCGACCAGGTCGAGAACTGTATCAAGCCTTATAAGTTTGAGATTGAGGTTGAAGACCCCGAATGGGCCAAGGGACGCGAGAGTGTCGGCAAAGTGTTGAAAGAGGAGCTTACGGCGTGCGAGGGTGCACTGAAACGAGTAGAGGACCAGATCGGCAAACGAAAGCTCAAGGATGTCATGTCTTTTGTAGACCGAGTACGAAAAGGCGATGTCGTCTTGGATGGGAATGGTGCGGGCGGTGCTGGTGGATTTAGTGCAGCATTACTCGAGAAAGGTACGTCGTCTTCTCACTTTGTCAACCTCGATACTGACTCTTCAGGCCGAGAGGGTATATTCCTCCGCGACCGCGCCGACATCATCAAAATGCGCATGCTAGCTGTCCGCTCAAAGCAATGCTCCTCCTTAAAAAACAAATACTACTGCCCCGAAGTCTTTCTGGACGTCGTAGCCGACAAACTCACCTCAACGGCCGTTCTGTTCCTAAACGTTGAACTCCTCTCCGAGTTCTACTACAACTTCCCCCGCGAACTCGACCAACGACTTGGCCGCCACCTCTCCGACAGCGAAGTCGAACGCTTTGCGCGCGAAGACCCGCGTGTCCGTAAGCACTTGGACGTAATTAAGAAGAAGGAAACCCTCGAACTCGCACTACAAAAGATTGAGAGTTTGAGGCAATTAGAAGGGAGGTCCCGGAATGCCAGTCGAGAATCAATTCCCAAGGAAGCGAATGGGAAGGAGCGGAGGGGGTGGTTATTCTAACTTCAGTCTTCAGCGGTCTCTCGTTTTATTTTGCTGTTTGTTTATGATACACCTGATATAAATAGTTTGTCGTGATACACCTTTGATCTTTGTCTGTCATGTTTGTATGATAATCAATCTACTTCACTCATGTCTTAATTTTTTATTCAATACACTTTCAAGGTTGGCTAGGTGACTTTGACTTGATGTTCCAATCCAAATTGTTCTTCAATGTGCTGCAAGGTCTACATACATGTATGTACATGTATATCGATCCTCCAAGGTGCCTTTCCTATATATATATATATACATCATACAATCAAAAGGGTGTCACCAAAACTATCAATCAAGTTGACCACATGTGCATCTCCAAGACTATTCCCTTACTGCACAGTGGATATAATATACCACAATAGCACAGAAAAGATAATCTTGGAAGTATTGAAGTAAGCAAGGCGCAGCCCGCAACTTGCTCACTTATCAATTGTACCTCGGTACGTGATACACACGAAGCAAGGCCCATTGTCGTACTACGATGACAACCTTGGAATTCCACCAACATTACCTAAAACATTGTACTCATAAAATTTCAAAATGCCCATGGTTGCTGTCAAGCCGCGGGGATCAATATCCTAGTGCTACTACACTACCTTGGATACGGCCGTCGTCACTTAGCCAGAAAGCGCTGGCCACGCATCCTTCGCCTGGGCATCGCATCGTCTCGGAAGGGGCTATTACATAGTACATCAAGGAGGACAAACCACGTGAAACGAAACGACTACGACTTGTACGAAGAAAGGCTGACAGCCTGACAATTTGACAACCCGACAGCCTGACTAGGTAGTGGATAATGTATCAACAGCCGTGGCTGTGAATGACAGGCCTACGTAGCCAAACAAATACGTACGTTGAATTCTAGGCAGATGCTCAAAGTTCGAGATAGAGGACGGAATCAATGCGAGGGGCCAAATAATTTAGTACATTCAACTGAAAAATGAAGAGGGCAGAAGCGTAAGGTTTACATGGATGTAAAATGAAGAAAGTATCTGCGCATCTGGGCGAGTCTGACAATCCATCAAACCTTCTTACACTCAACCAAAGAGAGTTTTGACGATGATCAGTATTTCCTTGCCCCAGGGAGGTTGGTTGTCTTATGACCGTACGTACGTAGTACGCTGGCTGTTTCAGCAAGGCTGAGCAGGACCTCCTGGGGCAGCAGGCAGTTAACAACATCCTTGATGATACTTATGTAACCTAAGACATCCTAGTTAATGGGAAGCATCAGATAATACGTAGTACACCATCAGCCTACATACATGTACCTATCAAATCAACCGACTTCCACGTGATGATGATGCATGGATATCTCATCTACCTACCTGGTCCTGTAGAGTTCCTACACATGCCTAGTCATGCTATCGAATATATCGATTTTTATTCACCGACATTTTTTCGCCGTACCGCCCGATAATCAATCCTTGGTAAACCAGGTCAAAGTTCAAACATACCTTGGTATATGACCCGCGTTTTCAGCTCCAATGAGGATCGGATTCGTATACACTTCCATTTCCACACAGTGTCCACCACTACGATCCAAGTATCCGGCGTGTTCCGCTATATTGAAATATCGAGTCACGAGTACTAAACACTTGCATTCGTACCTAGGTACGGACTACGGACGAAGTGTATGATATATACAATCAATAGTCCCCATTAAACCCGGGCAAACCGAGGAAGCGCACAGGACCAAAATGGTCAAGCGATGCTCACTTTTCCGAGTGAGAAGTCAAGTACAGAATTACAGATGCGTAGTGCAGTGTAGGCAGCGAAATGCATTGCCCTGCATGCATCACATCCCATCCATCCATCCAGCCATCACAACACACTCACAGCATACATACATAGTACATGACCACAGTCGGGGTGGGAGGCGGGCAAGTCACAGACGCCGATGATCTATTTATCCATTCATCACTCGTATTACTACTTGATTCAATCTAGTCGATCTGATCATTGAGAAACGAAGGCTGGAAGTTGGATTGTGAGGGCCGGCTCAATTTCCGTTCTGGTAATATGTTTCGTGTCGACCTTGCACATAGGTGAACGCGTAATATAGTTTTACTCTTAAGGAGACGGAGTCTGTGACGTTAGTTAGATGGATCATAGACTTTCATAATTACCATACCCTGCAAATCGCCAGTACTTAGCACTTACGGAGTGCGTAAGTGACGGGGATGGGCATGGCATAGGGGCGACGGGCGAGCGACCGGTCTCAAAGCACGAATCAGGGTGCTTGGATGTAAAGCAGGTTTGGCGATAGGCGGTACGTCCTCCGACTGACTACTAGGCAAAAGTACGTATGTATGTACAGCAGTTAACTAGGGGATAGCGGTACGACCGCTAGTGGTTAGTAGTGTGTGCTCTGCTCCGTGTGGTCAGTCAGGCTCATTCATAGACTCTGGCACGCACAGACTGGACCAGACCGGGGCTAGTAGCCCAGTGCTCCGGCGTCTTACATAGAGTTTGCCTTTGCAGTCGTCCAGTCTAAAGAGTACATACCAATTAACGAATCATCCGGACAAAAAGAATGACGGCTAGCAATCAATAAGCCGGTTGAAACTTCAAACGACGCAACGCAATGCCGCTCGTGGCAAGTTGCAAGGATGGAGTGGGTAAGTCGATCTCAGACTCTCGCAGATGGATCATGAAAGCGATTGTCTTTGACCTCTCGGTTGGTAAGTCGTTGACGGTGGAGTGGATATGGAATAGATACGTTGGTGTGGTAAGTTGAGCCTGGTGGACCAGTCAGACAGAGAGAGAGACTGTCGTTGTCGAATTAACTGTAAAGCAGGTCGGCAGGTCAGGTGGGCCGCTGAGATACATACTTACCATAGTACTCACATAGTACGGGCAAATACGAATATTACGCGGCCCTCATCAGCCGTTCCCAGGGCTATCGTACCACCAAGCGCAATTCCGTGTATTGTCCGTCTGTATTTTGACTCTACTCCGTACTTGGTACTTGACTCTACCAATCAGGCGGGATGTCAATCATCACTTTTTACTTTGAGCACAATCAGTCCTGTCGAGCCTTGGTAGCTTGACTCGTCGTTTGCCGCGCATGCCTGATGTCAGTCGCAGTACCACGTATCAGCAGAAAGAATTCCGACTCAAAAGAAAGAATGAGCAATGGATATATGCTAGTCCCGTTCAGGTCAGCCAATATAACCGTTCTCGGGCTAGGGCGGCATGCGTGCTCTGTCCTTTTTCGGGGCTAGCGGTGCTACACGTACTATGTAATATGCTCATTCCTGCACTCAGCCTTCCTTTCATACACTCCTTACTATACGCTGGACAGTGTATATACTACGTGGTAGTACTTACCCACCAGGTGCTAGGCTCTACTTCGACTAGCTAGTAACCGACGCCTCTTCTCATTTTTGTTACTTTGCGCTCATTGGCCGAACCGTCCCCCTTTCTGATTCTTCACGAATCGCCAAGTTGGCTCGGGTTGAAACTCATTTCATATGACCACTGGCACATGTCGAATTAATATGTAATGCATGGTGAGGCGTGTCAGTTTGTCGAGTCCAAAGCCTGAAGACGAAATTAGCCGTACCAAACATGACCATACACCCTTACAACCAATCAGATCGGCAGAAATGATCTGTTCCCGCGTATCAGGCCGTATCGTCGTATCATGAATCAGCGATCCATACATAGTTCCAGTACAGGGACTCGACTTGGCTAACTATAGTGTGCGTATGACTATGGGGCATGGAGAGGTTTGCTAGTCAGGCGTAAGACATCAGTCTCAGCGGAGTTACGAGCCATCTAATATTACTACAAAGACAGCCGATCACACTGCCAATCATGCCAACCTGACTGGCACGTCTTATTACAGGTCTTTGTCTTACATATCCAGCAGTCCCAGCAGTTTCAGCCGAACGCCGAATCAGAAACCGAGCCAGCCCCAAGCGAGCGTCAATCCTGCCTATTTCCTTGTACTAGCTCTAGGAGGTATGATATCAATTTAATGAACTTATTAATCTACTCCGTACGTCGTCGCAGTTGTACATACCGCGATACCACCATTGCCTGGGTCTGGGTATGTCTCTTCGAGCCGGTGTACACTGGACCGTAGCAGTCGCATGCTCCATAGCGGCCAGCACAGGGCCAGGAAAAAGAAAAAACCGAGGAAAAATCCACACGAAAAAAAAGGCAAACCCCATCCATCCATCGCCGGTTGTATCCTTGAATTTGCTAGGCTTGCTCGGCTTGCCAGCAGGCGAATGGCATGGGGCCCAGAATCTGGCAATTTACTAGTGCCATCCAGAATCCACCCCTCGCCATGGCTTAGCACTTGCAAGTCAGAAGTCTACTATGTAGCAACCTAGTAACAGCTAGCACATTTGCAGGGTTAAAGGACAAAGTCCAAGTCACTACCTGTTTTCGTCTTAGACCCTCCGCCCTCGCCGACCTGCGACCAACTAAAATAAAAGATTTGGGGTTAATTAAGAAAACTAAATTTGTGGTTTCAACTCAACCATCCTTTTGCCTTCATTGCCTTCGTATTGCAGTGCGAGTACGCTGTACGTACTAAGAGCATAGTGGACCTGATTAACTTTGTCTTTCTTAGTCCATCCATCTTTCTAACTCCGTGGATTGTCTAGTCTGTCTCTGTATTACTGATACGTTTACATAGTAGATAKTACCCAATACTTGGTACATACTCAACTGCAGGTGTGATTCATTCTGTTGCAAGACAGGATGGATGGCTGAGATGGCATTGTTGTCTGTTTTTAGCATCGTGACTATTGACGCCCCCATTTACTTTTTCCTCTTCTCAAGCCTCTCTGCTGGTGGTCAAAGTAGTAGTCCATGAAGGGATGTTCTTTGGTAGTGGCATTAATACACTTACTGTATTGATACAACGCTGTATATAATACATACAGTAATGCCGACGAGTTGGAATACCATCAATGAGGTAATCATTTATCACTTGCCGTGCTTTCCTTTTTTATCCTCATTTTTCGATGTACAAATTCTTTTCTTTTGACTCCTACTGAGCATACTACAGAGCCATACTGCGACAACGATCTAAGGAGGCCCCCTTGACAACCCGTCTCGCCATTTGAGGAACGAGAAAAAGAAACATACCTTCCTTGCCCATCTGCCAATCAGCCAATACTTGCTCAACTGACCAACCACCAGTCCTGGGAACTGAGAAGTCTGCTCAGACAGCTCAGTGATAGATGGACTGAAAGCCGACAGATCGAGTCTGCTTCAAATAATGGGAGGCTCTTGCTGTGCATTGGCTCCCCCTTCATTACATTTACGTCCATTCCATCTGCCAGGGTGAATGCACCACTTGCCTTGCACTGCAGCATCCTTGATTGATTGTTTAGGTTATTGTTTGTGAACACATATTGAGCAAGTTGCCAGCAACAATAAGTCAGCGGGGACTTCCTTCCTTTGGCCAGACAACCTTACGGAAAATAACGTCAACTTCCGCATCACCCCAACTACCGCCAAAAACCACCAAGAGGTAAAGAGAAAGAGGAGTTCATGATTGACTCATGAAACCAAAACTCCTACCACCATCCCCAGTTCCTTCCCTCCAGGAACCTCCATGTCGCCCGCACTCGCCTCATATCCATCCTTCTCGCTGCCATTCCCTCCTGCCTCGGACTTCCACCGATACGCCTACCAACCATACTCGCCGCTCGCGTCTCTCAGCAAGCTTACGTTGAACCCAATCTCATCGGGGCTGCCGAACTGGTCTGCCCCCTTGAGAGACGGATTACCCACGCCTCCCGCCGACATGAACGGCGTGGCTCTGAATTCTCAGCTCGCTCCGTCATCGGCGTATGCGTACCACCATCACAACGGTCAATATGCGGCCAAATCCTCGTCGAATCGTGTGCCGCTAGCAAATACCGTGTCAAATGCTGCGCCAAACTACCTCCCCCCAATGAACAAGCAGGTCGTGCAAGTGGAGGAGACTGAAAAAAGCCACAAGAGAAGTGAGAAGGAGTCGTTGCCGTCGTACTCGCAGATCCCTACTTCTATCAGGAAGAATGGAGGCAATCTGCCCGAATTCGCAGCCCAGGTGTGTAGCACGATATGACTGGAGTATTTTTATTCAAGCTAATTGTTAGATTGCTTGTCTGTTCTGGTTTGAAAAGACGTCGAAACTCAAAACGATCGAAGAGTCAACACCGCAAAAATACGCACTCGTCCAGGAAGCTTTTCCTACAATCGGATTCCAGAAATGGGTAGCGACCGTGTTGTCCACGACGCAAGTCAGTCAGAATGTTATACTGCTCGCCTTGTTATTCATCTACCGGTTGAAAAAGTTCAATCCTGGAGTTCGTGGAAAGAAGGGGAGCGAGTTTCGCTTGATGACGATTGCATTGATGATGGGCAATAAATGTGAGTACTATCAATCAGATTGACACTGATAAAAACTAATAAGACAGTCCTCGATGACAACACGTACACAAACAAAACATGGGCTGAGGTTTCCGGAATCACCGTGCAAGAAATTCACATCATGGAAGTCGAATTCCTCAGCAACGTTCGGTACAACCTGTTCGTTTCTAAAGAAGAATGGACACAATGGCATTCCAAGCTCAGTCGGTTTGCGGACTTTTTCGAAAAAGCTTTACGTATGCCTCCAGAGAACGAGTTCGCTCCAACAACGCCTGTGCACCAGATTTCACCCACAGCAGATGTTAGACGATACAATCTTCCTGTTTCACCAGCATCGAAAATGCCATCTCCACCGTCGACACACCCTCTTCAGCCGCAAACACAATTACAACCTCAGATTCAATCACGACCAGGTTGGAATTCTACTACAACTCCTTACAGGCTCAACACCTCGCCTCGGGCCTTACCCAACCTCGAATTCCCACCGTATTCACGCAAACGCAGCTGGGAGGATGATGTGGAAGAAAATCCAAGCAAACGATTTGCCGTGTCTAACTACTCGGCGCCGATGCCTGTTCTGCCAGTTTCTGCGACTTCGATGCCGTCTGCGGCTGCGATGTCTTCTGCGGCTGCGATGTCTTCTGCGGCTGCGATGTCTGTACCGGTGCTCCCACCGGTCCTTGGTGCAAATATGCCTCTGTCGGTGCCGTCGTTGGCAATTCCTGTTCCTCGTTTGAGTCAACCTACCACTTACCAGCCCGTTTCGACTGCTCTGATACCGCCTACCTTGCCTGCAGCTACAATGCCGCAGCAACTTCCTCTCCCTCACGTCCGCGCGATGTCGACAGTGTTCAATCCCTCGTCAACATGGTCACAACAAATTCCGTCTGCAACGGTTGCGCCAGTCGTTCCGTCGCAAACTTCCAACCCGATGGCTTTGTACAACTCGGCCGTGTCTCTTCCAGACCCCGTTCGACGACAGAGTCCGTATTCCGCGACGGTATCATCAGATGCAGTCTCGCCATCTTCCGCATTCCACGTGCACACACCTCAAAACCACCTCTCGCCGTCCTTCTTCCTCGTCAACCGCAACTCACCATACCGCCCTGTGCGCGCCGTGAATACTCTTCTCATTCCGCCACCGTCTGCATCCCTACACCAACCCCGTCACCTGTCAATGGACCAGATGCACTACCAACCATTAGGCAAGAGCTTTACTGAACGTCGCACCGGTGTGTTGCCATACCTCCATCACGACGGACTACCGCAAGGAGTCATTCCCCAACAACCGAATTTCCTTCCTAGCCAATACTAGTCACAGTCCCCTTACTTTCATCCTGTACAAATTATCTGTTACCTGGCTTATGAGCGTGCCATTTTACTATTGATGACCCAAACCCAAACACCCGCGATAGAGTGCTTCTATCGAGTTATTTCCTATCTTTCTTTCTGCATGGATCATATGGCGTCATCTAGACAAAAACCGGAGGTTGACTTTTTCTCATCTCGAGCATACACTGAGCCCAAACTCAGAGCAGTCATTACTTGCATATTTCTTTTACTTTCGATGCATGTATGGAGGGGAGACAATTAGCATATGTGGCGTTAGTCTTTAGTTAGCATACATGAATTCTTACCACAAACAATGTGGATTTATAGCATTTTTCTTTCAAGATGATAAAGTCAATCGTGTCGCTGGGTTAGAACTTCTATATCAAGAAACCGGCCCGGTTGCAGTTTCCTAATTGAGTTCAATTGATCAGTTTGATCGTGGGAGAACTCCGTTTAAATTTTTGATTAAATTTGTTTTTTTATTGTATGTGTTTTGTAGGCCCTACACCGCGCGCTCCGGCACAAATTATTTGCGAATTTATTTACGAAGAACACGGAGATTTGGGTGTGATTCTACTGGTCTGGTCTGGTCTGGTCTGGAATTGACTCAATTGAGGGCTTCTGACTTGACGATAAGGGAACGAGTGTTATACAGGATCTCCTCTTGACCGGTATTTTACTCCGTGACTGAGCTGGCGCGAAAAGATACGGAGGAAAGGGCAATGGTGAATCATGGATCAACACAGAGTTTTGCTGTGTATCACATGCGGTTCCGCACGCTGGGAATAGTACGTAGAGGGCTTGTATGGCGCATTGAGCGGCTAGATACAGATAACTAGGTGATATACTCTGTAGTATTACGGAGATACGGAGCTCCCTGCCTGCTCAGTGACCTGTATAGCCTGTAGGTAGCCCCATCGGCTATATTCTTCATCTACTTATGGAGTAGATCTAGATCCTGAATTAGCCGGGTTGATTGAGTACGCAGGCTAAGTACTAGGAAAGGCAATTGTCTTTGGAGTAAAGCTCCGTAGATGGGGGAAGTCAAAGTCGGGAACGTCCGGGGGTGTTGGGCCAGCTGATATGACTCAAGTTGGAGAATCAATTGTCGATGTTTGTAGTATACCCTCGGCTACGTAGATCGATATTCAAACAGCGATTGTAATTGTTATATTGTTGTGCTGTTGTGTTTGAGAAGAGAGAAGAAAAACAGGCTCGACACGAGAGATAGAGACACACCGGCTTACCCAAAAGAGAATTACTACCCTAACATAGTACGCTCTTTTTTTCCAGACCCGCCTGCCGACTCCGCCGAGCAGCAATCGGCATTCCGCCGTGTCTAGCACTACCTAGCACGACTTTCCAGGATCCTGTCCATCTGGACTTTTATCCATTGAATTATCCACCCACCATTCTTTTGAACTGTCATTGACAACATTGATTGATATCGTAGTCCTGACTACGCAATCATGTTGGTCCGTCAACGGATCGCTGCTGCGCCAGCAGCTTTCGCGCGAGGAGCTACAAAATCTTTTTCCTCTGCGTCATCATCTTCATCATCGTCAGCGCGCCTTTTCGAGACTCGACCATCCCCATCACAGCTTCTATCGAAGCAGCGCTCGACATTCGCTCGTCGCGCGTACGCAACTGAAGCTCCCGTCCCGGCACCAGCAGCACCCAAAAAGAAGCGATTCCGATTCCTGAGATGGACGTATCGTCTTACCGTGTTGGGGCTGTTGGGTGGTACGGGATACTTGGGATATAGCATCTATCTTTTGCGTCATCCTGCAGAGCAGATTGAGCCTGATCCATCCAAGAAGACCTTGGTCATTCTCGGTTTGTCTTTCTCTGCAACTCCAATTGAATTTTTTTGGGCTCTAATCAATGGATACAGGCAGCGGCTGGGGCTCGGTCAGTCTCCTCAAGAAACTCGACACTGAAAATTACAATGTCGTCGTCATCTCGCCTCGCAACTTCTTCCTCTTTACGCCCTTGCTCCCGTCCTGCACAACCGGTCTGATTGAACATCGCTCGATTATGGAACCTATTCGCAACATCCTCCGCCACAAGAAGGCGACCGTCAAATACTACGAAGCTGAAGCCACCAAGATCGACTACGAGAAGCGCCTGGTTTATATCAGCGATGACTCGGAGATTAAAGGTGATGTGTCGCATACTGTTGTTCCGTTTGACATGTTGGTTGTCGGTGTCGGGGCTGAGAATGCTACTTTTGGTCAGTTTTTCCGTCTCTTCTCGTAGGAGTAAATGCTAATGTTTGCAGGAATCCCCGGCGTCCGCGAACACTCCTGCTTCTTGAAGGAAGTCGGCGACGCGCAGAAAATCCGCAAGCGTATCATGGACTGCGTCGAAACTGCCTCCTTCAAGGACCAGACCGAGGAAGAAGTCAAGCGTCTTTTGCACATGGTTGTCGTCGGTGGTGGTCCCACCGGTGTCGAATTCGCCGGTGAACTACAAGATTTCTTTGAAGAGGATTTGCGCAAGTGGATTCCTGGTATTCAGGACAATTTCCATGTCACGCTTGTCGAAGCTTTGCCTAACGTATGTTTTTTTTTTCTTTCGCTTGATCCAAATGGGATATGCTGACTTTTGGTAGATTCTGCCCATGTTCTCCAAACAACTCATTGAATACACCGAATCCAGCTTCAAGGAAGAGAAAATCACCATTCGCACGAAAACAATGGTCAAGAACGTTACCGACAAGTACATCGAAGCCGAAGTCACCAAACCGGACGGAACCAAAGAACTCGAAAAGATTCCCTATGGTCTGCTCGTCTGGGCTACCGGTAATGCTGTCCGTGACGTCGTCAAGGACCTCATGAGCCAGATTCCCGCACAAAAGAACTCTCGCCGCGGTCTCGCCGTCAACGAGTTCTTGGTCGTCAACGGTACTGAAAATATCTGGGCCGTCGGTGACTGTGCCATCACCAACTACGCCCCCACCGCCCAGGTCGCCAGCCAAGAAGGCGCTTTCCTCGCCCGCCTATTCAACACAATGGCCAAAACCGAAGCCCTCGAAGACGAACTCAAGAAACTGTCTGTCGCGCAGCAAGAAGCCAAGAACGACGAAGCGCGCAACGAAATCTTTGCCGAGATCAAGGAACGTCAGCGCCAGCTCCGTCGCACAAAACAGATTGGTCCCTTCCAGTACTCGCACCAGGGAAGTCTGGCGTACATCGGCAAGGAGCGCGCTGTTGCCGATATCAGCTGGGTGAGTGGAAACATTGCCAGTGGCGGTACAATGACATATCTCTTCTGGCGAAGTGCGTATTTGAGTATGGTTTTTAGCGGTATGTCCCCCTTTTCCTCTTTATCTGGGTATGAATTGAGCTGATTGTGATTTGATGATAGCTCGAAACCGTATCCTCGTCGCCACAGACTGGATCAAAGCCAAGATCTTTGGCCGCGACGTTTCGCGCGAGTAATTTCCTTTCTCAAAAGCATGACTTAGACTTTTTCCTTTTCTTCATTCCTTTTCATGTCCTGCCCTGCCCTGCCTGCCTCTGTCCAATTAGTTTGTCGGTCTGATTTTTCTTTTCGTTTCAGTTCATGAAATGTGTACTGTGTACTACATACTTTTTTTCTCTGATAACATTGATACATTGATACATTGATACATTGATATGCTAGCAAAAGGAATAGAATAATTGTATTATTACATATTACTATATATTTTTCTGTTGATTTGCGAGCGTGAATATGGGATTGCTGATAACGTTGTGAGGGACGCCCCTGAGTGCACGCTACAGCAATCGGCAAGCAGCATGATAATGGTGTTCAGGTCTCTTGAATGTCGGACGGATCACTTGATGTGATACGGCTGACGCCCCAACTTCATGGCATGGGGAGGTGGTGGCCCCTGAAGCATTTTAAGCTTGAAGTGACATTATTAAGCTTGAAGTGAAATTATTGTCAACTAGTATAGGTAAGTAGAAGTAGAAACCATTTCTATTACAAAATCTTAAACACCAAACGAACATCGACTAACGACTATACACACTTTACAGGTATGTCCGAGTTATACGTATATTCCCCCCCTGAAATCTCACCAAAAACGCATCCACCATCTGCCGAAAAAATAGAGGAAAGGGAGTTAAAGAGGCGCGACATCAACTCCCTGAGCATTATCATCTGCGTTCAGGTCAGAGCCATCAAGCGCATTGGCCACTGTCTCGTCATCGTCGGCATTGTGGTCGCCTTCGTCGTTGTGGCCGATGTCTTGGCGACGGTGTTTGAGAATAGTGATGTTTTGCAAATTCTTGCTTACGTCTGCGCCTGAGCCGTCGGCTGCGTTGACGAGTGCGTCGTCGTCGGAATGATTGTTGTCGCCGGTGTTGGTGTTGGTGGAATGGCTGTTGTCGCCGTCCGCGGCGTTGAGGGCTGGTCTTGGTCCCGGTGCTGCAGCAGGGTCTTGGGCTGGTGCGATGGGGGCTGCGGATGCACTTGGCACCGCGGAGGCAGATGGTGTTGGTGTCGAGGCTTGTCGACGACGTAGAACAGTGACGTCCTGCCCATTACCGTCTACGGCGGCAGCAGAATCATCAAGCGCGTTTACCAGAGCGTCATCGTCATTGGCATTGCCGCTGTCAGTGGTAGTTTTAGTAGGCGCATCTCGACTGAAAAGAGTGCTCAACCATCTCCTAGCCTTCATAACGAGGGAGACGGATTCGTGACGGGACTGGTGCTGCTGGAGCTGGTAGCGGCGGAGGATAGTCACATTTTTGACATTGTGATCTACCTGCGCACTTGAGCCGTCGAGTAGATTCAAAAGACTCTCATCATTGTCTCCATTTCCACTGTTGGACACGGACTCGGACTCTCCGCCGAGGCCGTTGAGGAGCTGGCGCTTCCGCCTATATTTAGCAATAGAGATGTTTTGCGCGTTGTGATTCACGCCGGCACGGGAGCCGTCGACTGCATTTAGGAGGGTATCATCATTGTTACCATTCGCATCACGGTTGTTCGTCAGACTGGGGCGTTGACGACGACGCAGGTCGGCAACGTTGATGTCTTGCCCGTTGCCGTCGAGTTTGAGGTCGCTGCCATCCAGCAAGTTCAGAAGAGAGTCGTCGTTGTCGTCATTATCAGAACCCGAGACGGAAGATTGGCGTCTCTGGTTTGCGCTGACGGGCAGGTCGTCAGTGATACTGGTAATGGCACTACGAAGAGTCGCGGTATCTTGACGTTTTTCCAGGCCGCCGAGGCCGCCGAGGTCGCCGAGGACACCACCGAGTCCCCCATTCTCGCTTTCGGAAGACTGGCGTCTTCTCAAGCCACCAAGGAGACCGCCTAGTGGATCGCTCTCGTCACTTCCAGCATCTTGTCGAGCCTTCAATCCACCAAGGACACTGCCGAGTCCAGCATCACCGACATCGGTAGTCTGGCGTCGATGGACATCTTCCACGGGGGCCTTCTATCTATGCTTTAGCCTCTTTCTTTGTCTTTGTCAAAGTCAGTAGAAGCAATTTACTTTCGGAGTAGGCGCCGAGGCAGCCAAGACGCAAAGAAGAGGGAGAATGGCCGCAGTCTTCATCTTGCCTCCTATGATCCTTTGGAATGAATGGAAAAAGAGGTTTTTTCGATTAGTGGTAGACAGGGATATGAATAAAGAAGAAATCAATGAAAGATATATGGGAATGACTGTTCATATAAAGAGTGACGATTCCGTGGCAAACGAGAAGTTATACAGAGAAACAAGAATAATTAGGAAATACGGCGAATATCAATTCACCGTTTCTCTCTACATGTTTACAAGCTAGGTAAGCAATCAACCTGTCAATCATTTTCCATACAAAACAAAGACAGATACCTAGGCAAGATAGTCAGGGGTTCATGTTGCACAGAATCATTGATTCGAAAGATGAGCGGACTCAAACGGAGTTACTATTCTTCTCTGTTTGTATTGTTAGTTTATTCATCTATTAGAATGTCTAATGATTTGCGTCGAAAGTAGTCCTGAAGGGGGATCGTACGTCAATAGGCCGAGAGATTCTAGACGAGTTGGAAATGATTTACATGGTTTTCCCAAGATTTGGAATGCTCCGAATCGGAGTTGATGAAATTTTGGAATATTCTGTTTGTTTGAAGAAAATAACAGGGTTTTATGAGTCTACCTACATGTATATAGGATCTCAGTCCAAATGTCTTATAGAGAATTGTACTCATTGAGTCTTTGTTGGGGATATACTGCTTGGCAGAACGGACGTTTACCTAGATACAGCTTTTCTGATAGTCGGCTTATGGGTACACAGAAGAAGTACCTGCTAAGCACTAAATGATAAAACCAAGTTTATGATACTAATCAGCGACCATTCATGTATTTGGTTGGATTGGGTACCTAAAGCGAGCGACAAGCCCTAATTTGGTCAGGTACATGTTACACAACATCCTCGTACCTGACGTTAGCACTCTATCGCGTCCCTCAAACCAGTCTCTGATATCTAATACCAGGGTTCTACATATATTAATAAAGGGACATATACTGAAACATAAACAAATGATACATCCATCCATCCCCGCTACCGTGAGCGTATTGAGCGTCAACCTTCTCTATTTAGCTTGCGGACATGGAAAAGAGAAAATAACATCTTGGCTCATATCTTCGGAAACATACCCGACTAGACACGTTAACAGCGGAGCATAATTGGGGCGAGATCCCCGAAATGGATGGACATTCCTTCGGAGTACATGTATCACATCTGCGAGCCGAGTCGTTAGTTGATGATCAGCAAACGGTCTCGAGCTTTACCTGCCAAATGATTTTGGATATATTCTGTCTGATTTGGGATGGCACGTATTAGATTATTCGCCATCGCAGATCTGAAAATCTCAAACTCGGCTTCGATACCCTAAGACATGGACACATTGACATCGGTTTGATCAATTAATGGTACATCAACACTCTACTTCTCAGCATCTTCAAGCCACTTCCTCAATGAATCTGTAGGTCCATCATACACCTTCACCCCCTCTTGAACAGGAATATCATACCACCCCGGCTTCTGCTTTACATAAATATGCTGCTCAACCTTCGGCACAGGCGCCGTTGACAATTTCTCATCGATCGTCGTGGCAACCAATCCCACCTCATCAGGCACAGCGTTATAAACCATTGTCAGAGGTGAATGACACGATCCGCAGAACGTTCTTGTTGCTACCTTGCTGAGTTGCAACTTTTGTAATGCCGGTGATTCATCCCAGTGGCCGAGTTTCCTCCACTCGTCGTCCCCTTCTTTTGTTGACGATGGGGATCGTCTAAACCATTGTAATTCCTCACGCCTGACATTCACAAAAGGAGCGAATGGTGCGCCGTGGAGGGAACGACAGGTTGTGCAGTAGCAGAACGTCATTTGGTAAGCGGCGTTGCTGCTTTGGTATTTGATTTTGCCGCAGTGGCAGGKGCCGACGACCGCGGGKTTTTTCATTTCGTTGACCATTGTATATGATTTTTGTTCGAGGAGTTTCCTTCTGTATATTGTTGTGAGTGTTCTTGATATCGAAGGGGGAAAGTTAAGTTGAGGTAATCCGTGTCTAGGTCCCTAGCGTATACGTCACTTCTATAATCTTGGACAGATGTTACATTATATCTGGAAAAACATCAACACCAAACTGACTCAATCAACCTGTTGACCTAGCATAAGTGGAGAGTAATCTTGGCTAACCATTAAAAAAAAGAGGAGACTTAATACAATTTCTGAAAATGAACGAACCACAAAATATACAGACAAATCAAGACACATCAAAGAACAGAGTAAAGAAACAAGTAACTCCTCCTTGATTCATCCTTTTCTCTATTCATTCCCATTTTCTCCAGATCCGGACAGATTGATATCAGCGCTTTGCTAAAAGGAAGATGTTAAGAATACACTCCGTCATCGTACATGAACTCTCGTTTGACCAGAGAGTAATTTAAGCCTTCTGCTCGAGGACACGGGTGATAAGACCGGTGGCGACGGTACGACCACCCTCACGGATGTTGAATCGCTGACCGGATTCGGCGGCAACGGGACGATGTGTCTTCAAGATCATCTCGACGTTATCACCGGGCATGACCTGCTTGGACTGGTCGTCACCGGGGAAGCTGAGAGTAGCAGCCTCATCTATGAACCGTTAGCTAAGAATGTCTTCAAGTGAGGTTTAAGGGGACATACCGGCAGTACGGATGAAAGCTTGGGGACGGTAGTTGGCGCCGAATCCAGTACGGCGACCACCTTCAGCCTCGGTCAAGACATACATGGAGACCAAGAAGTTGTCGTGAGCCTTGGTGGTTCCGGGAGCAGCGATAACCATACCACGGCGGATATCCTCACGCTTAATACCACGGAGAAGGAGACCAGAGTTGTCACCAGCACGGGATTCGTCGC
The DNA here is from genome assembly GCF_001896365.1 of Talaromyces amestolkiae. NCBI lineage: Eukaryota > Fungi > Ascomycota > Eurotiomycetes > Eurotiales > Trichocomaceae > Talaromyces > Talaromyces amestolkiae. Next base: position 527,143 of record NW_024468048.1, on the reverse strand, counting down.
AAGACTTCTTGAAGGTCTCGATATCGGTGACCTTGGTCTTGATAGGGTTCTTCTGGTATCCAATAATCTCAACCTCAGAATCCTTGCGCAAAACACCACGCTCAACACGACCAGAGGCAACGGTACCACGACCAGAGATGGAGAAAACTTCCTCAACGGACATCAAGAAAGGCTTGTCAAGGTCACGCTGGGGGGTAGGAATCCAGGTGTCAACGGCATTCATGAGTTCGTCAATCTTCTGTTCACCGATTTCAGGCTTGCGACCTTCCAAAGCGCACAAAGCGGAACCGAAGATGATGGGAGTCTCTTCACCCTCGAAACCGTAGGTGGTCAAAAGTTCACGCATTTCCAACTCGACAAGTTCCAACATCTCGGGGTCCTCGACGGCATCGACTTTGTTGACGAAGACGACGATCTTCTGGACACCGACCTGACGGGCGAGGAGTAAGTGCTCACGAGTTTGGGGCCTACTCTAATCAGCAATGTCCGTAATAAGTACCTCGTGGATATGTACATTTGACCATCAGAAGCAGCGACGACAACAACAGCACCGTCCATGTTTGCGGCACCAGTAATCATGTTCTTAATGTAATCGGCGTGACCGGGGCAGTCGACGTGGGCATAGTGGCGGCTATCGGTCGAGTACTCGATGTGAGCGGTAGAAATGGTGATACCACGCTTTCGCTCTTCGGGAGCTTTATCAATGGCACCGTATTCAAGGAAGTTGGCAAGGCCTTTTTCAGCCTGGCGTTTGGTGATGGCGGCAGTCAATGTAGTCTAGATGAGTGTTAATGTGATGTAAAAAACCTGATGTCGAGATGCGCACCTTTCCGTGATCAACGTGACCAATAGTACCTGCCAGAGTCAGTCGATATTACCAAAGTAACATTCAAATCATGTCAATTACATACCAACGTTAACGTGGGGCTTGGTGCGCTCGAAAGCAGTCGCAAAAGAGCGGGCTGCGTATCTCTCGTTGGAGAGGACATGGTGCACTGGGTTGGCAGCGCGAGGACGCAACAAGGAGGACCTGCTGCTCCTCAAGAGGAGATTGACTGATCTGGTGATACCGGCCATTATGTAATCCTCTTTATATCGCAATCAATCAATGAATGGAATGAACAAAGAAAGGAAGAAACAAGACAAGAGAGAAAGAATGATGGGAAGGAGAAGTGTTTACAGCTCGACTGTTCTGAGGTCGTCAAGCCGAGCCTCCGCCCAAAATTTTTAGGGAGGCTTAGTCAGCGCGATGGGCCAATGGGAGCATGGTATTTGCGGCATAAGTTGATAGCACATGTGTTGCTCTGTGATTTCAAGATTCGTAGTGGCAATTGAAAGAATTGCAGAAGATTTTTTTATGATGGGTATATACAGTAATATACAATGCAATAGTACAGAATATCCAAGAACTCGCTAATTCTTCTTCTCCACGGTGATCGTCAATGTTTTACCAATCTCTCCATCCATGGACTTGGTCTGATGAGCATTAGCCTCCTCAATGGCAGCTCTGAGACTATCCATCAATTGCTTGATCTCATCCGTCGTAGCCATACGCTTGTTTCTTTTTTTTGTCAACACGATTTCCACCGTCCGGCCCTTGTCAATAAACCCAGACAGCTTCTTCAACCGATGCGAGAGATCATGCGGATCAATCGACCAATTCAACTCTATCTGTTTTGTCGATGTTTTGGACGCATGCTTGGCCATTCTCACGGCCTTTTCCTTTGCTCGTTCTTCGTTTCGGAAATCGGACATTCTCATGATTTTGCACACTGGCACGCGAGTAGAATCTCCAGGATCTAGTTGGACCAAAACTTGCTCACTGCGTCGCATCGCGAGAAGAATATTTGATTTCCGTGTTGGTGATTCAAGTTGTCCATTTTGATCCACGATCTGGATGACATCGGCTTCGATTTCGTCGTTGATCTTTCGAGAGTAGCGTTGCGGCTTAACAACTCTGTTTGTTTCGATAGGGTTGGTGACGGCGCCAGCTGGTCGGTAGATTGTGCGAATTTGATCTCTTAATATAGGCTGTATTCGTGATGGTGTCTGAAGTGGTCGGCGTGTAGCTGTGTAGCGTGATGCGGCGAATGCCTGTCGAAGGAGGAGGGATGTCGAAGCCGTGCCCCGGAGGGAAGCCATGTTGCTACTGCATGCAAAAGCAGTCGTCTTAAAAGAGAATCGACCTAGGAGCAATAGTATGGACGATAGATAAACTTCGGTATCTCAGTATATCAATGGTGTAGTGTCTTTGTTGATCGGTCGTGAGCTGTAGCTGCAAACGGAACAACCTGGGAGTGACAGGTGGAGTGCCTTAGGACTCAGGCCAGACCCGCAACGCCACCTTAGCGCTCCTTCCCACTTATCGCTCCTCCTATCCCAGCCCAGACTGATACTCCGTCAACTAACAAGCAAGGAATCGCCCCTTTTGTCTTGCGACTTTTAACTTCATTTTTTCTTTTCGCTCGCCTTCGCCAATTGCCATCTCACCAAGTCTGACTTGGATGCCACTCGTTTAGTTCAGTCATCCATGCCATCGTCCTAAAAGTTCTCGGTTCGTTCATCGTGCAAGCAGGCGCCGCTCACCTGGGTATCTGCTCGCATGTCCACTAGTATCGACAATCAACAAAACCATCAGTCTTCGGTCTTTTCGTCGCACTCACGGAAACGGTCTTCTCCTGCTGCGGTGCCGCCGATTGGTAATTCATACAAGGCTTCGCCAATGCATTCAGAGAAATCCATCATGACGCAAAGGTCACGACTCGTCAAGGCCAGCTTGATAATTGCTGGAGCGATTTTGTTTTTGTTGTATTTGGTTCCCTCGCGGCACTCTGTTCCTAATATATCAAGTGAGATTTCTTGCCGAGTAGATTGTTGATCAGTTACTAACAAGACTAGGTGTGTCCGACACTACAGATGCTTCCACGAAGACATGCACCAAGCCACATGATCCCTCCAAGCCCTTACGGCAATACGTTTTGATGATTGATGCAGGAAGTACCGGCTCTCGTATTCACGTTTATCGCTTCAATAATTGCGGACCGACACCAGAACTCGAAGACGAAGTGTTCAAAATGACCCCGAAGAAAGAAGGTGGATCCGGTCTCAGTTCGTACAAGGAAGACGCCGAGGGTGCCGCAAAGAGTCTCGATGTGCTCATGGACGTTGCCATGGCAAATGTTCCTGATGAGTACAAGTCGTGCACGCCGGTTTCCGTGAAAGCCACTGCAGGTTTGCGCTTGCTTGGAGAAGATCTTAGCAAAAACATTCTGCAGGCCGTGAGACATCGTTTGGAGACTGTCTATCCATTCCCTGTCGTCTCGGATGAAAAGGGAGGCATACAGATCCTGGATGGAAGTGACGAGGGTGTTTATGCTTGGATCACCACCAACTATCTTCTTGGTAAGATTGGTGGTCCTGACGATACGCCCACTGCTGCTGTTTTCGATCTCGGCGGTGCCTCGACGCAGATTGTTTTCCAACCGACCTTCGACAGCCCATCTGGTGGTATGCCAGAAAAGCTTGCCCCGGGTGATCACAAGTACGAATTGCAGTTCGGTGGACGGGAATTTGACCTTTACCAGCACTCTCATCTTGGATACGGTCTCATGGAAGCCCGTTCTGCGGTTCACAAGTCCATCGTGGAAGCTAAATTGGCAACCAGCCCTACTGATCTGTCCTGGTTGAATCGGCCAATTTCTAACCCTTGTATCGGTCCTGGAATGCAACGACAGGTCAATCTTACCTTTCCCGAGGGCCATGCTCTAGCACCCAAAGTCTCGGTTACGATGACTGGACCTAAGGAACTGTCCGCACCCGCTCAATGCCGCGGCATTACCGAAAAGATTTTGCACAAGGAAGCTGATTGTAAATTGGCCCCTTGTTCATTCAACGGAGTTCACCAGCCTTCTCTCGAAAAGACCTTTGCCAAGGAGGATGTCTACATCTTCTCTTACTTCTACGACAGGACGAAGCCACTCGGAATGCCAGACTCTTTCACTCTCCATGAGCTACAGCGTTTGACCGAGATAGTCTGCGGTGGAAAGGACAACTGGGGTATTTTCGAAGGTATTGAAGGAGCTTTGGAAGAACTTGAAGGTCGTCCGGAGTCTTGTCTAGACCTCAACTTTATGCTTGGTCTTCTTCACACTGGTTACGAGATGCCTCTATCTCGTGAGGTGAAGATTGCTAAGAAGATTAAGAATAACGAACTTGGGTGGTGCTTGGGTGCAAGGTTTGTCTCCTTTGTTGTCATTTCATGGAAACTATCGTACTGATATATATTTCAGCTTGCCGCTATTGAGTCAGGAATCAGGCTGGACCTGCCGCATCAAAGAAGTATCATGAGGAACCAGCATTCTGGACCTTTTGCGATCACGATGCCATGATATTATATATTCTGGGAGATAGGTTTGTACAGGCATTGTAGTGTAATCATTCTTCTATATTTCTGCATGCAAGCATGTAGTCTTTTGTATCGGTTTTATATTCGTTGGAACAGGTTATAGACTTGATTTTGTTTGAATTGTTTCTACGGTTGTTGATCAGATCTTGAGAGGTCATGGGTTGGTAGGATTTGAACGAATATGTACAAGTATTTGAGTTATGAACTCAGTAAGAGCGTGAGGAATTAATATTATCAGTGACTATTTACACTGAATCCAAAACACTCATAGTCTCGCACACGTAGGGTGACTGTAAATGACTATCCGTCATCAACTTCCTGAATACCAGGGTTCGTTTTCAGTTTCTGTCCAGATCGATTCTTCAATCCCATGAGTTGATTCAGAACCTGTCCTTCGCCATCCTCATCTGCGCCCTCTTTCGGAGATGTTTCGTCTTCCTCCTTATCACTACCCGACGAACTCTCATCACCAAGACTGATATCACCCGGCTGTCTCTTCTTCTTCTTTTCTTTGAGTACACCCAAACCAAGATTCTGCTCAAAAAGCTTATTAACACGCAAAGCCATCAATGGTACAAAAAAAAGGTTACTACTCACCATTTCAATATATGTCCTCTCCTCTCCTTCTGCTGCTTGAGCTTCATCATCCTTGACATCATCAAGAATCATATCCTCCAAGCTCTCGCCCCTGGCAAGTCTCTGCTCAATATCCGCATTCGCGGCTTGAAGTTGCGGTAAGAATGATGATATACGAGACAATAGGTCAGAGGATTTTGCGGGGAGAGAGATTTGCGGTTTGGGGCGGCCGGGGATGTACGGTATTGTCTCTGATATTTCATATCTTTCGTTTTCTTGCCCATTATTGTCGTCCTCGGATGAGGATGTTCCTGAGGACGATGTATAATCATCTTCGTCATCTTTGATAATATCATTGTTGGTATTTTCGATTTCAATGACATGATACCTTCCCTCCGACGACGAGTGTAAAGTAGATTTCCCCTTGGATCTTCCTAAATGTTGTCGTTGTGGTGATATTGACGCTCTGGACCGTTTCGATGACGAAAATCCATCGTCTTCTGTATGACCTCGTTTTGGAATCATTTCTTATGATATTGTTTGGAGGGAGAATTTCAAGCTTGCGTCATCATTGCCCCATTTGAATCGTATGCGTAAAAAGTTTTCATCAATTAAGGCGAGGTAGTTGTTCGAATTGTTTTAGATGGAGTAGAATTAGACTCGATCATAAATTTGGATCATGCTAGAAAATCGTCGGTCTTTTGGCCAATTAAAGATGTATGTTTCAATAAATTGTTTGATTGGAGGCCAATTTATATTTTTCTAGCGAGTGATTGGCTGAATATGTCAGATATTTTCTGTTTCGGGGTTGGCTTTCCGTCTCTTAGCTGGCCAATTAGACTATCAGATCAGGTGATTTTTGACGACCAACTCGAACAAGTCAGCATGTATTTTCTTGAGGATTTAGACTTATACGACCTTAATGAGCTTAAGCTTCGAAAGGCACTGTTAAAGAAATACGAATACAGTCTGGTCGCATGAAAGCTAAGTATATTGTTCTCGTACCGATGTCGACGGCACATCCGCTTTGGAAGAGCGTAAGAGTTGCGGATGTACTTGTCGACCTAGCTCTTGACCACGGCATCCGCAGCAGGATCCTTCTCCACACGGATTTGTTCACAGCAGGCTTTGAAGCGCTCATCAGCCGTAGTTATCAACGCTAGTATCAGTCCCGAACAAGTCCCGGATAATTCTTCTATGTCGTCTCCGCCATCAAAACGCCAGGGACCAGATGTCTGCATCTTGGCAAAGGACAAGTTTGACGTGCGTGTAAATCGGGATAGAATCTCTGTGATGAGATCGCTTGGAGTGAACTTCATCATACCAAGAGAAGGTGAACCCAAAAATATATTGCAATAGAAATGTAAAAAAGAGAGAAGTTCGGAATTTGTATTTGAAGATCCTCAGGGGAGAAAGCCGTCAAAAGTGTCAGTATAAGGCATAGACAAAGAAGCCCGGGCACAAAACCCTAATACACAAAATTGCACAATGGCGCTGCCTACTTGGTGTGAACCAAGTAGTTTCGGGTACGACTGCCAGAAACAAGCCTTCGGGCGCATCGAAGTGATACGAACAAAATTGTCGTTTGCTTGAGGGCTTTCCAGCCTCCAGCCAGGGACTAGGTTGCTTTGAGAAGGTCACAATGAGCATTCGTAAAAAAGATTGCCAAAAAAATATGAGCTGGTGAGTTTATTAATCATATGGTCGTGCACTTCTTCATTTGTGTGTTAGTCCTGGCACCATATGGTGAGATGAATGCCCTCAACAGTGCTAGCCCTAGCCCTAGCCCTAATTGTTATTCGGATTGAAACGAGATCCAACAACAGGATGTTTGTCAACGACGTCAACTCCCTTACTAAGAATGCTACAAGAAGACCGCAAGATTTGTTATCTTTAGGTGTTGCTGTGCATAGGTTCTCCGGGTCGGCCTTTTGGAATCATGCTTTTGACTGGTATCGATCGATCTATCCAGTCGGCATCCTACTGTGCGGGCATTCGATTGGCTAGAGCATTTCTTTCTCAATACATACACGTTGACATCTACAGGTACAACTCTGGCAAGCCACAAGCTCAGAGCGAGTGTCTGAGTGTCTGGAGTGATTTTGATGAAATTGTTAAGTGGAATTTAGACCTAGTGAAATAGAGGAAAGGTAGGACGAGCAAGGGAAAATGAAGGACATGCAAAATCTACATAAGTAGCTCTAAAAGTAATTTTACTATACATCCATTAATACAATCTCTTGTTGCCTCTGTTCATTTCATGCTTGCTTACATCGATATGTTAATAAATCGCTGGCAGTAGCCCCCGCAATACAAATGGCAGAAAAATATGATAAGACGTATAATAATTAAACAAAAAATTTAAACGTCGAAAAACATGAAACCAAGCTTTAAGAAGATCCCCCATATCAAATACATGCCTCTGCGTTGAAATTTTGGAAGCAGCAGACTCCACAGCACAAGATGTTGAAAACGCATTAGACATGGAAAAGAGAACAATGCAAATAAGCCAATAAACAGTACAAGCAATTACAGCGCTAAAAAGACACCAAAATCAAGCCTTGAGAGTGATAGCAGTGATGAGAACAGCTAAAATATCCATATGCTTAACATTGTTGACATCGAATGGCCCAAAGGTCTGCATCTTCAAAAAAGTATTGTCAGTGATCTTTCCTTTCCTCTTAATGTACTCGATATAATCGGGGTGACAGATTGCGAAGGTGACCCAAATCTTGTCGCAATCCTGGGAAATCAAAACGCGGCTATGTAGATAGTCAATTGAAATTCTTGTTCACACTTTCCATATGAAGTCTCAAGTGCTACTCACTGCCCATTCAAGTCTGGAAGACGCCCATTTTCTCTCATCAACCAGGCCACCATTTCGGCCCCCTCCTGCATGAGGATTTCCATTTCCTTTCTTTCCCTGGGCTTCTTCTTGACTTCAACAATTGCGAGAATATCTTTGCCGCCTCTGGTTTGAAATGCACCATCAGTCCACGCGTTGAAGGACCCTCTATCAAAGGAAGCCTTCAGATGGATATGATCAAAAGTCCACTCAAGACCAGTACCTTCCACCAACTCCGAAACTCCCTGGAGCAAAAGTATCAAAGCTGAACTGGGCGTTGTCTCATATAAGGCCTCGTAGTATTTGTCGACATATGGCTCATCTACTTCAACTGCGGATTCGGGTATCGGGGGCCCTTCGGACTGTTCTGACACCTGAGCACTGATGAGTTCTTTTGCGTTGCGGGCTGAGTCTCTCTGTGACGGTTTCCTCGAGGATAATTTCAATGCAAATGATGGTCTCAACTTAGCCATTTTTCCCTTTTCTTTCCTTGTATCCGATTTTGCGACTTTGTACAGCTGCTGGTTCCATTGCCGATATCTATGCTCAGGTGGGATATCCACATCCTGGACAGCTGCAATCTGTTCTTGAACTCGCTTGACTGGCTTGAAAGAGCCAGAATACGACGGGTGGTCACTTGCAAGATCGATAACGGATATTCCCATGCGGATTAGCTGTAAATAAGCTTTGTACTCCGTTGACCGAGCCACACGATCGGTGGCATCGTTCCAAATTTTGTCAAGGCCAAACCTCTTCGAGGACCTTTTAATATATTCTGGTTTTCGAATAGAGGACGAACGGATGATCCTGAGAGCCAGGTACTGTGTTTGCGTGACCTTGCTCCCGGAACCAAGATAGCCCTGCTCAAGCTCATGGATAGGCGATATCTTTGCTTTAGCCCATAGGTTGCTCAAAGTATCAAGGCTCTCAGGGATGATGAAGTTCGGCACATCAGTCACCTCCTTTTTAAAAAGGTTTGGCCTTTGATTTAGGTCGGTAGCCATTTTCGACAACTCAAATGAGTTCTAGAGAGGACATTGAGAGGATTGCAGATAGAACAATTTAGTAAGTCTGTTGGACGGGCTTCTCAGATATATATATCAAATGAGTTTGTTTTATATATTTGGATAAGTCGCTTGGGTTGGCTTCTCCCAAAACCTTTCTTTTATCCTTTTCATCGTAATAGGTTGCTGATTCACGGTACATTTAGAGAACTCAATCAACTAGCTTCTAGAAAGAAGTCTAGCCACAGTGCATCTCCTTCATTAATTGGTTGTGACAAGATTTCCATGATTTTCCAAACCATTCGTTGTATGGGCTTCTCTAGAGCATAGGGTTCATGCACAGTGAATGCCGTTTGTTGCATGGCTAGATTTCCCCCATAATCACTAAGTACAATAATTGAGTAAACTGGCTTTGTGAGTCCCAGTAAATCTTTTATTACATGGCTGTTCTGATGATATCCAAAAGTGTTTGGAAAAGTCACTTTGTGACATGACTTAAGCATGTCTAGATATCCATGGATCCACTACTGAATGCATATCATGATAATAGTCTAAAGAATATTAGAGCATATCATTCGAGTAGATCCATAGTGATGATAAAAGTCGAGACCGAGTGCAGCAGCACGAAAGAAACACATCACTACAGCGAAACTTGTGGAGTCTTTTAACACATACTATGGAAATCCAAGCTCACTAAATTCAGGAATCAATAGGAGTAGTTGAAATCTAGTGCATGTTTGTCATTTGATTCAAACTATGCTAACAAATCTCGAAAGTGAGACGCCTTCATGCCGAACCAGACGAACCAGTGGAACCAAAGCCAGAGTCAGAGTCCTCGTCCTCGGTGCGATCAATAGATTTGGGATCTGGAGTTTCCAGAGTAGTTTCAGACCCTACCAGATCACTGAACAAGCCAACGCGAGGATTTATTGACTCGAGTTGTGGATGCGTCAAAGTCATGGTAGACCCTACGAGATCACCGACCATGTACTGAAGCAAGAGCTTCAAATTAGCATCTAGCTTAGCACTGAAGTCATAGAACTTGCTGGTTCGAATGACAAGATTTTTATCATCCATGTAAGCTTGCAAGACTCGGCCGTGTTTATCACCTGTATAGGAATATAGCAATACAGGAACAATGTTGTGCTGTGGAACGGAATTGTTGACGAGTCGAACAATCATGAGCTCTATGATGGCTTGAATCTCACAGAGAAGAAGAGAACCGTTGTCGTGTGGGCAGTCGTGTGATATTGTCACCATAATATGTGGCTTGTTTCTTGAAAGCCAGATATTCTCAGGCCAGGAGTCCCGTTTGCTGTCAAGCCAAAAGCCGGACACACGCCAGTCATCGAAATCGAATGCCTCGCTGAAATCACTGTCAATAGACACAAAGTGGTTAACATACATATCATCCAAATGCCTAAAATGAAAAGTGATACAAGCTGACAGGCCTCGCTCGGCTCAGCCTCGGCTTGCTGCGAAAGATTGTGTGTGTGTGTGTGTGTGTGTGTGTGTGTGTGTGACTGGCGGCTGCATATGCAAAATTTCCGAAAAGGACCTTAAGCTTGATAAGAAGGAGAATTTACCACGTACGCGGGTTTCCAATCTGTCTGATCCTGGAGACATATTGACTCTTTCTTTTCGTATTCCTTCCATTTCAGGCTGGCAAAGGCGACATCAAGTGCTGAACATAATGAACTCGCGTGGTCTCTGTCCACTGCTCTATAGAATTCTGATTTCCAAGGCGATTTCCAAGGTTCAGGCCATTCACCTAGATCGATCATGAGGTCTTCAAAATCCCATTGATCTGGATCAGGTTGAAGATTTTTGACTTTTTCAAAGTTCGGTAAGAAGAAGGTGTTCTCGTTAAGTGGTTGGAGGAGGCCATCGACTCCAGTGTCCAACTCCAATTTTTCGTGGCGGATACCGAAAGCTTCAAGATCATCAACTTTGATTTGGTGATAGGTCTGTTTTTGAAGAATATGCCAGAGATCACAGAGCCATTTGGTATATGCATCACTGACTGAATCGATCTTGGCTTGCTCTTCTGGCTGAGTTGCAGGTCCCTCAAATGAGCGATCTTCTTTGGGCGAGGATGGAAACAGTTTTTGATACTTTTCCTTGATGATTTTTAGCGGGAAATGCATCGTGATATGTTGTACTTTGATTTGTAGGAAGAAGAATGAGAAAGGGATGTAAGGTGATGAGAAGAGAGTGATAAGAGGGTGAGGGGAGAGAGTGTCAGGGATATAAGAGAAGAGAGATGATGACGGGGCAAACAATGATCGCTAATCACCTGATATGTTCGTCAGGAAACTGCCACCCGCTGGGTAACCTCAAGTAGCAAGCAGAATATTCTTTGACTGGACTCATCTGATCAAAATCTCAAAGAAAGTTAGCGGAGTGTTCCGTCTTTGTTGTCGAGATGTATGTAGTACACAGAAGCCCCCAGCTTCTAGGCGTCTCGGGCCACTTTTTCTGGGCTCCCTGTACAGCCTAGCCCTAAGTCCGCCAAAAAAGCTCCCTATTATGTAAGTTATCAATATTATGCTTTTGTATGAAGAATCTAGCCTTTTGCTCCACTCAAGTTGGTTTTGCACACATATCTTTCCAAGGTTCCAATATGACCTGTATTGAGTGGCTCAATCAGACATTGCAAAACAAACTAGGCTGAACCTACCCAGAGCATGCCACATCCACATGCAGGAATCTGAACTAGCTTAGGTGGTGTACTGTATTGGATTTGAATAATGTAGGGCGCGGTAATCGATTATTCCTCATGCAGCAACAGCTCGCTCTCCTTTGACTCTGATCCCTTCCTACCGGCTTTGGAACTTCGTAACCTGCATATGTACAAAATTTGAAAGAAGATGGCAAAGATGAGAAAGTACTCTTAGTCAAGCCTTTCTCAATTTTCCAGTCTTTGGTCGTCTGTTAAAGGCGTTGATTGTTTCGAAGCTATTCAAAATTGTGCCCGAGATCGTGGTGGTCGCGTTGATGGTTCTGTATTACCTGTAGGTATGATGTTCCGTTGAATACTATCTAGGTACCTAGGTATCTCCGACTTTTATACGATAGATTCAATCTCACATAAAAACAAAGAACTAGCTTGGAATGCCCCGCGCACTCTTCTCCAAAAATCGTACTATCACTCCTCTTCGGAACTCCTCGCTCGCTCAACCGCCTCCTGAAACCCTTCATGATCCGCATGCCTCTTATAGAAATAAGAAGAAGCAAAATTTTTATTATCAGCCGGCCTTAACTCCGGTGATATTCGAGCAATGATAGTCTGCTCAAGAATCTTGACTGAACGTTCATTGGAACCAAGCTTATTCCAGACAGATATCAAATGCGTATTGAATCGTATCGAGATGCTGACTCCAATCACATGGTCATGCTCTATTGATACTCAGATGTCAGTTATCTACCAGTGGCAAAAAATGGACGAGACCGTAAATACCGTTCTCAACAGCAGCCTGCAGCTCATTCCCCATCGCCAAAATAGCAACTTCATGGAAAAAATCCTGCCCCTTGGCCTTCGGTACGCGGAACGTCCAGCATCCACCATGCAGATTCTCGGGGTCTTCCCATACCGGTTTTACGCCCTTGCGGAATATGTGTACTGTATCACGGAGACGGATCTTGTCCCAGGGATAGTTGTTGTATACTCGATAGAAAGTGGCGATGTCAGAGATGTCCTCGTAGAGGATGGTGAGGCGGGAGGKATACTGTTCTTGTTTTTGGGTGTCGCTGCTGCTACTGTTGCTATTTGGACTGGAGTTGTTACTGACTGGACTGTGCTTGTCAAACCAGACTGTCCAGTGGTACTGCAGGGGTACAGGTCGTAGTTTGCCGAATATATTCTGATGGAGTGTTTTGCGAGTATTGTGTGTTGTGTCCGCGGGGGTTGGCTCATCGTTGATTTGTATCCTTGGTCCAGACATTATGGCAGTTAAGCAGGGCTCAGATGTCTTCTCGGACAGAATTATTCAGCACAGTGTTCACAGTGTGAAGCGACGAAGAAGATCCGGTATCTTGACACCGAATCTAAACTTGGCTCGAAGTGTCAACTCGTTGTAGATGCCTGCTTATATATCAGTGACAAGACCGGTGAGACAATACGAACAGACAAGCGAGAATCAACAGACGATTTATTCATCATGATCAATCGAATCTCGGAAACAAGAATGACTCATATCAGACATAGCCATAAACACACGGCTGGCATGTCAGAGAACAATGCCATTCAACGCACGAACCAACGATGAAGGAGAATTCTGCACAGATTTGATGTATTCATACCTTTGACAATAACCGTCCAATATTCAACATTCGTTAGGTCTGCGATGGCGCATAAAGCTCCTTTGTCTCACTATGTAACCGTTAGGGTTTATTGACCTTGGACAAGCCAACAAACGCCGCAATTCCCACCGACAAGGCTCTTTGAATGAATTCAGACAGCTCGCAAACGAAATAAAGTCCGAAAAATTTGATATTTATAGAATGATGCGAAATTCAATGATTGTGGCATCCTCAAGTCTATGTAGATGAACTCCCAAGACTTGAAACAGCCAGGGCCCATGTTAGCCGCTGACTTGTATGGAGCTATCATCCAATAGGGAGTCTTCCCCGCACATTCTTCACAAATGCATGGCCCCCCCCTGGGGATCCCTATTAGATCGAACAGGGATGGCATTGGATACGCATTGTCCTGACGCTAGTAGCGGTCCTTATCAGTGTTGTCTGTTTCATGTCTTGGTGTAGTGGGTTCGAGGATGGATAACAACGTTAGAGTCATTGATTTTGATGGGGAGTACGGAGATTAACTTCATCTATGAATAGGTAGGGTTGCTTGAAGTAGGTATGTTTATCATTCTTATTTATCTTTATTCTTCTCAGCGTGGATAGCTGTAGTCATTTCAGATACGTAACTGCTGCTTGAGATGAGTTTGGCTTATCGCTGGTTGGGCATTGTATAGCACGAATACTTACACAATGTTCTTCCTTTGTCCTAGAAAATGATTTTTACAAGTATCTAGTAATTACTTTGTATACTTTGATCAAGTTGGGAAGAATTATCAACAAAAATCTGTGCGTGGCATCAGGCCAAGCCGGCAGGCGAAGATATCTAGAAAGTATATAGGAGTATCTGGAATTCATTACAATGCATGGATGGATTTTAGATTGTAAATATCCAGAGATAGATCTTTTGAGTTGACTGAGTATTGCTCTACATGCGCCATGCCTCCAGACGCGAAAAGCGACTGTAAATGTATTGATCGCAAGACTTCACAGTGTACCGAAGCCATGGCTAACGACTATGACTTCTTCGATAGCTGCTTCGTCGGTCATCTCGGCGGTCACGGTCACGATCTCTTCTGTCGCGACTCCGATCACGGTCTCGATTACGATCACGATCCATTTCTCTGTCTCTTTCCCTTTCCCGTTCTCGTTCTCTGTCTCTATCTCTGTCTCTATCCCTATCCCTGTCTCGGTCCCTATCCCGATCTCGGTCACGGTCTCGGTCTCTTTCACCGTCTCTTAAACGATCCCTTTCCCTGTCCCTATCCCTCTCTCTGTCTCTATCTCGTTCACTATCTCTCACTCGATCGTCCCTGTTATCAGGATCACGAGCTCGCGGCCGATCGCGCTCTCTATCTCCATCTCTCGCTCGACCCTTATCAGCATCTCTATCGCGGTCACGGTCCTGGGCGCGAGCTCTATCAAGATCCCTGACACCATCTTTTTCATGACCTTTATCGCCGTCTTTGATTCGGTCGCGATCTCGATTGCCTGGTTTATCCGCTTCCGACTGGCGGTCTACTGTAGTAACTCCAGGAATGTACCTGTCACCACGAGGCTCTCTGTTCCATTCTTGCTCACGTGGGCGGTCTCGTTCCCTGTCTCTCTCTCGTTCAGGTGAACGTGCTCGACGACGAGGAGATCGACTGCGGGTGCTGGTGACCGGGACATAACGATCAATCGGAGTGCGTGATCTTCGTCGTGATTGAGATCGTCGGCGAGTAGAAGTACGAGAACCTGACCGATCACGACGATGTTGAGTGCGCGATCGATCAGCGTGGGATGGAGAGCGGCGGCGGCGTGATCTTGACCGTGGGCGATCATCTGTAATCCGTGGTCTGTCGCGGTCTTTGTCTTTTTCTCTGCTACGATCTCGGTCCCTTTCTGCAGACCTTTTTCGTGCCTGCTCTCTTTCACGGCTGCGATCCATATCACGGCCGGTGTAGCGGTCATACCCGCGGTCCAGGAAGCTGTCACGATCCCTATCACGATCCCGATCAGCTCTGTCACGGTCACGATCTCTATCCCGATCTCGGTCTCTTTCTCTGTCGCGGTCTCTGTCTCGCTCTCTATCACGGTCCCGATCTCGATCACGGTCCCGGTCTCGTTCGCGTCTATCGCGGCTGTCGACCCTGTCACGCTCTCTGTCACGAGTTTTGGACCTGGTGCGGCTGCGTCTGCTCGCCCTATGACTATCACGTTCTCGGTCATTGCGAGCCTTGGACCGACTTCGGCTCTGCCTGGTCGTCCTGTCTCTCCGCTCGTCTCTGTGACTACGAACAGAGTGCTTATCGTCTTCGCGATCCCGAAGTCTGATAGATCCTTCTTTCGACTTGTTCCTGCCGTCAGGTTCGTAACGAGAAGATCGTCTTGTGCGTGAACGGGTACGACTGCTTCGTCTTCTCTCACGAGACGAATCCCGAGTTCCTGTAGCTGAGAAGCGGGTCTCTGTAATAGACTTTGGACGCGCAGTAAGCTTGCGACCGCTTTCAATGGCTTCAGCTTCTTCAAAATCAAACTCTGGCTTCTGCTTTGCCTTTGCTGCTAGCTCCTCCCCTTCCTTTAACAGTAATTGTAAAGCCGCTTCCTCCAAGGTCTTATCATCAACTGGAAGTGGTGGTGGCGGAGGAGTGGCGGCTTTGGGCGTGCCTGTTCGAGATCTTGTGCGTCGGTCATGGTCTCTATATCGCGATGCTGACATACTGCTACCTTCGTAACGGTCATAGCCTCGAGGGAGATTATAGGTCCGATACCTATCGCGGGAATCCTCTCGTCTCCTGCGTTCATATCGCTCTTGTCTTTCCTTCTCTCGTTGCTCATCAAGAGCGCGTTGTTCAGCGCGCCTCTTTTCGTCCCTCTCTCTCTGCTCTTCTTCCCGCTTTCGTTCAATTTCTCGCCGTTTCCGGGCTTCCTCTTGCCTGATCTTCTCTTTTTCTGCATCGATACGAGCTTGTTCCGCAAGTTCAGCCTGATGGATCTTTTCACGTGCTGCCCTTCTTTCACTGCGCCAGCGGTCGTAGTCCTCTTCTGTCTTGTTGCCTGCGATTTCTTCCCTGAGCGCAATCTCCTCGCCGACTTCTTTGCGTCTGATTTCGCGGATGGATGTCAACATGGTCTCGAGATGCTGTGTCATGAAGCTTTCCAGGTCATGTTCAGTATTCTTATATATATCGCTACGGTCGACGGCACCCTCAATCAGTGTCGCAGCTTTACCTCTGTCACGCGACAGATGGGCGGGCTCTCGTTCAATTTCTTTTTCGGCGAGTTCTTGTAGAGCATTTGTGAATTTGGCCTTAAACTCCTGCACATGGATCAATTATTAGACGTTAGAGCAAATGCGCGCAGAACGATTGACGCGCTGAGGCGTAAAGGACATACCGAGTTATCAAAATCTGCCCAAATCTTCTTCCGATAATTATCGAAGCCTCCTTTCTTCTTGAATGCGACAAGCAGGCTTTGAATCGCGGTTTGTTGGTCTTGCGTGAGAGGTAAATCTGAAGTCTTGTACTTTTTGGGCCGAAGTAAGTCGGCTTTTGCTGCTATTTCTGTTGGTGCTTTGGCTACCTCTTCTGGCTGTTGTTTATCGATTGAAGGAGTTGTTTCTCCATTCACCATCTCCGTGTCTGCCATTTTGAAAGGATCGTGTCCAGCACGAAGCTTTGCTGGCAATACTCAAACAAGCGCGAAGGGAGTATTCGTCACGGATACAATTCAAGCATCGTCAAATTCTGGTATGTAATACGAAAAATAGATGATTACCTTGAGGAGAAGAAAGAAAGAAGCTCTCCCTCTCATCAAGAATAAATCCGGCAGAAAAGGTGCCGTAGGCGGAATAACAAATAACGCGCGTCTGATTGGCCAATGCTTCCAAACCAGCACCGACGGGCCGCTTCGATGACTCCGGGCGAACCTGCTCAAGAACTTCAACTCTCGACTCCTGACAATTCCAATCGCTAAAACAACACCCCGAGTCTACAAAAACACCGAGTAGACAAGTCACAGTAAGGATTGAACTGTGTCTCGGGAAATTTGAATACAATCGTACGGTTTTTCGCCCTCTTTACCTTATCCGACAGTCGAAAAACGTCCTTGCAGAGACCCGGGTTTCCGGTCCATTCATCGCGCATCGTCGCCCACATTTTTTTATTCAACACAATGGTTCACAAAGTCCTCTTCTGGAGCGGCTTCGGTACGTTCTTTACCCGTTCATGGCTCGTCTAACCAGAATGGTCAATGACTAACACGACCCGTCCCCGCAGGCATCGCCGTCCGTCTATGGCAACTCGGAATTGAAATGCGCCCTCTCCTGGGCAAGGAATCCCTCTGGGTCTACCCCCTCTTCGCTGGTGTCGGTGGAAGCTTCGGTTATTGGTTGCAAGGTGTTGAGAACAGACAGACAAAAATTCTCGCTCAGCGACGAGAGGCCATTCTCGAGAAGCGTCGACGACGGGATGAGCGGGAAGGTCTGATTTCGCGGACGGAGGAGGCTGGTGTTTTGGCTGCGACTTCTTAAAAAAGCTACTTCTCCTGGCTGTCCTGAGAGGAGATATACCAGGGAGATGCGAAAATAAGGTCAGGGATGGGGACATGTCCTTGTCCTGAATTGTACCACGAGTCCGCTGCAAAGCGTTGTTCCAGATAAGCGGCTTCATAGATCTTTGTATTTCAATATTAGCACACAATTCCATTTGTTGAAGTGTACGTGCTACTTTGCCTTGCATCAAGACCTTGATGTCTATATTGCAGTCATACGACCCTTCTTTTGGTATAACGGCAAGAGTACATCAGAGACAAGGGCGAGAAAGTATATATGTACAAATATAAACAACTAGTATTACAATCTCTCCGCAGCAAACTGCAGAGTCACCTCCCACTTCTGCCCTCCGGATCCATATCCCCCACCTAGTCGATTCCTTATCAAGCTTGTGATCTTTTCACGAAGCTTTACTAATGTTTCCTCCGTGCCTGTGACCCTCAGCTTCAGATTTGCCATGCACAGTCCATAATGAACTTGCCAAAACCTGGCATCGTCGATTGCTGTGACGGCAGGATCAGCCTGAATATCTCGCATCACATCACTGACGCCATTGCCAGAAAAGGACATGAGCAGTATGGATCCCAAGGCCTTCACAATGCGTGAGCCGAGAACGCACATGGAAATAGCCATAGACAGAGACAATAGCTTATCTAACCAATTGTACAGTGAAACGGAAAGAAGAGGCAATATCAGAAGCAATGTCGAACATGAAAGTGTGAGGAAGTGCGATGGGTTGCTGAGGACAGACGGAAGAGATTCGATATATGCGAATCGCATTGACTTGCTAATACGCGCGTGATTTTTCAATCCAATTGCAGAGACTAGTGTCGAACCGATGGCGAGCACCGCCGTGAGATCGACAGAACCAGCTGACACCCGGTCGTGCTCATGCGAATGGTGCGGTTCATGTCCCGGAGAAGCTTCCAGCCAATGTTGTAAATTGTGAGAAATCAGATCCATCCCCATAAATACAAGCAAAACAGATGCGGCAAACCCGGCTAACACTTCTGCCCGCTCTAGCCCGAAAGGATGACGGACACTGGACCGTTTCCACACTTCAAAGTTCCCTAGGACATCTACGATAACGCAAAGCAGCGCACCGAGAGAATCGAATAATATAAGATGCGAAAGTGCCGTCATAGCTAGAGAGCCATGTGCCGACCATAATGTATATCCAGCAATCAGCATATGGCACACGCTCCACCAAAATCTTGTTTTCTGATCTCTGGACATGCTGCTTCTGCATTCCTTAAGCGTAGGTATCGGTAGGGAGGCTGGCAGTGCTAACGGAGCTCGAGGTGGTGGTTCCAAGAATATTTGATGCGAGATACTACTGTGCTTGTATTTATGACCACGTCGTTGACCGATGTTCTACCAGCATATCAATTAATCCCTGCGGTTTCAACATGCGCATTTGAGAAAATCATACCGATTTCATAACTGGCGACTTTGCCAATGCCATAGGCTGGAAGTTGAACGGATTGTGATCTGATCCAGCATTCGTATTGGACACATGGCTCGAGAACGAGCCAAAAGATGGGCTTGTAGGGCTCGTCGGTCCCATGTTGGCCATATCTCCTTTCAGTCGTTCGTTCTGCTTCATTCCGTGCATAGGCGACAAAGCTTTTGGATCGTACTGTGGCTCTGCAGCCAGACTGTGCTGATCCAGATTGTCCGGAGGAGGTGAGGGGGTTTGGGGAGGTAGAGGGATCTGGAGAGTCGTACTAGACGCCATGGCCTCGAGGTTAGGACCTTCTGCGGTACCGATTAGCAGCTGTTAAAAGACTAGCTTTGCGAGTGACACTTACTGTCTGGGCGTTCACTCCATTGGCCGAGGGATGAGAGGGAGTGGAAATTTGGATGGATGGAGAAGAAGAAGCGGAGCTCGGAAGCCCCAAAACGATAAGAACGACCCCCCTAAAGTTTGCAGCGGCGCTTCTCCGCTGACCACGGCAACCCCTACCAAGTAACTTAATCTTGTGGCCTCCGCATTCGTCATCCTTCAACAACCACGACACTGGACTGGACTCGCCATGTTCATATTGTCAACTTGTACGTATTGATTCAGGAGAATTTTCATCGCCGACCTGGTGAGATGACACCTTCAGCTGGCCTGAATGGATAACCGCGGCGGCTTCTTCTTTTTCGTTGTTGCGGTGTACATCCTGCTCAGCTCATCGTCCCGCGCTCCGCTGATCGATCAGACCGGCGAACGTGAAAGACGGCTCATCCACGAGGAGAATGCGATTAAGTTGCTGAATGAAACCGTATACGGCGATTTTAGTCCTCCTTCAAAAAAGTGGCTTTCGATACCTGGGTTAAGGCAGAATGACAGTTATTCTTGGGACTTGTTGCCGCAAGCACAAGAGAAGGCGAGACGGAATATACGACTTGCTCTAGAGAGTGGAGGACTCCAGAGTCCACCGGAGTTGGACTCACCAAACCAAGCGCCGACCGTTAATCTATCGTCATTATCGCTACCGGTGTATCAAAACATTACGGGAAAGCTTCGTGGAGATTGGACTCGACATACGTTACCTCATGCGCCACATATAAACACGACCGCATTGATGCTAGAAAATGATTTTATTACGCAAGAATTTGGTTTAAATATTACAGGGGAAACTGGACGAATATATGTCGATTTCGTAAGTACCGATGAACAGAAGATCAAACAGCCCGGCACGCCAGTGCGTCAAATTCGCGCAGATCTGGCAATTGAGACCGATGATTCCTGGGGCAGCACCTGGTATATGTCGACCTATGGATTACACTTTCCCGACCAGGGCGCAATCATCTTGACAACCACGAGCGAGAAATATGATGGTCTTTTGTCCTTGCCTCATTTGGCCCTTTCACAAGACACATTCAATATTTCCCATGATGCTATGGTGCAAGTACTCTCGGATAATATTGCCAGAAGACGGAATTATGAAACCACTTTCTTTCCATGGTCGTCGCTTCCTAGAGGAGCTCATCCCATGGCATTCGCAACGCCGAAATGCGAGTACATAATGTACATACAACAACGCCCGGTCACCATCAGCGGGAGCGCGCCGGACCGCACACTATTAAATCAAATCGAGCAGGAGCTCAGGTTCCCATTGGGAATACCGATTCCTCCTCCTCCAATGATTGAAATGTCTTTTGTCGTGTTTTCTCCGGATTGTGGGATACTAATAGAGTCGAAGGGCGCGCCTGATTTTCCTCCTTCTGAAGATCTCTACGTCATCGGACCAAAACAAGAAGAATACCGAAAATTCGCATCACGAACAATATACTCACTGGGTGCAATCATGACTGGACAGTTGTACTTGTTAATGCGACAAGTAAAAGAAGCCTGTACACCATCAACTAGAAGCCGTATTAGTTTCTATTCCATTGCGCTAATGGCTATGGGCGATGCAATGGTCATGACGATGACATTGCTATCACTCTTTGCGGATACGTCTTTTATCGAGATAGCGGCAACTGCGTTCCTCGTATTCCTCTCAGTCTCTTACATTGGCATGAGATTTATGATGGAAGTCTGGGCAGTACAGGTACCCGAGCGACGAAATCAAGATCGCCAACCTGATACAAGCACCAACCAGGACACTCTACCACCACCTGTTACTGCAGCTGCAGCTGTTAGTTCTGGTGCGACTCCTGTTGTCTTACCTCCAGATCAAACTGGGCCTGCACCTACTCCCACAACTACCACCACTACCACCACTACACCTGGGCCCGCGCAAACCGGCAATACCATGCCATCACAATCAGAAATAGGAGCAGACGTTGGAACTATGTACGCGCGGTTCTACTTTGTTCTAGGCTGCTTGAGTATCGTCACGCTTTGGTCCTTTCTATTCCCGGTTAAAGTAGGGGCGATATACGCCAAAATTTTGAGTTTCATCTATCTGTCGTTCTGGATACCGCAAATCTACCGAAATATTATGCGCAATTGTCGCAAAGCATTGACATGGGAGTTTGTTATTGGAGAGAGTGTCCTCCGCCTTTTTCCGTTCGTCTACTTTCTTACTGCAGAAGGTAACGTCCTTTTCATCCGTACCGACACGACAACCGCATTGGTGATGATCGGCTGGGTATGGGTACAAGCCTGGATCCTGGCCAGTCAAGATATTCTCGGTCCGAGATTCTTTGTCCCCAAAGGCTGGGCTCCTCCGGCTTACGACTATCATCCTATTATACATGATACGTCTGGATCTGGAACTGGCGATGACTTGGAGTCTGGCACTACTCTACCTATCGGCTACCTTCGCGCCGAAGAACGAGATACCGCCATACCAAGCAGTGCAGCAGGAAGCAGTCGTGCCCAACTCGACAAAGGACCACGACCAAAGGACAAGAAGAAGAAAATCTTCGACTGCGCTATATGCATGCAAGATATTGAAGTGCCCATCATCGTCTCACCGCATGGTATCGGAGCATCGAGTATGGCGGATGGTGCGGTTAGCATCTTGGGCCGAAGAGCATATATGGTGACGCCGTGTCGACATATTTTCCATAGCACATGTTTGGAGAGTTGGATGAGGTTGAGGTTGCAGTGTCCGATTTGTCGTGAATCGATTCCGCCTGTGTAGATAGACTCGACGTTGGTTGTATAGATCTTGTCTTGGTTATAAATAGACACTGTTACATGAACACTATTCCGCTTATGAGCTTGTCATGGATTGATCTAAAATTTGGCTGTAATTATATAAATTGAGTAAATAAACCCTCTACAAGCTAGGAATGAACACAACCTCCAAATTCTCATGTCATAACTATCGACACAACAAACAAGACACAGACGATATCTAATGATCCTCAACAGACTCCAAGTACGCCTTCTCATCCAACAAACTCTCCAATTCACTGGGATCATTAACCTCAATCTTGGCAATCCATCCATTACCCTCCGCACTTTCGTTGATGGTCTTGGGCTTGTCACCCAACACGGCATTACCATCAATCACTTTTCCGGAGACGGGGGACAACACATCAGATGCAGATTTTACGGATTCGACGGCACCGACAGGCTCGCCGGCTGCAATTTCGAGGTCTGCGGTGGGAAGTTCGACGTAGACAACGTCACCGAGGGATTTGGCGGCGTATTCGGTGATGCCGATTGTTGCTATGAAGATGGGAGATCAGATTCCGAGGGAAACAATATATTGTGTTTGCGAAAGGGAGAAAGGTAGGAATTGAGGTTATCATGCAATGCGATTCACATGTGAACCAGCAGGTGAATAGGTAGCACTTACCGATGTTGCCATCGAGCTCAACCCACTCGTGAGATTCGGTGTATTTCTTCACCTCAACTATCCACGTCTATTAGCATAGCCATCCTCATTTCGTACGTATGAATTGACACAATGGACGCACACTGCGAACTCCTCGAAAAGTTCCTCATGGCTGTTCCCCGCGGGAAAGCGGGAATGGTCCGGCGAGCAGCAACGGACGCTGGGAGACGTTGGCAGAGCATGCGAGATGCCAATGGGCGGGTTACGGCGGCGAGAGACATGGTGACAATCAATTGATCGGTTGGAGGAGAAGGAAAAGTAGAGAGTCGGGGACAGGAGGGGAGAGTTGAGAGAAATTAAAGTGGAATGGATGGACGATGGAAGGAAGATATAGTACGTAGTTCCGAGCTATGACAGCTTTACCGTCTAATCTTATCATGATAAGGTCTTGGCGCGACTTCGGTCTCCGCAACCGTTGCCGGAAAAATTGGAACAACTTCACCTACATAGGGCACTGCACGTCTGACGTCTCATTCAATTCATCACCATGTTATACGAGCTAATTGCAATTGTATGTCGGACTCGCGGAACTGTTACATGTGCTAAACGTATCTCGTACTAACTATTCATAGGTCCGACCGGGCAGTCTCAAGGAGGTAAAGGAGTACGTCAACCATCGCCATACCATCTGCGCAACCATTTCAATTCCACCTCTATCTCTAGTTCAGCGTTCTTGCTCAGCATACTAATTTCCTTCGACTCAACAGAATCGCCAAAAATGCCGGCGTCCAAGTCCTCCGCTCAGGCGGCGTAGTCCGCGGCTACACAAATTGGGGCACCTTCACCCTCCCCAAACCCACCACAAAACATCAAGCACGATACTCTGAAGGCTGGCACTTCATCATGCGCTTCGATGCTTCAGGGCCCGTCCAGTCCGCTGTTCGCCGCACTTTGTCTCTCGACCCGCGAATGATTCGTTTTTCGGTCATCAAAATCGGCGATAAGCTTGAGGAAATCAACAACGTGCCTGGTCATGTCGATTGGAATGGGACCAAGACGAATATCACGGATTCCATCGTTAGCAGAGCCACTCCTAGGGCGATTTTGACTGAGAATGCGGCTATTCGATCGTCGCCTTATTCTTCTTGAGCCGTGGGTCTAATTGGTTAACGAGGGAACATCTTGATTGCGACAATATTAAACTCAAGCAGCACCATGTTCGAAAGTGATGAGATGAGAGGCTATGTGTTCCAACGATGGTCTACAGATCAGCTTGCTTATGCGTTGCTGCGAGATTTCTGAGCTCTCGGGGTTTTGTACACAATGTATTTTTATTTTTGGTAGCATTTAAGGCGCATACCCATGGGGAAAATCGATTTTACTATTGACAAGAGGCACTCTCAAATTTTACCGTCCTTCAGTGCTATATCTAACACATGCGCCACAGTCACTCCGTTACTCCCGCGAGTCAGTTACTCAAAGCCTCCGGTTGCAGTATGAGAAAGACACGAGCCTTGATACGTTTTTCAGCCTCGGTAATATGGCGCCTCATTGCGAGGCCGATGCAAAAGGATACCTTTCACGCATGATGGCTGACAACTGAGGCTCCGACTTTATCCGGGCGACGCAATAGGCTTTCACTATTTCCCATAATTATTTGAGAGTCTTATATTAACAATGATCATGAGTAGAGAAGTCTCTTGGCATATGCCAAATCATCAGATAGCAATCATGGATAAGACAATTGACGTATGGGAATGTATGGTGAGACTAATAGCAGCGCCGCTCCAATTTTCGGGTTTCACATTTCTAACCCTAACGATATACTTGGGACCCGCAGTGTCTCATGAGGTAATTCCTCCAACAGCAGG
This sequence comes from Talaromyces amestolkiae, assembly GCF_001896365.1. Taxonomy (NCBI): domain Eukaryota; kingdom Fungi; phylum Ascomycota; class Eurotiomycetes; order Eurotiales; family Trichocomaceae; genus Talaromyces; species Talaromyces amestolkiae. The sequence goes on along the minus strand of NW_024468048.1, from coordinate 502,378 downwards.
CCTTCGCTTGCGACTCGACAAGGCTTTATCTGTGCCATCTTGGAGCTTTTATTGTGCTTTGTAGTGCCTTTTTGTAAATTGGATAAGGGTCATAAAGATGCCCGTTATCAGCCCTGAAGTCCTCAAAGTGATACTCATGGACCAAGGAGCATGAATTATCCTCCTTTCTTACGCCTGAGTAGCAATCCTACCTAGGTAAATTTTTGATTGCTATTTGGCACGGAACATTGTCATACTCTCTATACCTCAGTATCTTCCTCCTTCCACTACAGCTATGTTAACATCCGATGTCCCAAGAAGCACACTATTCACAACCCAATACCACAGTTCGTATCTTCATTTACATACAACGTCCATAATGAGAAAGATTCGAAGGTCGAATGTGCGCATAGTTGACTTGCCAAAGGAATGGTTTACTCGCTCCAAAGACGTGCTGGACACATCGATTGTGGGTTCATATGTATACATCGAAGATCGCAGCGACGATGGCGCTGGCCATAAGACAGGTTTAATTGTCGGTGTTGTCAGTAAGTCTTTTTCCACTGACCTCTCGAACAACTCAGTAATTGGTAAACTGACATTTTTCCCGCGATTGTTCATCAGTTGGCGCATTGCTCGGCGCATTTGTACTAATTCTACTCTACATACGAAGACGACCAAACTCCCAAGTACGGAACTGGCACTTAAAAGTACCATTCAGACTAGAAAAGCTTCGAAGAAGAAAGTCATATGGCATAAAAGAAATGATCAGCGTTTCCGCGCCAACCGAATTTTCTATACTACAACAAGAACAGCAGCAACTGTCGCCTGTACATGCATATCACTCAAACACCAAGTCTGCGCGGTTGTCTGTAATCAGCGATGTTGATACGCTTCCGGAACCGAAGCTTGGACCAGAGCTACCACAGAAAGATATGCCCAAATTACCGGATTCTTCCTGGTTGTTACTCTCTCCAAACAATTCGGATGAGCGGATTGATGTCGAGACAGCCGGTAGACCTGGAACAGCCAGGACATCAAGGGTCACGATCCCGTCTTATTATTACCATTACTACCGCAAATATTTTGACCGGGACAACTATCGTGTACAGTCACAGTACTATCCAGAGTCACGACTATCGAGTGACTTCATCAGCTACAGAGATCGTTCTTCAGGGATACCCATTTACCAGAGAACGCGCACCAGCACCAACCACGAGAGAATATCAACACTCAGCAAACCCCTCGTGCCAGAGAAAGGCATCATTGACAAAGACGCCTCCGAGCCATCAATCGACCAGGATCCGCGCCTGGCATACTTTGAATTTGATATTCATCTCCCCGACAAACCWAAAMAAGCCATTCTCCCTCCTCCTCCTGCCCCAGCAGCACGAAAAAGTAGACGGTCTATGGATACGTATATATCATCGCAACAGTATCATAGCAGAAAGAAAAATAATAGGCAGACAGCATCGTCAATTGCGACCGTTTCTACAGCGCCGATATTTCGACAACACCCGGGGGAGGAAGTAGATCTGGAATCGATAGGGAGGGTGGGGCGTGTACGAAGTTCGTTGTTGAGTGGATTGATTGTACGTTGACATGAGTAATTGGATATGAGAATAATGTATTATTATTATATCATTCATTCAGCGCATGTAGGTATTTGGTATTCAGTTACGACGGCTTAGATTCGAGATCTGGCAGTTTGTCAAGTACTTATCTTCACTTGACAAGTAAGAGCATGCCGAACGTCATTGTAGAACGCTGACGAAATATCATCAAAGCTCGGCTCGAAGAGATCACGTATTTTTTCAATGCCGTTCAGTCGTAATATCGAGAATAGTTCGAAAGCTTATGCCGTTGCAAAGAGTGCGGTAGGAAAGTCAAGTTCAGAAGGATCACAAGAAAGAGCAAGCTCTGGTTGACAGTACCTAATGAGGAAGAAGGTGGTATTGACTCTTGAGCCATGCCATCCTTTTGCGCATTATAGTGTAGAGGTGCTCATAAAAGAAAGGAAGGGAGAACATTTCTGTATGACCAGCCAGATGTCTCCCAAGTAATTTCATAACATAGTTATGATATCATCTGGGTTATTGGCCCAGTCGATGATGTAGAGATGCGACAAAGCTATCGATACTTTAGAGAAAAGTAAAACTTGCATGTGCCATTGTGATATACATATGCGCCCTAAAGTATGTAAACTAAAACTCTTGGACATTTTCGGGAGCTGACGAGCTGATAAAGTCGCCAGATAATTTCCTATAAAGGAAATAATTTGGATCCGGCTATAAAGAGCACCAAAGGTCGTACGTACCTCGGGACGTGGCTACGGAATTGTGTTAGTTAGCCGAGTCTATCGTCCATTCATGTACCACGTACTCAGGTTCATGCCACAGAGCTAGTCACAGAAAGTCGTGGGAGAGGTCCCTACGCCGATTGGATACCTATATCTGAGCCGAACGAGAGAAGGAAAAAGGTAGAACTGAAGTTATGCTTCTGCTGAGAGCCTGGGAGACTCTGTTTGACCGTCTCAGACTTAAGTCTTTTCAGGCTCTCGGTACATACACGTGCTAGTGCGTAATGTAGCATCAATATAAGGGTGACCAATATAAAGAATGCGTTCTAAATGGGCTATAAAAGAAGCACATTCCCACATTCGAGTAATGACGGAAAGATTATTCAACTCTGATGAATTATGAAAATTAATTGTCCTTAGTCCCCAACGAACTATATATTGATATGAGTCTATGTTGGGTAAAGCGTGTCCGTATTTTCTTCGGACTTCAAGACCCATTTACCCAGCAAATCGAGGATCTATTAGCTCTAGTTCATGAATAAAGCTCAGGTGCAAAAATGTGAAAGAAGTGAAGACTGGTTTCGTCTTTTCTAAGGCTCCCGAGGTTTCATTCTTACCACTGTAACTCTGAACGCTTGAAGCGGCAATGAGGCCAATTGACTCCATATACGAGCTAAATTTACGTACGTAAAGCAGTTTCCAAGATCAAACAGCGCTTCATGACTATGCTCATTTGAGATTGTCTCAGTTTGACGCTATGACAGTCTGAACTCTTTTTTGTATCAATTTCGGATGCTCCATTCGAAGCATTATTTCTAGCAGACTGCGGAATATTTCTCTCTAATACGAAATACAAAATACAAAAGAGCTTGACATTGGCAAGTTGCCGGTAATGAGGTGGGCATAAGATGCTCCTTTCAGTGGAAGCCTCGTGGCGGAAATAAGGGAACGGGCCGGGCCGCAACAGACCCAGAGATTGCATACCTAGGTATGTACTGTGTACGGGCATACCGGCGCCCAGTTGCATCCGTATCATTGTGCTTATCTTTTCTTCGTTTTCGGTCATTGCACAGGACAAGTGACTTCAGACCTTGGGGAGTTGGAGGGTAGAATCAAAAAACCCAATAGATGAGGAAAGGCAAAAAGGCTCATCTTTCGATGTAAGACAGCTCTGCTGTGTTGCTGATAGCTTGGCATCAACCGGCATACCTAAATAGCAGGTGCTCTTCGCGTGAGGTGAGCTTCGGGATCTGTACCGCCAATCAAAGTAAAGCTATTTGTGATGCGTACAGTACATGTCGGCCCTGGCTGATACTCGGATAATCACGGATTTACTATTTTCGGAACTGGTGTTCAGGGATGGTAAATGAATTGGTATTCTTGTTGGTGATTATAATTGTAGGTCATGTATGATATTCTCTTTTCAGTTCTCATAGGAAGGAAGAACAACATTGCAATGTGAAATACACAATACAGTCTGAAGGAGAATTCTGGAAAACTTTTCCGAAAGTTACGACTTGAGCTTCCGCGCTCCTCCTCGGCTCCACTACCAAAGAAGTCACGGGGTAGACTCGGAAGCAACAAGTATTGATGTTTTCTTTAGATACAGTACTTAAGACTCTGGAATAAAAATCTCGAAATACAAACCTGATAGAGCTAGCTTCGTGCTCCTCCTAAGCTCTCAGCGAGTCAGGCACATAACCTTGTGAAAGCTCTAGACTCAGCCATTCAGCCATACTTATTTTGGTATATTGTATGGCGTCCTCACTATTAAGCCTCCAACGGATCTGATACGGCATCATTTCAGACTATCGATACAAATACCCAGGTCAATCACACATCATTAAAAACATATAGGTGCTTTTCCAGATTTATCCGTAATCTACCCGTTGAGAAACTCGAAGCTGTTTACATACACTTATAAACAGGCTAATGAGTTATTGGAAATGTGCCTATATTACATGTTCGTTATTACTTTAAATAAAGGCTAGACTCTTGATCCTGGTGTCTGGAGGCCTGAGCTCATTTTTGCATGAACAATATACTCATCAGCCAATCCGGTGAGCCTAAAGGCTATGAATTTTTATTACTTAGATTACATTGGAGCTCAGATAAAAATTTTCCGCGTTTATTGTCTGATTCTTGCGTCGTGATTACCCGGAAGGTTACATGTTGGCCTCAAAGCGTTGCAAGGAAACGTTTTTTTTTTGTTATTTGATGTCATATTATCTCTTATCAGTTTAGACTACATGGAGTAAGATAAAACGTACTACGTACTCTCACGCCTTAGCTCCAAAAATTCTCCTTCTCTCTCCTGTGGAGAGGCCCCAGTCCCTCGCCTTGGTATCGGTTGTGAATCATAAGCACCAAAGCTAGGAGATTGCAACACATTTTCTAGCATGTACAGAGGAGTTGCCACTTGGAGTTAAATTCTTTGGTGAGAACTCGAAGTGTTTTGCAGGATTTTAGCACTACGCTTAGCACGAAATCGATGGTGGATGCGATATGCATCTTTACTTTCGAGTTGTGCCGGCGCGGGTTTCGCCGAACCCTAGCACTTGTTGTTTGATCGTTTCGGCACTTCACAAAGTACCGAGGATTTGCAAACCTTATTCATGGATATGATGGACTGTGAGTGCTAGTACCAGAGTGGAAGTCCGTGTTTGGGTAGATCATCCAGGCAGAACGTCGTGCGGAATGTGGGTGTGTGGTCTTGATGTTGCCTCAAGGCTTCTTTGAATAGAAGTTCAATGACTGATTGCTCCGCACAAAATTCGACTCATTTTGTTTTACATGAGCTATTTCAGTCTTTTCGAAGGAACTGAAGTTTGTTGCATGCTCTAGAGTATTAGCTTGTCAACATTAAACAACCCTGTTGATGTCCACTTTCACATGCTTTCTATGAAGGTCAGACCACTGATCAAGGGTAGTTAAAGTTTTATCTCTCGTTGGCATATCGAATGGCGAGACCGGTGTACAGCAAGAATGTGGAGGTATGTCACACCCTTTGTGATACTGTCTGACCGTTCGCAATGCGGTGTCGTTGTTTTCCCCCATGTTACAGTGAGGGTAATCCCTGCCGCCAATAGATAAAATAGATAGCTACCTAACTGCAGTAAAGTGGAGGATCTTATCATGACGTGCTCAATAGATGACGGTCGAATTGAATTGTTGCATTGTGTTGCTAGGTCTCTGCCCTAGAAAATATTCCGTCCAGGTAGTATATATGAACTTTCCGTGTCGCTTTGGGAATCATGATCGACAGGGCGACGTCACGTATACAAATACCTCACTCGGCTCCAGCAGTCTAGGCTCGTCCGGAGAGTCCGTACGTACAGTAACGAGCTAGCTATACAGGGCTTAAATTAAGCACCGACCTTAGACCAAATTGTCGTGGTATATCTCGCTTGACAACGGGAGGCTGAGTACGTTTCCGATCTTCACAACGAAAATCCTGTCGTGATTGTGGATCAAACATGTTGATGGCCTGATCCACGTTGATTCACTTACTAGCGCGTCTCAATAGTATCGGATTCTTGTCTCGTCTGAATTTGAGTTCAGCCACAAAACCAAGTCAATTCAATCCTGTCCAGCTTAGTGGCTACATCATACCCGAACAGGGAGTTGTATTTTGGGAGAAAAAAATCCAAATAATGTGCACCACCACAGCCACGAATACTACAGGCATATGATTCTTTCTGAAGTCGATCATGATCAATATGAACCAAGACCAAATCGGCGACATCGACCGTTGAAAAAAAAAAACGGCTGCCTGAGTTTATCTACCCCTGTTCAGCGCCACGTGTGTGCATGTGAATACGTATTACTAGACGGACCTGGCTGACGTTTACAACAGGAAGTTCATGTACGGGTCAGTGGGATACTTCAAATTTGCTTAGTTTTCTCTAACTTTTACATCATATATTCCAACAAATCAATATCTAAACTAAATTTGAAATTAAATAAATGTTATAAAACCATATACATAATCCATATATATTGTTGGCTTTTGTTACAGGTATTATTGATTAATTCATAACAAAAATTGTGTAAATTTTAGGGTCAAGTTATATACGAACAACTACCGAATAAAAGTCTTTAAAATTCTAATTAGTCTTATAACTAGTCAATTCAAGTTACTATCTAGAAAAAAAAAAAACAAACAATACAGATTTGTTACAGGATTAATGATCTACTGTAAATAGCTATTTTATGTGATTACAGGTGTCCCACTTATCCGTGAAATACGTTAAACTAAGCAGGGTTCCTAGTTGATCGTCAAGAATCTTAGTATTATGAAACCCGGGATTTTAATTGATGCTTCATTCCGTGCAAACCAAAAAGTATCCTAGAGCAAGCCAAAGAATAAGAGAGGTACGGAGAACTCAACCGGATGCCGGTGTAGCGGATCAATATATTCCCTACATGGATGTTGCCTGTATTGTAACCGTTTTTTCTCCTTTCTCGTTTCTAATATAAACTTCAGGCTTAAATCCTTCCGTCGACGAATGATTTTTTGAACTAGTAAATGGCGGGAAGAGGAGGGTACTACAATTCCGGGTCTGCGGAGTCACGTTGTAAGGGGAAACTTTACATATTACGAATGATTTCTGATATGAAATTTTCGTTTCGATTGGTATTTCACCCTCTTATATTGCTTTCAAATTAAAACGGAGCAATTACTACTACAGGTAGTGCTCTAGTGTATGCACCCATGTTACCTGGAGCTTTATTTACCAAGGCACTTGGCCTAACGCTATTTGACATTATTTTGTTACATGACACGAGTGGTAGCAATCACATCCTGGACATCATCAGACTGGAGGATTCTTATAGCTTATATCTATGAGCCTGTCGCCACTCTCTAGTTGCCTGAAATATTAGATTGGAGAAAGTATTTGAACGACTGAACATGATTTACTCTGCTGTCATTGTATGTCGTGTTGTGTACATTCCGTCCTTAAAGATGGCCTGATAAGCCGACCATAACTACACTCTACAAATCTGCGGAACCTGTCTTGATATTGGAACACACCTGGGCCACTGGTCAATCTTTATAAAATCTTCGTCCTTACCTAAGTACTGTGGGCCCAACATATGTAAGTTCTGCGAGCCTTCTTTTTTCAAGCTCACTTTCGCTCACGCGCATTAGTCATGTCAATATCCAGATACCAAGAAAAAAAAAACTTATACACAATGTGCAACTGGTTCAAAAATATATACGTCTTCACAGGATGCCGGGATCCTAGCGGACATTTCCACAAGACCGAAATGGATGGCGACAGAAAAAGCCAATGTCGCGACGGGCCTCATGAAAGAATCGTCATTGAAATAGGAGTCTGTCATCTATGTTGGCGTTAATTCGAGGGAGCTCTTCTCTCAAAGTTGTTCGCGTTTTTCAATCACGGCGATTTTTATTCTCTGGGTTATGAGCATGCATTGGGAATCAGGTTGGGCATTTAGCAAGGTTAAAATTAGATTGTTACATGGATCTGGGTAATCTTCTTCTTTTCGTTGATATCTACTCCGTACTTCGCCTTTGCTTTTGTTGGATGTAATTTCTTCGTTTTTGCTCAATGTTCTCTTACGCATGTTTCGATTGGTTATAGAGAGATAAAGGTGCCCTCATATTAGTCTAAGCTCTAATATGAAGGTCTGGGCAACTGTTGGGAACTTTCCGGACCATTCAATTCATACAGCCAATCCAACGGGATGTCTGAAACAAGCATGTGTTGCGGCTAGGTCCGCTAGGACCTACCTACCTCAGTCAAAAGCTCCCCGTGCCTTCAATCCATGATAAGCATGTAATACAAACCGCGAATTGATTGACTGGCCATTAATACAAGTACGGAAACTCCGGGGACCGCCAGCCCACAGACCCCCCCTACAAAATTAGGTTTTAGGGTTGCGGAATTCTCTAATGAGGGTAGGTTGCGTGATCACGATTGATGCTCTGAGACTATACTTGGAGAAACGGTCACGAGAAGTACATTGAGGATTCTGCGTAGTGATTACACCAATGACATATCCTGAGTAACGCATGATCCTTTACCTCCGTCACAAGCTTGCATGAGCCAATGATCAAGCTTGTACTACAGTGGTCTTTGATAGCTACAAAGCAAACAAGTCTTACGTGCTCTATACCCTGGCAGATGACTGCTGATCGAAATGAGACACGACGTGGGACTTTTGGAAGCAAGTCATTGGTATGGGGCTTTCTGTCCTTTAGGACCAGGACGGAAAGAGTAAAAGGTTTGCAGATTTCGGCTCAATCTCTAACGCGCCGTCCCGTAGTCCCAATTTTAGAGGCGGGGRAAWCGCAATGCTTAATACCAAGTGAAGAGAGCGACAATTCTTTTCGTCTCATGACCATAGCTTGCAACTAGATGTCTCCAGTGCGGAGATATGTTAATCTTTATTCGTGCTAACTGTATCAAAACATTATTGGATCAGTATCCCAGTCCGTACCGTTTTATATAGTATATACATGCTGCAGAATCGCAGATCTTTATTTTTAATTAATCCGAGTACTCTCTATGGTTCGTAGACAACGTGGCAATCTGGATATAACATCACAAAGCAATGCCATTTGTTGTCAATTCTCCCGGCTTGCCGATCGCTTCAACGGCTTCTTGACTATCCGAGACGAAAAACTAGTTGGTCCGAATGAAAGAATTGTCGAGAGGTTGTAAAGCCCTAATGTACCATGCATGTATTGGAACATAACACTAACTCGTAGATTTTCTTGTTTGTTGAATTAAACGGTCACAAAAGTTCATAGGTCACTCCAATTCAGACTCAACATTATGAAAACCGGTTTTTGATGTACAATTAATGGCTGCTTCTTCAGTATTATTATTAATCAATTTCTACTCTCCTCTATCCCCGACGATCTTTTAGCCTATGACGAGCCTTTGCATATTACCATAGCTATAGGCTCAATTAGATGGCAACAACGACTTTCTTCGCAGAAACACCCTTTTTGTTAATATCCATAGCCTCTTGAATATGCTCCAACCCTTTACCAACAACAAGCGGCTCCGGTGCGGCGATAAATCGACCATCGCGCAGAGCTTGCGGAAGAAAATCCTCATAGATGGCCTTGCCAACCTCATTGGCCATATTATCGGTACCCCAGATAAACTTGGCTTGCACGCGTTTCAGCGCTGACTTTGCTTTAAGAGACATCATAGAAGTTCCCATACGCATAGAAAAGGCAGGCCAATCAAGAGCACCCTGTGGAAACCCGCTAGGAGGCCAGTCGAAGCTAGCTTGCGCGATAAATTTCCGCCCTTGGCACTTAGAAAGAATATCAATACAGAAACCCACAGATTTCTGTCCAATCGCAATGGCCCCGACTGATAATCTGTCTTTAAAAGCAGCTGTAATATCGGCGATCACTGTTGGGCTTTTGTAGTCATATACCGCAATAGCGCCGAGTTTCTTGAGATACTCGTGATTGTGTGACGAGGCGGTCGTGATGACATCGTATCCTGCAGCTGTCGCTAACTGAATGGCATTGCAGCCCACGCTCGTAGAACCACCCCAGACAAGAAGAGTCTCCTTTTTGGACACCGGTTTTGAATTAGAACTACCTGATGGTGGCGCAATGGTTGGGTATCGAAGAGCCAGGTAATCTTTCATAAACAGACCGCACGAAGCCGTCGACAAGCCTAAGGGCAGTACACACGCGGCCTCATACGTAAGACTATCAGGGATTGGACATGCAAGGTTTGTTCGAATAACGGTGTACTCCTGAAAAGCCCCCTCAGAGGATTTATTACTTCGCTCATCCATGCCCACGGCATGGCCGACAACCCGGTCACCAACTTTGAATCGCGTAACGCCGGGACCGACCTCGAAGACTTCTCCAGCTAAATCGCTTCCCATAATGAAAGGATATTTGATCCATGACGAGAAGACATCACCGACGTCCTGCTTGACCCAGTCCAAGGGATTGACAGCGACCGCAGCGGTCTTGACCACGATCTGATTTTCGCGGGGGTGAGTATACTCGGCTGTGCCAATTTCCAAACGCGCCTTTTTGGACGGAATGTAAGCCGCTTTATGAGGAGCCATTTTATCGAAAATTGATTGTCTGTCGGTATCGTTTGGTGAATGATTTATGGTACGAAAGCAACATCGAACCCGAGTCCCTCACTACATCTTTATGTATTTGTCCTTGTCGTCTGTCTGCCGTCGTGAACTTCAAGTCACCCATGAAGAGAAATTTAGAAGTATTCTTACGGACGTAAACAATTGAGGCTGAGGTCCGGCGCCGACCCTAAGAGCTTATTTTGTGATGAAGCAATAAAGTGTTGTTCACGTCCAGCGAAACGGCCCCACTTACAGGACCGATCTCAAGAACCACATTGGTTTTGGCCTGTTTCCCGGATCGACTTCTGGATCGTGATAAGAGTCCTACAGTGTACAAAGCAGAATTTAAGAAATTTGATAGCCTATTCTCTCCCTAGCTCGATGGATCTTACGTCATAAAAGGCTTAAAGTGAGATTTACGGAAGAATTTTGTGCCGACGCGCGTACATGTTCATCCGAACCATGATCTATGCGACTTATATCCGTACTTTGCATCGTATAAAATTCATTTAAGAAGAAGATTGCACATTCGAAAAGGGGTTGAACACTTTTGCCCATGTCAGACAACTGCAGATATACCATAGCCTTGAAATTTCACATATATTCTTTTTACTTTTCTTCCGCTCCCTCCAGTCTATCAATATTGCTCTAACATGTAACCTCGAATGAGTATATTGCAAACCAGACCGCACAGGTTTCAGTCATGTGGTGAGGCAGCCATAGGATGTTTTATTACGCTATCGTCGTACGATAACTCATTTCACTCGAGTGATATCAAATATCAGTGAAAACCAAATAGTTGTCGAGGTAGCCAACAGGTTGTGTTGTAACCTGAAAATAATTCTGGTAGATAAATACAATCCCTAACCAATGTTTAGATGCGTACTCCATCACTTATAGCCTTTCAATAAGCGTTCTCAATCTTGCAGCTTCATGGTTAGGGCAACATGAGTCACGTGAAGTTTTGTGTACATCCTTTCTTCGACTGCGGCTGCTTTCTCTCCTATATACTCTCTGGTTGGACCAAAATTTTGCTTCTGATCGTGGCGAAGCCCCAAATTATCACTATCTGTTTCTTGGTAGTAGCTAAGAGTAAAATATGCCTTCTGGATAATGCAAAGGGCCCCGTTTTCTAGTAAATGCAAGGTGCCATGTCCGACTATGAAGGTCGACTTGTCCAAATCGGACGGCGTACCTTCATGATCCCAATGAACATGGCTCAAAATCACATAGTCAACATCTGTTACGGAATCAAGATTCCCGGCTTTCAGGCTATCGACTACATCTGGAGAGGTGTTGACCGGTTGACGAGTGGCGATATGAGTTTACATAGCCGGCGTGTATCCTTAGTATTATGGATACCCAATGGCTCTGAACCTTCGCAAGAAAATTGGTTCAGAATATAAAATTCTCATATTTGATGTTATTCAAGACTTCTTGCGCAGATTTCAAGTAGAAGTCGCGGGAACAGGCCAAATAGTGGTGAACACTGGATACAAAGCCGTCCAGGCAGCTGTAATGCACCCTATTCTACCTTACATTTCCAATTCAAGTACTGATAATAATGATATCTTAGGGACTAGTCATCACGATGCTACCAAATTTCCCAGTAGTGAGAGCTGTCTATCTAGATGAGAAGACTGGGATTCTGGCTGGTGTCAAGAATCTTGCTTCAAAGCAATCTAACGGCAATAAGATTATCATGGAGTGCGGAACAATCGAGACCGCTACTATACTTGATGTCGCCAAAGCCAGCCGCGAAACAGCATCATCCCTCCAATCTGGGCGGAAACTAGCATTTGCCGATGCTCCCGTATCCGGAGGCTTCGAAGGCACTAAATATTGGAACCAAGATGGGCTTGAACTTCAAGCTTCTTACAGATGTGATCAATACAGGTGGTGGACAATACTAGAACAAACCTAGGTAATATGGCCGGCCATTTTGGCTATGGCTAGACCATATCCTTCGAGTGAACTCGGACCTCAGCTTGAGCTACCCTGGTAAATAGAAATCTCATCAAAATAGCTAGGTGATTGTGGACGACCACGGTGATGATGTTTCGTCATAGATATCAAAAAAAGGATAAAACGCCTAGGGGCTTTGCGTTAGCAAGGGACCTTCAATCAACAGAAATGTCCCATACCGAGGAATCCAAATCCAACCAATCTGTAGGCTGCCATGTATTTAGCATGCTGGGAACTGCATTCGGAAAATCCCCCCTCGCGCTGGCATGAGCTATGTATTGAGAACTCGTTTCAGGGATTTCTAAGAAGTTCAGCCCTTGGTCTATAAGAGGAGTTTCGGTGTTTTGCATCAGCGTTGGATTCGGCGAAGGTAGCGGGCAATCAGATCTGTTGTTTCGGACAGTCTGGCCTTGAGCTTCTTTTCGCAATTCCTCTAAGATGATGCCGTATCGTCGACTGGGAGACGCTGCTGAGCTGGCCCGAAGCAGGTGGGAGCGACATCTCTCCGCCAGATCGAACAGTCCCGCGTGAAAAGATTCATCGGAGTGTCTTTCGTATTTATTTTTGTTTTGACTGCGCTGTATCTCCCAGACATATACGACCGCTAGTGCACAGAAAGTGACATAATGAGTCCACCAGAAGGAGTGAAATAGGTTGATGTCGTTTGCCATATTATCCACCAATTCTAAGATAACTCTAGCAGCAGAAATGCATTCGGCTACTAGATCATTGACATCTGGTGAGTCACAGCTGGGACCGTTTCCCTCTCCTAGCAAGAATGGCCTATTGGCATGAATGACTGCGTGATAATAAGCGAGATTAAGTGCACAGGATTCTCGCCGGAAACTTGGCATTAATGTAGATGGTTTGATCGTGCCTAGATGCGGAGGTAGACTGGCGCGCCATTCGTGCAGTTCGCCAATAAGACGATTCGCAGCTGCCACTCGTTCTCCAGTCTGTACATCGCCTACTGCGTACACTGCACGGGATATTCGGCCGATGATCCTGGCGATCCTGCATACTTTTAGTATGTCATCTTCATGAGGTGACAGGTTACCGTGTGACTCACTTAGCATGGAATGTGAGGGAGTCGACATGACAGTCCTCGGAGGCTTCGGATCCCAGAGGCCCGTGTGGCCCCATGTCTTCGTCATTTATACTATCAGGAAAGTCCTGATCAACATCCTCGTCATGCAAGAATCTTGGTCTTCCAAAAACCACACTAAGATATCCGTCAATTGTATAAGCAACCCAAAAGACGCGTTTGGAACACTGGAGGCTGATATAGTCTCTACTATGGTTCTTGAAGGGAACCCCTTGCTCCTGGGAGCGTCTCCGATGGAGTCCCAAAGACGAGAGAATTTGATATGCACTGCCAAATGTATACCATGCTTTATTCATGCGCGAAGTCTGCAGAAGATATAGCACTTGGATTAATCTAGCCTGGACCGATTCTAGGCGTGGAAATCCCTTTTCAGAGTCCGTCAGATTCATCGCAGCGCAGAACAAGCGGTCGTTCTCACGCAAGGCCAATGCCTCGTTGTCACTAGAGTAGTATCCGCCTTTGAGCTTTTCATTTCGAAAACGTGCAATTGCGAAGAGAGTTAAGATAATTGCACATTTGGCATTGCCGAGAGATTGCGAAATCGGGCGGTTGTGTTCTCTATCTTTCAGGAGTACTTCCAACCAATTCTCTACCGTCTGGCGATGAAACATGCGATACGTCACAACGCAAGTATCGAAATAAAATGAGACCAATGTCCGTGCTGTCATGTCATCTGGAATCAATTCTTGGCTGTGATCACCGAGATAAAAAGGTCTGTCTCCTGCACATGTCAGGAGTTGACTTTTATCCATCTCACTTGACCCATGAGATTCCGTTTCCACCTTTTGCACGAGGAATTTCCTCCATGCTCGATGTAGGAAGGTGAGACCGGAAGTTGGATCGAAATATTGACCCTCAATCTCCAGTTCAGGAGAGTCTCGCGAAGGKGCTGTCTCGTTGGAGAATGATGGAGGTCCAGTTCCCATCTTATTTAGGTCCGATCCATCAACCATGCCACTATTACTGTCTTCAATCCTTGCACCGGAATGAGAAGCGATTGAGGCTCTTCCTACCACTGACGGGCCTTCTTGTCGTTCCATCGGTAGCGGCGTCGGGGCCCTACCGCGGGAATATTTGGTCGCATAGGCGCAATACAGTCGTCTGCGAGTACAGTTGGCGCAGGGAAGCGTACCTGTGCATCGAATCTTTTTGATCTTGCACAAGTCGCAGGCTCGACTAACTTTAGGGTCTTTCCTTCGATTCTCCGAAGCATCGAAATCTGCATCTTGTTGTGCCCGCTTACGTGGAGAAGAGACAGGTGATAAGCTGTTTGTGGAGTTTCTGGGGTTACGCTGGCCGTAGGAACTCATAGCGATGATACGAAGAGGGCGGTGTAGGTGTTCGGATAAGACGGATCAAACGTCAATGGTACAGAGGTAAGGTTTACGAAGTGGGACACAACGCGAACCCGGAAATATCACCGCGAATCCGTGTCTGGGTATGTCAGTTACGTGGTCAGCTTAAAAATTCAATGACCGCATCAAATTCCTCGTCTGAAGGGAGGTTCCAGCAAAGATGTCGAAGTAAAATCGGATTTACAGTATATTGAAATTAGTTTGCCAGCCTGCTCTATCGCGAGTGCTGGTAATCAAGTGGATTTCAATCCAGGAGAATAATTATACTTGGTTCAATTCTAACCGAAGTTTACAAACTTCCAGAGTTTACACAGAAAACAAGCTATTTCCGGGAGGAGAAAGAAGGATAATTTGAGAGAATAGAAAGACTATCGCATACTGCTCCATATTGAATCACTCATGGGCATCATAGATGAGGACATTATTTTTTAACATTAACCAAAAAGTGACTACCTAGGCCGGGACACGCTCCACCTGCGCAAACGTTGCTTCTCTTTCGCAATCGTGCACCTTAAAGTCCCTTCTTATCTTTTCGATGTCCCTCTCATGCATCTCCGAGTTCCCCAGCTGCCTGCGCGGAAGCCGTTTTGCGACTCGAACAGGATCTAGTATCGTCTCGGACAAGGCAAATATTTCATCAATTTCTTCCAGACTCCGTCCCGAAGTTTCTGGGAAGAAATAGTAGATAATCGGAATCATGAGCGCGTTCAGCGCGGCAAAGATAATGAAATACCGCCATGCCATGGCATCAAATGCCACGGGCGTAACTTCGGCCATTAAGAAATTAAATGCCCAGAATGTAGCCACACCAAGCCCACTGATGACTGCCCGTAGACGAAGGGGCGCAATCTCAGTAGCATATAAGAAAGGAATCCCACCAAACCCGAGGACGTACGTGAAATGGAAGAAGAATGTGAAAAACACAGCCCCATCGATAGCATGTTTGTTATGTGATTGAGAGCCCAGGCCGGCTACCAGGATGAGGCAAATAGCATTTCCAGCAGCGCTGATTAGCATTAATCCGCGTCGACCGAAGCGCTCGATTGTGAAGATGGCGATTATACCGCCAATGGGGCTGACGACTTGGTAGATCGCTGCTAGGATTCTGGAGGTGACGGAGTCTAAAAGGAGGTTTTTCTGGAAGATTGTGGTGGCTGACATATTGTAAGCATGATTGTCTGGATAGATTAGGGGATTTCTCAGGAAGTCACCTACTGTAGAAAGTAATGGCGTTGACACCGGTCAACTGAAGGAACATCAAGACGGAACAAGCAAGAATAGTCCGGTACAAGATCTTCTGAGGACCTATAGAGAATATCTCACGCACTGAGGCTGATCCAGACAGTTCGAGGGAATGCTGAGCATCTCTAATCTCCGCCTCGATTTCGGGAGAGGTTGTATCGACGTCATCCAAAACTGCCAATATTTCGAGAGCTTCAGATACTCGATTCTGTCGAACAAGCCAGCGAGGAGAATCCGGCATAAAGCTGACGAATACAAGAGCCATCAAAGACAGGATGATTTGAAAAGCACATGGGAAGCGCCAGGAGATACTACCATGGGCAAAGGAGAACCCCAAGTCCATGAAGAGCGCCAAAGACAAGCCCATACCAATGAAAACACCTGTAGTAACAACATGAGCTCCTCGCTTGCTAGCGGGGGATATCTCAGACTGCCAAACAGGAACGGTGGCTAGAAGACCTCCGGTTCCTGCTCCGACGAGGATGCGCGAGACAATAAGCTGCGCCAGATCGAATGCGCTACTCATCAAGATAGCGCCAATTATCTGTATAACAGCTGCAATCATGATAACTCGTCGACGACCAAGAGTATCGCCCTGCCAGATACACAAAACAGCCCCAAACAGGCCGCCGACAGCGTACAGGGCCGTAACGGTGCCTTGAATAGTAGACTTATGGCTGTTCCCATGGGCGTCGATGGCAGGGAATTGTTTTTCAAAGGTTGGAAGTGTCAGTATTCCTCCGAGCAAAGATTGATTGTAGCCGAATGTCATAATTGCTGGCATCACTACACCGAGGAGAGCAGCGATGTTGAGACTATTGCCACGAAGGCCGAAAAATGGTGCCATCGTGTGCAAGCGGGTCTTGAGAGGATGGACTAGGATAATTGATGGCAGGTAAGAAAGAGACAAGTCGTATTCTTGCGTAAAGCTTTCGACATGACGAGAAAGAAGACCTGCGAGCTTTATGCAAGGCTGGGGAAAGATACATGATATTCGACTGGTTAACGAACCCCAGTTTTCAAGGTCGATCCACAAATCCGGGGAAGTTAAATGGGACGGATATCACGGATTTCCGGATTCTCGGACTCTCAGGATTCCTGACCGATCTTTGGTCATCCACATTTGTTTGATGATCTCTCCTACGTATCTTCTCCTAGGTAACGCTCATAATATCTATTATTTGATATTGTGATCTGTTGTAATTAAGATAGGTATCGATCTGGGTTTTCTCATGTAATCTTCCGGAAATCCGGCGAGGAGACGGATTTCATTCAGACAAAGGACATTCAACGTATAATATATAAATGCCAAACACATACCATGATATGTTTACACTTCAAACAGTTTCACATCTCAATAAAATTACGTATTCAACTGAATACTTTACATCAATCAACATGGTCGGCTTTGATGTGCGTGGTTTGACCCCAGCTCCCATTACCCCCTTCACTCCCGAAGGCGCGGTCGACTATGAAGCTATCCAGCGTCTCGGTTCATGGCTCGGCAGCATCGACGGKGTCAAAGGTCTCGTTGTTCTCGGTCATGCTGGTGAGGGTACCTTCCTCACCTCTGAAGAGCAAGAATCCGTCATCAAGGCATTTGTCAAGTCTGTCGACAACAAGATTCCCATAATTGCCGGCATCACTGGAGAAGGCACGGAGGTTGCTGCTCTGGAAGCGAAGCGTGCGAAGGAGGCTGGTGCAGCTGCAGGTCTTCTTTACCCTTCTCACGGCTGGCTGCGTTTTGGATATCAGCCTGGTGCTCCCCAGGACCGTTACAAACGAGTTTATGAAGTCAGTGGGCTTCCGCTGATTCTCTTTCAATACCCCGACAATACCAAGGCTACTTATAGCCTTCAGACCATGCTGGATATCTCAGCTCAGCCCGGAGTATTTGCTATGAAGAATGGTGTACGCAATATGCGTCGCTGGGATACTGAGATCCCCGTCATTCGTCGCGAGCGCCCCAATCTTCAGATTCTCAGCTGTCATGATGAGTATCTCCTACACACTGCATTTGACGTGGACGGTTTCCTCGTTGGATATGGCAATATTGCGCCGGAACCGTTGATCGAGTTGATCAAGGCTGGAAAGGAAAAGGACTATAAGAAAGCACGCGCGATCCACGATCAACTTCTGCCAGTCACTAAAAGTGTGTATCACCGTGGGTCTCATATGGAAGGTACCGTTGCTCTGAAGCACGCTCTTGTTGCGCGTGGAATTCTCACGCATGCCACGGTGCGCTCGCCTCTACTTCCTCTTGAGCCTGGCGCTGAGCAGGAGATTCATGCTGCTATCAGTGCGGCTGCATTGAGCAAGGTTTCTTGATCAATATGGCATGAATAGATAATAGAGATTACCAAATATGTAAAAATATCTCTCTGAAGAAAGAGAGATGTTTATAGTGAGAACTTGATGTAGCTCTGGCGGAAGGGGTTACTATTCTTGAGGGAGAAGGCTTGAGAAGGTTTATTTATATAGTTGGAGAGCAAATTCTTTCATGTCCTCATTAGGTATACTTGTAAGTCATAAGACTAGAAGTATCGGAATATAGTACGACCACCCTACTACAAGACTTCTTCGCCATTTAATAACAGATGGAAGCCTTGTTTGAGCAGGTTCAAGTGACATTCACTCAGCCTGTTCTCGCTCAAAGCCCAAGAGATGTTGTGAAGATCAAATTCTTCTAGCCCTTCTTCGTCACTACTCTCTGATTGGAGCACATCTGTCCGAACATGATTTTGAATTTCACCAAAAACCTTTTGCAAAATCCCAAAGGTACAAAGCGGATCATTGGCCGCAATCAACAAATTTTCATAGATGATCGAGTTGCGAGTCAGGCCAAAGAGCGGATTGTTGTTCGAACGGGCAAAGGATTGCATAAATCCAACGTAGATGGATCTATACTTTCTCAGTATTTCCGGGGAATCTTCCCAAACCCCGACCGGTTCTACGCCACGTTCCATGTCTTCATTCCACCCGTACATGGCAGGATCCCAGTCACGAGTCAACCAGCTTGGGAACCTTTCATTTCCGACAGGTCGAGGAACAGAACAGACTCCATCCCAATCGATGATTCCTTGTAATGTGCCGTCTTCCGCAACTAGAACATTTTGAATATCTAGATCTGGATGAGCAAGAACGAAAGGCTTGCACTCGTCTCTTAGTTTCGGTTCTGGTATCCAATCTAGTAGTATCCTGAGAAGAATGAGTTGGCCTCGCGTGAAATCTGTTGTAGGACTTTTTTCTCGATAGTCCAGAAGAGCTGTGAAGTAGGCTTGGAAGTCTCGGAAGGGTCCGGCCTCCAGATAGATTGGCAAATCATCATAATCGTCGTCTTTCATGCGTTCAAGCATGGCAATGTTGTTGACTAGACGTAAAGGCCAGATTTCGAGGGAATTGGCATCGATATCACCATTCAATTCGCTTGTGAACAGCGATCCAGCTTGTTCGAACGAAACCTGGCCGAGCTGGACCATTGCAGCCGCAACGCCTTGCAAGCTTTTGGTCCGTCGGGCCTCAATAACGTCATTTGGCTGTGTTCTGTCAAACCAAATATCATACAACGGCTTTCCATCGATATAACTCATAAGTATAAATGGGCAATTGAGCTCATTGTCGCAACTTGAACTGAAAGTGATTACATCGGGAATCGGAATTGTTGTGATTTTTCGTAAATAGCGCATTGTAGAAGCTTCAGATCGTATGCTTCTGGCGTCCAAATCGCAGAATTTATCCCTTGTGCCGTTTATGGGAACTTTCAACAGCCAACGGACTTTATCAAGAAATTCTATTGGATACAAGATGTGATAAGAGCCAAAAATGGGAGAGCCGACTATTACTGCGCTGAAATTTGCACTGTGGTGGTCCAGAGTTTTGCGGATGCTGGATGCATAGTCGGCCAGTTTATCAAGTCTGATACTTGCCAACACTGGGTTGAACAGCTCGTGCTCGTCATCATTGAACTCATTCGAGTTCTTTTCATTGAGACTGTCAGTATTCAGAACGGTCTCCATGTCGCGTTATACCGGGTGATCAGTAGATTTCCATCTGCAGCGAAGGGATAGTCCAATGGCTCATAGGATCAATCAAAGCGATCAAACGACTTGCCGTTTCCATAAAGGGAAAGGAAAAATATCTTCAATATAAATTGGTCTATGTCTCTCATCTTTCACAAATTTACCAGATTCCTCTTATCTTGAGTAGAAGACGGTGTCAATCAATCCTCTCAAAGATATATTATTCAGATGAAGTAAGCACTTGATTGGCTACATTTATATAGATACAATTCACGTGACCTGCTAGCTTAGCGGGGTCATGGATAGTGCGCTAATCCTAAAATGGCAAAAGCTAAACTTAGCTCCAAGTCACATGACGGGCCAGGGTGAGACATTGGCGGAGCAACAGAAACAATCCATCAGGATTATTCAAAGCCTCACGTCGGCCTCAATCAGCCCGGTGTCATTCCTCGAACTTTTCTCCTTACGTGGATTGCTAAATGCAAACCCTATCGCTCGCTACAACACAATAAATCGACTCTCGCTACTTCACTCTCGGGGCGTTCTTACCAGCTGGCCCTGGAGGGTTCCCTCCCAATTCCATCACAAACCCGACCCGAACAACACGAAAGATCAATCAAGATGAGCGGAATCACCAGCCTAGACAAATTCTGCCAAACGGCACCAGTACCGCTATGTGCCCTGATCGGACCCAAGTCGCCCATCCAGGGCTCCAACGGAATCCTGCCAACCTGTTACGCACGAAACATCGACGTCGGTAACACGATCATTTTCCAGGGTGCATCTGATTTTGCGCACATTGCCGCATTGTCCATGACTGTTATTATGATTTTGCATGTGCGGTCGAAATTTACCGCTGTTGGTGAGTATGCCTCCAAGCGGGTATGAGATGAAGACTGACGAGGAGAAGGCCGCAAAGAAATCACCGACTTTTTCTACCTCTACATGCTCCTGACCGCATTCTCCCTCGTCGTCGACGCTGGCGTCGTGCCGCCCGGCAGTGGGCCGTTTCCCTGGTTCGTCGCTGTGCAGAACGGTCTCGCTTCAGCAACCTGTACTTGTCTACTGATCAACGGTTTTGTGGGATTCCAACTCTACGAAGACGGGACGAATCTTTCGGTGTGGCTGTTACGAGCCAGCTCGGCAGGCATGTTTGTTATCTCGTTCATCGTCTGTCTCTTCACATTCAAGGGATGGGTCGGCTTGGACCCCGCGAATCCTGTTGGCTTGTTCGTCGTGGTCTACGTGCTGAACGCCATATGTCTTGCGCTCTACGTCGGTATGCAATTACTCCTCGTCTGGGGTACACTCGACGACAGGTGGCCACTAGGCCACATTGCTCTTGGCGTGTTTTTCTTCGTTGCTGGTCAAGTCCTGGTCTACGCATTTAGCGCCACGATCTGCAACAAGATACAACACTATCTCGACGGACTATTCTTTGGCACAGTCTGCAATCTCTTCGCTGTCATGATGATTTACAAGTACTGGGACTCGATCACAAAGGAAGATCTCGAATTCTCCGTCGGCGTCAAGTCAAACAACTGGGACGTAAAGGACCTATACGAAGAAGATCGCCGTCTCACCATCTACCCCGACGGCGGCTCTGAGTACGCGCCCAGCACGCACTATCGCTCGTCGACTTTTGGCGGTAACCATTCCGGATATTGAACATTGCTTCAAACGAGCTTGTTATGACGACGGCGTTTTGTATATATGACCCTTGCTTCGAGGGAATTTTCGGCACATGACTATTTTTCTTTTAATTTGATTCGGACGTTCGCTTGTTTTTGAGCACTTTGTTGTGTTGATCAAAAGCATACATTTACTACTTACTATTTCTGTTCCTACCGATGCATGTCTATGGCGGTATAATAATGTTCTCTTTTTCTCGCAGTTGTACAAGTACATACTTGATCCTGGTGGTGTTTCGTGTAACGATGTGATTATAACATACCATCTTGAATTTTGACATTCATCAATCATTTCATCCATGACCATCCGTTCGATCTAACAATAACAAAAATCTATAAAACAATAAAATCATCCTTGTCATCCTTGCCCTTCCCTCTCCCCTCTTTTTCCTCCGTCTCCTTTAATGTTTGCTCCTCCCCCTCAGGTCCATCGGTAGTAGCACTAGCATACCACCCCTGATCAATCCACCTCACAATCGTATCTGCCGCCTCATGGGCCAACATGTAATACTTTGGATTCTCCCTCGGCCCAAACATGCTTATATGCGCCGTCGTCTCGTCAGCAACCTTGTCATTCAGCGCAAGAACCCACTTGAGCCCTGGATGATCTGATGTGCCGTCCCCCGCTAAAACGTGGTCATTGACATCAAAGTCTTCAGGAAGATGACAAAACGTGCGGTCCTTAGCACGGGGGATACGCAGGAATAGAGATGAAGTTTGCGATCTCGCCGCATTATCGGTGGTAGTACCAGAATCAACACTCCTCGGCGCAGCACCCTGACCCAAACACGTATAGAAATTAATCGCCCTTATGCCCCTCTCCTGCTGGATATCCGCTAGCGAAGCTACGCGATTCCGTAAATCCCCTGGTCGCGCAAGACAACCCACAAACTCGAGATGAGACGTAACCCATCGCAATCCTTCATTGAACCGATCGCGTTGCGAGTATAGTGCCGCCGCACCACCGGCAGCGACAGCGCCCGCTGCGCCGGCGAACATGGCCATTTTACCCCATCGCGACCATGATGGTGTCGCCGCGGCGTCGGCGGCTGCGTCTGTTGTTGCGGGCGGGAGGGGTAACATCGCAGACTTCGCTCCAACTGATCCAGCAGCTGAAGTAGCTGTTGTTGACGTCGTCGTCGTGCCCGCAGTAGCAGCTTTATTCCCCCCACTATACCTAAATATCCCCGCCACCTCATTAAACGTATTATACGCCGTCGACGCAGTCCGATAATGCTCCTGCGCTCCATGCGACACCACGCCCGGTGCAATGCCCAGAAACGGTGTATCGAACGCCATCAATCCTTGGACGTGCGGAAACATGAAAAATGGTGACTCGCCTGCGGAGTCACGCATCTGTGATGCCGATAATGAAGGGATGGGTTGTTCCGAGGCAAGCAGCAGCAGAGTTTCGGCGCCGACGATGCCGCCCATGGAGTGGCCGATGAGGATTACGTGCACGGAGGGATCGATGGTGGGAGAGGGAGTGGAGTTTGAGACTTCGATGTCTATTACTTTGTTCTGTAGCCTGTTCCCATAGTACATCAACACAGAAAGATCAGGATGAAGATTAGAGTGGGAGAAGGGGAGGGGGGCAATACCATTCGCGGAACCTGCCCACGCATTCTTTCAAATCGCCTCTGGTCTCAAACTTGGGGTACGTCACGTATTGGACGGATATATTGGGGAGCGCATGTCTGACCAGCGCGGTGAGTTGGTCTGGGAATTTGAGAAATGTATCACTGCCGCCCTGTATCCTCAAAGAAAATTAGCAAGCCGGCTCTGGACGCAGAGGTGGGATTGCGAACCCTAAAGCCGTGGATGAAAACGAGCAAGAGTGTTTTCTTCATGATTGTGGTATCGGTCGTGTATTTCTCATCCTCCGTGGGGAGCTGAGTCGTAGCTCATCATCATGCGATCAGACTGCGGGCGATGACAATATCGGTAATGGTAGAGGTTGGCAGAGATGAGTTTATTCGCGGCAGCAGACTACGTAGATACGAAAGTGGGGCTGACTTGCGTTATGTAAGCTTTCCCCGGATTTACTCTCTATACAAAAAGGGATATATGAAATTATCATCTCTCTCATTATCAGTGCCCTCAGCCAGAATCACGATTTATCCTTGGGCTCTCGAACCATACAATATAACTACCAGTCAGTCAGTCAGTCAGCATTATACCACTCCTCTCGCAGCACAAAGAAAAAGAGGACATACCCGACAAACATCCCCCCCATCCACACAATCAATCTCCTTCACCAACCCAAACCCCAACTTCTCATAGATCTTCACATTCGGCTCCCCCTTCGAACTCTCCAAGTAACACTTCACTCCTTCCCTATCCGCTCTATCCATCACCACTTCAAACAATCGTCTCCCAATGCCCTGGCCCTGAGCATCAGGCCTCACCGTAACCATATTACAAAAATAGTATCCTTTCTCTTTATCAGTCCATATTTCCTGCTGTGCGGCTGTTTGCTCGGCTTTCCAGATCCAGTAGCGTTTCGTAATTAGGCCGCCCCGTCCCCCAAAACGGATATTTGTGAGGAGTTGGCGCAGAGACAAAAGTTGGAGTTGGTACCATGCATACCAGCTCTGAGCTTGGGTTTGCGTTGCGGCAGGKTGCGGTGCAAGCCAGCATGATACACCCACAACCCTGCCCTCTGCATCTTGGCCACCGTCTTGTTGGTCGGTGTTGTCGGCGACCTCCTTGGCGACATAGAACAAGGCATTATTGATCCCCCATAGACAGCGGGCAGTGAGAGAAGATTTGTTTCTCTCTTTATTGAACTATTTCATTTTATTCCAGAGGAATGGAGGCAAGCGAGAAAAAACCAGTGCCCTCCTACCTAGCCCAGTATACCTAGGTCGCTAAGTGGATATTTCTAGCAAGGTAGGGCAGGGACTGGATTTTGACTCGGTCAGCGGCCTCGACAGATTAGCCAACTTCCACTTATTAAGTGATTTAGGGGAGAAAGAGGGAGGTGGCGCGACTCACCTTTGAGCCGTCAAAAACCCAGAGATGGTACGGATCGTCGGCAAAGCCTTCCTGGATACATTCCACGACGCCTGGGATGTCTTTTTGTTGGAGTGGGACGATTTGGATTGGCATTTTGCTACAATTCAAGTTTTGTTCTAGTTCGATATGAAGCTGTGAAATAGTTAGAAAGAATGTCGAATTGGTTGAGTGTGATGTTTTCGAAGATTGTGCAACGATGCATTTGTTTCAAGACGGTTAAAATGAGGCGGAGAGGCATCCAATCAAAGCCGTAGAAGGAAGATTCGAGGTTTTGTGCATGAATGTATAGACAGGATGCATGATAATAATAGTAGTTGCACAGACAGTGACACAGACAGTGGCAGATTGGGTTTCTATGTGACGTGTTGACTCGAGAGTGCTCCTTACCTTCAGAAAACCAGGGAGTTGATAAGATCTTCACAGATCTGAGATTCTAGTGCGGGAATCCTTCTACTTAAATCTCTGCTACAACGCGCAGTTCGACAGTAAAATAAAAATTCGAGCCGTGAATTTAAGCAAAAAGGAACCCAAGGACAAAAACAAAAGACGAAGGCGAAGCATATAGAAGAAGAAATACAAAAGAGCTCGGAGATTGCTTATCAGTTTATCACGCCCCAAGTTCTACGGGATCCACCCAGGGCCTAGATAAATACCCAAAACGATCTTAGCCAGGCAGGTAGACACACTAGACACACTAGACCGCGCTAGGCATGTTGAAGCGATCCAATCAATATACTATCTTTAGTACATATTCAGTATATCTGATAGCTCGAACGGAATTCATAAAATGTCATAATTACTATGTAGGTAGATAGATATGCTTTTCCGCCTCCGAATCAACCCCGCCGCCCTACAAATTGAGTATATGCAAAGAACGATGTGACAGAAAGAAAGAAAGACGCCGTCGCGGTCTAGTGGTAGGTATGTACATAATGTACGAATAAGTAGAGAAAGGGACGTGTCGAACGTGTCGAACGTGTCGGGTGGATATCATAGTGTCGTAAGTCGTCAGTGTTTTTTGAAGGTTATTCAAATGAGGGGAAGGAGGGCGTATATACTTGCAGAGCGTGGCTCTGCTCTCAATATATAGTTGACTACTGAACAGTAGCGTCGCCCAACCGCACCCACTCCCGCGGCACATCCATACTACGATGTACCCGCCCACCCGGGGTAAGCGGAACATCGACCCTTCCGAGCCCACGCTCCTCGTCATCCTGTTCCTCAAAGTATGATAGACGGTTGAAGTAATCTGTCAAGACGGTTTCGCGGTCACTGTTGCCCACGATGCTGGCGTACTCTGGTGGGGGAGTGATGAGTGGTGGTGGAGGCTCGAGTTCTTCGAATGCGGGTGGTGCGAATGACGGTGCGCGCAGGAGATGCATGGGCCGCGCGTCGCGTTCGTTGGGCGCTTCGTGGGCGATGTGTGCTGCCTCAGGGCGGGAGAGGCCGCCTGAGCCACTGGTGAAGCTGCGCGGGAGGCCGCGGGTTGAAGTTGGGCAGTTGGCATCGGTGCTGGGGTTGTTGATTTGGTCGAGGGCGGTGGATGAGTTGATGCGGCTGGTTGGTGCGCTTCGGCGAGTCATTGGGGCTCCGGGGCAGCCACAGGAATATTCGTCCTGGATGACTGCTGGATCGGAAGATGGGTCGCTGTAAGCAGGAAGGAAAATGTTTCCTTGTGTTGCTTTGCAGGAGAGAATGTGGAAAGGTGAGTCGATCGAGATTTCAAAGTGTCGGCGTTTAGTTGGATCTTTTTCGTCGGTTTTCGACAGGCGCATTACAATCTATTCAGTTAGTAGGGATCCGATCCTTGCAATCGGACAGGAGCATACCTTAATCCAATGATTGATCTGAATATTCTCATACGTCGTATCAAAATGCAATCGATGCGCCTCGTCTTTCCCCTTCATTGCATGACAACTCGGAAGTTGTACACTGAATTCCATTTCGGTCGGCCCAACTCCCACATCATTGGACAAATTTCCCAGTAAACTAGAAACACCCCGGTTGACCTGCTCCTCACCTCGAGCAGCAGCTTCTCGTTGATCCCAATGCACGCCACCACCAGCAGTCACCCGCATACTGCTTCCAGGATACGTGCTGATACTAGGCACATCCGCCCGCTTTTCAAACAAAAGCACCTTCTTCGGCGGCTGTAACCTATGCACAAACTTGTCTTGCGTCCAGTGCTGGATATTCTCCGTTACATAGACTTTGATTCGATGGCACTCAACCTTCGCGAGAGGCGTCAATTTGAATGCAATCGGGACCTGCGATCCCATTGGAAATGATTTTCCGGAAATGACAATGTCGTAATGCAGCTGATCCTCCCAGTTGCGAGATATGGCGATAGGCTCGACTTGCTCCAAAGATCCCTCGGCTGGGGTTCGCACTACTTCTATCTCGGTGCTTCCAAGCAGATTGGGACGGAAAGCGCCGGATCGTTCGACTATGGCTTCGAGATCGTACCGTACAAATCCAAGCTCGCTTTTGATGGTCTCTGGCATCGATCCATCAATGGGGAACTCGAAGGCGTACAAGTAATCGCCAGGCGGGAAGAGTCTGTAATTCCGTACGGCTTGCGGTTGGTTCGCGCTGGGGGCTTCGTTCTTGTTGAAACTGCGTGAATGATTGGACTGCAAGGATAATCGTTTCAAATCTCTGGCAGTTTCTCTGTTTACGGTTGTCGTGGAACCATTTTTCAACAACTCTCTCGTCGTCGTAGTCACGCTGTAGATTTTGGGTTCTTTGGTAGTCGACAACGCCATCGTATTTGATACTTTGTAATAATGTGCACCGTACGGGTTCTGTACAATGGAGGTCTCTCCTTGATTAAAGTAAATCATTCCAGATGTCATAATATCTTTCTTGTCGTGAAAGTTGATTTTCTTTGGAGGAATACCTGTAACCATTAGACATATACACGAATTAGAGGACAATGAACGTACCATCCGGCCAGTCAGTCTGTGCCTGTCCACGAAAACATATCGAAACCTTCTTCACCTTCACCGACTTGGTCGTTTTGATATGCAAATGCCCCCTGAGAATAGCCGATCTTTTGGTACTCGGATCACTGTGATCATAGCCCGGCAGGAATACCAAAGGTTCAGCCAGCGCAACACTAACAGTAATCCCATTGCCCGTGGCAACCACTCGCTCATTGCGCAATGTCGGCATTGTGCCACTACTAATGACAGTCGAGTCATCGCTATTCGACCTGTCCCGTGAGATGGGTCGAGATACTCCCCCAGTCAGTGAAATGTTGCTGGAATTGCTATCCCGCATCTGGGCAGCCATAAATTGAGCGACTCGCTCCTCATCCGCGCCAACAAAGATTTCCGAGTGCGGCCGGGATCGACCCGGCCTGGGCAGACCGAGCGACATGCTGTTCGTTTCTTGAGTGCTCAAAGTCCGTAGACAAAAGAATCGTTTCGCGCTTTCTCGCGGCCGTTCCAATAGCTTCTCGCAAAGCTCGACCAGATCTGTGCTGGACGGAGCAGTGAAACCGGGCCGGCGTGCTTTGCGCCAAGATCGAGGGATGATATGGTCTGAATACGACGGTGTTGGTTTCTGTTTACTTGGTCCATCATTAGCAATCTGATGGCCTACGGCATAGGTCGTCATGGGACGATAGCGCATTGAGGATTTGGCCATTTTGGACAGTAACGATAGTCAAGGGGGATGAGGGCAGAGCAACCAAAGATATAAATCTCAGTTGCAAGTTGTGATGCGACCATATCGTGTATTTAAAGTCCATTCAACAATTGCAAACAAAACTATATGGCCCAGTGTGACAACTCCGATCGGCATTCGTCTGATCTGGCACACAGGCAAAAGACCAATAACAAAAGAACCAGAAAAAAGAAATTCAATCAAGGGGTGGTCATAAACTCAAAGCAAGCGAATAAAAAATGATAGATGAGGCGGACGTACAGTTTAGTGTTTGTGCCGGGTGATGTCCCGCAGGAAAATCAATAGTGGCGGCGACAATCAATAGCCACTTCTGCACGACTGTCGGATCTCTATTGCGCTCAATTCTGGGTGTTGCCCAGTACTCCGCAGTATGTATGTGTGTCGACTCGAAAAGTTGCGAATGTGACCAAGGTATAACTTCGCTAGATCCGATCCCCTGCTCGAGGCGCGCAACAGGTCACAGATATCCGATGTGTGCGGTTCCGGCGCGACGATAGGATTCGATGAGGATTCGAGGGTGTCCAGGGTCAGATGGCAAAAGTCATATGAAGTAATTCAAAAGATAAGAAATCACAAGAGATATAGTTCTAGAATATAAAATATTCGCTGAATAATAACGGATCGTTCGGAATGGGTCAGCAGGACTAAGGCTGCTTTTGTTCATATGGCCCTGCAATTGCGGAACAACGGAATATGTACGGCTGTGTCAGCGGGGGCGCTGGCTGTATGTACATACGTAAGTATGTGCAGTGGTCGACTGATCTGCGAACAATCAAGATATGAGAATATCTATGGCAGATTTCAGAAAAGATAGTACCTAACAAAGAGATTACAGGCAGGTGGTAGAAAGAGCGCAAAAGAGTCCCGAGATGAGAGACGAGAGTGTAATGAGCGGATGACGCAGGTCAGACCTGGGCGCGGTGACTGGCCGCGTCTTGCACCCCGTATTGCGCTACTTACTAATTACGCAAAGCTTAGCACAAAGTGGCTGAATTACGGTATTCTCAATACGTACTTGCACTGATGACGCTTAGATCGGAAGTACTGTTCTGTGCTGCCCTGTATTTATTCAATGTATTACCCTGTAATGTACTGAAGTTCTGTTAAGACATACGGCGGTGCATCTTAGTTAACCAACACGCAACTCAGCACTTAGTCATGATGACTGACTGTACGGTCTAAGTTAGTTCGAGACGAATGTGGGGGATCACCTTTCTCCGAGGAGAGTTCTACTGTGCCTAGACCCTAAGATGAATCTCATGATCACTCAGACCCAAAGTTGGGCTTAGCCTCTGAAGTCTAGACGGAACAAATCACCGCGATCATCGCACAAGTAGCCCCTTATGTATAGGATGAGGCCTGTGTTGACAGGCGTCTTGCCTGGAAGGTTAACTAATTAAGGCGTCCTGTGTATCATACGAATCCCGGAAAAATACGTGGCTTGACCGTGGCTTTTTTTGCGGGGATAAACCTTGCTTTCTTCTATGACATCATCACTCTGCACCAACTTGCTGTAATTACAATACAGAAGAACGTTTCTATTTTTACTTGAAACGTCTTCTACTTGTTGAGAGCACGTCCTCTGTAGAAAAAAATTACCGATCGTGATACCAACATTACCCTGACATCGACTCGCCTATCTATTCGAGCGGCAAACGATCAATGTATGTTTCATAATGATCATACGTGTTCGTGGTAGACGTACAGGCATCAATTACATCACCATGAATTACTCATTACCGCCATCTCGGTTCTCGGCCGGAATCTCGGATCCCTTCTAGATCTTCTACTTTTAGCATTCCGAGGTATATATGAACTACACGTAGAATGAACAACTGACTTGGCAGGATGTAAGCTTCCTTTCCGCAATACCCGTGACTTTTAGGCTGGGTGGAGCATCATATCGATATCTACGCCGCCTCAGCACTTAATTACATAGTAGAATATCATCCTTCCCGATTGGGCGATTTGAGGCGATCTCAAGGTTAATTGCCATGTGAGACTACCTTTCTATTGACAGCTTTTTACATCATGGGTGCCATGTGGCTATTCCTTTTGAGATCTCGGTTTTTTCCATAACTTTGAATACGGTAGATTTCTATAATATTGAGGTTATATACACCTGTAGACGCCTATGTATATGTACACATGTAGATTGGCATTTTGGAGTTTCACCAACCTGGTGGATACAATTAGTCTTGTAGAGTGTAAAACCCAAATTCATTGCAGTGGAGATTGTGTTAGACTTCTGGCATACATAAAAATATCAATTTCTTTGTGCTTCTCAAAACACGGTAATATGATCGAACATTTTTCTTGCAGAGCCTCTACTGCATCCCGGAAGAGGTATGGAGTACACACAAAAAGAAATTAGGAGACCACCCGATTTCTGCTAGGTCGAAAAAGAAAACTGCCTCGTTTGATGAAGTCGCTGACGCATACTTGATATGGCTCTATGACCTTTGGAATCATCTTGAAACTTCAACCGAGTACAAAACCGGCTTGGAGGAAATCTCGAATATCGGTATTCGACATCAGAATCTCATCCTGGGCGACAAGTCACTCAACCCTCAAGCAATCCAGACAACCTTCTTCATATCGATGGGTCAGAATGAAGTGAGAGATTACCTGATTGATCACAAGCAGCCGGAAACTGGCGATTTTCTGCAAACTTATTTCGGCGACTGGCCGCCTGAAGTCTAATTCGTGTCTGATGTCGTCCAAGCCGCCGATAGAAGTAATGCTGATAGCTGCTGCGATCCACTTGAAGTAGCCTTTGGTCGCCTGCGACGGACGAAAGCAGGAGGGAGTGGCTCTCGAGCCTTTCGGGTGATCAAAGGCTGGCGAGAGAGTAGACAACAGACCTTTTAAGTGCGTAAAAATAATGTGAAGACGTAGAGCTGCTCTTCGATCTAGTAGGGTTCCGAACACCGACCTAAGAAACTGCTTCTTAAGCAGGGTTGGTTTGATGCTGCTAAACTTACTTCAATAAGTTATCAAGGCCCACCATATTCATGTTTCAGTTACTTGCACTTTCCTGTGTCTGACGTATCAAGAGAAGAGAAACCCACAAGCGAACTCTAGAGAAGGGCATATAACCTCTCATCTGCGTCAGACCCCAGATGGCATTAGAGATGGCATTAGACTGTCTATAATAGACCACTTATCGCTACTATATCAGACGATTCATCTTCCATGTTGACGACATTTTTTCAAGAACTTTGGTGGACTATTTGGTATCCATATGATGTCGTACCTAAATCTCGATAGCCCTCGTTTGTTGGTTATCTCCCTCTACAGTTCCAAATTATTGATAGTCAGTCTCTATGGTTGTTTGGCATTATACAACCCCCACAGTGGCGTTGCTTGAAAAAACTAGCCACAAATCGAATCCTCGTCTCCAAACAGTCTGATCTATTGGATTCGACTTTTGATCAATCAATCATGTTCAATAAACGCCGAAACGGCGGCGCAATGCATACTTTCTACAATCCTATGGTATTGGACACCTTGTCCGATCCGCCCAGCGTTAATGTCTTCGAGAATATCACAGCAGGAGAAGATGTGTTCCAACTAATCGGCTCAGCGAATGGACACCCCACTTCTGCCAAGTCAATTTCTGCCAAAGCTCGAACAACACAATGCTTTGGAGACGTCTCCGATTCTACCTTTCAACAGATTTTGAAGAAACGTTATGCAAGCCCCAACTGAGACAAGAATCTATAGGCACACACGTGAATAGCCTTTAAGCATAGACGCTTGGACGAAAATTGGTTACTTCAATCATATATGCGGAATTGTCCAGGAAGAGGACAAGTCTTACCGCCACAACAGCAAGACACAAAGTCCATTATCTTGTCATCAGCACCCGAACGAGGATTGACTGTTAGTCATTTGGAGTGGAGGAGATGCCATATTCTTGTGTAGCCAAGTGACTTGCGATAATTGAAACGTAAACATTACATTAAATCAATGTATGAGCTCCTCATTTTCCGACCTTGTCACTCGCCATTTTCACTTCACCTTTCAGCTGGTATCCCGCTCCATATAGGTCATTAAATACACTCTTTTGCGCTTGCGATGTGCTGGTCTGATTTACAGGAAGAATGCGTTTGTTGTCGTCGGAAAGCTTTTGGATCGTTTCATCGGACATTTGTCCTAGCCACTGGACTGAGTTGGAACCAGTCATGATGTGCCTTGCCGATATAAGGTCACCTATTGTTGAAACGACCAATTGATGAGCGTTGTCGGCAGATGTCACATCCTCATAGACATTCGTACGGACTGTTGCTGTAAGGTCGGATGCATCTGTACATATTTCGAGGCATCGTGTGATGCTATCTCTCTCCTCTTTCATAGCTTGGAGAAGACTCAAGTCTTCTTGGTCATTACTTTCTTTAGAGAGTTTTCCAAGACGATCCTCAAGCTCTTGTAGCCGAACTTGAAGGTCGTTAACATTGGAAGACAACTTGTTTTTAAACCCCATTAGGAGATCATTTGTCGCTGTTTCTGCTCTAGAGGTCGAGAAACGGGGTGGAACGGAATCGGTAGGTGCTTGATAGGCCATCCGACGAGTCTGATATGCCTCTATCAATTGAGAAACCTGCGTGCAGATTGCCAGACACTGTTGTATGCTCTTTTTTTCTTCTATAATCTCTTCAACCTCGGGAGGGCTTAGGCTTGGCATTGAAGCGGTATTCTGTATGAGTGATTGCATCCTTTCATCAATTAGCTGCAGATGGTCCTGCAGATCAGATGTGGCTTCCTCAATCATCCTCCGATAATCATCAAGAACATTTGCTGTAACGGCAGCCTGGCGACTATATCCAATCAGTCCCCTCGCTAGGAGAAAATTTTCTCTCTTTGGCTGACTTACAAAGTAGCACCGCCAATGGCAATGTTGATTGTCGATTTATAACCAGCTAGAGTAGTCTTCAAGTCTCCAATATCACCTCCTCTATACTGCAATTTCGCCCAGTCTCGAAAGCTTGTCCTCTGGCCATCTGAATGCCCTGCGCATTTGCTGATAACACCTTCAAATTCTGCACATGTTTTGCCACATCGCAGCAAAGGAAGCTTCAAGGACGTTAGTTGAGCATCATATTCGATAGCCATCTGCGACAACGTCGCCAGGACACTATTTAAGGATTCGATTTCTTCTCGAAGTTCACGGACTGCTCTTTTTGAGGATTTGAAACTTTCGATGACTTGATAGAGAGATTTGCTCGCCTGAAATGCAAACCCAACTAATCCCACGAGACCAGCAGTAACCGAAAGAGGATCCGCCATAACAAACTAAATTTCGGTAGAGTAATCCTCGATATTTGATTTTCCGTGATATAAGTGTTTTCAACATAACGTAATGAAGAAATAAAGAAAATTTCCTTTTATGAGAGATGTAGTATATATTGCCTAGCCTAAGATGGAGGGAAATTTTCCCCACCATAGTTTTAGTGTCACCACCAAGGGAGGTTAAACCGTTCATAGTAATGAGGCGCTTACTGAAACGGCGATACCTATATGAGTTAGTATATTTTTAAGGATCATACGGCTCAAGGTCATCTTGGTCGAATGCTTGAACCGAGACGACCAAAGATCAAGCGTAAGGCCAATGGCGTAACTGCATTAGCCGCCTGACCTTCGCGACAGCAAACCCGACTACCTTACGTATTAGCCCGGATTTGAGATTACTGGCTGCAGGGTTTTCGAGATGATTGATTATTGCATAATTAAACCACTAGCTACGAAATGAAGCATTTTACTGCTCGATTTTAAACATTGTCACTGGCCGTCTCTCGTTTCCTGATTTCGTTAGAAGACGGCTTGCGATATCTTGCTCGTGATGCAACGGACTGTTCATCTTGATCACTTGGGCTGTGTACTTCAGACTTCCTGTCCCCACTTTCGTAACCCGGGACCAGGTTGGATGGAACAGTTTTGACAGGATCAGACGTAGCTGCTAAGGATCCAAATCGACTTTTATATCGCGCTTCAGTCAAGTGTCGAAGATCTTCCGTCGTCATTGAGCCAACTAATTGGGCGGAATTGCCTTTCGACGACGCCTTTCTGACATCAAAAAGATCCGCCAAAGTAGTTACCACTACCTGATCACTTTCACCATCCGCAATAACTTCCCCAACTCTGTAAATTTTTTGCCGAGAGATTTCACTCGCCGTTTTACACACCTCCAGGCACTGTCTTGAGATATCTATGTCTTCTTGTAACTTTGCTCGGTCCGGGTCATTTGATGGCCTGTCTAGAACAAGGGAACGGAGGCGTTCTTGCAGGTGATCGATGAGCTCTGCGAACCGATTCTGATTCTCATCAAAGATTTGACGCGTCTGACGCTGGGCTTCAAAGCTAGCTTGCACGTGTCCAGAGTCGTTGTAGGATAGCTGTGGCAGCATGAATGATTCGCGACTAATCAAAGAATCCATATAAGATTTGGCATCTTCACACACACGGATGCATTGCTTAGTTACAGCTCTTTCGTCTTTCAGGTCGATGCTTGTGTTTGAAGCACCACGATCATCAAGAATAGGCTGTGCTATCTTCTCATCAATTCGTTTGAGGCGTAACTCTAGATTGTAGACTGTATCTTTGATCATCTCATTGTATTCTTGTAAGACCTGCTGGGAAATCTTGGAGGTGGTTCTGTGAAAGAGGTTAGATCGGTAAGCTAAATCCATGGACAGAACTTACAGCGTGATCGTCCCTAGTCCAACCGATATCGTTGATTTATATTCCGCAATAGTGTCGATAAATTCGTTAATATCACCCCTCATAAATTCCATCTTTGTCCAATCCCGAAAGCCGGGCTTCGACTTCCCGCTGAATGTTTTCATGGTTTCTTCGAAGTCACGGCATACCTGATGGCACCGATCAATAGGCTTTTGTAGGAGCACAAGCATCGTTGTTTCCGAATTGATAGCCTCTGCCAACGAGCTGAGAATATTAGCAAGATCGTCGAGTTCATCCTGCAGCCTTTTCAAGGTCTTGCTCCGATCTTGAAAACGTCTAATAGTTTCATAAAGGGACCTGGCCGAATTTGCAGCTGCGGTTATCACAGCAAGAACTGATGCAGTGACACTCAATGGATCTGCCATTTTACAGGACTGAGGAGCGATGGAAGGAAGGGGAAAGGTTTGGATGTCGAAATCTGTGTAGCAAATACTATAATGAGCACGAACACGTCAATATTTATGCTATTAAATACGCGCGAGTGAGAGAGTCTCGATTGTAAAGGATATTAGCCAATAAATGGTAGTGGTAATATTCATGCAAGGATGAGCGCTTAGCGAGTCTCTCTGATATGCTACCGTTTTCAGGGTACTGGAATTATCACAGTAGTTCGGGCGCCTTATCCACCTACACGATTATTGGCCAATGACAGCCCATCAACAAATTGTCTAGCGACGACAAATATGCTCCAATCACCGCACGCACATCTCATACCCCGCTCGATACGCATTCCAACTACTGTGTAGTACAGTACTACAGAGGAGAAGCAGTCAAAACTTTCTGCTAATCGCTAAATAAGTATGAAGACTTCTCAGATTTCCCATTTTTTGCTGGCCGAAAATTAAGAGAAGAACCATTTCTCCTTTGCAAAACCACGAATACCTGTGGCATTGATTCAAATGTCGTCTTTTCTGCTTATTTTCAAGTATGACTGATAGCGACATGGATGGAAGCATGACTCACAATCGCGAGGAAGACCCTACGCCCACGACTTCTTCTGGCAACGAGCCAAATAGGAATGTTTTCGAAGATGTTCGCGGAGATGAAGATGCCTTACAGTTTATTGGATCCACAAATCAATATACTACAACCGCGAAAGCGATACATGCGAAGTCACGCGCAACACAATGTTTTGGAGACATGGCCGATTCTACTTTCCAACGAGTCTCCTCGGACCGCAGCGGAAGGATAGAGCGAGATGAACTTCTATCACCTGATTCTAAGCCTATAAAACGTGGGCCGGGACAAAGATTGGGTCGAGGTGATCAGACCTTGGACAGCGAGAAGAAATCTTCAGATCTTCTGAATTAGTGCAAGCAGCAGACCAGCCGTCAGGCTGAGCGAGTGTGAAATTGGGTTTTACTATTCGAGAGTTGTTGACGGCGATTCTCGCGCAACGAGGCAAACAACTTGTCACTCAAAGTCGGGTAACGTAAGATTCAATTATACGTAATATGAAGTTCATGGAAACCTATTGCTGCTTGTATCTGTAGTTCCCTGTAATTAATGTAATTAAGCTAGTGGGATAGTTGATTCACCCACTACTAGATAGTTATACAGGTGAAAGTATTCCTTTGATTCTTCTAGTCTAGGTGATCATACTATATCAAATATGGACAGA
The DNA here is from genome assembly GCF_001896365.1 of Talaromyces amestolkiae. Classification (NCBI taxonomy): domain Eukaryota; kingdom Fungi; phylum Ascomycota; class Eurotiomycetes; order Eurotiales; family Trichocomaceae; genus Talaromyces; species Talaromyces amestolkiae. The sequence goes on along the minus strand of NW_024468048.1, from coordinate 465,556 downwards.
AGTATAGCATTAATAACTCTTCATTTACAATTTTCTACTTTTCTTTATTAGGAGGTTTAACTTAGTATAATAATATACTTACAATAATAACTTTTTCTTATATAGAAATCAGTATAGTTTATGGGAGTCCCATGGAATGCCCAGGGGGAATATGTGTATATCTCGGTCCCGCGGACGTGGGATTTTTTTCTTAATTTCCATGGCACTGGGACTAAAGTTTTTTCAGTCCCATGGGACTTGCAGAGGTTTAATCCGAAGAATAGATAACTTTCGTTCTTAAAATCTGTAATCGGAGAAAGCTTTAATTAGGAAGTGATTTAGTGATTATCGGGCATGTCGTTCGTCGTCTCGCAGATACCGATATAGCTCTTGTGAACCTTCGCGATGATATCAAATTCGAAAACCATACATTTCAGACTGTTGACGAGCCCGATGGAGTGTTGCTGAAGGAAATCAGAGATCCCTTCGAGCTAAACCTATATGATATACTCTTGATGGAAAATAGCTTCGCTGGAGTAATCGACGCACAATACCTCGGGGCGAAGATGAGACGTGTTACTCCATCCGACGCCACGGAACACGGACGAGTAGAGTAACTTTAGACATGGTATAGACAAGATAGTGAAAATTTCCAATTGCAGGAAGCCGATCTTCTGCAAACTTATTTCGGCGACTGGCCGCCTAAACACTGGCTCGTTTCTGATGCCGACCAAGCCGCCAATAGAAACAATACCGATTAGCTGCTACGATACACTTGAAGTAGCCTTTGGTCGCCTGCGATAGAGGAAAGCAGGAGAAAACGGCTCTCGAGCCTTTCAAGAGATCAAAGCCTGGCGAGTTGTGTACGTATCAAGAACTCTATTAGGCTTGCAAACTATTCTATCGAAGAGAAATACTAACAAATTTGTGTCTACTGATTACACGAGAGCATTTGATCATGGACCTTGGACTAAATCCGACTTCTGGGTTTGATCACGACTTTCGAAACCTCAAACTATCTGGCATGCAAAGGAACATCCACATATTATGCTTACCATCAGTCATAGATACCCACACGACAATGCCTGTCTGTTCATCAGTGAAATCCAAATCACTCTCTCGCTAATGTTTGCTCAACTCTTGGATCATGACCTCGCCAACCACAATATCAATGCTGGATGGTATTCTCCTTCACCGTTGACAGACATGGCCGACTCCTGCGGGCGCATATGGAAGGCGACTCTCTCGTTATTCGATCAAGCAATTTCTATGATATCTGCGCCAAGCAGGATGCTTACCTGGACAAATTCCTTGTGTATATGGCTAGCGATTTGCAGGGAACCACCCAGGTTCGGGAACTACCAGAGTTCAAGACGAGTTTTGGCCGTTAGGAAAGTCTTGGGTATGCGCCAAATAGATGAGATGATATCTCAACAATCGAAGAGGACGTGGACATGGAGGTCTGCGTGCTGGATGGTCATAAGTTCATAGGCCGTCGACTTGACGCTCCGTCTAACCTGGTCGCATATTTTTATGTACTTCATGTTTGCCTGTTTCGCATCGCTCAGCGAGGTGGCTTCGTCTCTCATCTACCCATCCAGACGCATAGGGATATAACCCTCTCACTACTCATTTTGCTATATGTAAAATCCTAGGCTAGCTTTTCTGTGCCTCAAAATACCCATATATCTGCATTACGTGTTTTCTAGTGTATTTTCCTCCCTTCTTATCATTATTTCTTAATTAGGTAACGACGCCCTACACGGCTATTAAAGCTGTGGCTGGCTCCCGCACAAAGCCCACCGTTTGATTCCGTTTCTCTATCGGTAGTTTCTCATCGATAGAGCTCCCATAAAGCGCCAGTATCACAGTTTGAGATCATCCACGGCACTTCCATCAGGGACATCGCGTAACCAGATCTCAACGTTGTCCTCGTCGTGGTAGAAACCCTCATCATCTCCAGCAACTCCACTCATTGCCGCAACCCTTTGAAGATACCACTGCATTTCCAGCAAATCCCAAGTCGGCAATGGGAGTTTTTCTGGGTCAGGGGTGGTCATAGTGATAGAATCACCAGATCTGATTATCTTGGATTGTCCCTTGACCCCCGATGGAATCCTAAGTAAAGGTCCTCCGTTTTTATATGAATCGAGGCCCCGACTAGATTTGGGCTCGTTCATTAGATCCACATTTCCCTCCCATTCCATCTCCCTTTGCCAATGGAATTCAAGTACTAGAGTCTTTTCGTCGGGTTTGTCCACTGGACGTAACGCAAACCGTCCGTTTTTCCATAAATCATGTACTTTGGCTTTGAGACACACCATGTTTTCGCACGTTTCACGGGGGTCCTTCTTATGTCTCGGGTCACGAAAGACCGCATTTTGCTATCTCTGAATACGATCCGGCGTCCAAAAATACGTCAAGACTCTCCAGAATGAGTGGGATCCTGAACGCCCTCTCTTCGAAGCTGCGATCAGGCAATGAGGGTAGATACGGGCAGCCTGCGGTTCTTCTTGTTTTGTCAAAATGCATTGGCCTTGGTCTCGTCTCTTGCACTATTCGAAACTAGCAAAACTCAAATTTGGATTCGTAAGATCATGTACTTCTCTAACTGCTGGGGTTGAGCGATATGTCTTTCTACTGGAAGCAGATTGTGAGCTACCTCGGATACTCAAGCTTAGGAGCCCTAATGAAGAAGTTAGTCTCAAGTCTTGCTGAGTGAGTGAAGGGAAAGAGAACTAACATCTTGCAATAGCGTCCTGGCAACCATTTATGATAAATCCTGCTGCCCCCTGCATCCCAGGGTTGCTTAGGCTAGTCGCCAAGTTGTCCAGTTTAGTGATATCAGCCACCTGGCAGAATGCCCAAAATGACGACGTGACTTGTTCGTCGGGAAGATTTTCTTCTAACTGAGACTTTAAGCGACGTAGAGTCTCTGTCCGAAGAGCTGAACGCTCATTGTAATCCTCGTTGCTCATGTCAGAGGCTGGCATGATGGATGCCATCTCTGGCGCGTATGGCAGACGAGCAATCACCCCAAGAGAAGGAAGAGACTGTCAGCTTAATCCCAAAGTATGAAATAAGGGAATCAGAGATCTCTTCGAGCTAAAGCTATATGATATACTTGTGATGGAAGATAGCTTCAGTAGAGTAATCAACGCACAATACCTCGGGGCGAAGATGAGACGCGTCACTCCATCCGACGCAACGGAACACGTGTGTGTAGAGCAGCTTTGGATATGTTATGGGCAAGATAGTGACAAATTTCTAATTGCGGGAAGCTGTTGGTATGCTATCTATGATCAGGATGGTCATGTGATGGCTTTTATTTTGTTGATGCTGATGCTGGAGTTGGAACTGGAGTCGCAGCTCAGGAGCTGCTTCAGATGGGGTATAGCCTACACCTAAGTATCAAGGAGTAATCGCTTTTTTCTGTCTCGAGCTGAGGGTACACTTGCTCCGTGGACTATATCCTTACATGGCTTGCGGGTAATCATGACTATTTATTAATGAAAGGTTATATTCTATCACTGATAATGCACATATCAACTCAACATTTGACCTATATCTCATACTGTACAATACTGCAAATAACTGTACTCTCCACTTTGGTGTAGAAGATATGAGCATTCGTACTTGAACCTCCTGAGTCCTTCCTCCCTAATATTAACTGAAACTTCCTCCATCAAAGTGACTGAATGTCTCCTGGAGCACCTCTTGTAACTATTCATAATCAAGAATGACAGCAAGCCGATAATGGCAAGATGATATAACCAACATAAGAGGAGAAGTTGCCCGGCCACTGCCTAGCGTTTGTCTTTGTTGCCTAGATAAATAGCCCCTCCCCTGATTGTCCTCTTTGTCTTGCAAATATTTTTCCTTCATGAAATCCTTCACCTTCAGTTCACCTTCTTTCAATCTTTCGCTTCCAGTCCCTATTCTTGCAAACCACAGAACTTTTTCTCGAGGTCTCTTTTGACGATTATTCCCAATCTATGGCTCTCCACCGCCGAAAGCGTTTCAGAACGTGAATCCGAGGTCATTTACAGGCATGTTTTCTTGTACCCCCGTTATTTCTTGATCTCTTCTCTTGCGTTCTGTTAGTTCTGTCCTTGATCTAAACTAACATTTTTTAGTGATTCTTGGATTAGTCCACTGGAAGAATGGCTTCAGCGGTACAAAATAGCGATCATGCATTCACCATAGATGGAAATGCGTATGAGCTGGAAACTGAGTTCAAAGACCGACCCTTCCCCGCTGGTTACCGCTAATGTTACACCCTCGAAACACGTCAACGCCATTTTGAGCTTGGAGAAATACCCTACTCCTATCATCAAAGTTCCTCGCCATAGATGACGACACGCTCGATGAAACCGACGCCGAGAGACTCAACAGAAACATCCAACAACAATGGCCTGCAGTCAAGCATGTTTCCCCCGACAAGCTCAAATTCCTACACAACAGTCTCAAAAGTACCAAACTCAAGATTGGCTTACGCCATGCCTACTTGTTTCTTGCACTTGCATACCCTAACATTGCTGAGGTCGGAGAAGATAGGGTCGACCTGCAAAAGACAAGAAAAAACGTCAAATACATTCTGGGAACTGATATTCGAGTGAAACTCAAATTGTCACCCTCAACAATCAGCAAAATCGCTGACTATGTCAAATCGTTAATGAATCAGGTTGAGGTCCACATGGACAGGGTCAAGGCTACCATGGAGACGTTGTGCGTGCGCCCGACATGGGGCGAACGTCTTGCCTCCTGATGCTTTTTTCAGACAGATCCCACACAGCGTGGATCTGAATGTCCACCGAGCTCTACATGTACAAGCAATATCTTACTGGTCCCATGAGTACCCCAGAGCATATTGTGATGTATTCGGAATCCTCCAAGACCTCTTGCACGATTTGAGTGATCTCTCACACCTTCCAAAGGACGACGACCAATGACACATGGGAGAAGATTCGCGACACGATTTTTGGGAACTGGCTGTTCAACACGTACGCAGTCCCATCAAAACTTTTCATGCTCAACAACACAAAACTTTGGACTAGAATACACCTATGCCCACTTTTGCAGCGAATATATCCAAAGGTGTTTGAAATTAGACTAATTAAAAGAAGAGATACCAAAGACGGCTGTGCGCAAGTTTTTATCTTAAGAATGGGATAGGCGAAAGGATTAAGATTGAGAAGATGAACTAATCTTAGCCAAAGTGGGTATGTTATTCAGAGATTGGTGAGGGTCTGGAGGATTCTGTGGTTTGCCTTGTGGCAATGCATGAAGTCGATTCCAGTCAATCTCATAGAGAGTGGCTTGGTGAGCTTAAAACAACCGAGAATAACAGACTCAAGTCTCCCGGTGAAAGCTTTGATCGACATAATCCGTCACGCAGGAGAAGCTCATCCCAACGAGAAAATCATAGTATTCAGTTATTTCCTAAGATTTCTTGACATCGTCCATCTAGTCATCAAGAACGAGTTTCAAACTGACTGTCTGCGATACGATAGCACTCTCAGCACCGAGCGAAAAGAGGCGGTACAGCAGGCAATTCCGAAGCAACAAGTCCTCAAATTCTTTTGATCACTAGCGGCGCGAGTAGAATAGGCCTCAACCCACAAAGCGCTTCTATCGTTAATAAGACAGAAGTGTGGTGGAATCCCAATGTGGAGCTTCAGGCTTATGCCCGCTGTATACGATAGGGTCAGACCAGGAAAGTCAAGGTGATTCGGATGTTGGGGACCAATAGCGCCATCGATTAAAAATTCTCTAATGTCAGGTGCGCAAAGCAAAGCAGAATAACAGTATTCTGACTGGATTGGTTCGAAGCCATGATACACCTCTCGTGGACTCAGAATATCGGCCTGGTACATGGTACATGCATTCTATCAATGTAAGGATGTCCTCATGCTCAGCACCACAGTTTTCTCGTTCCCTTCTCGAGTTCTATGACTTTATTTGTCTCCCCTGTTTTGCGCGTGTAAATTCAAGTGCCTTTTGTTTCTTTTGTCTCTCGTTCTGCCACTGCGCCTAGAATTTTCCTACCCTTGAGGCTTTCCTTTGTGATGTAGCCTTCGAACCTGAGCAGGGCCATATTAGGAAGCTCTATTCACACAAAGGACTTTGTATAAAGAGCTAGGTGTAGCGAGATTAATTCCTTTTCTCCCTTACTTCCTGCTCATGCTTGATGTTCCTGTAGATGAGCACACTTAGTTGTTTTCCAATGCAAGGTCTTGGCTGTTGTCACATCTATTAGTTGCTACACCTAAGCCTCATACAAATTAAAAAACCCCCCAAAATCAAAGAAACTGAAGCCAACTAGAGGTATATTCGATACCGTGTAGCTTGATGAGCCTATTGGTCACGAACGGTCGAGTCAGCCGATAAGGCTCCCTAGGCGCTTTCGCAAAATGAAATTAAGCTTATTTTCTCTATAGTTTGTTTACTCAATACCGGAGAATCCGATTCAATTTATTATTTTATGATGGCATAAATCTTCAAAATAGTTTATAGGATAAATAAATAACCAAAAAGTGTGCGTCAAGTGAGTATAGCCTGCACGGAGAAGGACGGTATACTAAACTCGTCAAATTATCTGTCGAGTGATCCACCTCATAGCTAGCCCTCTCCTGGCAAAAAAAAAACTGGTCATAGACCAGACGGCCTATGTTGTTCCTCGGGGAGTGAGCAGACATTGTTCCGTATATTGTGCGCACTCAAGCTACAACTTCGGATGCTCCTCCTCGACTTGTTTGATCAGCTGTGTAGCTATGGCGAGTACTGCTTCAAGATTCTGCCCGCTACGAATCGCATCAACAACCTTCGATCTCCTATTTTTGCAATAACCATCCACACGTAGGCCCTCCAGCAAAAGTTCGACCCGGGAATGGATTCGTTGAAGTTCAGCGTCGATGCAAGTAGCCTTTTCATCCGATTTTGGCTCATTATTATCGTTATTATTGTTGTCTCCGCGAATGGGCATGCCTTTCGAATCACATCCGCTCGAATTGCGGCGTTCGTTTGACTGTTTTAAAGAAACAACCCAGTTGGTTGATATACGTCTTTTCAACTTCGATCGTAGCAAGTTCAGCGACGTACCTTGACTACCAGCCCACCAGCCAAAGGGTTGTTTGAGCTCGTCGAGACTTCGGCATTAGCCATTGTGTGTACGCGGAATACTCTTCGTGATGTGCGAGATGGGAGGTGAAAGATTTGATCCTAATGACACCCAGCAGGTTGTTGATCCCTTCTTGATTCATTCAGGTCAATATATGTGCGGTCGGACGCAGATGCTTCTGGGAACACACTAGCGCATCAACGTGGCAAATACCCTTCAGGATAAACATCTTTTCGTGTACAAGTCTTTTACATGAGAAATGGCTAGTGACCAAATTTATTTTCGAGCTATTGGCATTATCCGGAGACGCAGAGATTCAAGGAAATCCAAGAGATCCCTGGAAGTTAGGAGTGATTTCCATGACGTTGCAGGGCACGCTAATTGGGAAGAAAAAAGAAATCCCTAAAGCTGCCTCATGCAGTACATCTCATTTCAAAATGGAAAACGCCATGGCTTTGCTGTAGAGAATGCATGATTGGCGGAAGTGCGTCTCCGTCCCACTTTTTCTTGGTGGGTGATGGAACGATCCAACGATACGATCAAAATTTCACCACACTGGTTGTGCTCTGTACGCATGTGCATGGGATATTCCACCCGACCAATGAAAGGCATACTCCTCTTTGCAAATTGGAGATATCATCTGTCGAATTCGACTCTGATCCATAGGATAGGTGCGGGCTTAGGCTGACCCTGATATATCCACTAGCTATATGCCCAAATGCCTGGAGAGGTGGAGGCATAGTCACTCAATTCCAGATCTTATTTGGCGATCCTGATGCGGCTAGGACCGAAATGGAACATGTCGACCGGGTTAGGGCCTGGAAAATATTTCCAGAGTACGCGCTATCAAAGTGGAGTTCGTGGCTTGTATGAAGAGATTACTAGTACGTACTATTTACCGTATTTTAGTACAAAACATAATATCCCATCTACGCACCACGCGACATACATAGTAAGATATTTACATTGAGACTACATAGTAGCCACCGCGCACCCCCCCTATTCTGGCCAAGTTATTTATTTGATAAGCCAGGGTTACCTACAGTTCAGCGCGAAAAGTATACTCTACATTCTAGTAGTTTCTATGGCACTTGGACTACGTTGCGGCCGCACTTCATCCTCCCCGGCCAAGATCAAGGAAAATACGTGTGCAGAGGTCATTATAGTGAGATCTAGTTGACTCCAAAAAAGGTCAATCGACCACCTAAATCCTTGTGACATCCCTCACGGGCCTTTCCTGATAGTTCGAAGATGGCAGAGCAACAAAGGACGGCTCGCGCTGCTCCGACTCGTGCCAGGGCCTCAGCAAAACCATCGATTGTCGCGTGCAAGTCGTGCAAGACACATAAGTGGAAGGTTTGTTGTCAAACAAAAGCCATAACACGTCTTTTTTCAAGCCCACTGTAGCACGCTTGTATGCTAAGATGTGCCGCAGTGTTCGGGGACAGCACCGTGTGACAGGTGCAAAGTCAGAAACTTAGAATGCCAAATCGACCCGTCAGCCGACCAAAGACGAAAGAGCAACCGAAAATGAAAGATAGGGGATATGGAATCGGACCAAGCTTTGCTTCTAGATCTAATAAAAGCAATAAGACGAGATGAGAACAAATATGTGATGGAACTGGTGAACCTCATTCGCGGTGGCACTGAGCTGGAAGAGGTTCGGGAATATTTGGACGATAAAATCCGACGTTCGCAGCTTGAGCGCACACCGGAGTTGATAGAAGTCTATGGCGAAGTCCGTAGACTGGAAAAGGAGTCGCAACGCAAGAGTCTTCTAGATGTGAAAAGGCTCACTGATATCCCGATTTTTTCTGTTCCAGCGAAGCCCTGGACCACCGTCACTGATGATGACAATTTCGTGTCACATCTGATCTCACTATGGTTCACTTGGGACTGGCTGTTTTCTAGTCCCGTTGATGCGGACCTTTTTCTGAAGGACATGGAATCCGGTAACCTTGATTCCGAGTTTTGTTCTCCATTTCTAGTCAATGCTATTCTTGCGCAGGCTTGTGTAAGTGATAAGACCTGTCGTTCGCAAGCAATTGGGGGAAAGGCTTGCTGATATATGAGCAATCAAGTTCTATTCCGACTACCCCGAAACCTACGCGGTCGTTGGCAGCGACTCTATCAAGGGTCAACACTTCTGGAACGAGGCTAAGAGGATACTGGACGCTGAGGAGGGACATGTGAGTTTCACTACCGCCCAGGGAACTGTTGTGATGTTTGTTTGGTGAGCAGTCCCTCACTATCATATGGCTTTATTATACAATTTTAACCAGTTACCCTACAGCGCCTGCACGATGGGTAAGGACAGACTGGGATGGGGATACGCAATGCAGGCAACGGATCAGATTCACACATTACGATCAAACCAGACATGCCTGAGTTCAAAATCCAGCCTGTCCGCTGGCGATTTTGCCAAAGCCATGGATCGTCTAGAGCTGGGTTCCTTTATAGTCATGAGGTAAATCTTATTTAGCTTTTTGGAAATCCTTCCAAGTGTTACGGGAGAGATATGGAACACTAATAATATCTAGTACTTCAGCTCTAGCGCTACACAAGTCAAACGGAATTCTGCGGCCAAAGGGACTTCGACTACCCGAACATGAATCTAAAAACGATCAATGGTCACCTTACCCTAAGTATGGAGAGTCGCTGCCTGCCCACACAATATGCAATATAAACCAACAAGCAAAAATCAGCGAAGTGGCTTGGGAAGCAGTGACTCTTTTCTGTAGTGATGAGAAAATTCCACGTGCTGACCTTGAGGAGACAGTGCTTGGATGGTACGATCGACTTCTCGAGTGGGCAAAATGTTTACCTGAGTGCATGAATGTTGAGAAAACTTCATTACCTAGTGTGGTGACCCTTCAGTGAGTCCTATATACTTCACCATCCGTCCCTATACACATACCGCGTCCTGACAATTTTTTTTAATTTAGTATGTACTATCATGCAGTCATCGTAACGATATGGGCACGTCTCAAAGAAGCTCCAAGAGACGCCCAGAGTTCAAGCGTGGAGAGATCGAAGCGAGCAAGAGAAATCTGCCTTTCCTCTTCTCACAAAATTGCCGAACTAGCTAGCATCCAAAAGTCACGTTGGGGCTTTGAAGATATGTCCGGCAACACTATACAATGGGTCTGCGTTGCGATGTTTATCCTGATGGAGGACTTTGAGAACCCAGGTAGCCAATCCGACTTTCTGATATTAGCCAAGGCGGCTACATCCTTTGCCAAAAGGTGGCCACTTCAAAAAGGCATGTTCCGACTCGTTCAACTCAGCACCCAGAGAACAGTCAAAGAAATACCTTCAGACATTCGGCGATTCTTCAAAGATTTCGAGTCGAAATACTGGAAACCCGAAGACGTACAAAAGTTTAGTAGTCGCTACCCTAATTTTGGTGCTATCATCAGGCAGCAGGATGATTACATACCGGATGATATGGAGTTGGATAAGTTTTTGGAGAAGTGGGATTCTTTAACCCTTGATGGGGGTAAATAGTGAAAGTATTCCAAGAACTATATTGGACATCGCAGAAAGAGAACAAACAGATATCCCCAGCGGGCTCGTACTAGAAGAAATGCATTGCCCATTTTAAAATTTGCTCTCGCTCAAGTCGCCGATGACATTGAAACTCAAAGCGAGGGTGAATCTTCGATACTGAGTGATGTTTACTGATTCGCAGTTGAGACATGAGTGAATATAGGTGAAATCGACCACAATCATCCACAAAGCCCTGAGACAACTAACCGAAGATTCTATAGATAATATTATCATAAGGGCACTACATGAGTTCTCTTGAAGTACTACTCTTCCGAACTCTCACACACAATGGTATCTAGATATCTAGAGATATCAACATCAAAAGATTTGCTCCTTCCTATGATCGAAGAGATTCGCAACAGTCCACCTGGTAAAAAGAATGTATCTAAATATTCTCAAGAAATATACTCAGTTTACACCCCTTCTCTTGTATCCACAGTATACTGCAAAAAAACCGTATCAACCCTAGATATCGATCATCGTCAATACAACGTCCCACCAGAAGTCCTAAGTAGCAACATGATAACTCACCATCGCCCCTTCTTGAACCCAATCTTCTCCAACCTCCCTCTCTCCACGAACCCGCGCTCAACATACCACTTCCTCAACTTATCCCCTTCGTCCGGTCCATCCGAATCAACAGCCATAACAGCCAATACATTCCTTACAGATATATCAAGCCCATTCTCCTCAGCAACGGCTTTCGTCGCAGTCTCATCGACGATTCCGCCAATCTCATACCCGCGATGGAGCACCGACTCGGCAGCCTTGAGGATAGCGGCAAGAAGCCTTGAGCCTACGGACCTTGATTGATGAGACGGATGTACGAAGAGAGTTAGTTCGACTGTTGGTGCGTAGGAGAGCATTTCGCCACGATAAGGGGAAAGGTATGCATATCCAAGCACGAGGTCGTTGGACTCATCCCCGTCTTCGTTCTTTTGTTTGAGGCTTGAGTCGATGGCGACAAGGTATGGTAAGCGTCGCGCTTTGATGTCGTTGAATTTGCTCAGAAGGGTAGATGGTGGTGGTGGGGTTTGCCTGAATGTGAGGACGGTGTTGAGGATGTAGTGCGTGTTTATGGCAAGGATTTGGCCGAGGTCGGATGGGGTTGCGTCGCGGATGATGTATGTAGTCATTTTTCTTGGTATATCTGGATAGTATTATGGCCCGATCTGTGATGGTTGAGAGACCGGAGTGGGAGTTTCTTCTAGTAAATTGAAGTGAATTTTGTCTCACAATATGTGCGCAGGTGGGGTTTGATAACTACCTAGACACAAAATGGATAACCTCAACGAACAGGAGGCTCATACTCCAATTCAAAGCTTACTTGATACAGGAACAAAGAGTGCCGTATATGTACGTCCACAGATTACTTACATAGTTCAAAACTCTTGGATTAAATCTATAGCTCAATAAGAATCCCACTTCAGATAAACATAATTATTCGATTTTCTTGCGTCCAGGGAGAGATTGAGTCTCCTCTACTAAAGGAAGTTCGATTGACATGTCGTTTAAATACACTCCGTCGATACTCGTCGACAAAATTGAGAATCGACTAATCGAGCCAGCCCATGAGAGAACGCATTCTAAAGCGGTCTTAGGCATCTATTTCTGTATTTCGAGGGCTAGTTAAGCCAAGAATCGTCCAGCTCTCCCAAGTCCATCAATTCTCCCCCTGCAAGCAAAGCATCGTCACCTTCCAGATCATTCTTCTCCAAAAATAGATCATCAAAGCTTGATTCACCTGGCGCCATCAAGTCATCGTGACCGCCATTTCCATGTTCCCCTAATTTTGGTAGATCAAAGTTGAAGCTATCGCCGCCATTATTTGAAGCGTAGCTCTCAAGACCCGGAAGTAGCGAGCTTATAGCATTGGCATCATTATCGTTGTTTGCATCTCCGCCCAATGCAGAATTCGCATTGCCAAAGTCTGCCCCTGCAAGGAAATTCTGATCTCCAATCTCGTCATTAGTGAAGTTGAAGCTTAAATCAAAATCATTCGGAGCTTGGCTTGTTGTTGCAAGCATTTGATCGAAATTCATCTCGTCTCCCATGCTGACTGGCAATTGTTGAATGTTTTTGTCGGCCGCTTCATCCATTTTTAAAGCTGCAATAGGTTCCGCTGTGGTGGTTGCAGTAACGGGTTCGGTGCTGGCTATCGCTTGTTCATTGAAAATACCGGAGTCCGGTATTGCCGCAGGCTCTGTTTTGATAGGGTTTTCTATCGGCTCTGTCTTCTCAACAGTCTCTTGAATCTGCTCGCCCACAGTCGGAGCGGCTGCTTCTGGCATGGCGATATCTTCGGTTGGCGGAGGTGCAGAAGCAGTGGCAGGTGCTGGCTCGGGTTGTGGCTTTGGCGCCAGCCTCCTCGCAGTAACATTTTCATAGTCCTTTTCCAAGAATGCTTTTGCAATAAACTGTTCCAGCATAAGTACAACCCCAGATTTCATGCAAAAGAGACTTACAATCTGTTCAGTCAGTGTGTCCAAGGCCGTCTGGAACCTCTGATATGAGGCAGGAATGGACGCCTTGAGCTGTGCGCGGCTTTGCAAAGACCCGGAGCTTTTGAAGAAGCGTCCAGTGTCAATCAGCTATCCCTAGTTAGCACACCGCGCGTTCGTATGCGTCTAAGCAGTGACATACTGTTTGGTTGACTGCATCTGATAAGATTGCAAGAGACTCTGCAGTTGCTGCAGACCGTGGGGTGGCCATTATGGCGGCTGATAGTTGACGCAGTCACAGCGAGTCGCAACTGCCGTCGCTCCTGCGGTCTAAATACTTGCACCGGAAAACCTTACCGGCTGTGAAGAGATAATGTAAGGAGGCGGCTTGGCTGAACGACTGGTTGTAAGTCCGTAAGCGATGGGGCGGCGGAGATAAGAATGCTAGAGCTTGTGTAGCACAGCCGACTTCTCTGCTCAGTCTGGAAGCTGATAAGAATGGGTGGCACGTAATCGTTGACTGTCAAAAACACGTGAATTCCGAGCACCTTCGACGTGACCTGAGAATTTCCGAGTCGAACGATATTCGGTTTTCCCTCTGCATATATCTCTGTACAGGCAATAATTCAGCAGTCGCACCGCCCAGACTTATCTCAGCGCAGCTAGCCGTGTGTCCCAGCAAAGAGAAGAGCAAATGTGTGACAGTGGTGCAAGGTTGAAGTTCTACTCCGGATCCCGAGAGAGGAACTTTGACAGAAGCCGTAGCTAACTTACAAAGGGGATCACACGCGCTAAGCCTCTTCTGGCTAGCGGCCCCCCTCCTTCCCCCCAAGCGGCAAGAGGCTCTTTGCCCGTCCAAACTTCGATCGTTCCTTCCCTCCAGTCAAGTCGCTTGTTTATTGATTCCCATTGTTGTTGCTTGTCGTCGTCTCATACCTGCAAAGTCTTTATTGATTCACTTGTTCGACTCTTTCGACGGTGTTCGCTTGTTGCTTCTTGCGGCCTTGTGCACTTGCTCTTCCTCTTTTCTTTTTTCTGCTAGTGCGGGTGCTTAATTTTCCCTATTTTCTTTTCGCTGTGGCCGCGTCGTCGTTGTTTCTCCTCTTACGTCCGTTCGACCTCGAAGCGCACCACTTCCCAATCTATCGTTTCGTCTCTGGCATTCTCTCTCGCATCGAGCAGATCGCTGAATCAATTCGCACCGCTTGACATTGCTAGCGGACGGCTTATAGAGCTCTTGGATATTTAGTTCTAATTACTCGGTGCCTTAGGTATGTAATTACGTACCCCCCGAACCCCATCTGTTGAACATCTGTCGAACCAGCCGCCACGCTTCGTTACTCTGTGCCTGAGCCTTCTCATTCGCCCCTGTCCACAATTTTCACTCGCTCTTGTCACATCATATGTCCTTTTTGTTTCTTGTTCGGGTCTCTACGATTGTGCCTGAAGACCCACTCACTTACTGTTTCTTATTGTCTCCGTACTAAGATTTACCCAGACCCTGATACAGACAATCAACGCTTCCATTCCAGCCCACCACTCCTTTCGCCATGGCAGAAAACGCGCCGCCTACGAGCTCGTCCACTCTTCCCCCTCCCCCTCAACCCTCCGCCGGAGCACCAGGCCAGCCTCCATTCGACTCCGCCCAAGGAAACGGTCAGGGGACAGGTGCTCACATGCCTCCTTCGCTGCCGCCCGTGGTGATCCCACAAAAAACAAATCCGATTCCCACAGCCATCACTTCTCCCATGTCCGGGCAGATGATGTCGCCTACCAGCACAGGCGGCTTTGTGCGTCGGGCAGCGCCTGAGCCAAACAAAAGAGCTCTTTACATCGGCGGCTTGGATGCTCGTGTCACCGAAGACATTCTGAAGCAGATCTTTGAGACCACCGGCCACGTGCAGAGTGTCAAAATTATCCCAGACAAGAATGTGAGTATTTAAGCTGTCACTTTCACATTCCTGCTATGTTTCCGCGACTCCATCTGTCAACGTTTCTCTCAGTTCTCTCGTCTTCAATCTCCAAATTTCATCCTTAGGCTAACATCTTCAGCAACAGTTCCAGAGCAAAGGCATGAACTACGGCTTTGTCGAGTACGACGACCCCGGCGCAGCTGAAAGAGCCATGCAGACCCTCAACGGCCGTCGCATTCACCAATCCGTGAGTACCGAGTTCAGATATCGATCATGAAAGTGTAAATACTCATTTTGTTAGGAAATCCGCGTGAACTGGGCCTACCAGTCCAACACCACCCACAAGGAGGACACATCGAACCATTTCCACATCTTCGTCGGCGATTTGAGCAATGAAGTTAACGATGAAGTTTTGCTACAAGCTTTCTCCGCCTTTGGTTCGGTTTCGGAAGCTCGTGTCATGTGGGATATGAAGACTGGCCGCTCTCGAGGATATGGATTCGTCGCATTCCGCGAATTCGAGGACGCCGAGAAAGCTTTGAAGTCGATGGACCGTGAATGGCTAGGCTCGCGAGCCATTCGCTGCAACTGGGCCAACCAAAAGGGACAGCCTTCAATTTCGCAGCAGCAGGCTATGGCTGCGATGGGTATGACCCCAACTGCACCATTCGGCCACCATCACTTCCCGACCCATGGTGCCAACAGCTACGACATGGTCGTCGGTCAGACCCCTCAGTGGCAAACCACCTGCTATGTTGGAAATCTTACTCCTTACACAACCCAGACCGACCTCGTCCCATTGTTCCAGAATTTTGGCTATGTTGTTGAAACCCGTTTGCAGGCAGACCGTGGATTCGCTTTCTTGAAGATGGACACTCATGAAAATGCAGCCATGGCCATCTGCCAGCTCAATGGATATCAGGTCAATGGTCGTCCACTCAAGTGCAGCGTAAGTTGGAATGTGCAATGTAATGGATTTTAAGCTAACGGAATATAGTGGGGCAAGGATCGTCCACCTACCGGTCAGTTTGACGGCTACCAAGCTCAGCAAGGTGGCCCCGGCTTCAACGCATCCCCTTACTTCCCGCAGTATGGAGTGCCAGGAGGTCCGATGAGTCCTCAAGGTGAGCCCGCTCAGTAGAGTCACCACGGCCAAAGCACGCGTGTATTCTGACAAAATTCAGGTCCTGCTCCGGCTGGCCGTGGTTGGGATCAACAGGGTAACAATTTTTCTGGTGCTGTTCCAGGTCAGGGCTATCAAGGTCCTAGCAACGCGGGCGGTTACGGCCGTGGACAAAACAACGCCGGTAACAACTGGCAGCAGCCTGGCAATAACAACCAGAACAACAACTTCAACCAGGGTGGCTACCAGTCCTGATGTTTTGGTCCCCTAATCTTTGGCTCAATCGATCCTTGCTTGGTGGGTTTTATGTCGCGGTCTTTTTTGCTGTAATGAAAGGCAAATACCCCTTCTTGTTTCTCTTGGTAAATTGATGACTCTGGTTTCTAAATTGTCTGCCTATCTTTGCCTTTATCTCGTCCACGGAATTTCTTTTGCAAGTGATGCCGCAAGCCGTTTTTATTTCTTACATTTGAAGTGAAGATTTTTGCCATCTTTTCATTCAACACAATACCCCAAACCTTCTTGATCCTGAATCTTGAAATGTTATCAATCTCAACTCCCTTCTTGGTCCTTGTAGCGTACGCGCAAATGTCTTGGTTTGTCTTTTTGAGCTTAAGTTGGCTTTGGAAGAAATCGGTGGTGTTCATTTGAGGGAAACAAAAGTTTGTGCTTGTCCATTCGGCTGTCGTGTATTTCCCATATCACCTTCCTCTTACTTTTAAACTTCTTTCTTTCTCTGGTTGAAATTTCGAGTCATATTTTGAATTTTATTTATCTGGTTATACAAATTCCTCCTGTTCCAGATTTCACGTTTGGTGAATTGAGTACATTCGTTTTTTATATTTTATCATGACTCTTATATTTATACCTTTTTATTTCTGCAAGCAAGCAAGCATAAGGGAAACATAGCGACATACCCCATTTATAAAAGTTGGCATATTTCCTTGATGGTGTTTAACCGTATTTTTACCTGTTTGATGATGTCTATAGATTTTAAGACTACCTACCTAGGTACCTTGTTGGGGCCTTTGAGGGCCTATCTGGTTGATATATACCTATGTACTGATATGCTCACTGAGCATAATGTACGCCTTTATAGTGCCTGTTGAATGGTTAACACTGAATGTTCTTCCAATCAAACTAATATTAGGTGGATATCCGGGATCCGTGAAACGGAACGCTGCAAGTGTAAGCTCAATTGAAGCCATATTGGTAGATTTATCATGGGTTGAATTATTTGCCATTTTTTCGCGTTTTGAAGAAATACCAGGTGGGGTTAGTCATCAGGTGGTGAGGGAAGGTAACAAATTCCATTTCAGACGCTCCTTGCTCCGCTCGGAGCCAGCGTATTTTCCGTTCCAGGACTAAAACTGGCACATTTCTGAGTAGGGCAGGGAGCGTCTTTGTTGAGATAATGGGATTCACGTCCTCTTGCCTCAAAGAGTTATCGCGCTACTCGTACGAATAGAGACAGTCTCAGGCCAAACTGGTTGAGTATCTATAGGCAGAATGTGAGGACGGCCCCTCTCACACTTGAGTGTGGTATTTAATACAGGTCTCTGAACAGAATTCGCTATACCAGTCACAATCTCAATGAGATTCAAAAGGCATGGAATCAAAACGAGAAGCTTCAATTTCCTTTCAAGCTCCCACAAATTCGTGTATAGCGTGCAAGCATGGCAAAAGAAGGTGTGACCGGGCCTTACCCAGTTGCTCTACCTGCTCCCGGTAATTTAACCCGACCACACCTTTTACCCTTGTCTTTTCATTATCGTGCTGATTTTGGATTTCTTGCTGCATCGCTAGGGTTGGTCGTCTTTGCATCTACGACGGAGATTCTTCAGTAGATCTGGCAAGTCAACATGTCTCGGTATCTCCTCTCAATGAGTCTCGTACAGGCAAGTTGTGCTTTGTACATTGAAACAAGTATTGACTATTTCCATCTTTAGATTCCTCAACGATCAAGCGCTGATGTTCACATGCGAACAGAGGCTCTTGTGATTCTCGGGTCACCGGATCGTGTGCATGAAATGTCCAGTATATATTTTGCTTCAACCCATTATAAACTGCCTATAATATCACAGGAAAGATTCTACAAACGCCTACCCAGTTTATTTGTCTCGGGGAGTGCAGACTTCATTGTTTTATGCTTGTGTATTCACCTTGTCCAGCAGACCCCTTCACTATCTACAGAGACTATGGTGTCCTCACTCTATACGACTGTCAAGACCAGCATTAGTCTGCTTGAAGCTACTGGCTGCAATTCGCTGGATACAATTCAATGTCGGCTCCTCCTTGTCCTCTATGAGATGGGGCATGGAATTTATCCCGCTGCTTCCATATCTATTGGAGCATGTGCGAGAGCAGCTCGCAATTTGGGTCTCCACCCTGGTAGTTCGGAAGCGGCGGAGCCTACCTCGATGGAGGTCATCGAGGAAGAGAGAAGAAGGACGTGGTGGGCGGTGCATAATCTCGATAGGTATGGGTTTTAACACAGTTTCATGCGTCAGCGCCCGCAAGACTTCCTTGTAGTCCTGAGCATCCTCTACACCCACATCTATAATATAATTTTGGAAGTGTATTGCACCTGACATCTGATGGAAGATTCATCAACCTCTACGGCGGCGACGCTGTTTTCGCCACCGAAGATGCGAACATAGAAGACCCCCTTCCAGCTGAAGATGGGTCGTGGTCGCAAAATGTGAGTCCGGCTTCTCTATTATGTCATAGCCATTCTGATCAAATTTACTGATCATGTTGAGGTAGGCTTTGCCGGATACCGTCAGGGCAAATCTGTCTACTCCTGCCGCCTTCAAAGTAGGCCAGTTTGCACGAGAATGCCAGGTCTCACATCTTGTTGGGCGCGTTGTTCGACACGTCTTTAACCCTATCTCCGATGCCAACTTTCATGAATATGAGGCCGCGCAACTTGAGCGCACGTTGATGTCGCTTGTACCTCTTCTGACTGAGGAAGAACTCAAGTTCAGAAACTACTGCGGGGCCTTGGCAATGTGCATAAGGTGCTGCTTCATCCACCATGTCTACCGAATTTCAAGGCGTTCTAGTCAGACTCATTACTAACATCTTCAAGTTCCCTTTTCACACTATACACGTCTCCCATACTCCGCTCGAAGAACCGCGACTTCGACGAATCTCGTACCTTACCCGCTATAGACGCCCTATCTACGAGGGTAGCCGAGCTTTCGGAACACCTTCTCGCAATTGCTCAGGATGAGACAAATAAAATGACATTATCGCCCTACCTTCCTTATGTCTTGTACCAAACGGTGGTAGTGCAGAACCGGCTGTGGAAGCAGAAGAATGACGTTACGTATAAACAACGGGCAGAGACGATAGCAACGATTCTCAAATGCTTTAGTAAGCGATGGCATGTTACAGGTCAGTGTGATCCTTGCCGGATGATCATTAATCGATTCAACTTCCAACTGACTTCCCAATGGAGGAAATTAGAAAGATATTTAGCCGCACTAACCTCTAGCAAGCCTTCCATAACACTTCCACCTCAGGGTTTCTATATCACCGGCAAAGGTTGGCGCGGAATTGATCCGATATGAATGCTAGGCAATGCGTCAAATTCGTGAGGTTCGAAAACTATTGGAGGTTTTAAATCTGTCACCTTTGTGATGGTGGATACAAGGATATAGAGCATGGGTTTTTGTACAAATGGTCGCGTACTGTAAGCTCGCACTGAGGAGGATCAAATGGCATATATCCGCACAGTGCAGTCTAACACATCTACCATGGCACACGCTGGAATCACCCCGAGATCCCTATAGCTCGATGAGCTAATAGTTAAACTCGATACCATTGTTTTTCACAGCTTGTCCTGTACATAAAAGACCCCCAATGTGTTTTGAGAAGACACTACTTTCGAATATATGGCGTCGCTCCTGCTTCTCGGATAAAGATGACTGCTGAGTACGGCCTCTCAGTTTTCCTCCATATTATTAGACGGACCCCCTCTACAGGACCTCAATACATTGCTTACACCGTTTACGTCCATCAGTTTTGGGAATCCCACCAGCTGACAGATTCATGATCGATTTGCCTGTTTTGCGGCCCATTAATCAGATTATCAAAGCTATCCTCTCCCCACACGGACCTCCCCAAAAGCAATCATGGCGAACGTTTGCTCCATTTTCGAATAGCTGGTCCCAACCAATACAGACAATACGGGATCAACACCAGAAGACCCCCCGATGCATTCTAGAATGATTCAGGGTCCAATTCACACCCAGTTTCCTATACATTGGTATGCCGACTATAACCATGCCCCCAACGGCGAGGTACCGGTTTAAAGTGATAAGTACTAGCCCACCAGCAGCGTATCGTTTATAGGTATGGATGATGTATTGATAGCTGCTGATGAAAATGCACAGCACCTCAAAGCCGAGAAGAGCTGACGCAACGATAGCTGACCATGATGATATAGATTCTCTAGTCGTCCAAGCCATCCACAGCATTACAATCGAGCACTAGGCCCAACACAGGAATATGTTAGGGATCCATAAGCCCAGATGAAAAGACCCTTCAAGTATTGACTAATCGTGAGCCCATGCCGGCATTCTCCTCGAAAATCCATATTCCTCGTACGAAGTTGAACCGTACAATTTTGGCAACATAACCCTAAGAGTGCCGTAGCCGTCTGAGTGGTTGTTATTCTTCAAATTTGCTGCTTCAAAAGTTGGTGTCGGAGCTCGAAATGGCTATAATCTGCGCCGAAAATTCTCCGAGGATTGGCTCTGGTTTAAGTCCAATCTGCTTGACATGAAATCCTAAGTTACAAATGATCTTACAAGGAAAGGCTCATTGAACACGTCAATCATACAATACTTATTTGACTAATACTAGTGAAATGGGGTGGAGGTGGGTGCGGTTTAGCGTGCGGTTTAGTGTGCGCTCTAGCGCAGGATTTAGCGTACGGTTATAGTGCGGGTTAGAGTGCGGTGTAGTGTACAGTTTAGATGTGGGCTGATATATAGAGCCATTATTACGGGATTGAAACGCGTACAACTGGAGGTATGAATTATCAGAAGATATATATAGATATATGTTGTGTACCATACTATCATTCGTTGACACATATACCACAGCGAACTATGGCACCAGGAGTCGATTCTGTGTTTTGGAGGTAATCATGGGTGTGCTTGTATGTAAGATGGAGGAAGCAAGGGAAAGGAGACGAATTCTCATTGAGTGATTGATATGAACGACCAGTACATGTCTTTAATCCTGCGTAACCAAAGGATGCTCATGCAATTAATCATTGGACAACTTGCTTCAACACGCCCGTATCCGTGTCATGTATCCATCCAGTCACCCTAACCTTTTTCATTGCCAGTGGGTGATGCCGCAAGTAAGCCACGTCCTCTTTCAAGGATTCTTCTAGATCCGCAATAGGAAATACCTCAAAATTATCCAGGTCCTCAGTCGAATTGGCGAGGCCCAAATTCTTCTTGATGATTCCATGAGCCATTTCAGTTGTGACGCCCAACAAGCCACACTTTGTATGCTTAATAATGTAAATATCTTCTGCGCCGAGAACATGAGTTGTCAGAAGCGCAGAGCGGGCACCGTCACGAGCAGAGGCACCTGCGTTACGGACAATAGTCGTGTCACCAAGCTTGAATCCGTATGCAGCTGCGGGATCTAGGCGGCAGTCCATACATGTAACTGTAGTAAAGAATATTGTCAGCGGTGAAGCTTTACGTCCAAACAGAATGTGGAGCTTACTGATCACCAATTTATTTGCCGGTTGAATATTAAGGCCAGCGGAGTTGTATGCATTGGCATATCTGCTGTTGGCTTCGAGAATATGCTGTTCCAAGGCAGTCGACATTTTGAATCATAGAGGAAGGGTCAGATAACGGATGGCTGTCTGAAAAGTTACTTATGGTGCTTGAAAGGATATATTCTTTCAAGCAGAAAACAGGAATGGATGGAAGACAATGCAGATTATATACTTTTCCACAGGTGTAAGGCGCTAGTATTTCTTCCCAAGTAGGAAGGAGTTGACGTTAACAAATGCACGACCTTTAAAGATCAGAATATTACAAATCACTCTATCATAATTGTTCAAAATTACAAATTATCCTAAGAATATTTCATCGAAAAACGCCAAAAGCAGGTCTGTGCCCAGCACACTCACTTCTCACATGGCCCATGAATGATGATCATATTTTCCGCCACTTAGATCATTTTCAGATCCAGCATCGGACTATAAATAAGGTCCCTTCTCCCAAGTAAAAAGTTCGGATTTTCCCAATTGAAGTATCTTGTTCTATTCACATTTTTACTGCACTATTTCCCACAGAAAACATGCCCACAACTCAGATCAAGACAATTTCTCTGTCTAAGAGCGGAGTACGCATTTTCTATCGCGAACAAAGCCCAGAAAATGCACTGATCCCAGAGAAAATAATTCTCCTTCTCCATGGCTTCCCATCTTCATCTCACCAGTACCGAAATCTGATTCCATTGCTCGCCAGTAGATACCGTGTTGTTGCTCCTGACTTGCCTGGTTTCGGGTTCACTGAAGCCCCCTCAAGCTTCAAATACACGTTTGAGACACTGGCCAATACCATAGCGGAATTCTTGGACGAGCTTTCTATTTCGAAATTCTCCATCTACATATTTGACTATGGCGCGCCAGTGGGCCTCCGTCTCGCACTGGAACGCCCGAACGACATTGAAGCGATTATTTCGCAGAACGGAAATGCCTATATTGAAGGCTTCGGAGATGTCTGGGGTCCCATTCAGGAATTCTGGGCAAGCAAAAACAACGCCGAGGATCGATCCAAGGTAGCAACGGCAATGCTCAACTTTGAGATCACCAAGTTTCAGTACGAGAATGGGACCCCAAAGACAAAGGTTATTGCTCCCGAGTCATATACGCTAGACTATGCACTGCTTGAGCGGCCTGGCAACAAGGAGATCCAGCTAGATCTCTTTATGGACTACAAGAATAATGTAACACTATACGACAAGTTTCAAGAATACTTCCGGGCATCTCAAGTTCCATTGCTGGCAATCTGGGGCAAGAACGATGTCTTCTTCATCCCCCCCGGTGCCGAAGCATTCAGGAGGGACTTGCCTGATGCAACGGTTAGACTTCTTGATGCGGGCCATTTTGCTGTTGAGAGCGATACGGAAGCCATTTCTCAAGAAGTGATGGAGTTTTTGAGCTAGGTCTATGGTTAATGTCGCGACTGCCGCCACTGATCCTGTCTGTATTGAGGTAGCGTTGAACATAAGTACCAGTTGCAATACCTGATATCGCAAATAAATGATAGTTACGTGTACATTCACGCAGGAAAATAGAAATAGCAGCCTGTTTTTTATGTATTTTGGCTGGTAAAGACCTCGGTTTCAGGGTTCACTGGCCGAGTTTCTCAACGTTAAGCCGCATGCTAACCCGTAGGTACCTAAACCATGCGCTTCAGTTACGCCACACCTGGTAGCAAGTAATCACTTGTAAGCTAAACTGCATGCTAATGCGCGATCATGCTGGGATTGCTTACGTACATGATAATGGATTAATCTCTAGCGGAGTAACTGGAACCGCGCATATAATGCCACATCATTCTATGTGCTGACGGCGTGGTCATCCGGTTGAATGGCATTTCTAATCATGCCGCTCCAAGACGAAGCGTAGAGTTGGAATTCTCCGGAGCGGCTGAAAGTAATCTATATTTTCGAAGTCATAGGCCGTTTTATACATCTTCCCAGGTTGAATAGCAACCCATAGGTCCCGCAATCCTCGCATCTCACTGAATCTTTGAGCCACGGGATACCAATACTCATCGACATATGCCTGCACTGCGATCTGAGAGCCGTAATCAAACCACACAAAGCTGACCCAGTCAAAGTAGATAGAGCGAACGAAAATATCGGTTCCCGAACGAAGACTCAAATCTAGAAATTGCCGTAGAGCTTTCAAATCATCAATGTGGAACACAGCGTTTGAATACAGAACGTCGAGAGACTCGTCATACCTGTCATGAAAAATCAGTGAGTGTTTTCGTTCTTCCATTAGCTGCGGGTGTTGTAAATTGACAGGCTTACGTTTGATGGCAAGCGAGTAAAATAGACATGGCGTCAATATTAGATCTCAAAGTCGCCTGAAAGCCCGTGCAGGACGACGGAGCAGTGGCTTGCAAGCGCTGCTCGCCAACATGCTGCTCGCCCAGGGGCTTAATATAAGGCGGAGGGATGCTACTTATTTGGCACATGATCCCATCTCGGAAGAAGTAATGGTAATATATTAATCTTCGAATTTCCAGTGGCAGTTCACGCAAAGGAAAAGTCACAGTATCCATTGTGTTTTCCTCAGTCGAGAGCGTGCTTCGTTACCCGATATAGCAAGCGAGTCCGCCTTGAAGGCTATGATATATTAAGGACGAAAGATTATTGATCTGAGAATGGAGGAGGCAGATTGAAGGAAGTGGAATCGATGGTCGAAGATGGGAAAATGAGATATGTACGGCCAAAAGAAGTAGTCTTCACGATCTGTCTCTTGGACTATAACAGGGAACGACATAATCAGATCGACGGGCTTAAGTACTTGACTCGCTGCACTGCCCGATGTCGGATTATTATGCAAATCACATTTCGCAGTTATGGTCTGAGGACCTTTGGAGATGCATATAATTACGTACATTTTCGCTTACTCAGACGGCTCTCATGATTTCATCCCCGAGGTTTCTTTTCCCACCGAACCTGACTTGATACGTGTGGAACTACAATCCGCCCTCCTATCAAACTTTGATCTATATTTCCTACTGTTTTGCAGCCTTCTGCAGCTTCTCAATCCATTCCAACGTATATGCACTGTCTGCAAATTCTATTATCTCATCAATAGAAGTCCCATTTCTATCAAGCCTCAATATCCAAATATACTCGTTTTCATATCTTCCCAGATCCGTCTCGCACGTCGACTCGAGATAAAGGACCACCTTGCGAGAAATCTCTTCAACGATAGGCTCATAGTCTGGTTTGAAATGGAGTTCGAACCCCCGCATGACCGACATCAAGTTTCTTGCCCATGCCGAGTACTCGGCGTTCGTTAGAGCCGGATAATTCAGTGATCCGGGTCTAAGCCGGTGGAGACATGTAGGACTGCGATATGCGACCATAGACTCTGGTGTAAATTCGTTGAAGGCATTGAGAAATTTCCGTGTCGTTTGAAGCATTCTTTCGCGGAGGGAAAAACTTGAGTGCTCATCCATGTTCAATGCTAAAAGTAGCTCGAAACAGATCCCGGAGATCAGTTAATAACGGTGTGAATTCACCTCGGGCCTATAAGTGTTGATAAATAGACAAGATCACGTGTACCTAGGGCTGCGAGGCAGTCATCAGGAATCAACTGAATGAGCTGTCAAAATAAGCATAAGATATTAGACACTGAGTTTTCCAGTGGGAAATATGTCTTACATGTATTCTCTTCTTGTACGCTCAATACCAAGGCATAGGTATATGTTATTTCTATCCTAGTACTGACTGCCTTATTCACGTGGAGATTGTTATTGGTCATGGAAATAGACAGTTATCATGATTACGCAGTGACAACTCCCAGACATTGCCCTTATGCTGGTGGTCTGATTTAGGGAGAGTAATGTACTGCTGTCAACTATATCCTACATATTAAAGGAATCAATGTGATAGTAGGCCTAGCATGGTTTAGTGTGCAATTTAGTTTGCGGTTTAGTGTGCGGTTTAGTTTGACGTTTAGTGTGTGGTTTAGTGTGGGTCTAATAGTAATGTGTGTGTACAGAGTAGTACAGAGCTTACTACTCCGTAGTATTTCATTATATAATTTATTACAGTTTAGTATGTGACTTACAGTATAGTTTAATGTGCGGTTTAACGTGCGGTGTAGTGTGCAACTTAGGTATGATATGGGTTAGTCTATAGATTCCCCAGTACAGAAATTGAACAAGTACTACTGGAAAGGGGGACTGCTCGAAGATATGTACGTATCTTCTAAGGGCACATATTAGCAAGTTGCGAGATAAGATCAGGATCCTGTCTCCATTCTGTACCTAGGTTTTTAACCCCCTCTTCGTATTCTCAATTGCATGTGCTGCGCACGTCAATCTGCATAATGCACAAGATTCAGCTTGCCTGACTTGATGTCATAAATGTAACCCTTTGCGTGGTCTTTAATTTCCTGCCTAATAAGAGGTTGGGATCTCAGAAACTTCAGATCCTCTCGTACACTTTCCTCAAGCCTATGAGCCGTTGCGGTTCATAATATATGCGACGTTGTTGAGTGTCTGGTTCTTTCGTAGTATGTTACAGGAAAGGCATATTCACATATCAGATGTTTGGCTGATTTCATGAACAGTCTGCAATTCAGGCTATTTTTTTGACAGGCACGATTCTTCAAAATCGAAATACGCCAATATAGGGGGCTATGTACGTAACTTGAAGTCTTATACTGAACTGCGGGTTATGGGTCATAAGAGCTCAGCTAGCTATATGCCCCCCACAAGACTGTAAAAACTTACATGACAAGCATTGGAGTCGATTTGTGGGACTGCTTGCAGGTTGCAATTGTCTGTTTAATCTTACCAATACACCCCAGGCTATAATGTATGATTAATAATTCCAAATTGTGCAGGTCTCTAATGATAGTCTCGTATCCGGCGAGTACTCAGTAGTTTCTTTTCCACTAATAGTCTATAAAATCCACATACCCGCTCACCTGCTCAACAGGACTCCCTGTGCTGTAAAGTTGTCTTTACGAAGTCCACCTAATCGCGTAAAAGTACCAACATGCCTACTGGGAGTTGCTATTGCGGCAAGATTAAAATCGAATACACTGGCGAGCCCGAGCTTACGGTAATGCTTGTGACCCATGTTCCCGTATAAATGCGAGCTAATATCAATGAGCTCAGGCCATTTGCCACTGCTCCAACTGCCGCCATTACACTGGGAGTATGTTTAGTGTCAACTACGTAATTCCAAGCGAACACTTCACAGTCTTTGGTGTACCGAAAGAAGTGCCTAAGATTGCGGACAGCGGAAACAAAATTGTCAATTGCTTTTGCGGTGACTGTGGTAAGTAGAGCTGGCAAAACTTGCCCGTCATTATCTTCAATTTATGGTTTATCTTCTCAAGAGTGCCGTGATTAACTGGCCATAGGTACAATGATTTACAGGTGGGGAGATGGATTTGGGGGTATCAATGGAAAAAGAATCCTCCAGCCAGGTGTTTTAGATGATATCGGCGACCTCGACAGCCTCCAGCCTGAGCTCGAAATGTTTGTTAAGGATCGTGTCAAATGGATTGCACCCCTTAAAGGTCTTGCTCAACATGAAGCTATGCCCGCACCGAGAAAGGAATAGGAGGGGCATGAGGGGAGTGACAGAAGACTGCCGGAAGGCATTGCAGTCGTTCATTTCATATAGCTAGCTAGGTAGTCAAAGTTACGTTGATATTATCATCAATAATCAAAATTGATGTTCATATAGAAGTGTGGAGCACTACAAGCTATAATATGATTCATTGTTCCAGTTTCAAGTTTGTCCAAGGATTATCGACCACCCGAGCCAGCTACATGGCAATAGCTTCGCTAGGTCGCCTCCTAGAAACTACTGAGACAGGTCAAGTGTCTCTTGATACAAATTTTATCAAGTCTATTTTGAAAGAACTATGAGCATTATTGAGCTTCTCTGAGAGGCAATGGTGTTTTCGCTTTTTAGGCTCGTAAACCCAGAGTTTTTAGACCCTGCCACTTTGAACCTTACTACCTGACATCAGACTGGAAATACTTCTGCGCCTCTCTAGACAAGACCAACTTCCCAAGGTAGTAGGAAATGATACTAAATAGTACGAAGGGCCAATTATATAAGTATTAGAGCTTGCTATCCTTAGTGAGGTTGTGAAGGACTTATCCATTAGTATGGTGATATATAAGGCTCCTGATAAAGGGCCAGCCCAGGTAGATACGCTTGTGCTTAATGAGAGACCTAAAACCGTATCCTAGATATTCACATCAACTCTATAGATATAGTGTCATCAAGATCTTCTCTAGCATCTATAAGCTTGCTTTTGAATATCTAACAGCCCACGAATTTACCTATATTACTACTCTATCTCAGATAGATTACCAGATGCCTAGTAATAGTAACTATTCCAAGCATATCTACTTTGATAAATATACAGCACATCTCACCCAGACTAAAAACCTCATTTTAGTTAGGCATCATCTACCAGATTAGAGCGCGTCTTCAAAGTCTATCCTATCTTCTGCTATAAGATTTCTCACCAAGGCATTTGAGCGAGATATATTTACAATACTTTAGATGTAAGCGTGCTACTTTTTCACGCACCAACCCCACTGCATCTGGTCAGTAGCATAGTCGAAACCAGAAACATTACCCAAAGAAATACTACAACGATGGGGAAAACCATCCATACGCATCGGACATATACAACGACCTGTTCAAATATGCAGTTTCGGCGTATACTTTAATATCATGCGAAGCAGCAGCAGGAGATGTTGTCACGACGTTGTTCGTTAAACTCCGCGCTAGGTTTGAAACCAATTGGACTAGGCTGGTGTTTGCCCCCCATGCAGGCCAAATTGCTTGGATCAAGTTGGATTGTTGTACAACCCTAAAAGGTTCGGAAGAAGAAGCGGTACTGTCGTGCGAAGAATCGATTGCTCCTTGAAAGATTCTTCCCGTGAAAATGGAGGTAAGACCGGTTTGGTCGCCCCATGACTAAATTTTGAGCGACACCATACGAAGAAGCTGAGAGAACGTGCATTTAGGAGGGTAAGTCTGTAAAAACCTACATTTGGGAGGACATGTTTGCGAATGTTGGAATGTCGCCGGTTAAGGACAGGGTACTTCAGGTATTGACCACGGTTTGGTCGAGCACATTGCTAGTGATGCTGACATTGTATGCCTGGACGCAATACCACAGCGCGCATTCCTGTGCAGTAAGCCGAGAAGTGTCAAATCCTGACCTGTCGCTAATTACATAAGGCATGCCGATAACCTCAAAGTTCAAGAGATACGCGTGTCCGTCGAGCTCGAGTTGTGGAGTGTTGCGTTCGTAGCCATATCCTGGAGAATTATGGAAGTTTCGCCAGAATTGACATGTGTCAGATTTTTGCCATCTGGTAACGTATAATTGCATCATGACCAAGACCATTGTCGTCGATGTCTCCCACATTGCCCAGACAGTTGTCGGAGGTGCTCCAATTTATTACCCGACATCCCTCCACAAGCACCCAAAGATGGAATTATGGACCAGGTACAGTTCCCAGATGTGCATGGCACCGCAGGGAAGGATATGTTTGAAGCCACAATGCCATCGTAAACAGGTTGATAGGTGGGCCGATCTGGGAAGAAGTCCTGGCTATACGGGTCTTGTTGAAAGATAACGTAGCTCTCGCATCGCGGTACGTCTAAGCTGCTGGGGGATGTTATGACTATAGTGGTTTTGTAAAGCAGCTTGCTCTTGTTATGTTCAACAAACCGGTGAGATATACAGAATCATTGTCTCCGAGTCTCAGCCTTCCTGCTCCCTTGTGGCAAGGAATCAGCTTCAGCTATCCATGGCTCAGCGATGAATGATCGCTAAAAATTGGTCCAATACAGCAGTATCGTGTGTTAAAGTCATGAGACACTCTAACAAAAAATCCTCTGAAGGGTTGCTTTTTTGTGGAATGGTAATTTGCAACATTTTGGATGGCCGACAAGCTTCAAGTTATAGTTGAATTGGCCGTCATTTTCCAGAGCGGCAAGCCGAGTCGCTTTCAGTACTCCGTGCGAATATTCGTGTTTTAGTAGTACAACAAACAATAACGATTATTTAGTAGGTTGCTACTACACTATACTTTGGTATGTTTTCGTCCGCAGATGATTAAGCAGGAACTCTCTTGGCACTACGGACGAAACACCTCCGTCTTTACGAATCTTTCTTTCTTAGTAATCGCGCACCTTTTCGTCCGTCTCACAACGTTCGTGATTATGGAGCTTCGATCTTCAACAGCCCAATTATCATCACACTCGAGATGTATTGGTTGGTGAATTATTAGCGGCTCGCTCGAATCCGTGTTTTTCATTCGTTGGATTGGATGCCATACATACTACGTAGTATAAATTTGAGGACTCATATCAGCCTTGGCCGGCCTCAGCTCTGTTCACGGCTGAAACCTAATTGCTCATCCTTTCGTACGTAGTATATCATACTGGAAAGAGCTAGCGTATCAGGTTCTACATATGGATCTAATCAGGATGCTCGTGTCCACTGTCTAAATCGTCCATATCTAGACCCACAATTGCTTACGTGCGGCAAAAGAAAAGAAATAGGAGCTTCGATAATTGAATCTAACCGTTTTCTTATAATACGCTATTGATTGGGAAAGCAATTTTCGGCCGATCTGACATTATGTTTGCCAATGTTATCGGGTACACGGATTTTAGGAAGTTGGTTGTGTCATGGCTGAGAAAGGTGGATTTCATGTCAGATCAGAAGAATATATAGGGATGGCGCTGGCCGGTTTGCGATAAAGATTTCTTTTTCTCTGCATTCATAATTCGACAGCACGGACATATTAGATCAGGGTCTTGAGCAACTGCTTGCTGAAAGTTCGACGCGACTACCTCGCCCCCATGGCATCCTCATTAGACGCCCATACGGCAACTCGAGCTTCGTCTCTCTCGAGCCAGACTTATCGCGACAACACCGAGTCCGCATCTGCCGTAGCAAAAGATACAGCAATCTCAAACAGCGACACAAACAATGATACACCTTCATCTCTTTACGATGAAAAGAACGAACGGAAATCAGTCGACAAGGATGAATCATCCCCCACTGAGTTGGGTGCAGAACAACTAAGTGGCGAGACAGAATACCCCAAAGCTGGCAAACTCATCTTCATTGTCGTCTCTTTGGTACTATCCATGTTCCTGATCGCTCTGGACATGACCATCGTCGCAACAGCCATCCCGCAAATCACAGATGACTTCAACTCTCTCGACCAAGTAGCCTGGTACGGGTCCGCATTCTTCTTGACGCTGGCCGCATTTCAGTCTACATCTGGCAAAGTGTACAAATTCTTTCCTTTGAAGACGTCGTTTCTGCTGTTCATTTTTGTGTTTGAGATTGGCTCTTTGCTTTGTGCGGTGGCTCCGAATAGTACTGCTTTCATCGTTGGGCGTGCCATTGCGGGTATTGGTGGTGCTGGAATTTCTAGTGGTGTTTACATTATTATCGCGTTCTCGGCGCCGCCGAGCCAGAGACCGGCGCTGACTGGTGTTTTGGGAGCTACGTTTTCTGTCGCTAGCGTTGTTGGTCCTCTGCTTGGTGGTGTTTTCACCAGTGATGTGACATGGAGGTGGTGGTAAGTTTCGTCCCACGATAGAAACCATAAAGACAAAGCTAATGCTGGTCGACAGTTTCTACATCAATCTCCCCATCGGAGGTCTCAGTGCGGCTATTATTCTCTTCTTCTTCCAGACTCCTTCCACAGCAAAACCAGTCGACGCCCCTCTTAAGGAGAAGCTACTCCAGATGGACCCTCTCGGAACAACCCTCATCATTGGCGCTACCATCTGCTACCTTCTCGCTATGCAATGGGCCGGTGTATCCAAGGCATGGAGTGACTCTGAGGTTGTCGGTCTTTTGGTCGGATTCGGTCTAATGGTCATCGCATTCATCTTTGTCCAGGTCTACTCTGGAGAACGCGCTTTGGTCCCTAGGCGTATCATCAAAGATCGCACCATCGCCCTCGGTTGCGCATACGTGTTGTTTGTTATTGGACCCATGTTCATCATGATTTACTACCTGCCCATCTATTTCCAATCCATCAAGGACGTCTCGGCTTCCCAGTCCGGTGTGCGCAACGTCCCCTTTATTCTGTCTAGCAGTTTGGGCGCCATCATGTCTGGACTTTTGATTACCGCCTTCGGTCAATACGGCTATCTCATGATTCTTGCCGTAGTCATCGAGACCATCGGCGCAGGTCTTATCTACACTTTCGATATTGGCACCGGTCACAGCAAATGGATCGGTTACCAAGTCATCTGCGGCTTTGGCGCCGGCCTCGGCAGCCAAATCGCCATCATCGTCAACCAAGCCCTCGTCGACTCTTCGGATGTCTCGAACGTTACCGCCGTCACGCTCTTCTTCCAGACCATCGGTGGCGCGCTCTGGATCTCTGGTGCTCAGGCCGGTTTCACAAATACGTTGATGAAGAAATTGCCCATCTATGCTCCCGACGTGAACCCCGCACTTGTGGTCGCCACTGGAGCCACGGATTTGCGTAAAGTCTTTACTGCAGACCAACTACCGGGAATTTTATTAGCTTACATGGACGGTCTCAAAGTCGCGTTCATTTTTGCAATTGCGCTGGGAGGCTTCTGTTGCATTATTTCGGTGTTTCCGAAGTGGAAGAGTCTCAAGGGCAAGGTGCAGCCTGGCATGGCTTAGAGCCTCAGAGAGTGCTTGAAATGACGTTACTTATTACATAACATCTCTATTTGTTATATGCATGACATGACCTGTATACGTACGGATATACAGAATTAGACACCCTGCTTTGGCGTTGGGCGAAAATATATTAATACCCAGATTGGTCACCATCAACTCTCCATTTTCTTACTAAATACGGAGTAATGTAAGCTACAGACTAAGGCCAAGGAGCTATGACTGAGCATGGCACCACCACCCCTCTCTTGGCCTAATTCCTTTCTCGAATAGGGAAACAATTCGCAGCTTCTCAATGGTCCACCGTTACGCCTTTTCGACGCCCCATCGTCAGCCCTAATTTTAACCTTCTTAGTCTGAAAAATTTAGATCTTTAGGCTTTCCGAGTGGATCGTTCCACAAATTTCTATCTTTGCGCAGATTTTTGCGAAAGCTAGATCCGGCCGTTTTCGTCCGTCCCGGCTCAGCTTTCGTAAGCATTCGGCGTTTGATTAGCTGATCAACTCTACTCTGCTTCTTGATGCTTCTATTAAGAGCTAACTATTACATACGAATGAAGCATACTACATGCCACGTTGCGAGTAATTGATCAAGGTGGCTATCTGCGCCTCTTTATATCTGTGTTCTGACACAACCACCACACAAGACTGCTCAGAGTCGCAGCTTTTCGTCCGCCCTCTTCCCTCTCCGGAGCTGCACTAGACTAATCCGTGCCCCATCAGTCATCAATCTCCAAACTCGGGGTTAAAGCCTTGTCTCCAATCTAAATCCGGATAATTACTGGATCTAAGTTTTAGGCTGGGGAGCAATATTGCTGCCTGGTCGAAGCTTCTGGCCAATTGTCACAATTGTCTTTGCATCACTAGAGAAAAAAGAGTCGCGTGTGAGCAAGACTTGGATTTTGATATTGAGCTTCTACTTCTTCTTTACTTTCATAGATTGTGCTAGCTACACTCTTAACGGACGAACAATCGGATCTGTTATCAATTGAGGTTGTGAGCCCTCTGGTCTGACATTTGACATCGCTCCGGAAGTTCACCGAAGTTTATCCGGTCCAACGGTAACCCATACATAATGTCTGCAGCTCGTTTCTTAGACTCCCAGGGCCCGCCCCGAAAGAAGATGCGGAAGGGGACCAAGAGTTGTATCGAATGTGAGCTTCTTAAAAGTCCCTCACAACTTGTCTAAGATTAACGCGAACAGGCCGCAGACGCAAAATACGTTGCACATACGACACTGATCGCCCGAATATATGCAATGAATGCCATACCAGAGGATTCGAATGCATTGATCAGGAACATGGGACCGTGGACCCCAAGGTCGCGGGCCCTCTATCCGGCGAGCAATCCTACAGTTTGCGTGAGCGAGTAACGCAGCTTGAGAATGTGGTCAGAGATATCTTGCAGCGGATGGAACATACAACCCCATCTTCGGCTTCCGCATCACCAGCGGCACAGATTGATCATCACAAGTATCCGCCAACGCAGACCAGTAAGCATTACATAAACGAATATCTCGAACCAAATCCAGCAGAGCCGAGAGTCCCCGTTTCGGGGAAGCAGATGACCGTCACGGTTGCGAGCGAAATTGTCGAGGGCGCCCCTATTACGGACAGTCATCAGATCGAGAACGCTCCAGTACTTCAGATTCTCAATAATAATATTATCTCCCGCACCGAGGGAACGGCAACACGAAATCAGAATATCGCTGCTACACAGGCCATCTCACCAAAAGCGATTGCAGCACGGAACGAGCTCGTCAAATTGATTCCACCACGTGCCGATCTCCGTCGCATTCGAGATGTGGCCGCGAATTGGTGGTCTGTGTGGGTTCAAATGTTTCCCGAACTACCTGAACGGGACAAGTCAGTTCTCGTTGGTGAGCGGGATTACTTTGAAATACCGAATTCTCCGGGAGACGTTGCCAAATTTATACTGTGCCACTTGATGTGTATCGACCAGCTTCCGGCTGGGTTCGATTACAATTCTCTAGAAATGCCCATCGTACCGAGCGAGTACGCCGATCGCTGCGTAAATACAATCGACCGGTTGATTATCAATGATGAGGATTTATGCGGCACTCTGCCCAGTCTTGAGGCGATACTACTCCTCTCTAAATGGTATACGAGCATTGGACGGCCGCGAAAGGCATGGCTTTTGACGAGGCGCGGAGTTGAATTAGCTCAATTAGCCGGTTTGCACATCTCGACAGCCAAAGATCCCCATCCAGACGATAAATTGTACGACCGACGTCTTAAGCTGTGGACAGTACTTGGCCTAAATGATCGATTCCTCTGCATGATTCTTGGTCTGCCGTATGCGGTTCAGGAACGCCTGTATCGGCCACAGGTCGAACGACGCTTGAAAACAGAGCCTCCCAATATGGAAACCTATTGCCTTCAACTATCACTTGTCATGGGTCCAATCATCGATCGAAATCAGGAAGATCCGACCAAGATGTCCATTGCAGAAACACTCAAGCTAGAGCAAGACTTGCAAGACCAGGCAAGGTCCATGCCAGACCACTTTTGGCAGCGACGAATTCCGGAGCAGAAGATCTCCGTCAATGAAGCGACTGAGCGATTGTTGCTGCCTTTTGTGTTTCACTATATGCGGGCCACGCTACATTTGCCGTTCATGTTGCAATCCCATGGCGACCGCCGGTATCAGTTCAGCCGAGAAGCTGCGTTGGAATCGACTCGGAATGCGCTGCTCTCATATAATATGTTGCGATCTGCTGATATGATGAGTCCGTACATATGCCGTTTGATTGACTTTCAGGCCTTTTCAGCGGCCATGCTCTTGATTATCAATGTTATCGGATACTCCGAAGACGCGCCAAATTACAGCCCGGAACAGGATGAGAAGGACTGGGAAATCATCGACGCCACGACAGAGGTACTCCGTCACGCCGCGATGGAACCAGCCGGCACAGTCGCACAACAGTCACTTCTGATTTTGGAGGGATTGAGCAAAAACATGGAAACAGAATGCCCGTCAGCCGTATCCTGCAAAGTCTCCGTTCCGTATTTCGGCAGTGTCACAGTGATACCAGGCAAAAAAGCCTTTAAAGTCCGAAATCGTTCATCCGCCGCTCATCAACAGCAGCAACAACAACCTACACCAAGCAGCAGCAGCTGTTTCAGTCAACAACCTTCTTCCGTCAAGGGCTGTGCATCCGAACAAACCAGCCCTTTTGGGTTATACMCCCCGCCGCAGTCAAACATCGATTTCACCAGCTGCTCCGTCTCCAACTGCCCAGATCAACAACACAACCAAGCTTTGAACGACCCAGTAACCTCATCGATATGGGACGACTCCTCCCGCGTCCAACTAGAGAATATTACCACGCTACCAAACGCTGGCATGAACCTGAACGCGGGCATGTCGATGAACCACAATCCGGAGCAAATGGCAGGCGGGCTTATGGGTGGGTTTTTGGGTAATAATGAGAACTTGAGTCTATGGTCGAATATTCCGTTGGATCTGGATTTAGATCAGGGGTGGAATTTGGATTGGACCAGTGGGGGGGCTGTAATGCAATGATCTGTATATTATACATAGATCTTAATGTGGGCAGGTCAGGGAGCATCATGTACTTTAAAAGATATACCAGAGGGATGGCGTTGATTGTTTCAGAATCTGCTGGGTTTATTTGTTTCTGATACCACTCTCCTCGACTTAGGCATCGTCCTATACTAATATACATG
This sequence comes from Talaromyces amestolkiae, assembly GCF_001896365.1. Taxonomy (NCBI): domain Eukaryota; kingdom Fungi; phylum Ascomycota; class Eurotiomycetes; order Eurotiales; family Trichocomaceae; genus Talaromyces; species Talaromyces amestolkiae. The sequence goes on along the minus strand of NW_024468048.1, from coordinate 429,254 downwards.
GACATACCTTTTCTATCTACCTTTTCTTTCTGCGGATTGATCATTTCACTGCCCTAACAACACAAGCTTCCCGTACTGTGCCATCCTTTTTATTTATGATCACAACCTGATCATCAACTTTCCACGCTGAATCTTCGCCCTTAACATTCTCCAACACAAACTTGGACGTCGACATGTGAAGCATATCATCCGCTTCCGTACCAACACTATACTTCGTCACCCACTCTCTGCCCTCGAATTCCTGCCTAATCCCCGAAAACTCAACCTCCACTGCTTTTGGGTCGTCATCAGAGACTCGCGTTTCAGCCCGCCGTAACGCAAGAAAAAACCTCCCAACTCGACAATAAAACGCCCTCTTCTTCTCCTTTCGCTCCTGCTTTTCCTCCGGAACCTCAACGCTTTCCAGCATCCAACAAACTCGATCATCCTCATTTTTGATGTCATTGTCGAAGGCATTCAACTCGCGCCACACCTCTCTATACGCCGCCACTTTCCCGCCCAAATGCGGCGCAGGCATTTCGCCGATTTCGAGATCGTCGCCATTAGGCAGTTTTGTGAATGTGCCTTCGTCTGCGACCTCCTCCTCTCCTGCCTCTTTGCTCTCAGTATTGTCATTGGTTGTGGTGTCATGAGAGTCGATTTCATGTGTGAATTTCACTTTTCCTGTTTTCATTTTCAAGTCAGTCATTCACTCTCAACAATCATTGAGCGGAAGGAAGGAGGGAAAGGGGCGTACTTGGCTCCTCAGAAACGACAATCCTCCTCCCCGCCAACGCCCAGTAGATGCTGCCATCGTCCCGATTCATGCGTAGATCAACGTAGTATGTGCCCACGCTGAGGACGAGGGTGTCTGGACCCGGCGAGATGGGCTCGGGGGGCCACTGGACGCTTATTAGGGTTGAGGCTCGGACAGGCATTTTTCTTCTTCCTTTCCTTTCCTTCTTTGTAAAGTTAACGATTACTTATCTATTTGGAAGGTGGTAGTGTTTATATATACCAGACCAATCTTGGAAAGTGATGATGATTGATGCCCCTCAAAATCGGTGGATGCTCTTATCGTTATCGCACTTTAAGGTTCATCTCCTCGACTTTCCTATTTCGTCCTAGCCCTCTATCAACTCTGTATTGAAAGGGTAAAAGACATATGATTGTAAATACAAATGCAAAGAAGTGCAGCCCCATTATGTTGCACAATCGTGCTTTTCTATCTAGGTAGCAGGTGTAAGTAGCCACTTCAAACCTCGCACACAGTCTTCTTGAGCCTTTTTTGATACATCTAAATGGGGGGCATAGACCCAGAAAATATGCGGAAGGCCCTGTTAATTGAATCTGTCAGAGCTTTAATCAATGATAGCTAAGCGCTTGTGCTATGAGATTCATACCGTATACAATGACTTTTGCACTTCGACCCCGGCATCTCGCAAGCCTTGCGCGTAGCACACAGCATCGTCCCGGAGAATGTCCACATCGCAGATTTGAATGTATGTTCTTGGTAAGCCATGAAATTGACCCCATAATGGATACGCTTCTGGACTATCTCTTTCGTCAGGCGGGACTCCAAGTGTATCTGAGAGAACATAGTTTGAGGAGATTAGTCGTTGCGAATGCTAGCTATATAGTCAATATGAAGTGAAATACATACCATGAATCTCTTCCATTCCCTGTCTCGTGAGGCGAACAGTCTCCAATTCAGCACACCATGATTGGTGCAAGTCTCTAAACGGGGGAGGAATATACCGTGCCTCCGTCCCACGCACAGTCACAGGCGCTCTGAGCAGAACACCGCTCATGGTGATATTTACACAAGAAACATTCCCTTTCATCCAGGTTTGCGCGCGTTGAGAGACGATAGCCGCGATCTGCCCACCTGAAGAGGTTCCACTTACGACTAGGTTGATCATTCCGGAAGCGAGGTTTGCTACTAAGCTGGAGAGATTGGTGACTATGTACTGAAATACGTCCCAACCATCGTTGATGGGGACAGGGTATAAATGTGCTGGGCTGAGTCGGTACTCGACACTGAGAACGGTGAGAGGACCGGATAGGGCCATGTATCGGCATATTACTGTGTATGTTCTGTTAATTGTATCACTCCATTTACGATCTAATTCGCTAACAATTTCAAGCGTACCATCTTCGGTTTCCAGGGAACCACCTGTAAATCCACCGGAATGGTAGAAGATAACCACTCCATGCCTAAATCCCTGTCCCTTCGCGGTGTATACTCGAATTGGAATATTGTGTCCATCACGGGCTGGAACGGTTGTATCTCTCGTCGATACCTCTGTAATTAAGTCGCGGCCGGCTGGAGAGTCATAGAAGTCTCTATTTCGTTGACCATCATCGTCATGGCGCACGTTGGGATTCTGCGTAATAAATGAGCTCCATTCAGCATGGAGGGGCGTCATTTTTTGGATTGGACTAGGACGATTAGTCGCAGTTCAAACAGTCTGTAGAAGAATTCAATGCATTTATTCCCATGTTTGAAAAATGCACTCCGTAGGCAGCAGCGAAATATTTGGTTTCTCGTATTTCTATCTTCGACCATGTGCTTMCCCCGCCTCTTTTATAAAATCGAAGCCTAGGTTACTTAAAATGTCCCTTACTTTGGTACATAGTTCTTTGCTAGGCAAAAAAGGCTAAATTGTAAGGAGTAGGGAGCTGGATTGCCGCAATAGTATAATACTCTACTATATATCTGTAAGGCAGACTGAATGAAAGAGAGTTGAAAATAATAATTCCAATCTATCTGTATTGGTTTTGGAAGGAAAATATAGCCTAAGGTGATATTAGATATAGTCGTTGGAGGTCTTAATCTTCATCCACAGTTTTGTATGATGGTATCGCTATAATGGTTTAATCAATCTCATGAGCTATACTATAAGAAGTCTGGCTAGAAGGGGCATCAGAAAGGCAGGAAATCAGCCACATCCGCGTAGCTATCATCTGGTCCTTTCCAGTGTTGTTCCAGTACTTCCAGTGCTCTCAAAACATTGCGAATCCGGAGGATCGTGTATAGCTCCGTTAGAAGGTGTTTTACTGTCTCTCTATCGTGGGCTATAGCTTCACAACTATGGATCGTTAGATAAGAACTTCGTTCAAATTTCAGAGTAGAACTAGACATACCCCGCGGTAAATATAGGCGTCGTAAGCAAGATCCACGGCGACAATACCGTAACAGGTAAGACATTACACACTGCATCCAGAATACCTCTGACGCACTGTTGTACTTGTCCGGACTCGGGGGCCATGTTATATAATCGTCGACGAATATGAAGAAGCGCCGAGTACTGGTATGCAGTATTGCAAGCAGTAAACATTCGAATTTCCTCTGCACTCAGAGACATTTCAGCGGAAATTCTGAGTCCGCCATCCTTGTCGCGATGGATCATGTTTTCGACCCGTTGTTCGATTTCAATGCATTCATCGCAATGCCTCAGCAGGTCTGACAGAATGTCATCACCGCAGGATTCATCTTTTTTAGATGCATATTTTTGCATCAAGGACCCAATATCTCTAAACGCCAAGTGCAAATCAGCCGAATAACCGGCATAGATATCCAGCATAGAGCCTTGGCTAACCACTGAATCGATCATGGGCTGAATTACCTGTTGTTGTTCATCATGAGTTTCGTCATTCGTTAATGCAGATAAAGCTTCGATGGAAATGTACCATCTTGCTATCAACCAGCCCCCGGAGGATGCATTTGTCGATAGACCGGTCGATGTGGTCTTGAGGAGGGCCCTTGCGCCTTTGAGATGTGCGCGCCAGGATGAGTCATATTTACCGGAGTAGATCTCGAAAAGACAGAGAGTCTTTACGGTATGCAACAGACCCGGCGTATGGTTGACATTGCATGTAGGATCCTTGTCTTCGAGTTCCTGCCGTAGATGTGTGATACTGCACGCAAGAATGTCGGCAACCGATGTGTCGCATATCCCACCCCCAGTTGCATTACTAGAATTAGTATAAATCAAAGTCGAGAGATGAAGTGCTGAAAATGCTAGGGTAGCGTATAGTAAGGAAGGTGTTTCCAGCGCCACGGGTAGGATTTGACATGCTTGTTCGCGGACCGAGGTGTGACTCATTAATTTGGAGACGTGTGTTATGAAATGGTTCAGCAGTAATTTGTCGCGGGAAGATAGGGCTTTGAAAGCGTCTACTTCCATCAATTTGGATTCCTCATCTATCGAAGGTTGAGCCGGTGGACTGTGGTGCAAACTCTCTAACTCTGTCGCAGTAATAGAACAAGCAGCCTTCCGCCTCCTCCTTCGTCTCGATGTCTGCTCTTGTTTTCTCGGTACACGACCATCCCATTTGAGTTTAATAACATACTCGCAATTCACAGCGGCTTCTTCGCAGCGCGTACAACTGGGCCGCCTTTCGTCGCATTTTTGGCGTCGGTGTTTGCAGCGGGCGCAGCCATGGTGGGAGCGCATGGTGGCGTCTATTCACAATTGTTCTAGTCTTTTCAAGGACTCAAGGACTCTGATCTTTAGACGGCGCAAGGAGAAGGTGTAATTCTTTATGATGATACGGTATTGAGCAGGGGAAACTTGCTAATTAGAACTAAGAATGTTCTTGGAAGTATGGGGTAATTTGTCTCTAGGCTTATCTCTGCCCAATCATCGAGATAATCCACATCCCACTTGCAAAGTCTAATATCAAGACGCAAGTTTCTAGCTTTTACATAATAAAGTCTGGTGTGCCCTCACACGATCCTGCACGGTCATCAGCGATGCATCTTTTGCATGCTGACGTCTCGATGTTTTAGCGATCTTGAATACTGCAATGACCGTCTCGGTATTGATTGTAATCATGTATTGGTATTTCGATGCATACGTACGGTCATTTACCGTAAGGGCTTTGGCCACTTGAGAGGACAAGGTATAACTAGGTAGCACATTCATATACAAGCAAAGAAATGCCCTGTCTTTGTTTATTGGATGACCGAAAAGAAAATATCCGCCCACGTGGAATTTTCTCTTCTACTGTCCCTGTCGGTATTTCAGGTACTTCAGGTACCTTCATCGTTCTGCTGCAATCAGCTTTCAATCCAAGATGGCCTTCTATTCTGTTGTTAGGTTAACCATTCTCTGGCACTGGCTTTGCATATTTGCCAGCAGCGCTGTTGCTTCCATTACTGCTGCTACTGACCTAGCCAACCTCCGGACTCAGCTGTCTCCCAATGCATCGATTTCATGGAGTACCTCAGATGCGCCTAGATGGAGCGATTACGATGCACCACAGCCGATCGCGATCATAAACGTGGCCGCAGAAAAGGACGTACAAATTACGGTAAGCCTAAAACCTGCAATACAGTATAGGCATAGTATACTGTCATGTCTCACGCATTCAGATTCAATTTTGCAACTCCAAGAGCATACCATACCTAGTCCAAAACGGTGCACACGGTTCGTCGACTACATTAGGCCAGCTGAACCACAACGGCGTCATCATCAACCTTGCCGCTCTGAATAGAGTTACGTTCAATTCCGAGAAGACACTTGTCAGCCTTGGAGGCGGGACCTTGATGTCGGAAATGATTCAAAGTGCTTACTCCAATAGTGCCTTGGTGCTATCTGGGACATGTAATTGCATTGGCTACTTGGGCGCTCTACTGGGAGGCGGAACCGGTTATTTGATGGGCCAGTACGGGCTCATGCTGGACAATGTCGTCTCCCTAAACGTAGTCCTTGCGTCTGGACAGGCAATAACTATTACACCTAGTGCTGATGCAGAATACGACGAGAGTCTCTGGTGGGCCTTGCGTGGCGCCGGACCAAATTTTGGCGCAGTCACGTCGGCCGTGGTGAAATCATATCCTGTCAATTCGACCGCATTGAACGCTTGGCTCGGCCCTCTTGTCTTTGAAGAGAGTCAGCTTGGTACTCTGATCCAAACCATGAACGATATCACGCTCCAACCCCGGATGGCCATGTCACTAACATTTGCAAGCTCTGGGAACGCGTCAGTCTCTCCACTCATCATTCTCACCGTGTTTTATCACGGCACCGAGGCTCAAGGCAAGGCCGCTTTTGCGCCAATATACGAAATAGGCCCAGTGGCAGATAATACCTCAATTATATCGTATCCAGACTGGAATGCTGCCCAGGATACGTCGTGCATCAAAGGGGGTAACAAGCCGTCCTTTGGTGCTGGGCTTGCGGGGTTGGAACCTAAGTCATGGGAAGTAGTTTATGACGCATATAAAGAATTTCTCTTACATCCGGAAGCTCAGGACAGCGTTATTCTGTTGGATGCATACTCTACTGCGCAGATTAGTTCTATTTCTGATTCCTCTACGGCTTATCCGTTTCGCTCCACAATTCGTTTCAATGCTCAAGCCTCCCTGGTATGGAATGGCTCCAGCTTTGATGCAAGCGCTCTAGCTTTTGGTTCGTTCTGTAGGGACAAATGGAGGCTGAGTTCAGGCTTAAAGAAAAATAGCACGTATGTGGTCTCTCCGCCCTAGAGGTCTCTCTCTGGGAAAAAATGAAAGCTAACCGCTTCCAGGTATATCAACAACGCGTTCGGAGACGAAAGTTTGACGACTGTGTATGGCCAGAGCCTTCAAAGACTTCAGGATCTTAAAAATATATATGATCCTTATGGTCGATTCAATTATTGGTTCCCGCTTGATGGTGACAAGAAGTGATGTGCGGAAATTCCAAAGTTACTTGCCAAAAGTGAAGACTGTCATGTCTCTGATATTTTTATTGACACTATTGTCATTGGCAAATTTGAATGGAATTCAGTCAGGTCCAAAGAGCTGGGTATATTTAGGAGACATGTAAATATTGGCATAGTAGACTGACGCTGAAGCGTATATACATAGCGATATCCATGGATTTTTCTCAAATTTGAGTCGATATCTCACGCTAAAGCGGAATTGATAAATCGTGCAAGTGCTTCAGCGTGTTTCCCATGCTTTAGAATGATATGTATGTAAGCGAACGACAAAGAATAGTCTATATGAATATCAAAACTTACCATCATCGAAAAGTGATTCGCACCATGTGCAAGCTGCACTTGGATTTCTTGTCCCAGAAAAAGTTGTGCCCACCCTCCTGCGCTGAAGTCAGTGCGTGGTTCTGTCAGAAACTTCGTGTTGTGAGCAGCTTCTCCCGGCATGGTAGGGAAGCTAGCATAGTCATTCCCATCGAAAACACAATCTGTAGCCAGGTAAATCGATACTCGGGGCTCAACAATGTTTTCGCCATGTTTCATCAGGGGCTTAGCGTGATAGTCATGCAACATATCAATCGTAGCATTGAAATGCGGAATCAGCCATGGGGGAACCTGTGTGTAGTCTTTAGAGTGACCACCAGCTTGTTCCTCCGCAAAACCGCTTTTGACATTATTCTCAATGTTGATTTTCTCAATCTGACCAAAGATGCCCTGCTCCTGACAATGATCGTAAAACCCTTGAGGAAGCCGACCGAGCCCTGAGGTTGGATCTGGTGAGTCGATTAAGACCAGGTTTTCTACAGTGTCACCTTGCTGTATCAACTCAGTCATTGCGCGAAATGCGAGAATGCCTCCAGCGGACCAACCGCCCAGGTTATACGGGCCGCAAGACTGACGACGGCGAATCTCAGCCAAATATATGGAGATGAGTTCATCCAGGTTGCATGTCTTCATGGCTTCTGGATGTTTTCGAAAAGGTGATATTAAACCTATAATGGTCACAGATTCATTTACACGGGGGATGTCGACGTAGGATAGAGCGGAGCCTGAACCATCTGGGAAAAGAAACAAGATTTTTCCTCTAACTTCCACACTGGATGCAACTGAAGGTCTTTGTAAGATGACTGACGAGCGGCTCTCGAAGCTTGTGGTTATGTCATTTGAGTCTTTGAATTGTGTGTGCCTCTCCTGGGATGTTTCTATGGTGCATGACTCAGTCACCACAGGTGAAGAACTTCCTGTAGAGACAATTGTCGAAGAATCGCTCGTTTTTGATGACGGCGACAATGTTGATGAGGGACTGAAGAACTTGATGACCTCATTTTTCAATTCGCCTACCGTGCGAAATTCGTCAAAAACGGTAATCCCAGAATTTGTATAGAATCCGAGATCATCCTTAAGCCTGCTGGTTATAATCAGCGACAAAAGTGAGTCTATTCCAACGGATGCGAGAGGTGTGTCATCTTGTAAGTCTTCGTCACCCACGCCGCTTTCTTCACTGATGATTTTAAACATCATGGAAATTTTAGCATTCACATTACTTCCCAGTAGGGATTCACTTTCATCACTATAAACAGTAGACGGAGTATGGATGAAGGACTTGGACTCGCGAGGTTGTGCGCTAACTTGCGATGGTGCTTTATATCCCAGTGATAGAATGGAATGTAATATCTTCTTGTTGACCCCGAGGAGCTAGGCGAAAACAAGTCAGTAGAGTAAAGCTGCCAATATTGCTTCAACTGACTCACTTTTATGTTCTCAAACTTTCCGACCACGCTATCGCCATTGATTATGATTATCGAACCTTGATATAAGCTACCTTCGAATCTCGACATTTCTGTATAGCATTGGTATGGGATATTGGGATCAATGTTAGTGTATAATTCAAGAGATTCCCAGCCATGGTTCACGAAAACTTCATTTTCAAGATCGGAATTATCATTTGCATTCATCACAAACCCAGCGACCTGGGAGAAGGCATCAATATAGGCCGGATGGGTATGCGAACACAGCGAGTCGCTTTTCAGATTTGTAAGGGCTCGGAAATCAACAATACTACTCGCAGCCATGGCGTTGCTGTCAAGAATGATCTCTTTCAGTCCCCTGTACTTAGAGTCGAACTCCGCCACAGTCGCTACCATGCGGTATATCATTGACTTATTGTACTTGTAACACCTATCTGAGGCAACTCCTTCGCGTAGATTCTCAATCTTGCGCTGTACCTCTTTTGCATGTTGGGGTTTGAGTATGTGTTCCTGACGGAATTTTATGGAACAGTAGGCGTGCTTGAAAAGCGTTGTTCCCTGAACCTGTTCCCAGTCAGTGATTTTTGGCTAGGAAAACAAGTAATCTGCACATTTGAAACCACTGCAGACTAAGAGTTACTCACATCAACGCTTAAGAAGCTACAAATTGCCGTTTCCTTGGACCAGTCAACTTCTACTGTCGTGCGTAACAACTGTGGGCTCGTTGCTTGAGCCACAAGAGCCCTTTCGAGTACCATGTCGCATATAGTCACTACCTTTCGATTTTCTACAGATTGGTATCGTCTTTGGAGATATGTTCCCAAGGTGAACGCGATATCGGCATATACGGACTGTACACAGTCAGTTCATGCTCAACCAACTCATATTTCCCAACAACTACAGTTGCTGCAGAGCTGCTTAAAATTGACAGCAAACATTAGGTAGTGGATGGTATACGAAAGGATTTGAAACACATAGGGAAACCAATAACACACCGGTGTACACAATGGTATTCCATTGACTCTATGTCCCTGGACTAAACCCTTCATACTATCCCTAGATAAGTCCAATTGCACAACAAGGAGTCCCGATGTTTGTCCGATTTCTTCCTGTAGAGTGTCGTAAACTGTAGTATCTAGGGGCTGAACTGCAGTTGACATTTCCTCGCCATTCTGGTAAATGATCGGAGGATCACCCTTGCGCAGAGACCAGTCATTGACATATTGGATCCAGTACGGCTCAGCATCCCAGCTATAGGCTGGTAATGAGATGAGATCCAGGGTTGAGACAAAATCTCTGTGATATTCGCGCCATTGTATATCCACTCCAGCCATGTAAAGCCAAGAGAGTACCTCCGAGACCGTCTTCCAAGTGTTTATGTGCTTTATCATAGAAGGCATAATCTTGATATCTGGCCGCGTATTTGATTTTTGAAAAATCGATTTGAACATATTTGAGAACGTATAATGATCTCCAATCTCCAGGATACAACAATTACGCGATAATAGACCTCCTCTGTCCGCAACATCCATGGCGCGGACGATATTAACTTGACCGCGACAGTGAGCTGCTAGATGTTCAGGTCCAACAGCGCCGATTTTGTCAATTATCTTTCCTTCCAGCGGACATATCACAGGTACCGAAGGAGCGTGGTATGAAGTCGCCCGGGCTCGTACTACAAATTCTTCCAGCAAACCGTCTACTTGAGCCGAGTGAAATGCATAACGGATTGTAAGTGGGATAGCTTTGATACCGCTACTTTGAAGTGTTTTAGCACAGTCCTCAATGTCTTGATGTAGGCCACTCAGAACGACGTCTTCGGGGCTGTTAATGCAAGCGACTTCAACCATGTGATTATGGTTCAGGAAATTTTCTAGGACTGTCAACGATGCCTTTACGGCAAGCATGGAATGCGTTCCAGATCTGCAATTCTTCTCGAGCAACTGGGCTCTGGCAGCGACGAGAAAAATTGTGTCTGTTTCCGAGAGGACACCTGCACAGTTGAGTGCTGCATAATGTCCCAAACTATGACCAATAACTGCAGCAGGCTGTATGCCGCATGCACGCCAAAAACGGGATATAGCCATTTGTAAGGAGACTGTAGCGACCTGTATAGTTGAAGAGGAAAATTGTGAAATATCTCCTGTCGTTGACGTAATCAATGGCAGAATCGAAGCAACACCATGTGATCGAGCCACCTGGTCATAGCGATGAATATCGGTACGGAAGGATGAAAACGTATCGAACAAAACTTTGCCCATCCCAATGTACTGGGAGCCTTGTCCGCTGAACGCGAAAATCGTTGCGGGAGCTGAAACCGTTCTCTTCTTGCCAACTTTCGTGTCTAGTGCATGTTTGAGTTCTTCGACTAAAGATCCTAGAGAGCTTGCAGTAACTGCAACACGATGGGCATGATGCATCCGCCGTGCCGTCGTGGTATATGCCAGGGACGGTAGATCAAAGGGTCTTTCCTGGTTATCAGAGCTTACGAAATCCAGCATCTTTTGCAAGTTGTTCATAAGTGAGCGCGAGCTCTTAGCAGACACAGTCACAACGCTGATTGAGCGAGGGTCTCTCCTTAGACTACCTTCATTGTCAATTTTCGGCTTTGGAGGTGCATCTTCAACGAGTAAAGTGGTGTTCCCACCTGCTGCGCTAAAGTTGTTGACCAAGACTCGGCGTGGTGACACCCCATCTCGTTTCCAAATTACTGGCTTGGATGCAATAAAAACTTGCCGTGAAGCTAGGTCCGAAGGAAATTTAGAATTTATCCTTGTTTTAATTCCACAATGGGGTGGAATCGTGTCATGACGCATCATCAAGATTACTTTTGCAAGACTGGTAGCACCCGCGGCAGCTTCACCGTGGCCTACGTTGGCTTTAGCTGCACCTAGATACAAGGGATGATGTCTAGACCCTTTTTCATGAGTCGCCGGTGCCAGAGAGGCTAGAACGCTGGTCATCTCGGTGGTGTCACCGGCCTGCGTGCCTGTCCCATGCATTTCGGCGTAAGAAACATCGTCCGGGTTGACGCCTGCGAGAACGTGGTCGATAGCCGATTTCTGGGCACCGAAAAACGGCCTGGTGATTGACTCCGCCTCCGCGGAATGGTTTGTGTGCGCGTTAGATATTACTGCTAGCACATGGTCATTCTCAGCCAGCGCATCTTCTAGCCGCTTCATAACCAACGTGACAACGCCTTCTCCTCGACAATAGCCATCCGCCGTTTCATCAAATGTCTTGCAGTTCCCGGTGCGAGACAGGAAGAATCCACGATCTAGCCCGGCAGTGAAGTCAGGATTCGTTATGATGTTCGTTCCCCCGGCTATTATGGTATCTGCCTCTCCCTTCCACAATGAATTGCAGGCAATATAAATGGCAGTAAGACTAGAGGAACAAGCAGTATCAATGCAATAACTTGGACCTGAGAATTTAAAATAGTAATTGACTCGGCCAGGTATAAAAGCCCTATTGCCCCCAGGAATGAGGTATGAATCGATTTGCTGCGCACTATTGGTTTCCATCCAGTCATTGCTCGTAACCCCATAGGAAACCCCAACACGGTCTCTTTTGGTTGATGGGCTACCGTCAGGAACGATGCCTGCCTGTTCGAGAGCTTCATATGCCGTCACAAGCGCTAAACGCTGCGCTGGGTCGATTTGGGCTGCTTCTCGTGGTGAGATTCCAAAGAACCTCGCATCAAATAGTTCGGGTTCATCGAGCCAGCATCCAAATGGTGTGATGCTCGTATTCTTTTTTCTACCAGTTGCATCTGTGTGGGAAGCAACGTTCCATCTTTGAGATGGTACGGTCTTGTGAACATCAAGTCCCTTTGCAAGAACATCCCAGAATTCATCCATGCTACTGGCGCTCGGGAATCGTCCGGATATTCCCACAATTGCGATAGGTGTCGGAACCGCAGTTTTGGTTAAAGAAGCTTGATATATGTGGTTAGAGGTTGGTATTCCATGATCCAAAACCGAATCCATGTCTAGTCTGACGTCGATACCTCTGTCCTGTAAAGCGGCAGCCAATCCATTTACCGCTGATGATGCAATTGGAACAAGTATAATACTCGATTTGTCGGTATCTGATAGCTCTATTATATCGGTAGACAGAGACTTTAGAACCAAGTCTAATCGGAGCTCATCACGTAGTATATCGCGGACGGCTATTTCCAGGGCAGATTTCATCGTTGAAGGGATATTGATCCTGCCAGTTGAAGCTGATATAACCGGGATAGCTTTATAGTCCCTTTTTTCGTTCACAATGAGAATACTTGGCGTGAGAATTGTTTCCATGTCCTGCTCTGAGTAGAGGTGGCGGGCATGATAAGGAGCGTGAAGAGGCAACTGGACGTACTTCGACGATGTGACGGGTCGGGACTTTTTCAATTGTTCCATAGTACTAGGTGGACCAGCAACAATGACACTGCGAAGTGACAGACCGCTGATGTATGGCTTTGAAGTCACTGGAACTGCCTATGACACCCATTTGTGGTGGAGTTAGAAAAATGGCTATTATTGTTTAGATACGGTGACATAGACCTACCTGTGACTCTACAACTTGCACAAGCATTTCCGTGACTTCTTTTCTCGACAACCCATGGATTGATAGTGCCCATGAGTCCACTGCCGAAGACGAGATATCGATGCAATTTGCAACATTCAATACTAGGCGACCGACACGGAAAGAGATCTTGACAGCTTCTAGAGCGTGTGGTAGTAGTTCAGACAGTGACCTACAGCAAGCTATGGCAGCAGCAGCTATGCTACCGGTACAAATTCCAACAACAATCGTGTCCAGCGGGGTTGGGTATACGCCATGTCGTTTATGAAGATGCCTCAATCATACAAGTAGGTTAGCGACACTTAAAGCCTTGTGGCAATCTAAATTTATTATTTTTCACCTATGCCCTGAACGCTACATGATGATATGGAACTGGTTGGGAACCTACCGCATGAATAGCCCAATCTGGTAAACAGTCGTCAATGCATGCTCGACAGCCAAGTTTTGGATGCCAAGACTCCTCCATCTTGCTATATCAAGCAGACTTGAGAAATGGGGGGAGGTCGAAGGTAAAGCGCTCAATAACTCGCGGCGAATGATCTTGTACGATTGCACAAGGAAAGCATCCAGGATTGGGTCTTGATCGGACAGCAGCAGCGCGGGCAACCCTGTTGAGTAGTCCTCTACCTGGTCGCCAAATACATACACAATCATATTCACTGCTTATTCAGTTTTGAATACAGAGAATAGATGTTTTCTTAACCAGTGAATGGCTTTGGTCTTCGTCTCGGGTGTCCTCGTCTCGTCGTAAGGCATCCAATCTCAAGGGTTCTGGTAAGGCTTCTTCTTTAAGCTGAGAAACATTTCTATCGGCTAAATATGTATCATTCTCAGGCTGTCAATGTGGATCACCGTTTATGGCGTGATACATCTGATAGAACAGCATGTGCATGTTGCTCCATATCGTATTTCACATACCGTAATAATACCTTGTTACGTTACAATGTAATTACCAGACTCTCTTATCCTTCCCATTAATCTTACCATACCGTACTATACAAGCTAGCCATGAACCCTGTTCTCCTTTTGTTGTCAATGCTCAAATTTATGCAATTGAATAGACCCTGTTACACAAAAGTCCTAGCGAGTGCAACTTTGGCTAATGCGGTTTCCATGCATCCGAATGGTTCCCCAATCGTGATTGACGTATCGTACATAGGTAGCGTTCCTTACAACATTTCTTTAGCTTTATATTCCAACTTCTCCAGCATCTCTACTTCGTCATTTCCCTGAGCTCTAGAAGTATCATCACTGACCAAAGAAATCCTCATAGAGACTATAACTTTGCATTTGTGGAATCATACTCATTCCAAGTTGCTGCAATATGGGTTCTCGCATCAACACAATACTGATCATTGGGGCCACTTCTGGGATTGGCGAAGCATTCGCTCGGCGCTTCTATAGCGATGGAAAGAAAGTGATTATTACTGGTCGCCGAACGGATCGTCTGGCAGCGCTACAGAATGAGCTCCCAGGCATAGGAACTCGAAAGGTGAGATAATTTAGGAAGAAAGCGGGACGAAAGGAGAATTAAATTGCTGACCGTCGCGCGCCCCTGCCTAGTGGGATTTGTCCGACATTGCGGGCCTGGAGCAGCATGTATCAGATATCATCGCAGAGTATCCCACTCTGGATACAATCTTCATCAATGCTGGCATACAAAAGTCATTCTCTTTTCTAGATCCGAAGACAACGAGCCTCGAAAGCATATCTTCTGAAATTAACGTGAACTTGACCGTTCCTGCACTTCTGATACACCTATTCGTTCCGCATCTAATGCAAATTGCTTCTGCTGGAAATCCTGCCAACTTGTTGGTCACCAGCTCAACTCTCGCGTATTTTCCTTTTCCATTCTACCCAGCTTACTGCGCCTCAAAAGCTGGTGTGCATGGTTTGTGCATCGCTCTTCGGGAGCAATTGGGATTTTTACCAGATAACATCCAAAAGAACTTGAATCTAGTTGAGGTTGTGCCGCCTTATACCGATACGGGGCTGGATTCAGAGCATCGCAGCGCCGTGACAGCCATGCAAGGGGAAAATGCACTGGCACCTATGCCGCTAGCTGAATACATTGAAAAAGCTTATGTTAGTCTCAATGACTTAGATCAGGACGGGCAGATGAGGAAGGAGGTTGCGGTAGGTTTTGCTCAGACAGCCGTCGAAATGTGGAGGGGAAGCTTTGGCGCCTCAATTGAGGGGATGGGCATTCGCTGCTAAGAATGATTGTTGTAATCCTATATTTTTTCTTAATGTGTAATTGAATATTAGGTCCTCTAATGCTACAAGTGATAAAAGAAAGATAATTAAACAGTATTTTTGTAAAGCAATAGCCCGGGCCTGCGAGTGATAAGCCCATCCCTAAATCAAGAGTTTTTTCCAMCATTATACTGCGTCTTGCTCTGCTGTACTAGTCTTCGTCCCATCTGTCCTCAGTTCAACTAAGGGG
The DNA here is from genome assembly GCF_001896365.1 of Talaromyces amestolkiae. Classification (NCBI taxonomy): domain Eukaryota; kingdom Fungi; phylum Ascomycota; class Eurotiomycetes; order Eurotiales; family Trichocomaceae; genus Talaromyces; species Talaromyces amestolkiae. The sequence goes on along the minus strand of NW_024468048.1, from coordinate 413,804 downwards.
ATGAAATCGTTGGTTTGCGCCTGGACATACGCTGGACGATGCGTCCAAATTCTGGATTGGGCCTTTCCATCCTCGCTTCTAACATCCGTGATTGCATACTGCCTCCTGTTTTTCGTGCTTCTCGATGACGAAAGCTTTACTGTCATAACCCACAAACGTGTCAACAACTTCCACACCACAGGTCGAATGAGAGGTAATGAGGCCGATATTATAAGAACAGTTCCCTCGACACTTTACAGGCGTTGGTAAGTCAGCAGCTGCTTGTCATAGCTAACAACAAAGGATTTAACATCACCTGTTCCAAACTTCGAGAGGTACTGTGGCCCCTGTCCAGAATTAGCAGCCGATTCGSGAGCCACGATAGCAAAGATGTGAAGCATACATGTCGGGTCCGAAAGATCATTGATCTCTTTGATGATGGTAAGCTTGTAGATCGAGACAGCACAGGCACTAACATCAACGCATTAGTACTTCGAACACCGGGATGAGTAGAATATACAATACCCAAAGCCAAGACCCATAGAACTAGCAATGACAATTTTCTGTGCACGAGTCATATTCAGACTCATCACTGTAACCACGGCGTACAGCGCAAATCCAAAGTCCAAAGACGCCGATAATGCTGTATAAAAGCATTCAGCAAGTTGGTACGTTATGAGCAATTGAGGGGAATCATACATCCGACAAAATAGCCCAAACCAATGTTCACAGACCTATTCCAGCAGTGGCCATGGATGCTTGTATCCCATTGCGCAGCCACCGGTTTACATTGCTGGAAGGTGGTAATGGTTGTAACAGTCACAAATATTATGAGTAGGCCGACCAGTGGATACACAATATAGGCGAGCCGATTAAATTTCCCAAACAAGCGAACAAGAAGGGAGGCCACTGGCAGTTTCGGAAGAGTGAATGTCCAAAGACCGACTGCTTGAAGAACGACCATCAAATGCAGCAGTGCGGTGGTGTTAGTAGGGCTCTCCTCAATCAGAATGGCTAGATGTTGACCAAAGCCTCTGGAAATAGCTATAGAAAGACAAATTGAACGTGCCAAGTTCACTACCTGTGATCATCAATTAGCAGGAAATTTAAAGCAGATTCTGACATGTAATTACCATTGCCAGAATGATGAAGAAATCGTCTGGTTCCCATATGTGCTTATCGCGGATGATATGTGTGCCAAATCTAAGAAGAACCGCCACTATATTAACATTCTGTCAGCAAATTGTACTTGGTAAATGCCCTTCATACTAAAAAGATTGAAGAAGATCCTCATACCAACAGCGATGGCATTAAAAACCCAGTTGATGGTATTGAGAAAGGGTCCACGGTCGCCATTCCCACCATATGCCATAGCGCCGTATCGTCACAAAACCACAGGATAAGGAAAAGAGAATGACTGTTCAGGCTTATTGCCTAATCCAAATAGCGTATTTTTCAGTCAAAAATGAGTAATAACTGTGTAGTAGGCGCTCCAATAGATGCTGGTCGCTGGCTGTCCTCAAGGCTGAACGGAGAGTCGTGGACAGAGCCTCACTTTACACCCGCACACTGATCTATCGAATTATAGATCTTGCTAGAGCCTACCTAGCTTTGGCAGTTCCTTACTACATGCAGCCCGACGATCGGTAAATATTCTCCATCAATATTGGAAACAGAAGCCAATCTTCAACAACAATTCTGGGACTGAGTACGAACATGGTGAGCTGATCCATCCCCCGATGCACTGTTAGCAGTCTCCCAAGTCAGCGTAGAATCTATTAGGCTAGGCTGACGAATGCCACTTGATGATCACCAGTTATTGATTGGCGTGGTGTCATGCGTCTCTGTTGGAGGGGGCGAAGCATTCCTGCAAACCGCGACACAACTGCCACGTAAGTAAGCCAGGATATGCCTGTTGATAGCGATCATGGCACATAGACACCGCATTATAGCGTGACACTCCAGCCAGTCAAGTACAACTTCCTTGCATGGGATGAGGTTACACTGCTTAGGTTTATTCGCCGAGTTGCCAATCAGTACGCATGGCTGACATTACATGTGTTATGTGTATTAAATACCGGGAACATTTCATTACGTACTAGCGTGTATTAATTATCGTTTCGGCCGTGTTACGTCGTAATATAATTCAGCTTCAATCTCACTCGTTTTTATCAAAATTAAATACTGCTCGCATCCAACGATTCTCTGTGTCAAAAATGGCGGTACTAGAGCACATACCCTCACTAAGGAATTCTCTATCATCCGCCAGCGAGATCTTAGTAGACTCCTCCAGTTCAGACTTTCAGGAACGCCTTCAGAGATGGACTGACATCAACCGCGAAGAGCCAGCAGCGATCATTCTTCCAAGCTCAGAAAGTGATTGCTTGCAGACTGTGAGTGCAGAGAAACTAAAACTCTGGCGGATTGTGAGCTGACCTGCGAAACCAGGTGCAATGGGCTCTGAAGAGCTCTATCCCGTTCGTATCAAGAAGCGGTGGCCACAGCGAGTGGTCGACTATCGGTAAAAACGGCGTGATAATTGATCTTGGTAGATACAAGAGCGTCGAAGTAGATGTGACTAGTCGCACGGCTATTCTCAGGGGCAGCATACTTAGCAAGGAGGTTGCTGTTGCATTAGCAGATGCTGGCCTTTTCACAGGTGAGTTATATGGGGAAGAAACGCGGGATCGCCGGTGACTGTAGGTTGATTTGTACTGCCAACTTAGCACTGGGAAACGGCAACACTGTGGGCGCGATTCCTTATTTCCTTAACGGTGGAGCTTCCATAACGACGTCTATTACCGGTTTCGGTGCAGATCAGATCCTTGCTGCACGACTCATTACTGCCTCGGGTGAACTCATCGAGGCCAACCAAACGCACAATTCTGAACTTCTCTGGGCCATTAGAGGTGCTGGTCAATTCTTTGGTCTTGTGACAGAGTTGACGATTGAGGCATACCCCCTCTCCGCACTCGGTAATGATCATGGCGTCATTTGGGCGGGAAGTTTTGTGTTCCCCTTAGATAGAGCAGGCGAAGTGGCTGCTGTGATGAAAGACTTAATGAGTAATAATAAATACGCAACAGCTGGGCTCCTTATGGTAATGGCGCCTCCACCGACTCGCCAACCGTCAGTTGTTGTGGCTGCACGATACACGGGAAATCCCCAGGAAGCAGCGGCTGCTTATCAACCTCTGTACGACCTGAAGCCAATCGCAGCGTCTGGTGGTGAGGTGCCTATTCAAAATGCTAGTGACGCTCGCAGTGTACTTGGGGCCAAAGGAGACTTCAAACGTTTCGGAGTGGTAGGGCTGCACAGTTTCGACCCGGAAGCTTTTCTGAAAACCATCGACGTGTGGAAGGAGATGATTGCCCAGTGTCCAGACGCCATAAACTCAGGCTTCAATTTTCAGTGGGATTCGAGGCCACCTAGGAAATCAAGATTGGGCTCTGCTCATTCCCTTCAGAACATTCGGTACTGGCAGTATGTTTATACCACGATCGCTCACACATTGGCCAACAAGATTTGTCGTCGGTAATTGCTGACTGCAAATGCATCATAGGAACAATCTCATTTGGCATACGGACGCAGATAATCGAGCTGCTGTTGATAATTTTAACGAGAGATGCATTGCCATCATGCGAGGTCCGAACGTCACGGAATACGTGGATTTCGCCAATGGCACGCGAGATGGGCCTATCGAATGGCGCTTTCGCGGCAAAGAGAGACTTGATACATTGAAGCAACTAAAGAAGACTTGGGATCCAAACGGGATATTTACTCGGCAGCTCTTGGATGGGTGAACGAGGGTTTCTCCGCTTGTCTTCGTAAATATGACCTTTTTCCAGGTTACCACGAGGCCACGGTCCTAATCGTCGGTCAGTGTAGTGGAAAAACAATGCCATAACTAGCAATACTCATAATCATCCATGCCGGGAGATATAGACGCCAGCTGGCGATGGTATATGCCGTTCATTTGCTTATTTGCATTGATGTTACATATAATTCTAAGTGTAAAATTACCAAACAAGGTCCTTACCGGGCATGTCCAAGCGTATCACGCAACCCGACTTCTACTTACATGTACTTCTACTTCTCTTCTGCAACTATCAGCTCATATTTTGATTCCTCCTTTAGCTGATACCTCTACCCCTCCCAGCTATAATATCGCTACAAAATCCGTCTACTTTTTTGAGGGTCATAACTTGAACACATCCAATCAACAAACAACAAAACAATGACTTTCTCTACGGGGCGTCTGGTGCTCTCCTTTGTTGCATTTTCTACAGCCGCTGGGGGCTTTATCTTCGATTGGAACCATACTCATGTCTTTAACGAGCGCTGGCCACCTCATGCAAAATTCCACAATGGCCAGACCATGTCGACCGGGCTACTGTTGGGCCTATCGGGGTTGTATTACCTCTTCCGGACGTGCAGTTCACCAGCCATGCAAGCTGATTCACTACGAACAGCCACTTGGCTGTTGAGCCTGAATTGGATAGCGCAATTAAGCGCTGCGTTGTATCCAGGCGCTCTACCGGTCGATCCTGAATTTGGAGGCGGCTTTCCACAGGCTTACATTTGCGCCTTTCTCTTCTTTTTTATTGCATTGGGGTTCCGCCTCGAGGTTCGGAGGCTACGGCACGACGACAAGCGGGACTAGGAATCTGCAAGTGCAGGGCCCCAAAATTACCTCGTCCAGCTGGGCTGTATTTAAGTGATGCATGTTGAAATGTTTCAATGCATCGTTGCCGCCGGCCCCAACGTCGCTTCTCTTCGGACATTTGTTTGGCCATGACAAGAGCATGTTTCCGCGATTTACTCTTTATGGGCATTTGATTGTCGATCCCAACTGTAATACCAATTACATGATGTATTACCTAGTGTGTATTTCAGCTCACGTACCTTAAGCGCCCGCCCCAAGCACAAACTACTTAAACAAATCAATATTAAGTGTTATTATGATGCGTGATTATATTTTTAATTCATACTTCCTCGTACCCGCAAATTGACTGCAGTCAGGGCTGAGAAGGCTGAGCAGCAGACATTGCGTTCGAAAAGCAGATTCCAAGAATTAGATGGACGAGAGCGTTCTTTAAATAGATTATGTAGACAGATTGCCATTATTATAAGTTTGGGCCAAGTTTGCAGAATGTTAATTATGAGGTGTATGTGCAGTTTGAGAAGAGGTGCCATTATCAGTATATCCGAACGCATTGTGGTTCGTAGACTTTTTTTGCTTCGCTAGGTCATCACAACATGTCATGATGCTACAATCATCTTGGATATGGTACATCACCCTGTGGGTTGCTTGCACTTCATCATTTGCTGCAGCACTATCTGGCAGTCCGTTTAGCCCTCCCGATCCATCTTTTGGAATACCAGGGGATGATGCAAGCTATGACTACGTCGTTGTGGGTGGTGGAACAGCAGGTTTGACGATAGCAGCACGGCTAGCAGAAAATGGCTCGTATAGCGTTGCTGTTGTTGAAGCCGGGGGTTTCTATGAGGAGTCAGATGGGAACTTGAGCGTCATTCCTTCAGATGACATCTGGTATGCAGGGTCTAGTCCAACAGACTTCAATCCCAGTGTCGATTGGGGCTTTGTAACGACTCCGCAAGCGGTATGCTTAGTAAAAAATTTATGAAAAGCGGTTCTGATTGATTGTATGCTGCAGGGGATGAACGAAAGACAGCTCCACTATGCGAGAGGGAAATGTTTAGGCGGTAGGTACGTATCACTTTGTCGCTGTCTTGCCACCTCTCTTAGCTTTTATTTTAAGCTCACGATTATCTGCATGCTTCAGTTCAGCACGGAACTACTTCACATATCACCATGGCACGTACGATGCGTACCATATGTGGGCGACTACAGTGAATGACAGCTCGTACGAGTATTATTCTTTTCTGCCATACTTCAAGAAAAGTGCTCATTTCACACCTCCCGACAATGAACAACGTCCTCGTAATGCGTCCGTCGGTTATAACCCGGCTGCATTCTCGCCCACCGGTGGTCCACTTCAAGTCTCGATCCCAATATGGGCCAATTCCTTTTCGTCTTTTGCTAAAAAAGGTTACGAACGGCTTGGTCTACGACAAGTCGTGGATTTCGTCAGTGGTACGTTGATAGGTGTGCAATATAACATGAACACTATCGATCCTCGTCGTCAAACTCGTAGCTCTTCGGAGACGTCCTACCTGCGAATGGTTGAAAGCAATAACGCACTTCGAATTTACAACCAAACTATGGCACAGAGGATTCTTTTTAATGGCACAACAGCATCTGCTGTTGCTGTCCGGTCAGGTAACCTCAATTACACTCTTTTCGCGAAGCGAGAAGTCATAGTATCTGCTGGTGCCGTAAGTTATTCCAGTTGTCGACGTCGTCTTAGGAGATCTTAAACTTCAACTAATTGGGCGACAATACAGTTTCAATCTCCCCAAATACTTATGGTTTCTGGCGTGGGCCCAGCAGAGACGCTTCGCCAGTTTGATATACCAATAATCGCCGATCTTTCTGGGGTAGGCCAGAATATGTGGGATCACATCCTCTTTGGCACGAGCTATCGGGTGTCGACACTTACGCATTCAGCTACGTCTAACGCGACATTTTTGGCAGAGGTCTTGGAAGAGTACATGACAAAGAATGGGAGCGGCATGCTCGGCAACCCCGGCGGAGACTTGATAGCTTTTGAGAAACTACCATCCTCAGAGCGTGAATCTCTTACCCCTGAGACACTAGCTTCCCTTGCCGAATTTCCACCAGATTGGCCAGAAATCGAATACCTAGCCCTTGATGCATACAGTGGTAACAACAGCAACTACATAACCGGAGCGCCGAAGACGCCGTACATGTACGTGAGCCCCAGCGCAGCTTTAGTGGCTCCATTGAGCCGCGGAAACGTGACCATCACGAGTGCAAGCATGGATGATCCTCCACTTATCAACCCCAATTGGCTTACCCATCCTGCGGACCAAGAACTGGCTGTGGCAGCATTGAAACGAATCCGGCAGCTTATGAATACTGACATTGTCAGCGAGGTTATTGTTGGTGAAGAGCTGTTACCTGGCCGCAATGTGAAGAGTGATTCTGACATCTTGTACTCCATTCGAGAAAATGGGATTCAAGTGTTTCACGCCGCTGCAACTTGTGAGGCTCATCTTAAAATCTCGAGGCTTTTCATGCTGACTTTTTCATCCACGTAACTTAGGCAAAATGGGCAATTCTGACGATCCTCTAGCGGTAGTCGACTCAAGGGCTCGTGTCTTTGGAACGCAGGGCCTACGAGTCGTAGACATTTCGGCTTTTCCTCTTCTTCCTCCTGGTCATCCCCAGGCTACTGTTTGTGAGCAATCTATCGTTATGTTTTTGTTAATTTGACTTCAGGCTAAACAGATATTCTAGATGCCCTTGCCGAGAAAATCGCAGACGACATTCTGTGCGCAGATGTCTGAGAGTTGGTTTGCAACGCAATTTGAGCGATCTTTGACCTTTTTACATTGACCATCCCAGCTGGATCACGCCTTCAAAGTCATCGTTGTTACAAACAAGCGAAAAGCCAGAGAGATGCATTATTCAAGCTACATTTATCTATCTAGACCTGTTAGTATGCGAGATAGAGCTGAACTTAGGAAAATAGAACTTCACTTCAGGTCATAGCCCTACGTCAAAAAGATCTGCAAAGTCTACTCTTGTAAGATGAGCTCCATTACAGCCATCACACTTTCCATCGACTGCCATTCATTTTTAATCCGTAGTGGTGGAGTTGTGCTGGCGAAGAGCTCAATCCAGTCATTCCGCTCGCGCTCATTGCTATTGAAACTCTGCGCCATGGTTAAATCGCGCACACGTAAAGCAGCTTCTTGTGGCGCCGGAACAGTCCCAGGCAAAGGAAGTATAGTATCCATAATCACAATGCGTGCTCCAGGCTTCATCGATGAGACCAGGCTCTGTAGTATCTTTTGTGCAGTGGCTGTTGGCCAGTCGTGCAATATCTTGCGAAGAAGATAGACATCTGCAATACGAGAGATTTCGGGCGGTTGGGGCTGCATGAAGTCGTGTGCTTTGAGACTGATACGAGAAGCAATTAACGGGTCTATGTCTTTTAACTGAACCTTGGCCTCCTCAATTGTATTAGGGAGGTCTTCGACGGTGAAGCTCAGATCGTGAAATTTGCTGGCCAGCATGAGGTCAATTTGACCTGTTGAGCCTCCAACCTAATAGATGTTCACATAAGCACTAATAAAGAGCTTCCATCATTGGAATAAGGAGACTTACATCCACAACATGTGCCGGCCCCAAACGAGCCCAATCGTAACCAGAAATCAAGTGCTCCACCACTAACCCCGAACTTCGACCTTGCGCTCGCATGTATCCAGCAAAAAGCTGTGTCATTTCCTCTGACTGAGAGACATGGTTAAAAAATGGCATTGGGGTGTCAAATGCAATATTGTACGCTGTTTCATTCTTTTCTTTCGTATCACCCCAGCGCTCTGTAGCTCTAGCAAAAGCTAATGCCGTAGGCGCTGAGTATCGGGTCATGAACAAAGCCCAGTCGAGAAATGCCGGCTCAGTAACAAACTGCGCTGATATTCGACTGTGTTTTAGTCGCTGCAATTCGTCCTCGGCCAGGATACCTCCTGTCATTGCCATGCGAGCCACACTCTTTAACCGTCTCGAGGATACATTTGCTGCCTTAGCAATATCTTCATAGGCAACAGATTCACCAGTCCCAAGTGGTATACGTTGCAGAATCTTAAAGTGAATCAACCACTGTAGTGCCGACAATTGTTGGTACTAAATTTAGAATTTGATTGATGAGCCCATGCGCTGACTTTAATTAAATGAAAAGGCTTAGGAGATGGAGGAGTTCCTATACATGAATTTGTGCTTGTTCAAGAAGATCGCTGGGCTCGGTGCACAGTTGCTGTAGCTGGATGCTTGCCTGGAGTAGTAGCTGACGAGCATGTTGAGCTTCATGTGGAGCGTCTGGTGGTAGGAGTTGGGTGTTTTCTAAGGAATCTTTTGATTGATACTCCCGAATCACCTTGACATTATTTACAATGCTCGCGGTAATGCTCTCTAAAGTCGTGTTTGTCTCCATATTGTCGATAGCTTTCTGACTATTCAATTGGAAAGAGTTCGCCTGAAATACAGATCAGGAATATGAAGGGGAGAAGATGACGACAGCGTCAATTAAGATTACATCTGTGGAATGTGCTCGCTCGACTTGAAATCAAGTACCTAGGTAAAATACTAAAACATAGCGTGCGCACTAGCTGTTATGTCACGAAAAGAACTCACCAGTCTAAAGGGGTCCGCGGTAATACCGTTATCTTGCCCAATGTATCAAGAAGACGAGGAGGTAATTAAATTGAACTGGGGTCTGTACTGGTAATAACAAATGAATGGCTTATATTAATGCAACCACAATCACACGGGTCTGATCATTACGTTCCGATTGGTTTTATTGTGCATATCACTAGTCGCCGTGCAGCCCTCCATCGCTTAGATTATCGTCGGCTTCATCATCGATGGAAGGATATTCATGCCTGGACATTCATGATCGAAATAACCTGTGTTGTTCTCCGCCGCAAAGTCGGTCGCAAAACCCAGTATGTCTCCCGCTTAGGTATGCCTCTGTGATTACTTGGGTTGAACCAGGCTAATCTCTATTAATTCTGCTAATGCATCTTAGTTGAACACGTTCCAACATTATCCTGTGCCCCTAACAACATAATAGTCATATCACATCATGGACTCTTTCAATCGTATCCTCATCATCGGTGCTGGAATCGGTGGTCTTGCACTGGCCCAGAGTCTGAAACGAGCAAACATACCTTTCACCGTCTTTGAACGAGATGACAGGCTCGATTCCAGACTTCAGGGATACAGGCTCAAGATAGCGGGKCCCATGCAAGCAAGAGTACGAGAATTGTTAACTGACGAGGCATGGGCCAAGTTTAAGGATGTTTTAGCTGCCAGCGCAGAGGGTGAGATGACGCTAAGCGCAACAAGCGGCAGCATCATAGCCTCGCGTCGCGATCGTCTACGTCCTGGCACTCCACTTCCTTGGACAGTGGACCGGGGGATGTTTCGTACTGCAATGATGACAGGGATCGAAGACTCTGTGCTATTCAGCAAACAGTTTGTTAGATATGAGCTGGAAGACCACTGTGTTAAGGCAGTGTTTGCTGACGGCTCGGTCGAACGTGGTTTGCTTCTGGTTGGGGCGGACGGCATACGATCGGTGGTGAGAAAGCAATTACTCCCTGAGTATCGCTTTGCAGATACTGGAAGCTGCTGCATCTACGGCAAAACATATATCACACCTGAGCTGAGTGAGCGGTTCCCGGCGCTGCGAATGCGATGGTTTACGGCTATCCTAGACTCGACTCCGGTTTTACAGAGTATAATATTCGGAGAACGTCCATTCTCAATGATAGTAGAGCCAGTCCTGTTCAATCGGAACAGCGAACAGTCTGACCTTCCAAAAGACTATATTTATTGGGGTCTTATTTTCAGTCGAGATGCAATTCCGCTCGATGATGCTGCACTTGATGAGGCTTTGCGTTCTCAACCCGCACAAATCACGCTTGATATGACCAGTGAATGGCACTCGTCAACCCGCTCGCTGTGTGAACTACAGGAGCAGTCCCTGGCTTCTGGTATGAGAGTCTATACCGCCAGTCCAAATATGGAAGAGTGGGCACCATCTTCTCGAGTGACGCTGCTTGGTGACGCGATACACACCATGTCGCCAGCTGGAGGTGTGGGTGCCATGGCTGCATTGCATGATTCTGCTACACTGGCTGAAATCATTCACAAGGACGGCGTCTCGGAGAGCTCAATAGGGAACTATGAGACGAGAATGAGAGATTTCTCAAACGTGTGTATTCAACGAAGTTTTCGGGGCGGGGGKCGATTATTGAACACGCCTGCTTTTGAGAACTGTTCACTCGTGGATGTATAAGACTACATTCTGATATGGAGATATGTGCGTTATGAAGCAGATATATTCTTCTCTTTTGGCCATTAGAACTTTTGCTTTTAAAAGATTCGTGTTCTTCTCGATCTCGATCGGTTGCTTCGCGAGCATGTCAGTGATTGCCAGATCGGGAAATTTGTAGGATGAGCTGACACAACCACTATAGTGAGTCAACCCTACATGTAACGTGGGCGATTTCAAAGGGCATACCCAGATGAGCTACTAGCAAGAATGATCATCTATCTAGGTAGATAACAAACAAGGCCTAAACTGTAGATAAACCTGTTAATATGTCTGAACGAGCGCGCATAGAAATAGCTGCCCGTCTAGACAGAGTCAATATTGGGGGTATTGTGGATTTGCGGTCTTTAGTATGTCATTGTAGTGCTTTAATACCTTATGTACGTGAAGATTACGGCTAAATGACTTGAGATTACTTGATTAAGAACAAGAGGGCGCGCTTCTACTAGTGCACCTGGCGTCTGAGTAGAGCTTAACAGCTAATTCTGGGTATAGCAGTGATGGGTTAATGTGTGTCTAGATCATAATCTGAACTGTATAGTAGATATTTTACCCTTCATTATACATACGGACTTCGTTCTGTTCCAACACATTGCAGAATTCTAGGGCGTTGCAGCATATAGAGGTATACTGTTTTTTGATTGTACAGCCGAAATCTTTTAAAATGTGTATATAGCCCCATCTAAATACCGTAATCAAGATAGTATGACCGTAATATGACAGTAATGCTTTTATATTATATTTAATAACTACAACATTATTGCGACAACACCACACGACGATTAGCCAACTACTCAATGCGACGCTATGGTGTAAGTTGACTGCCCCGCAGCACCTATCAGGCAAATCGTTTTGATCTCTGTGATATCCTTGTCTAGTTGCATATTCGTATTTGAATCGGTGGGAAATTTTCCACAGGCTGTTTCCTCCTGTGTCCCTTCAACATCACCAAGATTCCTTAGAATAACCTATACCTCCTTCCCAAGTATACCCTATTCTTTGACCTTGAGTAATATGTCTAGTGACTTGGGACAGCACCCCAATCAAATGCCTCCGCATGAAGGACCATCCCTGTACAAAGCGCCCATGAGGACGCCTTGCAGGCGTTTGAAAGTGGTCGTGATTGGGGCAGGCATGGCTTGCATTGAGTTTCTCTACAAAGCATATAATGTATACCATCTCGGTGAATACGTTGATTTAACCGTTTTTGAAGCCAATGCAGATGTTGGCGGAACGTGGCTAGTAAACAGGTACCCTGGTGTTGCATGGTAAGATGACTCCTCATTCAACCACTGAAAAGCAAAACAAGGACACTATGTTAACCCCTCATGCTGTCTAATCAAGTGATGTTGCAGCTCATCTATATACATGTAGGCCACTATTCTCCCATGTACCTGATACCTTGGTATGTTTGATATACGGGCTAATGGATGAATTATAGTCTCGTTTGCTCCCAATCCTGAATGGACTTCATTCTATGCTTCAGGACGTGAAATATGGCAGTATATAAAAAAGACTGTCGATGAACACAATCTAGCTAGGGACATGAAGTTCAAGCATCGAGTGACTGAAGCCACATTCGACGAGAGCAAAGGCCTATGGAATCTACTAATCGAACATGAAAATCACGTATTCACTGAGCAGTGCAACATTCTGATATCCGCAACTGGCTTCCTCAGTCGCTGGACGTGGCCACAAATCGACGGATTGCACTCCTTTCAAAAAGGTCCCGTTATGCACTCCGCGTCCTGGGATGAGGCGTATGATTTCGTGGGGAAACGCATTGCTGTCATTGGGAATGGTAGTTCTGGTATACAGATTGTTCCTGAAATGGCCAGCGTTGGCTCGGAGGTGGTCAACTTTGCGCGATCTGGGACTTGGATCCTTGCGGGGCTGGGAAATAGAATGATTGATGGAAACGCTACTTATATCTACTCTGAAGAAGAGAAAACCCGGTTTAGAAATGATATAGATGCATTGAGAGCGTATCGCAAAGAGATACAGCAAGGAATCTTTTCCTCGTTCTCAATTGTGCGTATCAGAATCTCGCAATACCTATTTCCATGTTCATGGGTGGATGGCTTACAACTTTTTAGTTTGTTAAAGAATCTGAAATGCAAACCCAAGCTGTTGTAGCTACGAGACAGCTCATGTTAACCAAACTAAACGGCTACGACGATCTTGCAGCAAAACTCATCCCAAACTGGCCCATCGGATGCCGGCGTGCAACGCCTGGCCTAAATTATCTCGAGGCACTCACACAACCGCATGTCTCCTTGGTCCAAGAGCCAATTCAACGCGTCACCGAACATGGAATCACGACGACAGACGGCTGTTCGAGGGACTTTGATGTCATCGTCTGTGCAACCGGGTTTGACGTGTCCTATCGTCCAAATTTCCCCTTGCGTGGACGCGACGGGATCGATTTGGTCGAGAAATGGAAGAAAACAGCAACAACGGGGCCACTGGCGTATCTCAGTATCTGTGTTCCGGGATTCCCAAATTATTTCATGTTCAGCGGCCCCAATGCTCCTGTCGGCCACGGTTCTCTGATGGCTGGCTTGGGATGGACGGCTGATTACATCGCCAAATGGATCGTAAAAATAGCCGAAGAAGATATCAAATGGGTCGACGTCAAAGAAGACGTAACTCAAGAATTCAATGCCTATGGAGACCAAATTATGCAGACGCTTATCTGGAGCAGTCCTTGCAAGAGCTGGTACAAGAACAGCAACAACGACGACGACAACAATGCTGAGGGTCGGGTGACTGCTCTGTGGGCAGGCAGTGGCCTAGGATTTCGTGAAATGGTCTCGTCGCTACGTCCAGAAGACTTTGTGATACGCTACCAAAGCGCGAATCGGTTTCGTTTCATGGGGATTGGGAGAGTAAAGCAAGAGTTTCAACCCGGAACTGATTTGACTTGGTTTATGGATTAATGTGCAACGACTGCGATATTATAACACAAGATCGAGTGGTTTCGGAACTGGTTTATACAAGGTAGGGATAGATCATTACTAGATCAGTCTCATTTCCAAATTGTGATCCTGCACTTAGATATCCAGACATGTTCATCTCCTGTCAATTAGGGTTACTAAGGATTACCTAGAGTCAGAACTATATAATATTTATCATTCGTGTCCTAGTATCATAATTACATCAAGTTACAACATATCGCTTTTGCATAAGTGCATATTTCGAAGAATGAAAAGAATACAATCTAAATATCATCATTCTCATCCTCATCCTCGGCCTTCTTGCCACCTCGATTCAATGAGCTCATTTCATACTCTTCTCCTGCCGACATGGCCATGGCCTGGCGTCCGGTATCGGAAGCTTCGAGAAAGTCTCGCAATTTTTTCTTTAGTTCTTCGAGAGCCTGCTTGGATGCTGCGTCGGCCATTTTGAGCATGGGGCCCCAGAGGTTGAGTTGGTAGGTTACATATGCGCCGACTGCGCAGACGAAGAGAAGGAAGAAGTAAGCTGGGTTACGGAGGACTAGACTTCGGTTAGTATATTTGCAGATCTGATTCGATTAGAAGATAATGAGTAGAAGACTTACCAGCCCAGATCTCATTCCAACCCAATGCAAGGAGCAATCCATAAAAGTACAATGGAACTTGTGTAATACCACCAATGGCACTGCGCTTGGCTTCAACGTAAACTCCGTCCGCGGCCTTTTTGAACCGGACAGTCAAATCTTGACGCTTGGCATCGTTGAGGATGGTGACTTCTTCCTCTAGAGATTTACCATCTTCCTCGTCAACGCCACCAATCGGTGTCAGGTCCTCCTCGTCAGCGGCAGTCGCCGAGCTGGGCGTGTGTCCGATCCATCGGTCGAGAGGAGGGGGTGCATTGTCGTCAGCCAGATGGAACTTGGATAAGAGCGGTATAAGGGTCAGAGTAGACTCGCGAGCACGAGTGTAAACTCCTTCAATGTCATCTGTAGGGCGCCAGATACGTGGTACACCGGCTTCGTCGTATCGAAATTTATCTTCAAAATTCTCGCGTAGCTTCAGCAGCAGGTTACCCTCCATCATCTCTTCTTCGACCTTGAGACGCAAGACGCCCCAAGACTTCCTTCGGAGCCGCCAAAGACCAACATCCACCTCATCAACGCTAGCATCAAAACTAGTAGCGCGGTCTGTAAATCGTCGCTCCGCATCCAAAACAGTCTCAACGAACAAATTCCAAATACGGTCCCAAATCTTACTTTCTGAGGGCTTCTCGCCACTTTCTGGCGCACCAGAACCACCACGTCCAGAACCGAGGGAGTTGAATTCCAAACTAACAGAATCAGAAAGGCGAGATCGTACCCATCTCTCCACTCTTGTAGCAAGTCGTCGCATTTCGTCACGACGCAACTGCCCACTAACTTCTGCCAAATCCTTTTGATACAGCTTCAACTCCTGTTTATAGTTACTCCACGAAGTACCTTCCACCAGAGAAGCGCGAGCTTCCTTCTCATATCGTTCCAGAGCAGCTTTGGTTTCCAGCTTGACGATCTCGGCAAAATCGTAGCTTGCACCCTTCTTCTGGCCGGCTTTCACGGCGTTGGAAACAGCATCACTGAAATCTTTGACACCGGACTTGTGAGCTGCACTCAATTGACCCTGGAAGAGCGCTTTTAGTCTGGTATCAATCTTGCCCTCCAATTCGGCGCGTTTTCTTTGATAGACACCCTTGTGGTATCGACTAGCCTCCGTTTCAAAATTCTTGACAGCCTTCGTTCGCGCACCTCGCATAACTGGACCCAATCCTCCAAGGATGACCGGCTCACCGGCGCGAACTCCTGCGGCCTGCTTCTCCTCAAATGGACTAATCGCCTCATCAAAAGCGACAATGACCTCTCTCGAAATCTCATCACATCTGAACTGCGCCAGCAACTCCTGTTGTGTAGGCAAGTCCAGATCCTTGTTGTTGACTATTTGGTCCCAAATACCATTCGCATAATGCGCAAACCCATCGGCAGGAATTCTGCGGTGATACTCGGGCAAGAATACACCGTTCTCAATGGATGCGCCAACTAGTTGCTCTTTTCGGTCGCGTCGACCTTCGCGGAACCGTGACCCAAGCTTCTTGGCCTCTGCTGCGAATTCGTCCGGCTTGTATCCTTTATGCGGCAGTCCGTAAAACGCAAAGTCAAAATAATCGTGAATGGTGGAGCGCTCCAAGCCTTGGGGTTTGGATAGAGAAGCCCATATCCGCGACAAATCCTCGAGAAGAGTGGTTTCCAGATTCTTCAATGGTGTAGTGCCCATGAAATCACGAATGACAAAGAAAAGGAGGGAGCGATGAGTCGTACTATCACAACATTAGCCAACTATATCTCTCAGGCGGAAAGCAAGACATACTTTTTATCCTTGAGAAACAACTGCAAATTGACTTCGAATACCGTCTTCAATAAACCCATATTCGCGCCCTGATACAAGCCAACCTGATGTTCCCAAATGTTGACAATCAATACCTCACTCGTCGCCAATGCGAAAAGAGCGCTTTTGCGCTCAAAGTCTTGATCCTCACCGCGTTCGCGGCCGTCTGTGCCTTCGACATCCATGACGAGGATGTTGTCCGCCATACGCGCATTTGGGTCTTCGTGCCTCGTCTTGTTCTTTGACATCCAGATACCTTTCGTTGTTTGCCGTCGCTCCCTGTCCGACATGACCGAGAACTGTGTGCCAAAAAGGTGGTTCAAGAGTGTGGATTTTCCGGTTGATTGCGATCCGAATACGGAGATGAGGTGGTAGTTGAAGCCGGCGTTGGTGACATCTTCGAGCGAGAGGTACTTGGAAAGATTGGGACTAGATAATTGTTTGTCAGTACGTC
Source organism: Talaromyces amestolkiae (assembly GCF_001896365.1). Lineage (NCBI taxonomy): Eukaryota > Fungi > Ascomycota > Eurotiomycetes > Eurotiales > Trichocomaceae > Talaromyces > Talaromyces amestolkiae. The sequence goes on along the minus strand of NW_024468048.1, from coordinate 396,990 downwards.
GCATTATTAGCGTCTTGTTACAAGATAAAACTAACTTGAATTCCTTCTCCTCGTCGATTACCTGCACTCCATGCTCATAAGCCTTGGGATCGTGCGCCGCATCCCCCACGGACGCAAAGTGTCCATTAATCCCAATCAAGCAGGGAGCTGTGAAGCTCCTGCTTTCCGCACGAGGGCGTTGATCCACCATGTTCGCTGCCTCCTATATCAGACCAAGCGAAGCTGTTGTTGTAGTTGTCTCTAGGAAGAGCGATGGGAAGGCGGGCAATACGGGGGTTGTGGATCGGTTGTGTAGCTACTAGTAGCTCGGGCGGAGATGGAATCGTGGCGAGATGGTGACGTTCCGGGGAGGCTGGTCACATGCAAACAGTGAGCACTTGACGGAGAGCACGCTGTGATTATAGAAGTATAAAAAAATGATCAATTTATGAGCAGTGCTGGGAAGGTCATGCGATGCTCCAACAAAGGAGCTTAGAAGGAGCGAGGGACTATTCACTATGTACGTCGTCGGACAATCGAGGCACCATTGTGGCCTGAGGCACCCGTTGTTGTGAGCAACCAAAAAGATCCACCCGGACCTGCCTCAATATCCACTCATTCACTCTACTTCCTCTCGTGGCTCGCAAGCCTCTTAAATTTTTTCACAGAGATAAAGATCATAAAGTGTTCAAATTACGACTTGTATAACTCCATGAAAACATGCTTCAAAGCCAATGTCACCTGCTGAGCCGAGAACCGAGGACCCGCTGTCCCGCTCACATTCGAGGATCGAGTCTCGCTCATACTCGGTCAAACACTAAGAGACACGTCTGATCTTTAGGTCTGGACGCTATGATCTGATCGTGAATCGACATGTCTCCTCTCATTTCAGGTGCTATCCTTGTTCGGTATTGCCCGTATATCTTCCGCAATAACGTCTTCATTTCTACCATTGCCAGACTATGATACGTCAGTTTAGTACATAATGACATTATTCGGTTGAGTAAGACTCACTGCTTGCCAATACATCCTCGTCCGCCTGCAGAAAATGCAAAGAGTAGCCTATTCCGTTCGGCCTCCCCTTCTTTCTGCAACCATCTCTCGGGCATAAATGACTCGGCATTCGGAAACACGTCTGGGTTCGCTAAATGAAGTGAGTATGCCTGACAGCTCACTATGGCACCTTCGGGGCAATCATAACCACAGATATTTCTGCCACTTTCGGGCACATATCTAGGCAAACTCATCGGGATCGGCGCAAACAGGCGCAAGCCCTCTTTGATAACCGCATCAAGATACAACAATTCATCTATTCTTGCGTCTGGGTTCTGGGAAATCTCCTGCCGTAGGTGACGCTGTATACTTTCTGAGCGTGGCAGTGAAAGCTCATGCATCAAGAAACAAAGGCTGTCTCCAGTGGTATCGATCCCTGCCGCCATGTGATCCATACACTCTGCAGCCATTTGGATTGGGGCGAGCTCGGAGGCTTTGCTTTGCAGTTTGTGCATGAGAGATGATTCGTGCGGACTTTTCTGGTGAGCTTGTTCAAGGACATAGCTTCGAGAGAGAGATACTCGCTTAGGGCTGAGGAAAGATGCAAAGACCTTGTTCACGGCTGGCCAGTAATGTTGAACATATCGTTCTGGTTCGATTAGAATGCCGTCTAGTTCAGAAAATGAGGGGACCCACGCCTGATGCTATCATGATAGGATAGCTCTTGCATCAATTTGAAGTCTTCCGCATTATTCAAAGTATCTGTGCCGCCGGGATTAAATAGAAAGTGAGAAGCGCAATCTAATGCATAGCAATGCAGGGCGACCTATACGACGATCAGTCCGATCCAAAAATTGATGATGATATTTAGGTTGCATCGTACGTAGACATCCAAATAACCACCAAGAGACGCTTCGCATTGCTTCAAGACCGACGCAGCTCTCTGCTCGAAACCTTCAATCATTGGAGCACGAAGAACATTCGTCATCGAATACCTGTCTGCAAGTATTCTTCTTCTCGCAGCATGCTATTACTCTCGTCAGAAAACCACCAACAAGAAACTATTTGACAGTGATCTACTAACATCAACTTTGCTCGGCGTTGTAAACAACGTCCTATGCCCGTATTGCTTGAATAAATCATAAAACTCAGTCTTGTCGTATCCGCTCCCTCCGCTTTGATAAATCTCCTTCATCCCTTCCAGGTTCGAGAACGAGACTTCATTCGGAGCAACACGAACGACCGGACCATATATCCGATGAAGTTCATGGATCCATAGTCGACGATTCTTTGTGAACTCGTGGTATTTCAACACAAAGCTAGTGACATTTGTGTACCAAGGCCCTGGTACTTTGGCTTGCCATCCCCAGGTTGCTTTGACTAGGACGTATAGCAGCCAAGCTGATAGCGCTATACTGGCGATTGCAAACATGGTGCTAACCCTTGATCAGATGATATCAGAATGCTTAATCGATCATAGAGTCGGCTCGAAACTTTACACAGTCCGGAGACAGATAACGATCTTTAAATATGTCCAAAAGTCAAGCCGAATTGAGTAAGTTGAGGAGATAGACTTTCAGACACGATTATCCGCCCTCGAGATAACACAGATTGCTCGGCATAATAGATCTGACATTTCGATATTTACCTCTTTTAGTAATTCGAGGAGAAACAGCGATAGCAGCGATACTCACGATCTGGCGCCATTCCTCATTGGGAAAGTCGAGGAGATGCCCGATTTAGCCAATCAGATGCAACCTCTTATCAGCGCATCGCTGAGTAGCCCTAACGAGCTAACCCATAGAAGGAAACTTGACCAGACAGATTGATATAGACGACGATAATGAAGCTGATAGTGATATGACTATGGATATAAATGATCAGCCATCCCCTCACAGATCTATTGCAGTAGTGTGCATGACATCCAGAAATTACACGAAAATGGACATCCAAAAGACCTCTCAGCCTACCACGGCACCAGCAATCCTCGAAAGACTCGACCCCAAAGGCAATCCCCTGATTCCAACACCTACCTCCGACCCAAGGGATCCTCTCAACTGGTCCCTCCTCCGCAAATCAACATGTCTCTTCATAGTCGTGTATAGCTACTTCATGCTAACCTACTTCACCACCGCACCCATCCCCTCCTTTGGCTTTCTAGAGGAACAACTGAATATCAACTATTCTCAGGTCAGCTGGAGTTTTGCCTTACCATGTTTAGGACTGGCCATAGGCCCATTGATCGTGGGCGCATTGGCGGATACGTATGGGCGACGACCCGTTTTGATTGCGTGCACTGCTCTGGCTGTAGTGGCGAGTGGGTGTACTTCGATCAAGACGATTAATTTCGGGGGTTATATGGCAACTAGGTTCTTTCAAGGATTGGGTGCGGGCCCGTCGGCGAATATTGGGCTGGTGATTATTCATGATATCTCATTTGAGCATGAGAGGGGGTTGAGGGTGGGGATGTGGACTATTGCTGCTAATGCTGGGACGGTGTTGGGTGGTGTTTGTAAGTTTTTGGATCCAGGTCTAAGATGGCGGGCAGCTGACGCTTCATTTCTTGATAGTTGGCGGTTTGTTGGCTACGTCTGGGGAATGGGTAGCGTATCATGTTACTATCTTATTTGCTGTGCTGTTGGTTGTGCAGTGTCTGTTTCTGCCGGAGACACTGTACCCTCGAGCAGCTATCTTAGCTCAGGAAAGCCAAAAGTATGGAGGAGGTGCAATTATTTCAATTGCACCCACTTCAAGTGAAAGAAGCAAGTTGAACTTCTTTGTGAGTTGCCCCTCACCTTTACAGTAATGCTACTTCCACTCTGACATCTGTTATATACAGAACATCAAAAAAATCCCCGGCGTCCCTCATCCCAAAGTATGGACCACAACCATCCAATTCTTCAATCTCTTCCGCTACCCCACAATCGTCATCAGCGTCCTCGGCTACTGCTTTCTTCAGTATTGGTGGTATGTACAATGCACCATGAATCGTCATTGAAAACACTACTAATTCACCAGCAGGATCTGCAGTATTTCCACCCTCGTTCCAGACGCCTACATCAATGACTCCCCCCGCACTCAGGGCCTCCTCCTAATCGGTCTACTGGTAGGCCTCCTCTTCGCGGAAGTCGTCTGCTCAGGGAACCTAAGCGATAAATTGATGTCACATTTCGCGCGCAAGAATGGCGGCATGCGAGTACCAGAAATGAGGCTTTGGTTAGGTTATCCGGCTGCGGTTGTGTCATCTGTGGGACTTGTGCTCTGGGGGGTTAGTGTGGATAAGAATTGGCATTGGATGGTTGGCCAGGTTGCTTTCTTCTTGTGTAAGTCTATCAAAAAGTTATGTGAAAGAACTTACTGACTTTTCTGGGGTGCTAGATACGCTGGGATTGCAGACTGGGAATACAGTCTTGTCGGCTTATATTGTCGACAATTATCCGGAGCATGCAAATGAGGTTATTACGTTTTACACTGTTATTATCAATGTAAGCAACTCATCACCTTTCATCTCCATCGTTTTTATGCTAATAACGCCCGTCGTACAGCTTTCGGCATTCATAAATCCATGGTTTATATACTACTGGATCGAAGCTTCCGGTAAGCCTCATCCCTCCAAAGCATGCATCGAGTACTCACTAAAGTTTTATTCTAGGATATACATGGACCTTTGCCGCTCAATGCATCATATGCAGCTTTGGACTCATTCCGCTGTATATTCTGCTGCAGAGATATGGCGTCGGGCTCAGGAGTACGCGGCCAATGTACACCAAACATATAGATGACATGCTTGAAGTACCGACGGCTCAAGATGTGTCGACTGGGGGGGATATTGCGGTGAAGCAGGACTTCAGCGATGTGGTGTAACATCTCTATAATCTTTATTAGATAGCTGCTTATGCTACTTGGGAACTAAATATTCTGTTGGAATCTACGCTTCTGCCATACCCGTCACAAACAGTCTTCGCATTCAATCTCTATTGCTCAGCAGTCATTCTAGACGTAGGAAGATGATCTACCCCAAAGACAATCCATCACTCAGAGGCTGTACATACTTCTCCCAATCCCCTATCCCATCCTCCCCTTCCAATCCAATAACACCGACAGCAACATCAGAATCCAAATCCCTTCTCTTCCACACATTTCCCACAATCCCCTTGACTCTCGTCAAAACACCCCTCGCCACCAGAGCCTGCGACTTTTCCTCCATAATATCAAATTGATCCAAGAACCATATGCGCTCTTCATCATCACCCGTAGAATACACCGCGCCAACAAACAAAGGCCACAAGTGTGCGGAACGGAGATGGTTTGGTGAGAGTTGTTTGGTATACCCGATTATCTCTGTGTTGAGAGAGCGAGCTTTGGGTGTTTGAGGGCTGAGGGAGCGTAGAGTGGCTTGGAAGAAGAGTTTGGCGGCGGTTTGGATTAGGAGGGATGTGTTGAGGAGGATTGATATTGGTTCATCTGGAGAGGTAGATGATGGCGGTGTCAGAGATTCGAGACTCAAGACGTCGATGTTTTGTAGATAGGTAGGTGGGAGGAGCTGGATGAGTGTGTCAAGCTGCTCTTCCAATCTTAGTGTTTCGTTATGCCATGCTCTTTTGTCAATTCCCGGATCTCGCTGAAAGTGCATTAGTAAGTGGCAATTATGATACGACGCACAAGTTGATAATCTCACCATATCTCTAGCCATATCAGTGATTCTCGATATTATATTGACCAGCTCATATGAGCACCCAATAGATGGATCGATCTCATTAGAATCCACTGGCGGTACTTCATGCATCACCTTGGCCACCTTCTGACACGCCGATCTCCCTAGAGCATCCTTGACAAGAAAGAATCTTGAAACGAACTCAATGACTTGAGAATTAATTTGCATTGGAGCTGGCGATCGACTGCGAGCTAGACGCATTAAGTCAAGCGCAGCGGATAGATGGGTTGACCATGATACTTGGCAATTATCAGAAATCTAAACGCACGAGAATGAGATATACGTAATACAAGATGCAAAGGGGGGACTAGGTGCTCACCTCAAAAACGGATAACATTAAAATAACAATTACATTCGCATCATTCGCGGCAGAAAATGCATCGGACGCAATTTGTTCTCGGATCAGGCGCATACTGCGTTGCTTGTGCCGCAGTGCCGAAGGGTAATATTGCGGCTGCCCTTTTGCTGCAAGTGATAACGCACTTAGGGCAAGAACCATGTGCATGACTGTTTCATTTGTGGTCGCCAGAGGAAGAATGAGGTTGCGAAACAGATTCGTGGGAGAGTCAATGAGTACTATAGAGTGAGAGACGGCTCTGTCATCTGTGACTATATCAGCGCGTGTTCCACAAATGGCGTGTCAGGAACAAATTACAATAATCAAATAACAGGCCATCTGCTTTGTGACTTTCATTGCCCAAAGCTGCGGAATTCAACGTCGGCATCCCAGTGGGCGTCATCTGAAGCATTGCTTCCCTTTTCCATATCATATCTTTCTCAAAATCTAACCCTTGCATCGCAGGCACAACAATTCTTCCATCAATATCAGAGGCAAATGTATTCAAGAAATACCTGCCACCTTGACCACGCGGAAACCCTAACCACGTTGCCGTCTTAGCGGCCGACAAGCCAACACGATCAGCACGCGTGGTGCGTCCATGTTTGATTCCACGTTTGCGTGAATCGTCCTCCCATTGCAACTGAATGCCATAATTGCATACTCTATTATCGCTAATGCAGCGGTCACATATCGGTTTATTTTCTATTCTCAGTCGGTGTCAATGTCAAAGGTCATACTTTCCTATCCGCCGGCTTTAAAAAGTGGACTAACCTGGACACCGGATCTTACGCTGTTTGCAGGTGGAACAACCACCTCGGGAGTGCTTTACCCTGCGACCAGAGTTCTTTGGTGATTTGTTGGGTCCTGATTTCATCGGTAAGTAGATGATATTGACTTTATTTTTTTGAAGTAGATGGGTAGATGGTGCGTTAGAGTTGATGTTGAAATAAAAAGAGCCGGAAGTTTTCCAGATACCGGTATTGAATCGGTGGGGCAAACTCATTCGAGTTTATAAGCATTCCGGCTAAACTCGACTGATCGACCATTAATGTCCTGAACACAATATTCAAGCACATCTCATATGCGAAGGATCGTTTTGAAAGAAATATATATCTACTCTAGTTGTACTTCAATAATAAACCAGATTGTAGCCAGATAATAGATACTTTGAACAGTATCAAGAATCGCAATCCTATGAAAGAATTTGTTTCTTTGTACAAGCTTATAATTGCACGCCAGGTCGATGTTAAGCTCGCAATGCATAGGGTAGGTATTTCTTGACTTTACTTATCCAATTGAGAAGACTAAGACGCATCGTCATGTCCCAGGAGGCCTTTTACGACCCTCAAAGTTAATTGACTTTGATATGGAAAAATATGAACTCAACTCAGCTTGACGTTCGGGATAGGCCGGCGAATCTCTTCATTGGCAGTGTAAGTCATATTAGAGAAAATGCAAGCATTTCTAGCAGACGCTCTTGCCCATTTGATCTGCTTGGATTGATGAATGTTTGACATCATGGATGCTCGGCGTGCTCGGGACTCTCGGTCTGCTCGGTATGCTCGGTTTGGCTCAACTGTCCAATCCGATGTATCCGATTATCAAATACAATCAATATAAAAAGGGAATATATTTCATCACCGAGTAGCAAGAAAAAAGAAATTTCTCCATATCCATAGACCCAAGCTCTTGATCTATCCTGCAACCACTCAAGAATGTGTTCTACCAACCCAGCAAGACCGAACATGGACTGCCCCATGACCCCTTCAAGGCATGAATCCTCCTTCTATTTAACGGGTCAACCGTGCTAAACAATATGACTACAGGCCTGCGTTGTTCCTCGCCCAATTGGCTGGATCTCCACCAAAAGCAAGCAGGGACAATGCAACCTTGCACCCTATTCGCAATTCGCGAATTTGACTTTCGATCCCCCATACGTAATGTTCTCCTCCAACCAGACGGTGGAAGGCAAGCGAAAGGACACAGTCGTAAATGCCGAGGAGACCGGCATCTTTGTCTGGAACCTCGCAACCTGGGACTTGCGCGAAGCAGTGAACATCACAGCCGAGCAGACCCCCTACGGAACCGACGAATTCGACCTTTGCGGCAACATCTCAAAGGAACAAGCTACACTCGTTGATGCGCCTATGATTCGTGAATCTCCAGTCAAGTTTGAATGCCAATATCATACTACCATCCGACTGCCAGGCAATCCGCCTATGGGAACGGTTGACATTGTGATTGGGAAGGTCATCGGTGTCCATATCGCTGATGATGTGCTGACAGATGGTATTCTGGATATCAAGAAGACTCGGCCGATTGCTCGTTGTGGTTATTATCAGTAGACTGTTGTGAAGGAGGTTTTTGAGATGATCATTCCGAACATGTCGGCTGATGTTCTCTATGGGTTAGAAGGCAATGCTGCTATGAATAAGAGTAGGCAGCAAGAGATTGAAGCGAAGCGCGAAACATAGAGATATAAATTATATACGTCTACTTGAGTCAATTCTTAATCCCCTCATGAGTCGTGATGCCGATTGGGACAGTGCCTGCCGCATGGGGAGGTGTCATGACATCCACCTGGGTATCAGTCACGTTGAAGTATCTTGCTGGAGAAGTTCCAAAATCAACGCTTTTAGCGGGAGAAAGACCAGAACTGATGAAACCTAAATTTGTACCACCACTTGTACTATCAGCTGTTTGGGTCACAGATGAGACGACAGGGGCTGCAACCTAGGTATAGGTCAGTGCTTCGCTTGAGCCGGCAGATGATTGAACAGCCACTGAAACATCTCCCAGAGAAACAGCCGCTGGAGAAACAGCTGATAGTTCAATTGGTGAAAGAATTGTATAATTTTGAGTAGCTCCGCCCTTAAATGTTCTAGTCGAATATTATCCATGAAAATAAATTGTCCGTACATTGCAAGTTCGTATGGACGACATCTGGACTCAAGGAGAACGTTTCCAGCGATGAAGAACGCCTTTATTCCTACGGTAGCCGAATGTCAAGGGACCTTTAACACTATCTAGAAGCAATTCGCTTCTCTATTCTAACTATAGACAGATACATGATGCTAATAATGCTAGCTTAAATCCACTCCTTGAAAGGAAAGCTACACTGGAGAATGCATATGCGGTCCTTCGTATAAACCCTAACATGCAGCCTTTTTCTTCCTGCTCTTTATTCATAACCGATCCATCACGCAAGCACTTTGAAGCGGACAATAAAAAGGCCTTCGATTAACTTTTTGAATATCAAGGTACACGATCTAGTTTAAGCTTATGTTATCTGGTTCATGTATAAAGTTAAAGTGTACCTAAGTATGCGCCAAATATCCCCCGCTCGGAGCATCTCCGATGGGGAGTGACGTGGAGGGGTCTCCCCCACGGGAGAAAACCCGGTAGTTACTTCTTCATGAAATGGACCCTTTCTCTCGTTTTTCAATCGAAAAGTTTTCTTTGTTTACTATTATCTGTCTGGGTTTCAAGAGTTTACTGTATATAAGCAATTTTTGTCGTCAAGTTTCACTGGCAGTCGATTCACCGAAGTAAATAAACAGACAAAATGTCGGCTCCTCTCCCTGCATATGAGGACCTCCCCAACCCTCGCCAGTACTGGCCAGCTGCACCCGGCTCGTACGAGGAAGGCCTTGGTATGCTCCGTCTTCTAACTCCCGAAATCGTCTCCTCCGCCGCACGCAACGAAATACAGTCCGGAGAACGTGTATGCCTCAATTGGGAACTCGAGAATCTCAACCCGCCCGGCTTCGGTCGTCGTCCATTTAACCATTTAATCAAAGTCGTGGATGGTAGCAATGGAGTCGCATTGGACGATGAATACCACTTCAACCCTCAGCAGTCTTCCCAATGGGATGGGTTGAGACATCATTCCGCGCCTTGGCCGGATAAGGAGAATCCGGACAGGAAGTTGTGGTATGGTGGTACGACGGTGGAGGAGATCATGAATACCGATTCGCCTCGTATCGGTATTGGTCATTGGGCGAAGAAAGGTATTGCTGGTCGTGGCGTTCTGATCGATTATGCCTCCTGGGCTGAGCGGACCAAGGGTTTGAAACCGGACTATGCCTTGACACGCCACAAGATTACTCTCGACGAGGTCCTCACAATTGCAAAAGAAAGCAAGATTGAATTCAAACAAGGAGACATTCTATTCCTCCGCGTCGGTCTCCCTCAAACCTGGAGCGCAATGTCCGCTGCAGAGCGCAAGACATATTCCGAACAAGCAGTCCCTCAACACGCTGGTATCGAGCAATCGGAGCGAGTCCTAAAGTTCCTCTGGAACAACCATTTCTCTGCCGTTGCCAGTGATGCTGTCAGTTTCGAGGTTTATCCGGCCATGGAGAAGGATTTTGATTTACATCATCACATTCTGGCGGGTTGGGGAATGCCTATTGGTGAGATGTTTGATTTGGATGGGCTGGCTGAGTTGTGTAAACAGCATAATAGGTGGACTTTCTTTGTCAGCAGCAGCCCGTTGAATTGTGCTCGGGGCGTGAGCAGTCCTCCTAATTGTATGGCTATTTTCTAGTGTGTTTTGGCTATAGAAGAATATATCACCAAGTCAAGTTGCATTACGCTATCAATCAAATCAATTCTTTGCAGATATTTCTTAGCATGACAAGGTTTCTCAGCCTAACATATTCTAGTAACTCAAAGAAACGCCATGTGCAATATCCAACGCCTTCTGCAACCGTCCCAGCTTCATAGTAAGGTCTGAGCGCGTCATGCTGGTAGTAGAACTTTCAGCAGCAATAAACTTGACCTCATCATCTTCCAGATCATCCACAAAGTCGGAAGAGAAAAGACGTAGAGGAGCATTGGGACCAAGCACGTGGCGTTCAACGACTTGGATAATGACATTGTCCAAGAACCGTTTCATGGCAACTTTGTAGTACGACTTGACAGTATCGTGGATGTCGTAAATCGCACTGTCGTCGTTGCTGATGTTGCTAGTCGCGGCAAGATTCTTGAACTTGACTTTATATTCATGGCCTTCTTCGTAGCCAGCATCCTTCAGTCGTCTAATAACACGATCAGAGCGTATTTTGGTCAAGGTCTCCGCGAGGTAATGATTCACGGTCTGCAGGATGCCTCCACGCTCATCCTCTAACAGCTTGCGCAATTCCTCGTCAGCTTTGGAGTGTCCTTCAAGAATCCGTGGACGAAGAAACCTTTCTAGGTTCTGGAACACGTAAGGGTCACGCGCAACTTTCTGAAATGTGAATTTGAGGTACTGATCGACAATATCCTTGACATTGGTAAGATGATTCCTTGAAAGTCCCTCCCATGGCTGTGATTGCTGACGGAAAATATTTTTAATCAATTGCGGATGTACGGTACCTTGAAGTTCGATCCCCTTGGTTTGATTGTGGACTTGACGGATCCGGTTGTAAATGTCATCAGAATCCTCTTCCTTAGATTCTTCGTCAACATACGATAGGGGCTCAAAGACGTTGACAAAATCCGAATCGTAGGTATTTTCGGCTGTCTTGAAGACCCATCTATGTCCGTTCCTCCTGAAACTTCGAGCATAAGCCTCATTAGCCGTACGGATTCTCCACCTCAGTTTTGTAGGATCTCCAGGTTCGGTGTCCGAGAGATGGACGCCGTTTAAGCTGTCTTCAACGAGCTTTTGGTACTGTGAAGCCATTCGTCTTAAGAACCGGCGCTGCTGAGATAGCGTCTGACGAGGTTCCCCATAACCTTTGAGTTGCTCTTGCGTCTTTGTCACGAGAGCTTCAATCTCACTCAACAGCACTGGAAATTCCTTCCTGATATGACTCAGGAGCAAATTCGAAAGGAAACGTGTAAGCGGCTCAACGCCCACGCGCTCCTTTGACAATACATTCCAAGGAGAAATTGTATCAAAGAATGATTTTTCCCTCACATCTCGCTCCTGAAGAGTGACGCCATCCCTAAGGTCTTGAGTCGATCGATTCTTGACCAGGAACCATCCATGATTCAACTTCTCAACAGTGTTTTGCGCAATATTAAGAACTTCTTTCTCGTCTCCGCGCTGAAGAGCATCGCATTTCGTGATGACGCCAACGGTGCGTGAGCCGTCTTTATCGGCTTCGCGGGCTAGACGAAAGACTTCTTGGTTGGAAAGGTTGACGCGGGCATCCATGACGGCCCTTCGGTTGTTAGCTTCTGGGTTGGCCCTCGTTAACATATACAGTGTAGACTCACAGTATGATACTTCTGGGATTATCCATGTAATCCTTCATAAGACGACGGACAATTTCGAGGTCCTCCTTGGTCTGGTAGATGGTGTCATCTAGAATCACAAGCTTGTCAGCAACACTTGACCGTTGATAGCATGGGGAATACTCACTATGAAATAGACCCGGAACATCAACAACACTCAGATGGGGCTGTTTAGGCCCAAACACCTCAATCTTGAGAACATCTCCTGAGAACCTCTTGTCGAAGCCTTCCTTGCTCTCTGCACCAGGTGTTGGAAGGCCCATGTGTTTTGCAGCCTACAATCTCATCAGTCAAACTATTCTCATACAATAGAAAAGTTGATAGTAGAAACATACATCATTCACGACCTCACCAAAAACTCCATCTTCATTGAACTCCTCCTCCGAGAATTCGCGCGTAAATTTCAACAAATGCAGCTTCGTCTCTTCATCCGTGCGTGATGAAGGAATAATAGAAACTTTGACCGTTGACTCAGTGGTCCGTCGTAGGACAATCTGAGTTGCAAACCTGGTACACAGCTCGCTGTCGACGGCCAGCGGCATGTGCGTGATTGCCTGGAGTGTGGACGATTTGCCGCTTGACTGGTCGCCGACGACGACGATCTGATATCAGTCAGTTTTTGTTTTGGTAATGATCTTAGGAGTTAGACAGACCTGCGGAATTGAAATGTCTTCATTGACGCCGAAATTCCGCATCTCGTCGATGGCGTCGAGGATGTGAGTTTGCTCCTCGTTCTGGAGGCTGGCCATGTTTTGTCTTGAGATTTTAGACATGTTGTAAATTTTGATTACCTAAAGATAGAGTAACGATAGATAATAGTAATGATTGAACTTTGATGATTTTAGAGTAGAGTGTCTCTGGAAATTGAAAAAGAAATGGTTTTTCGCTTCCGGTAGGAAATGTGGCCTGTTTTATATCTACCCAAACAGAAGAACTAATAGCTCTGCTTACAGCAAGAAATAAAACTGACGACCTTTTCCTTATCATACAAAGAAATACCACATGTTCACCTGCTTCCCAACATATCAGGCTTTCCAGATGTCCCCTTTCACTAAACCACCACAAGCTCATTTACAATGGGTAAAGATGACATGTCATAATCACATCCAGGCTGTTATTGTTGGTTTCTGTATATCTGTCTGTCTTTGTACTCATATCCAAGAGGAATTGAATCAATGAATATCAGTTTTGTTCAGAGAAAAAGTTGTGATACACAATCGACGACAAGTTGAAGGTCCAACGCTGATTGGCCAAGTAGAGCGGCATGGGGTCTCGAAACCCTAATTTCACGAAGAGCGGAGGCACCTTTGGCTTCGTAGTTTCATACAGTACACTGAACTGTAGGTAAATCTATTCTTGCAATAATTCTTTTGAGATATCTGTTTAATCTGCCACACGATATTTACACAAGCATCGTCGTCATTCATGTCTGTTGCTGGGTACATAGGCCATCTTGACTTGCGTCAAATTCCATCTACCGCATTTCTTAAATCCGAATCTTGTCGAAAGTGTTTGTTATATGTTATTGAATTACTTCATTCTATGATATTGATCATACTAGCATCTAGGTGTAGCTGAAGTTGAATCGGATACATGGAAAGCAAGTCTAGTTTGATACAATCTCTGACGCCGAACACCTAATAACCCGCTCAAACTCACAATCTAAACACAGTATTTCGCCTCGACGCTCAATCACTGACCTATCCGAACCAAAATCGTCACCTCTCACAATCAATCTTTCAAGAGCTCGTTGTCCCATAGTCCCCATCACCCTCGGACTCCGGCCGCGAAGGAATCGTATGATCAACAAAAGCTCAATACCACCATGTGAAATACCCCGAAACAATCTGCTGAGTCTCCCGCTCATCTTGACCACTCATGCTATACAAAATGGTATCAGGCCGCAGGAGTTCCCTAAAACATCTAAGGTAAGGCGGCAGCCATTCAAAAAACTGATCGAACCGAATCGCTGATTCACCCGCGAAGAACTCATCTCCAGGCTGTATTATCTCGGGAATAAGAGGTCTCATTGGCTGCACTGTAACGAGCCACATCTCTCTGATGTTGGGGAGTATGTCGGCCCATAGACAGCGATCGGGAATAAGATTCCCAGGTGGGAAAGTCGCGCCTTCTGTACCCAAAAAGGCGACTGTGATGTATCGCACTCGGTGGCGATTCTCGCGTGTGAAGTTTGCGCGGATGTCAGCTTCACCCGTCTTGTGCATCTCGATTTGGAAGGAATTTTTCCCGTAGAGGATGTCGAGGCATTCGTGGCTGATTTGTTTGTTGATGAGGAAGATCTTTGTCCATGGTAGACGATTTGCCTTCTCTTCCTCCGAGACGTTGTCTTTCATCGACTCGTAGTATTCGCGAAAGAAGCGGTTTTCGAATCTGGGTGACGAGACGTTGATTGCATGGTCGAAGCGAGGAATGAGGTAGGCATAAATCTCGAGACGTAGTTCGGCAGGAAGGGAGTTCCATCCAATACGAGGTTTGGGATGGCGTGGGCGGAGAGCAAGGTTTTCGTGAAGGTTGTCATATGTCTTGAGCCTCTTAAGGCCCGGAACTTCATATGAGTTGTCCATTGCTGGGCGTGAACTTGTGATGTGAGGTTTGTAGGTTGATGAATTCATGAAAGAGATTGCAGTCAAAGACCGCATTTGAATGTTAAAAAGCACGACGTGTTATGATATTGAGATTAACCCGTTATAGTGACAAATTATTGACAATTCACCCAATCTGGACACAAAAAAGGTAAACAAGAAGGCTTATACCTCCAACAATCAGTCATGTGTGCGCCCCATGAAACGACGGCATATCCCGACCCAGCAATGTCTGTAGCGGCCTCCCAAAAGATAATGGTAATTGACTATAGATGCTCCTTAGAGAAGTCCCGCTTTTGTGATTCAATCTTCCTTCAGTGCCTTCACTCCCAAAAACAGTAAACAATCAAGTATGGTAGAATGTTGTTGGATCTCCCAGACAATTTTCCTAGCTCAATTTGATTTCAACTTTGCCACGATATTCATGGACAAGCTTCAAAAAGCGTCAGCGGTCAGAAGCAGTCAAAGTCTCTACCTACCGTTTGACGGTCTCTATCAAATCGAGAGTTTTGACATTGCCCAGAGGATATCACTGAAATATCGACATACATAAATGGTTTCAGCTCATCAGAGTTCACCAATGGCTTCTGTACCATACGGCACAGGGACATAGTACCAGTAAGCATATTAAATATCATGCAGCATGTTCACTTAAACTCCATGCTGAATATCTCATAATTCACAATACAACACAAATTTGCTTGCGACAGTCTCTAGAACCCCTGATTCTAGACTAGAGGCGAGGAGGATCATATCTACCACTTTCAGCCAACTGGCAAGAGCAGCCATTGGTTCATACTTGATTCAGCAACATGTCACAATAACTCAGCTTTGTGATGTATTACGAAGTCTCACCATGGTTAGGACATGGAAAATATCGAATGCCAAGACATTTGTGCCGAGGCTTCCTGTTTCGCCCTGTTTCGCCCCATATCGTAAGAAGTCGCAATCTCAAAATTTAATTATCATCTTTTTCTCCTTCTCCAAAATTGATAGCACCAAATAGAGTCTCTCGGTCGGTGAACACAGCCTGGTTCCGGTATATGTCAAAGTCAGAATCACAATGGCTTTCCTATCCACTCTAAGCGACCTGTCAGCATTGTCGTCACTGGTATCATGGAAGACAGCGCTGATAGTCGCATTCGCGCTGGTCAACCGGAAATCCCTCCCCTTTGCATGGACAGTACGTACTCAATCATGCTTCCAAATCTTCAGAACCTTAACGTATTCTAGTATAACGTCTTCTACCAAATATACCGCAACCTCCGCCGTGACCCCCTCAAACTAAACTTCACCCCCAAATCACCCCCCGTCGACTTGCAGGGCCGCCCAACCCACCCCGTGTTTGCTGCTGCCTCGATAAACAGCTATGTCTCCCTCCTCGAAACAGATTACAACATCCACAAATCCAACAGCACCTATTTCGCGGACATGGATCATTCGCGTACTTCCGCCGTAACGCCATTATACACACCGGGAGCAGGGATCGTGAGCAAAGAACTCGACGCGGAAATTGCCGCTGCCGCTATCGCAGAAGGGAAACCAGCGCCAAAGAAGAAGTTGCCCATGTTCATTGCCCTAGGTGCGACGTATTGCTCATTCAAGAGAGAGATTAAACCCCTTCAACGGTTTGAGTTACGATCTCACGTTGCGGCTTGGGATGAGAAGTGGATGTACATCGTCACCGTGTTTCTGATTGCGGACAAGAAAAAGGGCGCCCAAAAGGGTGACAAAACCGTGGCAGCGATTGGGCTGAGTAAATACTGTATCAAAAAGG
Source organism: Talaromyces amestolkiae (assembly GCF_001896365.1). NCBI lineage: Eukaryota > Fungi > Ascomycota > Eurotiomycetes > Eurotiales > Trichocomaceae > Talaromyces > Talaromyces amestolkiae. Next base: position 380,356 of record NW_024468048.1, on the reverse strand, counting down.
GTCGTTTGACAGTTCCGATTGAGCGGGTTTTTAGGGCTAGTGGATTGTTACCACCGCGTCCTGATAACACTGCCAGTCCAACGGGTCCTGCGGTGACGACTGCTGTAAGCTCGGCTGTTGATACGCCGCGAACTCTGGATGGGTTGCCCGATACTACGCTCGATGAAGTCAAGCTTGTACAGGAAGTTTCGAAATTGGGGGATCAGGCGGAGGAGGTTCTACACAGACAGAAACAGCAAAATGCGGCGTCGTGGTCGAGCGAAGAATGGACGTGGGAACGCATTGAGGAGCAGCGGAAGAAGGGGCTTGAGATGGTGCATGGGTATATTGCATTGGAGAATAACTTGTTTGCTGACTGGAAGAATTAATCACTAGACTATAAATATAGACAGCGGGTATATAGATAGGCATGGCGTATATAGACTGGATTAGATAGATAGACTGTTATTAATGCTGCAAAGGGAATGTTTATTGTACAAAATTTTGTGATTGATCCAGCACACTTATATTACGTACATCTATATAACAAATAATGAACCTCGCTGCCAAACCTAACGCCTAAAAACATATGCATCATGACGGCATAGAAAGACAAAAGAGAAGAGAATTGAAAGACTGGTGTCAGCTTTACTTGCTTTCTTTCTTTTCATCCTTTTCTTCGGGTTCCTCCTTCTCGTCTTCCTTCTCTTCCTTCTCTTCCTTGGCCTCTTCTTTAGGAGCTTCCTTAGGAGCCTTCTCCTCCTTCTTCGCCTTCACAGCCTCCGTCACAGCACCCTTCTTCTCCTCATGTTCATACAATGGCTGATGGCGCGACTTGAGCTTCTGCTCCTCCGCAGCAACCATATCCTGCCACAAATCCGTGTTTTCATCGCGTCTTTGATGGTGCAGCTCAGCAGGCTGATTCTTGGCTTCCTTGACCGCCTCGCGGCCCTTCTTCGCAGTATCCAACAACCCTTGTCCTTTACGCTGATCATGAATCTCAAAAGCGGCACTGGCGCACATAACCGCCAACGTCAGCCCTTGCGCATACACACGCGCCTGGACGATTTTCTGTTGGCCCGTGAGGTACGGATTGCGGCCCACAAGCACAAAACTGCCCACAATCGAGGCAATCCAAGTAGCACCAATAATCTTATATTTCTCCTCGCGAGCCCAGGCACCTATTCTATTCCCTAGAGACATCTGCGCCAATTCTTCGCGGCGGAGTCGCTCCTCTCGTTCGCCCAAATATTTCAAGCCGACGTTGCGCTCAGCCTCATATTGGCGCGATGAGTGGTCAGCGGCAATGATACCGACGAATGTGCCCGAGGAAGTCACCAGGAAGGCCTTCATGGGTAGGGTGAGGTTGCGGATTGTGTGGAAGCGGCGAGAAGCGGCCATGACGCCGGCCCAGCCGCCGACGAGACCGATGACGGTGCCGAAGGTACCTCCTTGGAGGACGGCCCTGTTTCAGTTTAGCTTGATTCGTAGAATTCCGTACTGAGCTGGTTGGAGGGAGCGTACCGGTAGTGAGCGGCTTCTTCTTCTTTTGTTAAGATCTTCATGATGTGTATGACGTGTGTCGTTTGATCTCAATAAAGCTTGTTGCTGTCTGTTGCTGTAGTTGCTGCAACTGTGGTATAGCTGTTTGATTGTAACTGTGTACTTGTAGAAGTTGAATGCAATTGAGCAGAGGCAAATAATCAGACAGTTAAAAAAGAGACGTCAGATTATATATATACGTATTGTTTGCGCAAGAAGGACAGACAATTTCTGATAACGTAAGAAAGCTGTAGTAGTTCCTCTTCGGGCCTAGCGTGGCACCCTCCGAGTGCTCGGTGCGCGCCGAGTATCAGCCGAGCCAATCACGTGTGTTACTGCCGAAGAAGGTGGTGCAACGTCATTCTTACTCCGGGTCTGGCCGGAATGTTTTGTCGTCCGAGATAGCTTCTACTCAATTGGTTCATTTTGGTTGTATATAGTACTCCGTACGTACACATTTATCCGTCTATATTGGGATATACTGATGACCGAAAAATTAGACAGAGGAAGAATTTCTGATCATTATTCCGCAGATCCGACTATATCACAGTCTAGGAAGTACGGCATGTAGAGAAATGCATTACAATTTCTATGCTAGTCTCGCAACTCAATCCACTGCATAACCATATGCGACAAAACACCAGAACTCCTAACCGCCACGCCCAATGAAAAATGAATAGAAATGAAGAAAAAAAATCCATCCGGCTAATGTACAAGACCAGAGCTGATCACCTGCGCGACGGTTTACCAGCATTCAGCTGTCGGGCCTTCATGCGACGGAAACGATCCTCTCCACTGGCACCAACCGGGCGCGAAAACTTGTTGTCCTGAACAACCGTCGAGCGAGGCACAATGCTGTACGAGGTATGACCCATCTCACGACGAGCACGGTTGGCCAGACGAGGTGGCAGAAGCTCACGCGCACGTGCCTCTTCGGCAGTTTGTTGAGCGATATTAACACGGTTGACCAGGCGTCTGCTAAGGTCAGTACTGTATATCAGGCAAGAAGACAGGAGAGTGAACATACGTAGGATCAAAATCAACCTCCTCATAAACACGCTTCGAGTAATCATCAGACCGCTGAAGAATAGGCCGAGTCCAATCAGCCAAAAGACGCTCGGCCTGTCGCTTAATCTTTAACTCGGGCCGCTTGCTCTTCGTATAAAACACAATCACTTTGCCAATCCCACTGGCAACAAGCGAATCCTTGTTGATAGGAAGCTTGCCAAGCACATCCATCAAATCACGCTGAATACTGTAGGCAGGAAGCTCGCCATCGTCGAGCGGCTCCAAAAAGAATTTGACAGCTTCCAACAGATTTATTTCGGGATCCACTAGACTAGCTGTGTATTGGTTGCGATTCAGCAGATTCAGCACTTCCGGTAGCATCTTGAGTTTGTGCATGGCTGGTTGGCCTTGACGACGGGCTTCGGCGTCGAGGCGAGCTGCGTCTGTCATGCGTCTCCGCATGTCTTCGATTTCCGCGTCGGCCATTTGTTCAAGGTCCTACCTTCGTTAGCATATACCGTAACAATTCGCGTATAGGGACATACAATTCCATCAGCCTTTCTCCGTCGTCTCGTCTTTTGCTTCATAGCAGCATCCATAGCACGATCAAGCGCACGGCGGCGTCCTAACTTCATTAATATCACTCCATGCAGATCACCAGAATATACTCACTCTCTTCAGGACTCAACGTCTCATCATCCTCCGGCGTAGCCTCCCGTCTGGGCTTCGCCTTTCGACGCACAGCCTTCCCATCCCCAGACTCAGCATCCGAATCCTTTTGCGAACGCTTCTTCTTCTCTCTCCTCCCCTCTCGCGTCCGTCTCGGTTCCCCATCTTCGTCATCACGTCTCTTGCGCTTGTGGCGGCCAATCAGTTTCAAATTCTCAGCATCTACATCGAGCGCAGGTCTATCCTCAATGTCGACATCGTCGGGGTTAAAGTCTTCGAATTGTGCCTCGTCGACTTCGGAGAGGACGGATTCGTCGTCGGATAAGCCTGCGTCAGCAGCACCGTCGCCGCCATCGTCGTTGAGGTCGTCGAGTTCGGCTTGGAGTTCGTCACGATCGGCAGCTGGGGAGTCAGCTTGGGGTTCTGGCGAGGCCGACATCTTGCTTATTGTCTGACTACCCAGATTACTCTCTTGATGCTGGGTATTTGTTTTTGAGAGGAAACAGTGATGCAGCGAGAACGGCTGGGCAAGAATAAACGCGAGKTGCGGGCGACTCTGAAAGTTCGGCAGGAGGTCGGAGTGGTCCGTGCATTTACTCTTACTTCACCTGAAATTTGGAGCAAGCTTTCACTTTTGTCTACTCACATCTATTCAACAACCAACAACAATAACAATCAAGGATTCTTATTCACTGACGATAATACACCTTTCTCCAAGACCAAGTCAAATCAGCCACAATGTTCGGCGGAGGTAAGCAATGTAACCCAGCGAATCCAGCACTTCAACCTTTCCTACTTCATAATCGCCTCATTGAACTACCACTAATTCGTCTTCTTGAACAGAGCAACAACTATCCAAGGAGGAGATCAAGGTACTTTCCCCTCATCTATTCGATGTCTTCCATTTTGATCTGCGCATTTTCGCCCATTGAAGACAAACAAACACCATCTCGAAATCCACTCAACATCAACCATCCTCATACTAAACCCGGAGTACTGACACTGAACAAACCAGGCCGGCGAGATCGAGGCCCAACAAACCGTCCAATTCGCAGTCGTCGGCGGTATCTTGCTCTACCTCTGTACGCTCCCCTTGTCGTATTCGTGTATTTCAAACATACTAATAATACCGCCTCGTCTTCACAGCTCCATTCGCGATCGATATCGCTAAGAAATTCCTCTAAACTCGACCAACAACCCTCAATATCCTCCTCTCATGCAATCCGCTCATATATCGTGAAAACCGCATTCAATTTCCTCCCATCAAATTAAATAAATCCCCGCGATTCTCGGATCAACATCATGTATTATATATCTAGGAACTAGACAGCTTCAGGTTTTGGGTATACCCATTTCTGTTTCACAATTCAAAATAGGTTATGATTCTTTTTTGTCCTCCTATGCCCTTCAATCTCCACGCTAAACTGAACGAATACATTGAAAGATCAAACAAATCGCTCCAACGCCTAGGTTCTTTTGTAATCCCAATCCCCGTGCATGACAACTAACCAACTGAATAATTAAATACTTGCAAGATTGGATGACGTTGCGTTAACAAAATTCTTCTATTGAATGAACAAAACCCAAGCAGGATTGAAAAGGCAAGAACGATCAAGGGCTATTCGTGCCGGCCAGTTTCTGTGCCTCGTCTAGTTCTTTGCGTATGGATGCTAGTTCTTTGTTTAGGTGGTTGATTTGAGATGCGTAGTCTTCGAGAATCTATACGCATAATAGTCAGTAACTTGTTTGTATGAAGTGATGCGGGGGAAAGAAGGGTTGCGTACCTTCTTAGCAGTTTTGATAGCATTCTCATCGAGCGTGTCTTCTCCATCAGTCTTCCCACTACCAGCAGTTCCAGCCTTCTCAATCTCAGCAGCAAGCCGTCTCGAATGTTCCCTAATCGCAAGCATGCGCGCCCAAATCTCCTCCGCTCTCCCCGTTATCGAGGGATCAAAAATTGCTCGTTCAAGTTGTATCAATTTCTTCTTGAGTTCCTCCTCCGCATCATCCATCGCATAACCCCGATTACGCAAAATTTGGGTCTTGGCTGCAAGCGAGAGACACCGCTGGCTGAGCACAAGATGTTTTCGTCGACAATCAGCTATCCTAACCGAAATCTTCAGATCATGGCGCGACAGCAGATCTGTCAGGGAATTGTTGATTTCGTGTAGACGTGTTTGTATGGCACTGAGATAATCCTTTTGTCGTGCTGCGCGTCTACCCAGTTCCATGAACCCTTTGATGATAACTGGAACGTAGCCAGGACCCGGTCGAGACTTTAGTGCTTCTTCCCATTTGGTTGGATCGTCGTCTGATGTAGGTTGAAAAAATGGCGCCTGATCCTCACCCGGATGATTGTAGGTGTATGCGCGGAAAGGTGAAGACAAAACTGTAGGGTCCCATTTATCCTTGATGATTTCCATCTGTGCAGGTACCGTGCGGTGGACTATTCAGTTAGCTATATACTAGACACTTAGGGGCAAGAAATGGCATACCACCAGTAATCGCACGACCGGGCGACCATAACGAAGATCCGAGCTGTGATTGACCCAACGACTGTCCTAACTGTGGCTGCTGTTGCTGTTGCTGTGGTTGTTGCTGCTGCTGTTGGTTCGCGAACATGGATCCACCACCAAACATTGACTGCTGTTGCGGCTGTGGTTGTTGCTGCGCCGTATTCGTCGCGCCAAACAGACCCGTCCCAGTCTGCTGCGGTTGTTGTGCAGTTGCTCCAAACAAACTTCCTGCCGGCTTTTGTTGAGTTGTGGCTCCAAAAAGACCCGTCGACTGCGGTTGAGCTGGTGTCTGGGTCTGTTGACCCCCAAATAGACCTCCTCCAGCAGGCTTGTTCTGAGAAGCTCCGAATAGACTCGATGTCTGCTGCTGAGGCTGTGTCTGTGCTGATGCGCCAAACAGGCCACCACCACCGCCGGCTGGTTGTTGAGGAGTCGTACTCGAGCCGAACAGACCTGTCCCTGTGGCCGGTTTGTTTTGTGTGTTGCCGAATAATGAGCCTCCTGCTGCAGGTTGTTGCTGCTGTGGTGTTCCAAATAGACTTGGGCTTTTTGTCGCTGTATTACCAAACAGTCCGCCAGACTGTTGTTGCTGGGTTTGCGCACCGAAGAGCGACATGATGGGCCTGATTGATCGACAGCAGAATAAACAAAGACCAAATGAGATAGGTCGCTTAACGGAATGTGAAATATTATTCCAAAAGAGCGACTAGGTCGGTACGCATAAGCAGGAGGAGTTGGAAATGTTCATAAAACTGGAGACACTCTTGAGAGAGCTTGGTTGTTAGCGCGGAGCTCCAAGAAAAACATTCAGATTGGCGCCCTTTGCGGTAAGGTCACGTGATGACCTTCAACAGTGAGCAGATATCAATGAACAGCGACAAACGGAGGAGAGTAAGTCTCAATACGAGTCCAAAATATTTACTTCAATTTCTGATTTCTATTGGTATTGCTCTGTCAACATCAATTGACGACTGTCAGGTTAGTCAGCATCACAGCTCCGGCAGGAAGGAGCCAATCAAATCGCGGCTAAAGGGCTCGACGTGAACTTCGCAGCTCCTCCAAATTCCGCCCTCGTCCTTCTTGATTATTCAATCTGGAATTGAGCACCAACCACCCAGACAACCGATAAGATGGCGGCCAGAGAACCCCAGTATGTCACCGACTTGCTTTTCTGTCACAAGATATGCGAGATGCTAATTCAATTCCGCCATCAGATTCAGTCAACACATCCTCGTCGACACGACGCCGATGCCAAATGACATCCCAAAAGTCCAGGAAATCGGTGCCACATCCGCTCCCCTTATGAGCGCATCGTTCTTTATCGGAGACCGCTGCCGTGCCTACAACGATGATTACATGAAGTGCAAGTCCGATGCCAATGGCCGAGGAGAGTTGGATTGTCTGAAGGAGGGTCGCAAAGTCACCCGCTGTGCGGCTAGTGTGTATGTACTTCGCACCTCTGCTGAAAGGGCGGATGGAATTGACTTTGAACAGGATCAAGGACATCAACACCCACTGCTTGAAGCAGTTCAACGCTCACTGGCAATGCCTCGAAAACAACAACCACCACATGTTCGAATGCCGGAAACCGGAGGTGGACTTGAATCAATGCGTATTTGAGAAGCTGGTTCGTCTTGCTCAAGTGCTGTCACTATATCTAATCAAACTAATGGATTACTCGCGCAGGGCCTCAAGAAGACTATTCCCGGAACCCCCGAAAATGTGACTCCTGTCCACCTGCGACCAAAACAGATTTACGCCCAGTACCCCGGAAATCAGTACTAGAAAATGGAATGCTTCTTCATGTCATAAACACCAGCATTGATTTGTTTGTCCTTTGTTTTTCCGTCCAGTTAGAATGTGTGTAAATATTAGTGGGGAACATGGAAGCAATATTGAACTTATTACTATTATCAGTAATCTATGTAAGCTTGGTTTAAATAAGCCAAAGAGCTGCAGGAATTTTGATACTCTCAAATGTTGAAAACCCATGTTTAGACGGGTGCTTCATGTTCAAAGCACAATATTGAACTTACCTCGGACCGATGCATCTAACGTATGTACACACCTCGCAACCCCTCAACGACCTCAACTATTGGTCCATCACTCACAATATATCGAGCCAAACTTCAAACTCTTGTGCCTGTTTTATCGTACCAATGTGAGCGCCTTACGAAGAAGTCAGCAATAATATCAGCTTGTAGCAAAGTACAACAATGACTGCCCAGGAAGGACGTCATCCTCTCACCAAGCAGGATGTCACAGAGGCAGTACAGAGTTTCATGGAACTGTAAGTACTCGTCGTCAATTACCTATGGCCTCATTTTGCCTGTGATTCAGCGCTTCAAATGTCTCTTTTTTGTTTTACCATATGCCGATTCTTAATTGTTCTAGCGTACCAGATATATCGATAGAACACAAACTAACCAGCATCCCAGATACAAACAACTAGTTCTCGAAAAGAGCTTCAAAGTACGTCCGCAATTATCTATATCTTATTTACAAAAAACTGAATCTGTGGCCACAGGGCTACGACACAAAACTCTTAACAGAGGACCTCCGATTCATCGATGCCGATCCTTCGGGCTCATGTGTTTGGGAGATGACCGTCGATGAGACGTGGTGTAATATGAATGGCGTCCTCCATGGAGGCGCGTATGGCGTTATTTTTGGTAAGCCCAAATACCCTCTCATAGCTCCTGTCAGAGCTCAATGTAGATGGCGAGATTGTTGCTGATCGGCGGTAGATATGTGTACTGCTATTACCATGCAGACTATTTCCAGGCCTGGTTATTGGGAGTATGTTTCCTAATATTATCCTCGACGGATGTTTCTTTACTTATAGAGACGAATTCTGATGAATACAGATTCCTAGCTGGCGTTACACGAACGCTGAATATATCATACCTCAAAGCCATTCCCTTAGGTACGCGGGTCCACCCTCTTCTTCAAATCACTCACTGTACTTCAATCGACCACCTGACTTCGAAGTAACAGGAACGACGATACGAATAAACTGCCGAGTTGAGCAACACGGCAAAACAATGGCTCTGATTAGCGCATATATTGAGTCTCCGGACGGGAAGATCAAGTACGCCACTGTTGAGCATCACAAGGTCCATGTTCCCGCGATCAAGGAGTTTGCGGAGCGTCTGCAGGCATTGAAGGTTGCGAGGAGGAGAGATAGGGTTAGGCTATAATCGCCAGGTCAGTGGTGTGCATGGTATATGAACCTGGGTGTTATGTAGTTGGCATGTTAAGTGTGCAGCGGTGTATTAGTTCGTGATGCTTCCGCAAAGCCTATTTGAGATATAGAAAGGTCGGTTTTATGCTACTCTTCAATTTTTCAATCTTCTGAACCTAAACTTTCCCAGTCTCAATTATGCTTAAAATTGAAATATCCTATCAAAACATTTCAAAAACTTCTAAGATTAAGTGTATCGCTCAAAAATGACGATAGCAATATTACTGGCTTTCTCAAATATATTAGCTGCATATCAAGCCGATCTACGAGTCGTCCCAGATGTCGTTATCATCTCCGCACCTGATGCAATACTCAAGTAGAATATTAGGGTTGTATGTACACACCTTAATTGAACTTCGATCTGCAACAGAGTCCACTCATTTTTTCACATAGTGTACATGCTAAGTATGATAAATATTTTTGTGCTAGGCAGGTTTAGGAAGGAGATTTCGTGAACCCTGTCTGCCATGAGTATAGTATCTCGAAGTACTGGATGACGCCATATGGATAGTTGTTTGTTTAATGTCTTTAGACTTACGAGGACTTTATAACATGAGACTAGGTCCCAGTAGGATATATCAGCTCTTTTTTCCATATAAATCTAGGGTTCTGGTGATCTCTATATGTTCATGGTAGGGCAAAATGACAGCCATCATCGAAGAAAAAGTCACCACTGGTACTGATAACGGCTTCAGCACTCCATCTGACCCAGAACAAGTCGTAGCAGCCGATAATGATCATGAGAGCATCACGGAGAAAGAAAAAGCTCTCCTCCAACGCAAACTCGACTGGGTCATCCTCCCACCCATCACCTTGTTATTCTTCCTCTCGTTTCTCGACCGCTCCAACATCGGCAACGCAAAACTCGACAATCTCACCACCGATCTTAATATGACCGGCGAACAATACCTCGTCACTCTGTCCGTCTTCTTCATCGGATACAGCGCATTCGAAATCCCATCAAATATCGCGCTGAAACTGACTTCGCCGCGGATATGGTTGCCGTCGCTGATGCTGGTATGGGGAGTCGTCGCTACGCTGATGGCATTGTCGACCAGTTTCGGCGGCCTGCTGGCTGCGAGATTCTTCCTGGGTGCGACGGAGGCCGGGGTGTTCCCGGGTGCGATCTTTTACCTTTCCATGTGGTACGGGCGAAAAGCGCTGGTGCGCCGGGTAACGCTCTTCTTTACCTCTACTTCCCTCGCCGGCGCATTTGGCGGAATCCTCGCTTATGGGATAGGACACATGAGCGGCGTTGCGGGCAAGCATGGGTGGTTCTGGATCTTTGCCATTGAGGGTATTGCAACGGTGCTGATTGCGGGGATCTGTTTTTTCCTTATCCAGGATTTTCCGGCACAGGCAAAATTCCTTTCGCAGCGAGAACGCAAGACTCTAAATGCATTGCTATTTGAGGACAACGACGCGCTCCGCGACGAGCCTTGGTCATGGGCAGAAGTCCGCCGAACATTTCGTGATGTCAAGGTTTGGCTATACATGATTGCATGGATGGGTCAGGCATTACCACTTTATACCGTGACATTGTTCCTGCCAACCATAATCAAGAATATGGGGTATTCCGCTGCTAATGCACAGTTATTGACTGTTCCGCCTTACGCATTCGCAACAATCATCTCGATCTGTATCGCGCTCCTGTCTGAAAAGTACCAGACCCGTGCTCCATTCATCGTTGGGAGTTGCATCGCCTCAATTATCGGCTACATCCTCCTTTTGAGCGACGCCCGAGTCGGCGTTCAGTATCTAGGCACTTTCTTTGTATGCGCAGGTATTTTCCCGTCTGCAGCCTTGATATTCACATGGATTGCATCAAATGTTTCGGGGCAGGTCAAGAGATGCGTCGCTGCAGCTATACAGATCTCATTTGGTGATATCGGTGCTGTTGTGGGCTGTCAATTGTATCGTCCCGATGAGTTGCCACGCTATCCCTTAGGTCATGGTATGGCCTTAGGCTTTGTGGTGGGCACGCTGGTCACTACTCTGCTGTTGTGGCATTTGTTAGTGAGGGAAAATCGGAGACGTGATGAGATTACTGGTGGGCCACCGAAGGATAATTCGTTTTTGCACAATGCAGATTTTGAGGGCGATGATGATGTTCGGTGGAGGTTTATAGCATAGTGGTTGTATGTGTTACAAGATGTAGAGCGTTGAGTCGATATGAATAACACGTACGTAGTTCCTTTGCAAAATACTGTGGCTTCATCTCGGAAAGAACCATATCAACCGCCTGGATCAAATCCGGAMAAAAAAAAAAAGGAAAAGCAACCTCACATTCATCACCTATATCGATGATTAACTGAAGGGGAAAAAAATGAAAAAGAAAAGTAGCCCGATGCGCAACGTTCAGATTGCTGATGGTTGTAAGGCCTCAGATGATAAGAGTCTGACACTCTACCGATTGAGATAACCGGGCATGCTTGGTTGCAGAGGACGCAGAAAAATTGCATTATGACCGAGTGTTAGTCTGCATGGTCGCGGCATCATTGAAAGCGAGATAAAGTCGGTGGTTTCCGTTCAGTGTAGAGTGGTCAACTAGATCATATAAAGCTGGTTTTTATAATTGACTGTGTCCTCCGTATTTGTAGTAACTGCTCCCAGTGAGATTGACTTCGTGTCTCGTCCGTTAGCTGAGTACCTTACCCAGGTACCGGATATGGCTATCTTAGACGGTCGAGATCGGGAAGTTGTATGGATTAGAGATTACAAGACAACAGGTGTCATCAACTGTCTAGCTGCAACTGATCATGGGATTGATTCCGGGTTGTAGATGGTCTGATAAGGTCTAGACAATGCCAGCTAATAGGCCAACCAGAACGTGACACGGGGGAGACTAGCGGTCAGTCTAGGGATATGGCTGCATATATATATTTCGTTCCCCCCTCACACACCCGGAGCTGATGACTCTCAAGTGCTGTCATCTATGGAGGACATTCAATCGGATTCGCGATAATATCTAAATAATGCGATTAGGATGTTGCAATCTCTTTGACTCTATTCGATTCAGTCCATGTTTTGTTAGAGTTGATTCTTTGCTAGCAAAGCATTTGACTACGACTATACAAAGGAGGACAAATTGTCATTAAAGAGAACCTGGTTAGGATAGGACAAGAATATAATACAAAATTCTTTCAGTCTTTTCAACCAAGCATGCCCGGTTATCTCTCGGTAGAGTGTCAGACTCTTATCATCTGAGGCCTTACAACCATCAGCAATCTGAACGTTGCGGGTTCGAGTCCCGCATCGGGCTACTACTTTTTTTCAATTTTTTTCTCGGTCGCCTATCTATTTTACGCTTCCATTTCTCCTACTCGGCTAGTAAAGGCTTCTTCGAATGATTTTTTGGAGGGACGAAAAGAGGATATCCCGTAGCAATATTCGACGTATAACCGCGACTAGATGCGGGATCCAACGTTTTGCAGTGAGAAGAAGATTGAAGAATCATTCCATTAAGAGCATGAATCGAGAAGGTTAGAAAACTCCGCGATTAGGATCAAACTGGTCAATCTCATACAAGGGAGCTACAGGCCACAACTGAAAGTTACCAAGATATGCATAATCACCCAACATTCCCTCATAACCGTCAGCTTCTTCTTGCGTAGGAGAATGGGCGACGGCAGTATTATCATCATTTGAGTGAAATGGACCAAGAGGTTGGGAGATCGGACTTCTTGCAATATGCCCATCTCTCCCTTCGTTAATGTCAAGAGCTCTTGACCTTATTCCGATGCTGTTCGGATTTCCTTTCTCTCCTATATGTGTTGAAGCGTCCTGCTGTTGCCCTGAGAGCGGTATCTCCAAAGCCCGAATCAGTGAGTCAACTAATCTGTCGAACCGTTCTGCATAAGTGGCATCCTCGCGGCTTTGAAAACAGTGACGCATGCTCCATAGTAATGCGATATCAACGTCACGAGACCACTTTCGCGGTGATCTCATTATGAGAATAAAGAGAGCTATAACGGTATTGATAGCATAAGGGTGTATCCATCTGATAATCAGTTAGAATCCAAATAAAATTTTTTCCAAAACTTGGGGAATACCTCGGAACTTGAATTTCACGTTGCTCAGTGATGAGGTTACTTGTCACATGCGCAAGAGAATGAGCAGCACTACTACAAATCTTCTCAGATGCCACGACATGTCTCTTTGAATGTGTTATCAGATAAGTTGATCGATTTCTACTGATCAGGGAGAATCGATGAACGACCACAAGAGCGTTCAGATACATGCAGTTGAGAAGGCTCGATGCTACAGATTGTAACTCGGTTTCGCTTTTATTCAAGTCTCGATCTAGGGATATCTCCGGTGGAAGAGATGATCGCCATTCCTGGAGGTGCCTATCGGCTTCCACCACGCGAGATATGATTATTTCCTCATCGAGTTTCAAAGTATTGATGTGGAATAGAGTAGATGCTATGATGGATAAACGCGAGCAGAGGTTGATCAGAGAGCTGAGGAAATTCGTTGTTTCTGTTTCTGGCGCTGGATCAGTGGAAGGTGTGAATGCCTGCGAAATGTCAGGTAAATCTGCATCACAGTCGTCATCACATATGGTTGATGGCCGCCCAAGTTCAAAAGATAGCTTTCTGTCATCAACAATGCAATTAGTGCATACTCATATTTTCGAGACCCCCTGAAACAGTTTGGTCACTCACTTATCTAGACAATAACAGACCCACCATATACAGCTTCGTAGATGATGTTCTTTCATGACAAATTCAAATTCGTGTGGATGATTGTGTGCCGACAAGCTACGGTGAAGGCCAATAGATTGAGCAATTCGAGCTGCTGTTCCGACTGTTAGAAGTGCCTGACTGTCTCTCCCTGTGTTTATTAGACAAAGTGTCTGCACCACCTCTAATTAGCTACCTCAGAGATCGCAATGATTAGTGGTGATCTCACCATCAAGATCAAGGCTTGCACACTAGACATATAAGGCCTGGCCAGTAACTCGCCTTGGAGCTTGCAAGCCGCCTGGGAATGTAGGTCACCAATCTCCTCGTCTTCAGAGCCTAGAGCAATGGCGAAATAGAAGCATGCAACGACTGCCGAGTCAGAGCACTTCCCCGCATCGTAAAACTGTAGATAAGCTTCGCAAAAGGCTCTAGAATTAAGAATTGGAAATAGTTGGTTGTAGGTGCTGAGAAAGCCTAGAATAACCAAGTTGACATCATTAGCGTAGAGCGGTGGCTCTTAGAGTAGCCCGACTTACGCTGAATACAAACGTCGGCAATTTCTTTGACCACAAGTGGCCGATGTTCGGTTGGCTGGTTTGGTAGTTCCTCCGCAAAACTCATAGTAGGGCAGAAAAAATCCATCACATTGATGTGAGGTGCGATGCCTTTGAAGTGCTCCTCGGCTGATTTTGCAAAGACCTGAGGAGAGCTCAACCCGGCAAATTTGCTGTTTCTTGGAAACCGACCGACTTCAGTAGTGATTACACCGTGGACAGTATCTATCGATACGGATGGCGAGTTGAAAATCGGAAGTGCAGCAGGTGTCTCAGTGGTAGCCCCGCCGGACGCAAAAGTCTCAGCTCGGTGGTCTTCGTCCTTGTTCATCAAGTCTCCAAAAGACTGGACCGTATCTGTAGTTTCGGGCTGCGGAAATGTTGTTACGTTGCTTGTATTGAACGGCGGGGAGGGCTCTGATGACTGGCTTTCTCTAGAAAGTGTTGCCAGACGATCATGATCTGATTTTGAGAAAGTTCTGCTTGCGCTAGACTTGTTGATATAGGGACGAACAGACGATGGCATTATTGAGCGAGCGTGGCTCTTTCCGTCGCGAGTTATGATACATTCATCGCCGTATGTTTGACAATTGCGGCATGAGCCGGGGAGATTGTCGCATCTGATCTGGGCATCCTGTATGAGTCTAAGGAAATCTTTATAAGTCAGAATAGCATACTACCTTTCGTTGACGGCAAGAATCGCACTGGTTTATATACTATTAGCATTGGATTGCACATGAGTCGAGGTACTATCGATGCGCTTACTGCTCGAAGACGCCGTTTCTTTGGCGCTTTCGAAATATGTGTTGGCTCGTCACTGGCTGGCAGCTCCATTTTCAGGCCTTGAAATGAGGATACAATGGATTTTTAGCACTGGAGATAGATGACATCTAAAGAGTAAAGGGAAAAAGTGTGGTGAGGCTGTGATCTAGTCGTGAATCGGGGTGGAAAGTGGGAAGTTGGGGAAGGAGCGGGGAGGCCTGAGGCCCACAGTGAAGGCTAGCAACTTTCTAGAGCTGTGATGAGTACCACAGATACATCTCCATATATCAAAGATGGTCACAAAGCTATTGAAGACTCTGGAACACTTCAAAGTCTTACAGAAAAACCAATGAATCATTTCTTTCCTCCCGAGGAGATAGTACTCTGAGCTACACGGCAGCCATCTCACATACACCCTCGAAGGCAAAGCTAAGTGCACGGTCATGTTTGCTTTGAACAATTTCCTCTGGACATATTTGACCACCTTTTCACCTTCCTATTCTGTCTTTTTGCTCAGCAAGAGAGTTGATTATTCCACGGAGAACGGTGTCCACGTGTTTCATGCAAATGCACAAATCCGGGGGAAAATGTGGGGTGACAACATCCGACCTCCGATATCCCACGGCGAACGAGGGCTAGGCCCTATTAGTCCTATAGGCGCAGGGACTGGCTTGACTACATTTCCACATCTTATTATGGGCAATCACTTGAAAAAGTTATTTGACACTTTTTCAATATGTCTATCACAATCTGAAGCTACTCTCCCTGCCGAAAATAAGCCCGAACGCCATACTCTACAACACCATGACGGACGGAAAACCCCGAGTGTTCTTTAAAAGATAGATGATCCATCGGAGAATTCTGTGTCATCCGTCGAAGAGACCTGTAATTCGTTATCCAAGATTTCAACCATGTCATTGACACGTTCCATTTGTCGCTCGGCAGCTGCGATAGAGAATCCACTTGAATCAACCGAGGGCGCATTGAAAGCCTTCCACTGCCGAATTACCGACTCACAGATTGCAATAGCTTGAAGTTTCCAATCCTCGTCAACGAGTTTCCGATAGCGAGGCAAAATTTCGAAGTCACTCTTTTTGTTCAAAGCATCGATGACTGCATCTGGTGCATCGCATAACTCATACTCATAGTAGTCGGTAACCAACATGGAGTATCGAAGTTCGAATCCTCGTGTTACTTGGGCTATCCTATGCTGATTGCGGCCCTCCACATAAGTGACGGCTTCCATGTCAAGCTTGATGTCAGCGTCGTGGACGACGAGGCTCGTGTCGATCAATTTCCGAGATGGAGAAAACAGACGATTCTGATCGCCATATGCATCCAACTCAGAAGCCCGCTGGAGAAGTTGATGCTCATACGCGCCTGAAATTTCACGGTCCTGCTCTAAGATGCGCTGCTCCAAGTCGTTGTACAAGGCGACTTTATCTGAGTGCGCCTCTTTCAACTCCAACAATCGGTATTGTAAGTTTTCGAGTTGTGATACTGATAATAATTCTTGTAGGTTCTCAATCTGTTGCTGCTGCCGCTCAATCATCAGCTGCAGGATGTATAAACGCTCCTGATTATCGGAATTGATGTCAGAGCCATTGTCGGCTGTCTGAAGATGGTGTGAGTTCATTATTCGATTGCTATCTTTTCACAGCGTGTCTTCTCGCGAGGCAACAGGTTGTCGAGAAATATGTCGCTTCTTGATTGGGTTTGAGGTCGTTGGTTGAAAGCGAGAGATGGAGTTTATTAGAGCAGCCTCTTGGACATGTTTATAGTACCTATCGATCTTCCATAGCTTGGAACTTGGAAGGAGTGAAGCTTTAAAACACCTATAGCTTGCAAAAAGAATTGGAAATACCATGAAGATAATCAAAACAACAATACGGTCTCGTATCTTAGAGAAAGAGAAATTCTTCCAAGCTATTGATTGTCCATTGTTGCTGTTTCGGACCAACAAAAGCTAGGGAGGAGCTCGGTCATTGCTATGCCCTTTATCCTGATTTTAACATGTTTGGAAATAAAGATATTTGATATTAGAGAGCATAGTAACTTATATGGAGATCGAGTACCTATTTTGGTTCATCACCAGGGTCCCTGGTCCTTCATGTAGGATAACTCTTATTACCACAGCTTCATTTTGCACATAATACATTCTTGTATATTTGTCGATAAAATTGAACATGGCAACTCACCATGTATTTGAAAGGCTTCTAAGGTTACCACCTTTAATTCTTAGTACAATCATTTGCGCTCAAGGAATATGTTGGTTTGACTCCTCTTTGATACTTTCAAATGTCTCCCTTCTCTAAGGCTTCTTTGAATCATGCTTTTCGCGCAGAGGCGTTGAAAGATAACAATGTACTTATTACGGCTGGGCAGATGTGAATGAATATTTACTTTGATACAACTGACCGTTCGTTTTGTTCTATTGTCCCATTAAAGACTACTTACAGTGCGATAAGACGCCCAGGTCGAAATAGTTAAGAATCCTAAAATTTATTGACAAGATGATATACTTAAATATAGGGAACTTTGTTCTTTAGTTTTGATACCAATGTGTTGTCCGATCATGATCATGAATATAGGGCAAGATCTTTAAACTACCGTCGACCCTAGCCTTCACTGGCCGATTACTCACAAGTCATAATCTAGATTTGACAATTGTTCAGGTGCCTAGCTTGATAAAGGAGTCCCGAAAACACCGGAGAATAGACGAAAATCAACTTGGTAGCTTGGCTCGTAGAGCCAGACGACGTGCCGAACTCTTATCCCACGGAGAAACAAGTAGCCCCCATTAGGCAATATTAGAAATCGAGACTGAGATATCCGTGGGAAAGGATCTAGTTCCTAGGTACCCCTCCTTCCGCTACATCTTGGAGGGGAGTATAAGTCATCCTCAATTGTCTCATCGACACAGGACAATCTGTTGTATTGAAGTTAGTCTTTGTTCATACGAACGAAACGTATCCAGCAAGTCCCCGCTTCTCAATACAAGCAATCATGCCGGCTCCCTGTCAAATAGCACAGAAACAGATCGATCCACCTTCCATTGGTCGTAATGGGTACCAAGGATTCTTGAACAAAACCGAGATTCTAGCCAAGGGCTCCGCTCCATTCAATTCTCGGAAATTGCCCTGCGATATACTTGTCGAGCACGATGTTGGCCTCAAAGTCCACGACGGTGCAAAAATCTATGTCGATATATACCGGCCCGTTGATGAAAGCAGAAAAGTCCCTGCAATCTTCTCATGGAGCCCATTTGGTAAGAAACTCAACGGTCTCAAATTTCTCAGAATGATGACGCCTTACAATATGGGACTAAAGCCCAACACGCTTAGCGGTCTGGAGAAATTCGAGGCTATTGACCCAGCAGACTTTGTGCTTCGAGGATATGCAGTTATCAATGCTGATACACGAGGTGTTGGAGACTCAGATGGAATGTGTGTCATCATGGGTACACAAGAAGGTGAAGATGGATACGATTGCATTGAGGCTATTGCCGCAAAACCCTGGTGTAATGGTAACGTTGGAATGGCCGGTAATTCACACTTGGCAATTGCGCAATGGTTTATTGGCCAACTTCGCCCTCCTTCCCTTAAAGCAATTGCTCCCTGGGAGGGATGTGGTGACTTATTCCGGGAACAGTTCGTCCGTGGCGGAATATATGCCGGAAACTTTTTCGATCATATCTCACAAGTGATGATACAAGGATACAATGGGATGGAAAGCTTCAAGGAAATGTATCGTCGCAGTGGAGGTGTTGCCAATCCATACTGGGAAGATAAGCGTCCAGATATTACCAAGATCAACATCCCAACATACATCACAGCGTCTTTCTCAAGTGCATTGCATACAATGGGCTCAATTCGAGGGTTCTACGATGTCGACTGTCCAAAGAAATGGATCCGTTTCAGCCCTTACCAGGAGTGGCATGATATCTGGGCAGTTCCCAAGTACACACAGGAGTTACTCAGCTTCTTCGACAAGTATCTGAAAGGAATAGATAATGACTGGGAGTTAACACCTCAAATCCGCATGACAACTCTACGTTTCGGAGATCAGGATGCAGTTGTTGACGAACCTATCGCAAGTTTCCCGCCACCACAGGTGCAGGATCGTCAGCTCTTCCTATTGGACAATGGCGTGCTTAACCCAAATGGCTCACCTTCTAGCACAAGCGTTAGTACCTACAATTCGGAGGATGGGACCTCGCATGCATCCTTCACTTATACCTTTGAAAATAAATCAAGGCTCTGCGGTATTCCAAAAGCCGTGCTATATATGTCGTGTGATGCACGGGATGATCTTGATGTATATGTTGTCATTCGCAAATTGGACAAAAATAAAAAGTCCGTATTGGCGCTGAATGTTCCTTGGGACTCTATCCCTCCCAATTCAATTGAGGAGATCCCTGAAGACAAAGCGACAGATTTGCTTCTCTACATGGGTCCTATTGGCATGCTTCGAGCATCCCATCGCGAAATTGACCCCTCTCGCTCCATGCATCCTAACTATCCGTTCCACCCGCATGCAAGGACTCAAGCTGTGCCGGCTGGTGAAGTGGTGAAATTGGATATTGGCATCTTTGCGATGAGTGTCGAGTACGAGGCGGGAGAGTCTGTTCAGATTCAGGTATCTGGACAAACTCCTCAGATTCACTCTTTCAAGGAATTGAAAGATAAACTGGGCAATCAAGATAATAAGGGTAGTCACAAGATTCATTTTGGTGGGGAATATCCTAGCCATGTCATTCTTCCTTTTGTGTGATTGGTATGAGATAGAAAGAGTATCATAGAATGGTGTTTAGCCCTATGTTAAAGAAGAAATCCAGATTCGTGACAATCCATTCAAAATTCCAAGAAATAGGTTGAAATACTATATAATTAATGGCTGCGAGGTATCGGCCGGTGGAAACATTCATTTTGACTTAGGTAACTTGGTACTTAGATAAAGCACATGGTGCGTTTGTCAACTGGTAGCATACACAACTAATAGTTGGAGCTTCTGAGTGAGTCGCAAGAAAATTTCTAGCTTTATTCATACTGTATGAAGGGACTCCATGATTTGAGAGACCTGCATCCTCGTTTTCTGCCCACATCGAGAAGATTCGATTTTGAAAATGTAAAATCCTTACATATAGCTATATTCACATACGAGATACCTTTGATACAATACTAAGTTCCATTTAGGTTAACTACCCAAGTACCTATATAAAGCAAAATCTTAGAAAATCTGTAGGTAACAATCTAGGTAGACACACATGCTGGTTATGTTTTAATTTAGTATGGCAAGACACCAGCCAGTTTCAATACTTGATCAGTCAATTCCGGCTTCTCAAGAGGCTCATCACGCTCTCCTGGACATAATATATCACCTCTCATAGCTTTGCCCTGAGCAAAAATATTGCAATGGGGCCAGTGAGTGGTTCCTTCCCACCGACGAAAAATATCGGCTTTCAGGGCAACGTCCTCTGGTGTGGCTAGGTTTGCTGGAGTATAAGTGGCGTAAATGATGGTACGAATGATTTCACTTTTGGGCAAGGATGCATAGTGCACGGTACGCGAATCCCATATGATCACATCGCCAGGCTCGGCTTCCACCTTGATCAATTTGCAACCGTTGTTCTTGAACCATTCGACCTCTTCGAGCGTGAAGCCGTACCAATCAAACTGACCGGGGGCGTCCTTGGCTTTGGGCCTGGGAGGATTCTCAATGAAGAATCTTTCAAATAATTCAGAGCTTCCTTGAAGTAATTGCAAGCCACCATCCATAGGACCGGCTTCGGATAAATTGATGATACCTTGTGCACATACAAGACCCTTGCGGGTGGGAGATTGGTCGATATGCGGCCAGGGAGTCCACCTAACGTCTGTTCGTCCTGGAAGCGTGATGTTGACAGCGTCAAATGACACCAAGAGCTCATCTGTTCCCCATAGCTTTGCAAAGGGCTCAATGACACCCGGCTCGCTTGGTGACGTTAGCACTGATGTAAATACATTGCGCAAAGATGGATGATCTTACCAACGCGCCTCCCAAACCCATTTTTCATGAGTAGCAGAATATCCCATGATCATACCACCATTCATCATAACGGGCAGATGTTCCTGAGTCCAGGTACTCTTGTCGTTGATGTCGAATCCGAAGTCAAATTTCTGAAACCATTCCATGGCCCGCTCACGGTACTGAATGGCTCTTTCACGAGGGATGGCACCCTTGACGACAGTGTAGCCATTGGTGAAGAAGTCATCTCTCCAATCACCAAATTTCTGTGACATTTGCTTTTCTAGGATATCGGTTGTTCCGCCGGCTTTGGTTGTGCCATAATCGTGATTAATGCCGTGGCTGGTTTTTAGATAACCTCCATTATAAGGATTGATCGGTTCATCCTGAACGGTTGGTGAGACTCTCCCAGGTGCCATAATGTACTATTTTGAGGAATAACAGAGTAGATATCGAATTTGTGAAGAAATTCTTATTCTCGGTTGTGAAAATGATTGAGCATGAGAAAGGTAACTGTGGTATTGTTCTAGTGACTTGTCCACGATGTGAGTAGAGAAGTAGACCGCAAATTTCTCTTATAACAAGAGTAGTCTGGATTACCATAACGTCACTTTGCCCATAACAGGGGACATACTGAATTGCCCCGACTTCTGAGGTGCCACTCAAAGCCGAGCAGCTCCGTGGATTAAGTCGGTCAGCTCTTAAGCCGTGGAGGAACATCGCGTGGTGGCAACCTCTTTTACATCAAAGCGTTGCTCCACTAGGTAGTAGGCTATGTGGAGATACTGACATTTGTTCTCTCGGGTTCAATAATCATGTGTTCATCCGAAACTATGCTGGTTCTGGCGAAGAGTCTGGATTTCCCATCTTTTGCCAAATTACCATGTGTAGAGGCTTACGCAATGACAGAAATTTCGAGTGCATAGGTACGAAGGTGCATAGAGTCGAACCTGACTATATCGAACAGACTTGCTTTTGATCTTGATTTGAATGATAATATTTGACATCTTGGTGATCTGGAGCTAATACGTGCTTTGAACTATGAACAGATAGATAGATTCGTATATGAGTGTACTTTGCGTTCCTATATCAAGTAAAGATTCAAATTAAAATTGCAAATGCGGAGGCTTTTTGGCTGTTAAAGCCGGGTTATACTGTGTGCTTTCAGGTTGGTATCTAGAGAGGTTTGGTTGTTTGCAATACAAAATATGATGGGCAGTAACATTTGAATTAGTAGCAATAAGCCGGATATTTCCAAGGCTAGGCCATGTAGATAGTTAGTCTTACATGCTTTGAGTTCATCGGTTGACAGCTCCAGGTATTTAATTTAATATTCCACAATCACCGAGGTACCTAGGTGTCTGTGCTAATATTGCCTAACTACCCTAAATATTTTCTAATAATGCACTTACAAAAGCGATTTGACAGCCGGGGCTTGACACAAAGTAGCTGAGTGCTCGATTTTGATAGTCCCTTGTTTACAGAATGTATTTGTGCAGCTGGGCCTCGACCTGCATCAAGTCACATGGCAGGTACTCCTGGCCCAATTAGCCTATCTTGTTCATGGCCACCACAGACTCAATTTGTTCGACCCTGTCATCTTTGAGCTCCGCTTGAGCCTTCTCCAAAGTCTCAATGCTATCGTCTGAATGTTGCACCACGGTCTTTCCTATGAATAGCGAATCACCTTCAAATAAACCAGAAATTTGCTCCAATCCGTAGCCTCGCGTTTCTGGGAAGAAAAAGTATACCACAACCACGAATTGAGCTATCATGACAATAAACACCAGGTAATATTTCCAGTGAATCGCATCGAGGGCCACTGGTGTGACAAAGTTGTTGAAGAGATTTGCACAACTATTGCCGATGTAATAAAGACTCATTACTTTTTGCCGGCTGTGGAAGGGAAGGATCTCGACAGGATAACCTAGCCGTAGTTTCTGAGCAACTATGCATGGACATCTAACCAGGAGGTGAAGACTTACTCATACTGAGAGGTGTGATACCGAAGGAGTAGTGAATCTGGAACAAGAAGATGAGAGCTAGAACAGCGATGGCCAGTCTGTGTGACTGATTATGCTCATATAAAGCTGAACAAACTGTCCAGACGATATACGACAACATCATCACGGTCAATGAATACAGCCAAAGGAACCGTCGACCAAGCCTGTCGACAAGCATACTTCCTATGACTGCAGCTATCCAGCTCACAATCTGTAGGATGCCATTGACCAAAGTCTTGCTGTCAGAAGACGTCACTCCAACCGAGTCGAGGATCAAGGAGAGATAATAGCTGATGACATTATTGCCGCACCATTGAGTCATGAAGGACAAGTACACCATTAGTATTAAGCGCTTCCGATCGGCTGCCGTTTTCCACACCTATCCCAGAGTTAGTATTTAATATTCTCTCAATGACTGCTGTCTAGATCCATGGTCAAACAAACCTCTTTCCAACCCAAAGTGCTTGCACCGGCTTCATATCGCAGATTCTGATGTATCTCCTCCAACTCAAAGTCTACCAAGGAAGATGATTCATCTCCATTGGCATGATATTTCACGAATATTGTGCGAGCTTCTTGTACACGACCCTTGCTGACGAGCCATCTGGGAGACTCTGGAACCCAGAAAAGGCCTATGAACTCCACAGAAGGAAGCGCAAGCTGAAGAAGTGATGGAATGCGCCAAGTCCAAGTTGACTGACTCATACGATAAGTTCCGTAGGTAGTCCAACTAGAGAGAATGGAGCCAATGAAATAAAAAGTGAAAAGCACACTTGTGATTTTGGCGCGGTGAGTAGGGTATGCCAACTCTGTCGTCAAAACTGGAGAAGGGATGATGCAAAACTCAATTCCAACTCCAAGGATAAATCGAGCAGCCACAAACATGCCGAGGTTCTGGGAAGCCGTTTGTACTGCTGCAGCCAATATGATCAGGAGGCAGCCAAGTTGAATTGCGACGCGTCGTCCATATCGATCAGAAAGCCACCCAACGGGTCCGCCGAAAAGGATCTAAACTCCAACATGGAACGATAAGCAAGATGCCAGTCTAGCTACTCCTGGTCAATGAGCCTTGGAAGAAAACAAACCGGGCCCAAGTTCAGAACCGCATTCGTGATGCCCAGCAGATAAGAACTCGGATTATGAAAATAGTCCGTCCATGTCGACAAGGACTGCAATCCATTCATCATTGACCCGTCGAATCCCATGCCCGTTGCCGACAAAGTCACAAGAAGCAAAAGGATATTGAGCTTCAGCAAGTGCGGAGTGCGATACCATGGTTTGTCCAATACAGGGAGCACCCTGGCCAATTCAGGGCCAACAGTGGCACTTTGCTTGTTTGAAGCCATTTCTTCCGCCTTCAGTGTGTTGTCGCGTATATTGTTGTAATATCGGTAATATCATAAGGTCAGCGATCGACCAAGGCCAAAAGGACATATTGCATGCCCAGGCATCATCTATAAATAAGGATGCAATATTGCAGTGTGTAAAGGATCTACCCCGTGGAGTGGAAAGAGTTTCCGTCTGGGGAAGTCTGGGGTTAGTTGCATAAGCCATGGAATAACGGGGAAAGTGCTCATACGAACTCACTGTTGGGTTCGGTGTATTCGCCGTGGAGTAAAAGTCCGTGGGTTTGTGGAATGCCAAAAGCTTCGTCCCCACATCAATCTCATCGAAGAGACATCATGATAATTTTAATAAGTATAGTACACATAGAAGTGAACTGACTGGTATGCTACGTAGTTCTTGAATCTAACATCAATCTTATCGAGAACAGAGCAGAAAAAATGGCATCCTCAACCCAAGACATAGATATCATTCAATTTCCCACCTCATCCGTCGCAGAGAAGGACTGCTACATTCCACCAGCCACACCAGGTCAACAACGTATCCTCAAAGCGGGCACCGTACAGATTGACGGACATCGGCCTTTGACTAAAGACATAATTCTAGACGATGACATTCCCATCGTGGTCCGAGATGGCGTCACAATCTTCGCGGACATTTACCGCCCTTCATTCACGGCCTCCTTGGATGCAGCAAAAATCCCAGCAATCTTAGTTGCGGGCCCCTTTGGCAAAAACGGAGGTAGCAACAAGAACAACTTCAATAAATGGCCATGGCGTTTCGGATGTCCGCGAATCGCGACTTCAGGGTTGGAGAAGTTCGAGGGACCAGATCCAGATTATTGGTGTTATAATGGGTATGCAGTCGTACATACAGACTGTCGAGGGACCTGGAAATCCGGGGGGGATGTAATTGTACCTTCGCAGAAGGAAGGAGAAGACAATTACGACATCATCGAGTTCATTGCACAGCAAGATTGGTGTAATGGTAAAGTGACCATGGCGGGTAATAGTTATCTTGCCATGACTCAATGGTTTACTGGTGTAGAGAGGCCACCTCATTTGGCTTGTCTGGCGCCATGGGAGGGTATCTCAGATACTTATAACAATAACATTCGTCGAGGAGGTAAGTAGATTGACTGTCGATCATCCATCTAATAGTACTCGGTCGGCTAATCTCAATGTCGTCTCTGCAAGGCGTACCGAACCCTGGCTTCATGCAAGGCATGCTTAAAGGTGATGTTGTCAGTTTCACGGGCAATAAGGGAATTGATATGCATGCCATGTGTTATAAATACCCTGCCTGGAACAGCTTTTGGGATAGCCTTTGTGCCGAGGTCGAGAAGATTCAGTGCCCTTTATACATTGTTGCCAGCTGGACAAACTTTTTGCACACAACTGGCACGCTTCGTGCCTGGGAAGAAAGTGGCAGTAGTGAGAAATGGCTTAGGGTGCATA
Organism: Talaromyces amestolkiae; assembly: GCF_001896365.1. NCBI lineage: Eukaryota > Fungi > Ascomycota > Eurotiomycetes > Eurotiales > Trichocomaceae > Talaromyces > Talaromyces amestolkiae. Next base: position 354,584 of record NW_024468048.1, on the reverse strand, counting down.
ATACTCATGAATGGCCCGGTATGTGATCATCCCTCCTCCGGGGAAAGAAGACGAGACCAACAGACAGCAGACCTAAATGATCCATACAACGTTGAAGATCTCCGCAAGTTTTACGACTATTATATGAAAGACATACAAAATGACTGGCCGATGACCCCTCGAGTGCGACTTAGTGTTTTGAATGCCGGAGGAAAGGATATGATCAATCGTCCCGAGACATCATTCCCACTCGAGCGAGAAGTCCCTTTCAAACTGTACCTACACCCCGATAGCCGGAGTTTATCCGAGGCACAACCATCCGCCCAGTCAGACGTCTCATACGACGCCGTCACTGGGGACGTTGTCTTCTCATGGCCCATCCAGGAAACCGTCGAATTCACCGGTTACATCAATCTACATCTCTGGGCTTCCACCACAGACTCAAATGACATGGACATATTCGTAAAGTTACGCAAAATCAAAGCCACAACAAAGGAAACTTTAGAGTCAGTCTTGGTAGACGTAGGAAGACTCACCCCGAACCCTGAAAAGGAGCGTCAAGAACTTTTGAGCAAACATGCCGCTGATCCTAAATTCGGTGCTGCTTTCTTCAACTCTGGACCCATAGGGTGTTTGCGCGCGAGTCATCGAGCTCTTAACCCGGAAAAGTCAACTCTACTGCGTCCAGTGTATACCCATGCGGAAGAAAAATTGCTCAAAGATGGGGAAATTGTCCCATTGGACATTGCGATTTGGCCGTATGGAATGATTTGTAACCCTGGCGAGGAGTTGCAGCTCATCATTTCGGGGTATCACCCTGAACCACACTGTCGACCCACTGATCCATTGCCGGAGTTGAGGAATGAAGGTGTCCATACTATATTGGCTGGAGGGGAGTATGATTCTTATCTTTTGCTACCACTTATTCCGTCTAGGAAAGCATGAAGTTGGGACGGATGTCGATATGAGATAAATTATGTTGTTGAATGATTGTTATTCTTCGAAGTGAAAATAGAGTACATATATTGAGACACTTTTAAAGAAAGTGACACATACAAGATCACTGAGGCATATCTAAAACGTCAACGAGCAATTGCTGTATGCTCATGAGCTAATCTACTCAATTGACCGATGATACCATCCATCTCCGCTGACAGAGTCCATCGAGACGCAATCGTAGTCTTCAGACTGAGCTGCAAGAAATTGATATCATTCAACAAATGGATGGTTTTTACCGACACTGCGCCACCAGCGTCAAGATTTTCGAGGACATCATTAGCGCTCGTCTCCACTCCTTCATGACAGCCAACAGAGAGTCCTAGCGGAGAGTAGACTGGCGGGCCCYGGTTAAGCACAGTACTCCAAGCATCCTGCCAACAAAAATGCGTCGGAAGCCTAACCGTGAATATCCCACAAAGGCACATGGCACTGAAAATGATAGCGGACGCAAATATTGCGTTTGGAATGTGTGGAGCTAGAGCACGAGAAGGAGGTATGTCACAGAGAAGTTGCTTGATGGCTATTGCATGAAGTAGAGCTCGCATGCCAGCTGCACTTCTGGCCCAGCGATCCAAATCTATCGATTTTTGTTGAATGTAGTTATTTATCGGACCTCGACTGGAGATTTCCAGTGATTTGTGTGCCGAGCATATGCTCTGAAATAAAGCTGTGGAGGGAGCGTTGAGCTCTAACAAAATTGTATGCCAACGTAGCAGAAGAGGGAGACACTCAGGAGCTGGACGCAACCCTACTGTCACTATGTTTCCCTCGTAAAGGTTGATCAGAGCAGAAATAATTTCACGTTGAGACGTAATCCCAATAGCCGGAGGGGTTGCTTCATGCAGATCTGAGACCAAAGACTGCAAGCCCTCTAAAACGACTGAGATAGAGAACTCACTCAAAGGTATCGGCGATGATATGTATTCCGGCGACAAAAGAGAAGCATATATAGACGAAATCGGCTGCTCAACCACAATTGAACTCTGCATTTCAGCGATCCATTCCTCCACTGTCTGCGCAGAAAACGCAGCTTCCCTACACGCCGTACCGATAGAGTTAATTACGTGCCGAGCACTAGGCGCAGACCCCGAGGATTGGGCAATCAGTCCGTCAAGTATGTAATGTCCGAGAATGGCTCGACGTTGAGTTTCCTTTGCTGCCCATGTTTTCCATCGACACATCTTCTCTTCTTTGGGTGCATCAGTTGTTGGGATGTCTTCGAGTGGGAACGAGAACCAGTTGTACATCCCGGATGTTCGAGCCCAATAGAAACCGAGACCATGGAAAACGAATGCCGTCTTTCGAATACTAGAGTTATTTGATAGGAGGGCATATGTCTGACCGAGAAGCGCGGCAAGGACTAGCTGAACGCCATGACACGAATCATAAGGTCCTTTGSGAGCCATTAATGATTGCCATGATGTGGCGACTGCGGTGTGTGCTAGACGCCAGATGATTTCTCCTTTCTCATTTGAACCTGGCATTGTGACGAATAGGGAGCCTAAAGCTAGTATATTCAATAATAGCGGCGCGATGCAATCATGCGCTTGAAATGTCGGTGCATGCAACACCGGGAAAGATGGTAGTACTCTTTCAAAATACTCGTGTATACAGGCATCGAAGAAGTCCGATGTGACCCCCGTCGTCTCAGCATCAGAATTCAGGCTTCTGCACAGATCATTGATTATAGTCGATATCTGGCGCACAGCCAATTTGCTTGCTTCATATGCGTTATCGCCTCTTTGATCACTTCCCTCAGTACCTTGTGTTGGTCGATGTCCACTCACAATCTGCATTGGCGAAAGCATGGAGACATCTGTCAAAGGCAAGGGCACCATTGACGGATTTCGTAGATCAAACATCAGCCATTCTAGGAAGTTTTCGGGATCAACTAGCCCATCAATCGAGTTAGTTGATACCTGCTGTCTCACCGAGTCTGTAGGTGCTGGCGGCAGTGGCTGATCCGATTTTGGTACTGCTGCTGTCCAGGTAGTAGTTGGTGTGACTGGCGAGAAGGCATGTCCATCATCGTTTTGATCAATTTGAATAGCAGAAGGACTGACATCTGGGGTTACTAGAGCTTCTCGGTTAATTGGTGCTCGTGTGTGTAATCTGGCATGTCGAGTCAATACGTCTTGACGACCGAAGCTTCTGCCGCATTGATCGCAGGAAAATGGCTTGGAGTTGTAATCTATTTCCACCTTAGTACTGCCACTTATAGAGCAAGTAATGACTCACGAGTTCGTAGATGTCTCTGAAATTTAGATTAGCATCAGTTCAATAGGTTGAGAAGACGTCAGTCACTAACGTTGAGATGCTCTTGTTTCGTGTAGGCCTTGTAGCATTTAGGGCAGCTGAAGCGTCTTCCACTTCCACCTTCATTTCCACTTGACTCCATGCCGCTCTGTATATGGTCTGCATTGGTAAAACCCAACTCTGAAGAATCAGAAGTTCGACAGACCAGGAGGTTGACAACGTGCGGGGATCCGGAATCCGGGGGATAAGAGAAGAAGTGGGAAAGTGGGAAAGGTGGGGAGAGTGGTGCATGCTTAGCCCTAACGAGGTGGGAAGGCATCAGATCCAACCTGCATTGTTTAATATGATCAACTTCTTGTTGATTTATTACTCCGATTTTTTGTGATTCTTGAATCTTTATATTATTTCTCAATACCAAGATTCAAAATGTCTATCTCAGACGAATACGATGAAGAGGTCCCAATCCTCATCATTGGAGGTGGTCCTTCTGGTCTCCTTCTGGCATACATGCTAGATCAGCTTGGAAGTCGGTATTTTCTCGTCTGGCAAACAAAAAATCTATATAATAACCCGATCTTTGAACTACAGTTCGATCCCTCATTGCAGAAAGATATGCAACAAGACTCGCAGCCCCAAAAGCCCACGCACTATCTCCACGGTCTCTCGAACTATGTCGTCAGTTCGGATTAGATGTCAACGAAATACGCAAAGTCGGGACCTGTCGCAGTGATGCATTCTGGGTGAATTTCATTACTAGTCTAGCGGGGGAGCATGTGGGCAAATTGCCTTATGAGCGGATGGACCCTGAGGTCTTGGATGATACGCCTACAGTAAGTTATTCTTCACTATGAAACAAGCATACCCTCTTGACTGATGAAAATTTTCGCAGATGATCCATAATATCCCACAGCCGAACTTTGAGCAACTAATTGCCAATAAGTTGGCTAATAGCAGCAATGTCGAGATTCGCAAGAACCACACTTTCGTCGGTGTTGAACAGGTGAGAGATTACGCTGCCTTTTGCCCTTTATGCTCAATATCCCTGATGAATGTACAAAGTTCAGTGAATTTGTTATCACAACGATCGAAGACCGCTCCACCAAGAAAACCTACAGAGTCAAGTCTAAGCACATGGTTGCTTGCGACGGTGCCAAAAGCGCGGTCCGAAGCCACTTGGGAGTTGAGACAGAGGGAGAAGATTCATGTATGATCTGCTCCTCTCTTACAATGGCATGTTTCTCTTTACTGATGGTTGAGTGTAGATGAGACAATGATGACGATTCACTTCAATGCGGATCTCCGTCCCATCGTTAAAGAGAATGTCGGCATGCTTCACTGGGTCATGGATCCTTTGGTATCTGGATTCATCATTGGATATGATTTGTCTGGAAATCAGGTTCTGATATGCAATTTCGATGTGAATCTCTGCCTCCACCATCTAAGACTCAACCTTGCTAACTACTCGACGATAGTCTAAGAAATACCCAGTCGAATCCTGGAACGAGCAACATTGCCGCAAGGTAGTCGATGCAGCTATCGGCACCAAGGCCAAATACGATGTCCTCAGTTTTCGACCTTGGATACTGAGCAGAAAAGTTGCCAATACCTACCGAGTCGGCCGCGTCTTTTTGTAAGTCCTCATCCCCATTCTTCCGACCAAGACATCCAACCAACCATCAATACAACAGAGCCGGCGACGCAGCACACTCCTTTCCACCAACAGGCGGTCTAGGCCTAAATTCCGGCCTTGGAGACGTCCACAACCTCGCTTACAAATTGTCCTTCGTTCACAAGGGCTTCGCCGGCTCGGGGCTATTAGACTCCTACACTCTTGACAGACGACAAGTAGCCCTCGTCAACTCACAACAGAGCGTGAAGAACGGGAAAAAGATATTCAATCTCCTCAAGACACTCGGCACCACGGACCCGGACGTTGAAGTTGCCCGTCAGAACCTACATGCCAATATCAAAGATGCCAAAGTCATGATTGATATCCAAGAAGGCATCGAAGGCCAACGAGAACATTTCGACAATTTGGGACTGCATATTGGGTACGTTTATGGCGACGAAAAGATCCCAGATAACGCGTCTATCTACCAACCGGTCTGTATTGCCGGTGCACGTTTACCGCATGCATGGATTCAGATCCCAAGCACAGCGGCAACGCAAACCCATCTGCCGGCTATTGACTCCTCGTACGTCGACGAACTCACGCCGGAACTCATAGCTCAAAAACAGTTTTCGACACTAGACTTGTGCCGCTTTGATTCTTTCACCGTTTTAGTTGGCGAGAACCATGCCGATAAAATCAGGACCATTGTAGGAGAAGCACTTGACCAGATACCCTCTGACATATCTCTGCCCGTAGGAATAGTTGTTCAAGGAGTTGACTTTGTGCTTGAGCAAGGATATGAGAAGAGATGGAGCGAGTTGACAAAGTTGAATGAGGGACAGGCTGTGTTGGTAAGGCCTGATCAGCATATTTTGACTGTTTTTGGTCCTGAGGTTGAATCGGGAGATGTTGTGGAGGCGTTGAAGAGGCATTTGATGTGGTAATCGATGATCACTCTTATTTTGATAGAGCATTCATTAAGTGAAGAGTTTGGTTAAGGCATGAGTAGGGGGCAGAGCATCGTCGATAATCAAACTTTACCTGATGTAGTCTACAATATTTCTTCATCAGTAAAATTTATCTACGTTCAAGAAACACGTCGAATTAATCGATAGTCGTCTTCATTCAGTCAGAGAGGAAGATTAAAGTACATGGTAACGTATTGTACAATAAAAATTTTTCCAAMCCAAGCCAGCCATAATTCTTTACCTTCGCCAAATTCAAGTGAAAATAAATGCGAGCGTTGAGTGGAGATGTTGTCGGAGATTTCTAATGATCCAGAGTTTGCAAGGTTGGCCGTGAAAGCAGAGGGAATAAAAGATTTTGAAGGTGGTAACACATCAGAAAGAAAGGAAAAACATATGAAAMCCTGCCATATTACAAATGCAATACACGCTCAAATCGACAAAGAAGAAGGCATAGACGGATATTCAGGGTAATGCGCTTAGAAGCCCATGCCGCCCATTCCGCCCATTCCGCCCATACCACCCATGCCACCGGCAGGACCAGGGGCCTTCTCCTCAGGAGCATCGACGATAGCGACCTCGGTTGTACCAAGGAGGGAGGCAACACCGCTGGCATCGACCAAAGCAGTGCGGACAACCTTCAATGGGTCGAGGATACCGGCTTCAATCATGTCCACGTATTCACCCTTTGAGCTGTCGAAACCCTTGTTAAATTCACTGGCATACTCATCAGTGAGCTTGCCAACAATGACGCTACCCTCCAAACCGGCGTTCTCGACGATGGTGCGGGCGGGGCGGGTGATGGCCTTGCGGATAATGTCAATACCAAGTTGTTGGTCGAAGTTGGCGCCCTTCAAGTTGGTGAGAGCGTTGGCGGAAGCCTTGAGAAGAGCAGTACCACCACCGGGGAGAATACCGTCTTCAACAGCGGCACGAGTGGCATTGAGAGCATCGACAACACGGTCCTTCTTTTCACCGACCTCAACCTCGGAAGCACCACCGACCTTGATAACGGCAACACCGCCAGAGAGCTTAGCAAGACGCTCCTGAAGCTTCTCCTTCTCGTACTCAGATGTGGAGGGGTCGGCCATGACACCGCGGATCTGTTCGCAGCGCTGAGCGATGGAGTCCTTGCTGCCCTCACCGTTAAGGATGATGGTATCTTCCTTAGTGATGGTGATGGAACCAGTAGATCCAAGCTGTTCAGGAGTGAGCTTGTCGAGCTTGATATCGAGCTCGTCGGTGAAGACAGTGGCGTTGGTGAGAACACCAAGATCGCCGAGGATGTTCTTGCGGTTGTCACCGAATCCAGGAGCCTTGACTGCGGCAACCTGGAGTTGACCACGAAGCTTGTTGAGAATGCAGACAGCCAAAGCCTCACCGTCAATGTCCTCGGCAATGATAACAAGAGGGCGGCGGAGTTGGGTGGAGATCTCGAGAGCGGGAATGATGTCCTGGACGGCGGAAATCTTCTTCTCGGAAAGGAGGATGAGAGGCTTCTCAAACTCAACCTTCTGGGCTTTGGCGTCGGTCATGAAGTAAGCGGAGGTGTAACCACGGTCGAAGCGCATTCCCTCGGTGACCTCAAGCTCGTCGTCGATAGTCTTGCCCTCCTTGACAGTGATGACACCTTCCTTGCCAACCTTCTCCATGGCGTTTGAGATGAGCTTACCAACGTGGGTGTCACCGTTGGCGGAGATGGTAGCAACCTGAGCAATCTCTTCGGTGGTGGTGATATCACGCTTGTTGCTGGTCAGGTATTCGACAACGGCCTCGACGGCGGCCTGGGTACCGCGGCGGAGGTCCATGGGGTTGCAGCCGGCAGCAACGTTTTTCACGGTTTCGGAGAAAATGGCACGAGCAAGAGCTGTGGCAGTGGTAGTACCATCACCGGCAATCTCGTTGGTTTTGGAGGCGACATCCTGGAGGAGGCGGGCGCCGAGGTTTTCGAACTTATCTTGGAGGACAACAGCCTTGGCGACAGTGACACCATCTACAAAATTAGCACAATTTTGTGTGAAGACGACTCATGACAATAGAATATACATACCCTTTGTGATCTTGGGGGAACCGTAGCTCTGGTCAATCAAGACATTGCGGCCCTTTGGTCCGAGAGTGGAAGTGACGGCCTTAGCAAGAGTGTCAACACCCTTGAGGAGCTGGGCACGAGCTTCAACACCGAATTTGAGCTCCTATAAGGGGTAAGCATTGTGAATTGGCTACCGCATAGCTTCTTTTGATGATATAGACGCACCTTGTGGGCAAATCGCTGTTGTTGCACGCTGACACCCGAGGTTCTCAGCTTGGAGAGAGGAGCTCGGGTAAGAGCGGATCTGGAGGAGAAAGCGCGCTGCATTGTGATGTGAGGGAAGGGAATTATAAAAAGGAAGTACAAGGATTAAAAGGAATAGAATATAGTGCACACAGCCAGACGGGACGCTGCAAGTATGGAAGTATGGAGGAGGAGGAGAAGAAGCAAGGGAAGATGGAGAAAAGGAAGATGAAGCCGACCAAAATACCGAAAATTTTCCAGCTTCTTCTAGATTCCCCAGATGTCTTGGCGCTGAGCCGGCTCGGGCGGCCTGAGGCACGGAGAAGCTCATAGAACCCGGACGGTCGTCACCTCAACCTCATATCAACGAATTACAGTCAATTGAATCTTATTTGTAAAGATATGTAAAATACACCAAGGAGGAAAAAAAAAGATTATTGTATGAATTTTGAGAACAAAAATCAAAGGATGTGCAGAGAATCACAAGCATCAAGTTTCAGAAAAGATACCATAGAAAAGTATCCACCATTTCGCCCAAGAACTCCGAGAAACACCTAAAGAAAAACTAGCTCAAAGCACAAATCTCCAATCCATTATGAACTTGTAATCGCGTCAAAAAAAGTCGTCCATCTCGTCAACATCGATAGGATTCAAAAAGCTCTCGTAATCTATGTCAAAGGATGAAGTATCAACTCCGTTGTCTTGTTCGTTGTCTGCCAGCTGCTCCGTTGGGTTCTCGGGGTATTTTTCGGTCACTGGGTACATAACAATTAGTGCTGCCACCAGTCTACAGTTGCTGCTTCTGAGACGAGGGTTTCGTCAACCATGCCATCAGTAAAAATCTTACCAGGCGGCAGCTCATCATCACTTGTTCCAGGGAGTTGCCTGGTATCCAAAAGCTGACGGGTATCCAATTTCATTTCGGTATGTGGTCGAGTAGTGTCGAAATCACTGGCATAACCCGAATCGCGAAGAGAAAGATGCTGGGCCGGCTGTGCTGTGGTTGTTGTCCAGCTCGAGTCGCGGTATGTTGGAAGCTCACGGTGTGTGGTGGCGTACGCTTGATACGCTGGGCTTGTTTGGTCGAGAGCTCGAGCTACAGGATCACTTTCTTCTGCAGTGCGCAGCTTGCGATGAAACTGCAACTGGGGTTCGCAGTTTGGGTCCTCCAGGAACAAGGCAGGATGCACAAGTCTCGGGTCTGGATGGTAGGTCTCGTGTGACCATGTCACTGCTTGCGGTGCTTCATACTGTCTCATGGCGACTTCGCGTGGCCACTCTCCCCGGAGAAGACCGGGATTATGGGAATGTTGAGCGGACTGAGGAATCGGTCCATAATAGTCCCTGCTGAAGCCCCATGATTCACCGTTTGGCCCAGGTGGAGGTATCTCCCAGCGTTGTTCAGGGTTCCTGTCTTGAAATACACCTGTGCCCTTGTACTTTAGACGACACATGTTGTCAGTACCAAGCTTGAGTTTGACAACCAATGACTGTTGTGTGTAGGCTTGATCTTCGTTCTCGCTAGGAGTAACTGCGCGATCTTCCTCTTCTGCTTCGTCATCGTCGCCCAAAAATTCCAGAAAGTCAGCACCGACAGCCACCTTCCCATCGCTTTGCGATGACTCGGTAGTCTCATTTGTGGCATCATCATCACTAACGACGTAATCGACTGGAGGCTCAGGGTCTACTGGAGTAGTCTTGCGTTTCTTCGGAGCGCGCTTCTGTTTGGATTTTTTGTTCTTGGGAGTATCAGACGTCCATTCTTCATCGCTGTCTGAAGATACATCTGTGATCTTGCTAGCGGAACGCTTCTCGACCTTGATCTTAGGCTGACTGCGCTGGTTTACCCGACGCTCCGTCACGTCTGATTTCTCCTTTGGAGACTGAGGTGTCACAGGAGCTTCTGATGTCTTGGAGGCACCAGTATAACCACCACCACGACGCAAAGGAGGAGGCACCTGCTTCTTTTTCTCAACACGGCGGGCGCGCAATTTGGCAAGGTGTTGAACGATTGCTCCTTCGCTGACATTGTTGCCCATAGACATGGCAATTTCTGTCCAAGGGAGTCTTATACCTTCCTTGTTGGAGATAGACTGGATGGTAAGGAGAAGTAGCTCATCGAGATCATCTTAACGTGTCAGTCATGTCATGGTTATTGGACGAGATATGAGGATACTGGATGAGACATACCATTCCACCGTACAAGCTTACGCGACGAGGGGCGATTCAAAGCCTTTTTCTCTTCGCGTGCCATTTTGAATGACGTCGCGTCAAGAAGCCAGATAATTTCAGATCTCTCAACAGGATAGTATAAATGACAGCACAAAAAAGGTGAGTCGACCAGAAGTTGGAGAAAAGGAGAACAAAAAGTGAGGTGAGCGCGGCAAGATCTTTCGCTCAAAGGTCAAGTAGAGATTTCCCGAGACTGAGGGTTGCTGGTAGGTTATAAAAAGAGATATCTTGACGGCCCTCCAAAATGATCGAAGATGAAGGTCAAATAGACGGACGGACCTGTCCAAAAGGTCAAAGTGAGAAGGATGGGAGCGCGAGAGGGAGATGATGGGAAAGGTTTGGGAGTGACTGTTTGACTCGGGACTAGTCTCGAGTGCCCAGGTGGGGTTGGCTAGATATGTTACATTACGCAAAGGGAAATCGTGATGCTCAAGATGGGGGAGTTGCTGTGAGTTTTAAAATGTGAGAGGACTGTTATTTTCTCACTTAGTATGCGGACAAATAATTCTTTCTACGACTATGGCTTTGAAGGAACTCTACTAGCACTGCACTTTGAATGAAATAAAATGCATTTGCAAAAGAACCTTACATTAATGTTCAGAGCATAAACAACCTCTATACTGGTCGTGGTGTTGCATTCAACCCATTCACAAACAGCTATCTTACAACCACCCAACATGACCAGTTGCTTTAAAACAGCAAAGGCACACAATATTTCAATATGGAGATCCTTCAGCATCAATTTCAATTTAATTTTTAAGCAAAAGGCCATGCTCGTATGTCTGTCTATACCGATGCCATATCACGTGACACTCCACGTGACATCCCGGCGGACTTTTCGTCTCCTTCCATCTGAACCCGAGATGAGCTTGACAATTCGACACTTTCCACCATAACCTTTATTCCTCACATCCTCCACCATCAGTCAAAATGGTTGCTGCCTGGAAAGCCGCCGGCTTAACGTACGTTTCCTGATCTCTTCACAACACGTTGCGTTCTCTCGTCGGTCGCAATTGCTAACTGGAGGACTTTGATTTGGAACAGTTACAACAAATACCTTGCCGTTGCTGCGCGCGCGGTTCGCCGATCCCTCAAGGACAGTCAGCGTCTCAATGCCGAGCGTCGCGGACAATCCGACTTGAAGTTCGCCAAGTGGGAGGTTAGTAGAGGATAAACACAGCGGTTCGATTTGATGGACGGAGCTGACAGTTACGGACAGAACGGAAAGCAGGGTGAAGTCAAGCAGCTTGTTGATGCCAACGCCGAAGCACAGGCTGCTCACGCCGAGAAATAAGCGATGAAAATCCACGATGGGAGTCGAGTTGGAGGGACTAGTAGGGGAAATGAAGATAATCGAGTGATCTGGCAAAGCGAAAGAAAGATTGCCAGGGCAGCGGGATTATTGTACATCTTGTTCTTGTAGCAATACTTGGAGACTATTTCTTGTTTCGATCTCAATGAAGAAATAGAGTGTTTTTCTCAATTGTTATAATGTATGATCTTATTTGTTGAGTAATTTACGATCGTAGCATTTGCTTGACCTCAGGCACGGAGACCCATAGTTACACAGCCGCTGCTGTCTTTCCCACCCAAGAATTTATACACTCCGCTCGCTCTGCCTTTTACTCTTTCCTTCTCCGCATCTGCAAGTTGCTACTCGCAGATTAAACCTCATTTATAATTTCCGCCATGATCCCAAATGACCCAGCTCGCGTCCCTCATCGTCTGATACCAGCACAGCAAATGGTTGCGCGGGACATTACTCGGGAATTTGTTAACGCTGCTTCTAGTGCGTCACTCATTCCCCGCGGATTGCTTTTTCGTCAAGTCGCCAACAACTCCAAACTGACCGTCATATCTGCACAGAATTAAAACAAGGCGAGCTTGTAAAAGATGCCGACTTCACATTATTCGAAGCCGTCGGCGCGTTGGAGGTTTGTTGCGAAAGTGATTGTCTTGGATACTCGTTCTATGCTCACCACCTCGGGAATATTTTTAGATCATGGACTCCAAGATGGACAGTGGATACCTAGGCCCCGGTGAAAGCCATGCGGAAGCGCTCGAATATGATTACGATGTGATGCGAGAGTTACAACCAGAAGAAGTGCTAGGACTCATGGATCAGTTGTTATGTCATGAGGTTTGTTTACCGTGCTATTCGGAATGAATTTTTGGCTAAGACAATGAAAATAGATGGCATGGCATATGGGACACCCTCTCTCACAAACTTTATTCACATCGATATATCTCGACAAACTTCTCTGGCCGATCCCGAAATCCTTCGACGAATATACCTTCCACCGCAATAACCAGACGCAATCGAACCCCGAGCAAGAACAACCTCTCATACACGTTGTATTGAGAGCATACTGTCTAGGATTGGTCAAGGCCTGTGACTTGGTCCATCGGAGGATTACGCAAGAATATTATTATGAGGTTGGCATCAATGTGTTCGTCTCCAGAGGGAAGAGTGTTTCTGATGCTGTTCAGGAAGAGGATTTTGTCCCGCAACTTTATAATCGCAATCTCCTCAGCGAATTTGATATCGAGCCTGTGCAAAATGTTCTCCAGACCGCCGTGGAGTACTTGCAGGAGCTTCAAGAGGATAGAATAAGTACAGCTGTCCGAGAAGCGTTGATTGATAGGCTACGGTTAAGGAAACAGTTCCTCGAGGCGTTGAGCAAGGATTTGGAGGCGGGATTTTCACAAGACAATGAGCCTTTCAAGGCCTGCCTGACGCTGATTCACCCGGTCGAGCAATCCGTGACATATGGGAAACCCATCCCGGAGTCGTTCACACTGAAGATTCAAAGAAAGTTGGCGAGTACGATACCGCCTCGGCCGATGGTGACGATTGATATCAGGGCTGCCATCGACCATCTGAAACGGCTGTTCCAGGATGCTATTGATCTGCATGAAATACTGAACTATAGTAGTCCAAGCGATTTGAGAGTATGTGTTGTGCCCACACCTTACGGATCAATTGTCTAACGATATTCAGGTTTGTGTTTGGACGATTGCGTCGAGAAAGCCAAACCCTGGAATTTATATTCGCTGTCTCATGCAAGCATTCATTGTGAATGAGATGAAGATACTGGGCTCCAAATCCGTCAAACAGCTTTTCTATGATGACCTCAGAGACGTTGTATTACCATTGAGCACGCTGCTCGACGCAGAAAATGAAGAGTGCGAAGTGCCCAGTGATCCTCGGTTTCAGATACACCAAAGTATGGAGTCTTTTGTGACTCGTGTTGCTCATGTGAGTCGTATCAAGTCAGTCAGTTATGTCTTAGCTAATGTCCATTTACAGCCATTCGTTGACACATTCCGTACTTCGTGTTTGAATCGATCTCGAGTACGTCGTGCCTTGTGTCATTCGATCCTGGAATGGGATAATCTCCAAATCGAGGTACGTACCTTAAAATGCATGGGTTTACAAGAACACTCATAATTTCCTATTATTCTAGGCTGAAGAACTCGACACACATCTTCAAACTCTAACCGGCGAAGTACCATTAACATTGGAAAACGGCCAGTCAACATATGCATATCCACTAGGGAGCTGGGTATATCACGAAAAACTAAAGCAGATGCAACTCATCTTTCAAATGGGATTCGAGCTATCCATCTATGCACCAGAGGAACTCGGCGGAATGTATTGGTACTTGTCGCATCTATGTTCCAGTCACCAACTCCACATCGAGCGAATACAAGCGTTCGTTCAGGCAGATGGTAGAAGAAGCAAACGTTTCAGAGGCAACGAGGCCACCTTTGAAAGAACACTCACAACTCTCGGTCGTCATAGTCTATGGCTCATAGCAACTGAGACATTATCACTCGGCCTTCAAGCGCTCTACGTGTTCCTCGAGCGTCACGGGGTTCTCCCTCACGCAGCTTCACAATCCGCATACTCCAGTGCCCGACTTCGATACGAACTTCGCATGAAGCCATTTCTACCCATCAGTCTGCCGGAATTGGTTTCATACGACCAATATGAAAATAACGCCACCCTCAAGGGCCAGGCTGATAACGAGTTGCTCAAAAGAGCCAGCGGAGCAATTACCGATGCCCGCAAAGCATGGGAAGCGGTGCTTGCACAGGGCGCATTTGTCACTACCACACAACAGAAGCAAAACAGCGGTGAAGCAGTGCGTAGATCGGCCATTGAGGCGGACTGGCAACGCAATACGAAGAACTCGCTCCGAGCATGTATAGGCGCCAGTATTGCGATTCAGACAGTTACCAAGGCTTTCAGCAAATTGTCGTTGTCGACACCCAATACGACTGCGAGAAAGTCATTGCCAGTCAAGGTTGAGATTCCAGAAGTTGGCTCGACAGGGCGGTACCATGCTTGGTGGGCAGTGCCGCGCATATCCGAGGTTGAGTCGGGATGAAATACTTGACACCAATGACAAACCCATCCCTTCATACCTCCACGAACGGACTATCAGCTCGATCAAGACGCACATAGCTCAATCCGGTGCACATATTATTCCTCTTGCTCTTTCCCTGTCGGTACTGGCCACCTGCATATACGAGCATATGCTGTGCAACCATACCCGGGGAAGCAAGATTTGTCCCGGCCTGAAGCAGATCCGTCTTTGGGAGTATTGACCGTCTATCCTGTCCGCACTTGATCATACCGAGTATCTGCAGATGACCGTAGCAAATATTTTTAGCGTGCATCGGTCTGGAGGACTTGCATGATGTACATCAGGCGTGGAGATGAACCGATTCGATGAGCGAGCTCATGTGATAATTGGATACTAAAGTTGAGATGAACAGCCAGACATTATATATACCTTACTGGTGAAAGAATCAAGAACCATACCACCACAGAGACTCAAATTACAGTGTAAATAAAGTCTAATCTACGATCCTTATCATATTCATACCTAGATAGTCTTGGCCAATCCCTGATATCTCTACCCAGTAATAAACAAACTTGCCAATCACTCCGTCGAAGCTCTAGAGCCCCAAGGCCACAAGCGTCTTTATCCGAGAATTAGAAAGATAAAACTGACCTTCAACAAATTTCCTGATTGGGTATGAACAACAATCATGGAGTGCAGCAAACTTGAAGTCCAGCTACCCCTGAGCAGCGTATAGACAGTTAGGGCTGCGCTAGGCCCAATACGGCTACCACGATGAAGCAGATGGATATTGATTGTAGGTCGGCTGTAGGAGTATCTGGTCTGTTATCTGTAATTTGTGTGTTTGGACAATAGCATTGCCGCTCATGAGTAGATGAGAGCCAAGCTTAGTCTCGAGGGTGGATTCAGGTGGAGGTAAATGAGTCGATGCCGCGTTTTGAATCAGTTGGTGATGTTACAAGTGAACAAAATAATAATAAGACTTGTATGCTGATAAATTCTAGGATTGAGGATATAAGTTCGTAGGTAGCCTAATAGTAGTGTCAGTGGTCGTTTCAAGTGAGCGCAACATCCTAACTTTCTGCGTGCATATTTTCAATTCCTGCGAGAATACCCTAGAGACAGGTGATCCTCATAAATAGAAATAATTTTGGTGTCGACACATTAAGATTATGGGGTGCTAGATATCCCTGATGAGCTTGTGCTAGAGTTGACGTGAGTTCGTGAGAGCTTTTTTTCAGGATCCAGGACATGATCCAGTATAAGGTATAAATATCAGCAGTACACACCGGAATAGCATCAAACTACTTTATACAAGCAATGCATCAAAAGACGACCCTAGAAGAGGCACCCCACGAAAAAGATAACACTCACCTCATGTGAGGTTTACATATGTAATTTTTCAGGCTAATCCTAGTCCAAAGAATCAATCGCATGCATTTATTTTACTCGTTATGCACATCTGTCTCATTTGCTATATAGTAGAGAAGATAGTCAATGCGGTGTGAAAACATGCGCAGGAGACCAATATGGTTACGTCAATCTAGGCGGAAACCAAAAATTATCGAAAGCAGTAATTTCGACAGAGCAGAGAACCGAAAGACCAACAACGCCGAACGAAAACTTTCTGAACAGTCAACGTTCATTCGCCGTGTCCTGAACACACGGTAGGACTCGAAAGTTGTAATTAAGCAACCCAATATCGGTTATGGTATACCCCGAGGTCGGCGACCATATTCGTTTCGTTCTCGTCGGAGCTACTAGTAGCTAGATCGATCCCCTTGGATTATGTCGATTCAGTCATCGGCAGAGCCGAGTGATACACTTTACGTCAAGTTGAAATGCTGCGCTGAGATCCTTTGGCACTGGCACTGGCACGACTGGCAGTGCCAGTGGCAGACGTGCTAAAATAATTCCAAATCATTGTCGATTTCAACCTCATCCATCAATGCTCGCTCTAACCCTTTGTGGTGCTAGTGCGGAGGGTAATTTACGCGAACTTGCGTAAATTATGCATGATACGACATGTGTGACTGTATTACATGTAATCATACAGCCCTATGAACACCGCAGAGTCGTCCTTGTTTTCATGTAAGATGACAAGAATGGACCACAGGAGCGAAGGTATCAAGTTTACTTTAATGGATTGACTCGGTCGGTGTTGGGTTTGTTCGGCGACCATATGCAATATTTATGTATGTATGTATGTAAACGCAATACGCACGAATACCGAAATCTCGGATCTGAACATTTGAAAGATCCACACAGGTACATGCACACGTCTTTAGAGTGGGTTGCGACTGAACGAACCGGTGTTCCTTCTGCTCGATCGTGACGACCTCACCGCTAATCATTGCCAGAGAAGTCGACAAAGAAAAAGTAAGGAGTCGAGAATTCCAAATTATGTTTCATGAAGTTCATATGACTTGACGTAAGTAGAGGTAAGAAACAGGACAAATTTTCGACGCACTATGTCGTAGTAGTTGTAGTGCATGGTATAAAATTCGTATTAATATCCGTACATGTTCTAGCCTTCTAGAAGACCTACTGTCTAGTGTCTTAATATAAGGCGATATTGCTGGTTAATAACATCGGCGTTCTCCCTCTTCGCCGAACGGGATCCATACGTAGTACATCCATAGACTTTGTGCGGAAAGGGTGAATTAATAGAACGTACATGAAACGTGAAACACTGTTTAGTTGTATGTATATACCCCCAATACGTTAGATTTCAACCTCCCTTCTGTTCCGGTATGCAGGCAACTGGAGCCCGGATATCAATCACATGTGGAGCTGCAACTTTAATACTCTGTACCATCAGAGCCAGAACTGGTATAATTGCATAATTATAGCCTGTCATCAAGGCCAAAACCACCAGAACCTTTTGCCTAGACAAGTAATGCACTACGTGACCTGCTCGTTTAATGTGCAGCTATGAATCTTTAGTGGTTGGATGAATGATAAACGTGAGCCCGCGTCCGAGCCCTAATGGGCCCGTCGGTTTCGGCTCGCTCTTGCCCTGCTCGATGACTGGTAGACTGTGTTGTCATCCCTTTTGGACTTTGGTATGGATCAGTCATATGAGACTGATGCTGCATTGATTGGACAAATTTAGCAAAGCTGCTCGACAACATCGATTTAAGGCTTTGTCAATCTCTACCCACTTGGTCTGTATTTGGCCCATCGACACGAGCGACTTTCCGCAACACGTTAACAAATCAGTCAAGACGACACCAGCAGTTCCAACACTGACGAGAACATGATTCAGTCATTTACATAGGCCTCGAGTGAACCTCGTTCACCGAGATCTTGTGTACAAGCTGATGTAACCTACACCTCTAGCGAAGTCGTGATATGAACGACCTGCGGCTCTAGCATGCATAGTTGTCTACAGATCATATCGATATCGATCCAAATACTTTCAGAGAGACTTGATACAGGATCACAACAAGGCATACCAGAAACTCCGAAGGCGTGTCGACATCGATCTGAACCTTGACTAGCGCAAGAGGCATATTTTCTGGCATCGTTCAAGGACAGAACCATTCCATACAAATCCATATTCCTTGACAAGTTTGAACCTCGTCGCATCCATGGCTTATCAAATTCCCTCATCAGTCAACATCCTTACCTCGACACTTCAAGCCCCGTTCTATCAAGACGCATACCTTTATAGCTACGATAAAAACAATCGAACAACACATCTACGCAATGAGCCAACAAGCACAATGAGTGAAAAGATTCAAAAAATTCATTCGAATTACTACATCCGAGCATACTACCAATACTTCCACGACGCACATCCGTTGTTGTTGCCACTGCAAGCCCTAGAAGGCCCACTCGGAACAGAATATGTCCCCGAAAAGATTTTCACTGTGATGAAATATATTGGAAGTCATTTCTTGACAATCAACAACACCACCACGGAACAAACGGATAGTCGTGACCATTGGAGAAGAATATCAGCCGGGCCAACCCCCGATAAGAACGACACCACCAAACACGCCCTAGAAACAGAGGCATTCTCCTGCCTCTTTCGCCCTGAAGAAGACGGCTACCAAGTCCAATGCATGCTCCTCCTCTCTATTACCGCGCACGCCCACGGCAAGTTTCTCGATGCCATCCGCATCATCAACTCCGCGACGAGTCTGGCGCTCAAACTCGGTATGAATCAGCACTCCTTTTCCGTGGTACATGGCTACGGCTCCCCGTTGTTGGAAGAAATGTGGCGTCGATGTTATTGGGAGTTGTTCGTTGTGCAGAGTCTGTTGTGTGCTTTGATTGAGGAGAGTGGAGAGTTGTATGGGGTTTCGTCGGATGTGCCTTTGCCGTGTGATGAGGGGATGACGGATTTGCATGTTTACGATGTAAGTCACTATCTTGCTATTCCTTTATTCGACTTTCTCATGTTAACCATACAAGGCACCACCTCCTGGACGACACACAATCCACGATCTTCTCAGTCACTGCCAGAACCGAGCCCAACTCGTCGACCCCTTGCCATCATTCGCCTACCGAATCGCCGCAGCCCACTTCCTAGGTTCAGTACTTACTTCCCAAAGTTCAACAACAGCAACCGAACTCGAAAGATTCTATCCCCGCTTAATCGAGCATGTAGACCACAAATCCTTTATCGGGGGCATAGCCTCTCAACCCAACCACATCGCACAAATGCTCTCACAAACCACAGTAATCGCCTGCTCAGCAATGATCTACTTCTACCGACAAACGTCGCAACTTACGCCCATAAAACTTCAACGAAATCTGTTCTATGACCAATCCCCATTCTACTCGTCGAGCTTCAGCATGCCCGTATTCCCGAGCAGCTTCATCCTTCAATCTAAGCACCCCACCAGCAATAAAAACAACAACAGCGATCAATTCAAATCAAATCCAACCTCCGATCCATCAAGCATTCACCTAATCTCCACCGCAAAACATCTCGCCACCCAACTCAATAATCCGCGCCTCGTCCAGGGCACAAGCCCATTAATCATCGACGCAATTGCTCTCGCCATGCTCGTCGAAATGGCCGCTTTGCTAATCCCCTCTCTCGACGCAGCACAGAAAGAAAGACTCGAAAACGAGTTTGGCAATTCACTAGGTGTACTGAAAAAGTTTGCGATCAGGTGGCCGCTGGCGAAGACGGTGAGGGATTTGTTGGTTGATGAGTATGAGAATTTGTTTAGGCCTGAGAGGGCTCGTTGATTTCCCCTCCCCCCCTTTTCCTTCGAATGTTTCATATGCTGGGGCGTTTATTCAAGGTCTTATGAGTACTTAATATTGAGCGTTCTTAGTTATATCTGTTTGATATAAGCATGGCGTGGCTTGATAGATTTATCTATACCCTATACACGTGGATATTAATACAAACGCCGGAGTTATCAATATACATGAAATTACAAAGCGATTTTCTCCATATATCTCACTATTTCAAATACCTGGGTCATTATACGAACCATATTTTCCCTGCCAAGGGGGGGGGGTTTCTTTTCAGCTCCCGCTGCCTTCACGAGGGCGCTCACGGTCCAGCTTAGTGAGTAGATTCTAGTCCAGACTTATGCTCATTGAGAAGCTTAGTGTCGTTACATAGTAAAAATTGGGGACCGTGTTGATGCGAACTTACCATGCAGAATTCCTCCACGAGTGGGTCAATTTCTTATCACCAGATGCTAGGACCTGGAAAGTCAGTTCTAGTAGGTATTTCGGATTTGGCTTCTTTTTAGCTTCTTTTTTAGCTGGGATGTGTTCTCGCTGATGACCAAGTCAGTGGAATAATCGGTTTCCAAGGCGTGAGAACTGAAACGTGAATGCTGAATGAACCCACGTAAGTCAGTTTGCCGGTTTGTTTTTATGATATACTGATTATCATTTTCACTTCCATTGTCAATTATGACCACACTTTCTGAGTTATTTCAACATTGCCATGGATTAAAAAAACAGGTTTGATTCAGTCGAAAGACAGCGTTCGTTGGTGAGATGATGATCAGATGAATCTCACATTTTTAGACGATTAACGGACTGCGCTTGAGATCATTCACAATGCATGAGGTTACTAAGTAATAAACCGAGGTTTTTTGATTATTCTATGCTTTAGTTTGAACTATATGAACATTAATTGTAGAGTTTTGACAGGAGTCTTAAGAACTGGTCGCATTGCTCTGTGCAGCAGCAATGATCACGTCAGAGGCCTTTTCACTGATCATGTATGTGGGTAGAACGATGTAGTATCCAGGAATCTTGGGATAGACTGAAGCATCAACAACCCGCAGGTTATCAACACCGCGCACTCGAAATTCAGAATCAAGAACAGCGTTAGGATCCGTGTCGTTTCCAATAGGGCAACTGCATGATGCATGATGACCCCAGGCTTCACGTTTAATGAAGTCCTTCATCTCTGCCTCAGTGGTGACATTCGGACCAGGCCAGGTCTCGGTGAAAGAGCCATCAAGAGGGATTAAATCTGCGAAAGCTTGGCGTGACCACTCCATACCCTCGTATTGTGCCTGCAGGTCAAGCTCATCAGCACCACCTTCAGTGACACCCTCGTCAAAGTAGCGGAAATTGATGACGGGTGTGTCGCGAGGGTCAGTCGAGCGCAATGTGACCGAGCCTAGATTATTACGCACGTGCGATTTGAGCACAATCCATGCCCAATGTTTTGCATCGGCCAACGAGTCGTTGGAAAATCCGGGATAGTAACCCATGAAGTTGGCTGGCGCACCAACAACAAAAACATCGGGATACGAGGCATCGGACGTGCTAGTGTTACGCAGAATCGCGACGGCAAGGCCGTTAGTAGCATATGTTCCCGGATTTAATTTGTTATTTTTCCACTGCTCAAGACAAGGGTCTGGAGATGTGCGAAGGAAAGTGCATTGTGCAGTGATATAAAAATCAGTCGAGGCCTCGCCAATAATGGTATTCTCATAGCGGTCCTGAAGATTGGTACCAACACCTGGCAGGTCCACAACAACAGGAATGTCCCACTGGTTTAGTTCTTCACTGGGACCAATACCACTCAGCTTGAGCAATTGAGGAGTGTTAAAGGTTCCTGCTGATAGAATAACTTCGCGAGAAGCATTAACTGCTCCAGGAATACCAGGTCCTGCGCGATTAGAACGCAAGTCAGCACGGTAAAGACTTTGGCCCTGAAGATATTCCACTCCCACAGCGCGAGGAGTTGAGCCCCCCTGATCAAATACAACCTTGGTAACAAGAGTCTCCAACTGGATATCGAGGTGGTACTTTCGCGATCCATCTGAGTTTGTAGCAGAAATCGTACTCATTAGGAAATCTCGTGGCCCAGTACGCGAAGAATCTGGCAGTTTCACAGCAATAGGCACTTGGTAAGGGCCAACACCAGAGCTACGATCCGGCGCATTCAAGTCTTGTAGCAGGACACCAGCGAGGCCAACCACAGTGTCAATGATTATCCCCAGAAGACTCTTTCCAGCAGCGGTGGCCGCTGACACAATTAAAGATAATAACTTCTGGTCTTCCACCACTAAACTGAGCGAAGTCAAGGTAGTCATGAGCCATCCATCATATCCATGACCAACAATTGATGAAGGCAGGTACCGGTTAGCCTCCAGCCGTTCAAAGTAAGTCAACATTTTTGCCGGTTCCCATGAGCTGTCCCCTGTGATATCTGCTATATACTGCCAATCGGCATCCTCGGCAGTAACTGTGATCATTGCATTGTGGGTTGTACAGCCACCAAGAGTCCCAGCACGTGGGTAGAGAATTCCCAAAGGCGTTGCATCAGTCGGTGGCTCGAGACCCACGTAGAGGTCTCCGGAGGTCGTATTATACACCATTTTCGAATCCTCCATTTGACGGGTTAGGTTGGTGTAGTGGTGAACAAAATAGTCCCATTTCTGGGGTTCATATTCAGCGGACTGGAGTTGCAACGCTGGGACCATCTGCTGAGTAGAATTGCCCTCATCAGTTCCAGCATCGAGGAGAAGGACTTTGTATCCAGCGATGGCGAGTCGACAAGCTAGAGGAGAGCCTCCAGCTCCAGATCCCACAATCACATAGTCGTAGTCGACATCGCTTCGTGCATGGTGGGCATGATATCGAGGAGAGTGACTGCTCTAAGGTCAGTTTCATGTTGATACGCTTCATGGGTATTGGATATATAATTCACTTACGAAGCCGTTACTAATCTTGAAAGAAGTAGAATGTAGCTGAGGCCCTTGCAGATAATCATTTTGAAGGTGCCCGATTCAAGCAAATAAGCGAAGCGAGCTGAATGAGCGTGAAAGGCACGGTGAAACGAATATAACAGAAAACGAAAGGCTATGGCAAAGAATTCCACATCTGAATACAAGAAAAAAGGACAAAATTTTGAGGTAGTGATAATGGTGGAGTTGACGCATTGCAAGCAAGCACGACGCCTAGGGAGTTCAACTAAGAGATATGTTTGCGTAACTGACTTACTGGACAGAAGCTTAGATTACATTTTATTGCCCAGGAATTTGACTAAATTTTGACAGCTCGACTAAAACGATGATCCCCTTAACAAGGAAGTCATCTTCCGTGGTAGTCAAGTATTAGCTTATTTTTTATCTTCCTAGTGTTGGGTCTTGATATTACACCTATTATTTATGGTCTTTCTCTCAATCTCTAGGTGCGTCTCTCTTGTAAAAGATTTACGATTGTCCTTCTCTAACCTCGATGTACTCTTCTTTATGCGATTTTTAGGATCTCATAGTTTTCTTTTGATAAATTACTTATCCCTGGGTTCGTATGAGACTTAATATGGTCTCCATATAATTGAATCCAAACTAATATCCCTATAATGAACGGGGCCTATAATTTTCCATCAAAATTTGATGAACTCTTCGTTAGAATATCCCCTGTTTTATTTGAAAATGGCCTAGAGAGCGTGGTTTGTTGTTAGATTACCACTACGGGATAACGATCGAGTATACTGAGTCTAGCCAAGCAACTTTATTCTGCAACAGGCATTCAGTCGACCCTTCTACCGATTTTGGCAAGATCTGCTCCTGCATAGGCTTACAACCAATTACTAGAGTCTGTCACGGTCCCGGTGGCACGGGAGGTTATTCCGTGCCGTGACCGCTGCACTAGGGACCGGAGGGAATAACTGAGAAGGGATGAAGGTGAAACTGATCTCTAATCTAATTAAGATAAGTTTATTCCGTAGTAAGCCCTCAAAACCTTATGTTTGTTCTCTCTGTCTTCTTGATTAATTGGTGTGATAGCACTTTGAGGAAAGAGGGGAGTGTGGCACATCCCGAAAGGTCTCACTTTATTGCCTGCCTGATTTACTTCGTAGTAAGACCAGAATCCGTATTGAGCACGAGAGGACTCCCGTCAACTCGTACTGAACACAACTACTACATAAAACAATCTAACAGTAACCTACTCCTTGTATGGTTCAGTGTATTGTAAGCAGTTAGTGCCAAATAGGAGGTAGGAGGTTTATCGTAGGTAGTAAAGGCTATGGATTACCTCCCCCCACCCATATGTGCTGTCTTGCTAGGTTGGCTATGACGATCACTTTTATTCGGACAGCCGTTGAAAGCTGAAAAATAGCTATGATGCCCAAATAATATGGGTTCTGCTAATCCCTTCCATTTGTATCCTAGGCTTCATTAGTATCACGCTAAACATGATGGATTTACATACGAAGTGGTATAGGAAATTACTCGTACCTCTTAAAATACGTCTACGGAATGATTATAATTTGTTATTAAGCTCTTTTACTCCTTTAATTTGCAATACATCCCTGCACTTAATGACATATAGTATATACCAAGCAGTTGTCGGTTTGTATTTCGCGCATGTTCTAAGCCTCCATCCCACAAGATTTAATCCTAGGGCTCACCTGTCATCTCAATTAAACGACCTGTTTCCAAGTTTAACCCTGATATATAATGGAATAAACAAAACTGCCTCGGTAATAACGGTGGTTATACAGAGAATGAAAAGCGTGAATGGTGTATGTTGATTATTGCTCGGACTGGATAATATACCAGTGCTTAATAGAACTCCAACTTTTGGCCCAGACAAGGTTTAGATTGTGCACGGATTGTAGTCGCCGAACTGCACTAAGATATCCACATTGGGAGGCCCAAGTTAGAAGTCTTTAACCTAACCACCTTACTACCACGTTATGATCGGAAAACACGTTGTGTTTTCGAGCTGGATTAGGATATGATTGACCAGCTTCAATTCCTAGTGGATTGGATTGGATTGAAAGCACGAGTATCAAGGATAATTTCCGATTGGTGAGCCCGACCCGTGGCCTCCGTAGTTGGTCTACTCCGTAGTCTATGGATTTTGCGTAAATGTAATATTGCAAGTAAAGGGGCAGTAAATGGTTTATTAGGAAGCTGGCTCTCTAATGCAACATGCAGTTAATGCTTTTCCCGAATCTCTTGGATGCCTGTCGATCTAATAACATTAGATTGGTTGCCTTTTGAGTGGTTCTAAATAAACCGGGGTCCCCATTCCCGTTAGTGGGCCTGTTCCGTGTAGACAGGTGGATATCCCTCCCCACAGTAAGTGGTGCATAGGGTTATCTCGACGGATGTGTTGCTGGACATATAGTTACCAATTTTGACATACAGGATTACGTACGTATTTCCGGTGCGTCAATCCTAGAATTGAATTGCTTTTTGCTTGGTGATCTTATTTTGGCTAATCATGAGCTTACAACACCGCATATACTATGTATGTACTATGTAATATCGTGTCCACAACAAATTCCGGACTTGCCCTTGACGGGGCTAGTCGAAAACGACCCGCGGTCTGAGCTTAATGTCTCACTCTAATTAGCGCCCTTTTTTCCTTTCGCTAAACTACCGAATCTGGCAAATACTGGATGTGGTCTACGGCTAGGTCTTGTGGCGTACTGTCACTGAGCAACAGGGTTCTACTACGTACTCCCGGGGAGAAGGAGACATCCTTGACAGTCGGGTGTGTACTACCGGTCTGTAATCACAATCTTTAGGGAGGGACTCGTCAGAATTTTGCTTTACTCACTTGACTGCCCTATCATGATGAGCAGATGGAATATTCTCCTTCCAGTCTGGGTACAGTGACGAACGCTCCTAACTTAACAGACATAAAGTTATCCACCCCATTAAAGCGTCTTCAGCCAGTAAACCTGTTACTGAGGGTAACAAAGCGCTGGAGGCAGGCTAGAACCAAAATTTCCGTTCGTAAGTTGTCGATCAGTAGCTCTGCGTGGCCTTCATGTGGTCTTGAAAGAGCATATACCCTGTCTTAAGGCCCGGTGCATGAGGACATGGAAGATGAAGCTCCTACAGTGGGCTGAGATAATAATTGTCAAGCCTTGCTTCTCCTCTCTAATAGGCCCGAGTAGATCACTCAGACGGCTGGGCAATGCCCAATCTTGAAACGGCATTTGGAAACTCTATTGTCCTTGGGGAACTCGCAAGAGTATATACTAGGATTCTCAGGTATAAAGCCCTCTAGTCCAGGAGTTCTATATTATTTGTGTCGATAAGAAAGGCTGCTGTGCTGTCAAAGGCGCAGGGAGGCTTTACATAACAATCACAAAAAGCAAGATGCGGTTTTTGTCAGTTACTGCCGGAGTCGTGACAGCCCTATTGGCTGTTGTCGCAGTTCAGGCGACCAGCGTCAATGAAACGGAGCTCCTGGAAGAGATGCCTACTTGTGGGGTAGGGAGTGATCGCGATGTTTTGATTCCATGGATTTGAACTGATAGTAGTAGGTTGAATGTCTCGTTTCGGAAATCCCCAAGTCGAACTGCTCAGAGACAGATCTGTCTTGCATATGTACAAATCAGCAACTCACTGAACTGATCACATTGTGCGTTGCGGAATCTTGCTCGGTTAGAGATGAACTCTGTATGATTTTCCAATTTTCCCCTTGTGTCCGAGCAATAACAGACTAACCGCAGCAGCTACCAAAAATGTAACTACCATTTTATGCGACGCACCTATACGCAATCGCACTCATTTGGTCTCTTATGCTGGTGTTGTTGGGGTTGTCTTTGCATTTATTTTCTATGCTCTACGGATGATAGCTCGTCTCCCTCGGTATGGAGGTGCGTCTTGGGATGATGCAGTTATCACGATGGTCATGGTAGGTCGATTACCAGTGAAAGTTGAAATAAATGCATTCTAATTGAATCTCAGGGAATAGCAATTTGTTGGGCTTGTTGGTCTGTTGTTCGTGAGTTATTGAAGTTTGCAGCTAGCATATCTTGAGCTGGATACTAATCTATGACAGTGGCAACTCACGGTCTCGGGAAGGACATGTGGAAAGTATCATTTGATGACATTGACTACATCCTCTATGTGTGTCCCCCCCCCTCTCCTTTGATATATTGAACAGCTGGGCGATTGCTCTAACATTGCAACAGATCTTTTATTTCGAAGAAAACTTTTACTTAAGCATCTTACCGCTCACGAAAATATCTATCTTGCTATTTTATCTTCGAATCTTCCCGCAAAAATCTTTTCGTATCGCCGTGTACATCGTTATTGCCTTGAACGTTGGCTATTTAATAGCGTTTGTGGTTATTTCCGTCTTCCAATGCAAACCAATTGACGCCGCGTGGCTTCGATGGGATCAAGAACACCCTTCAAAATGCAACAATATTAATGCACAGGGATGGGCGTCGGCTGCGATTAACATATGTCTGGATATTCTTACAATGATTTTGCCTCTACCGGAATTGAGGAAGCTCTCTATGTCGTTTCAGAGAAAGGCTCAACTGATGGTTATGTTCTCTTTAGGTATTTTGTACGACTCAAGATAATCTACTTTTGTTTTCTGAGATTTATTGCTAACGGTGAACTATAGTACAACTATTGTTAGCGTGATTCGGCTACACTCGTTGGTCGAGTTCGCCAGTACAAGCAATCTGACATGTGAGTTACCTGCCAACAGTACATTTCAGGGCAAGGCTAACATCTGGAGTGCAGGGGACTATACGCAGCTTGGAGTATGGAGCACAATTGAAATTGACGTTGGAATAATATGTGCATGTCTTCCTGCCGTGAGAAATCTCATGGGCAAATTATTCCCCCAAATGTTTGAAGGCTCAACACGTGGCAATACGAAGCTTCCAAAAAGCTCGACACCGTCTGCTGCATCATCTGCTGCTCGGCAACTTAGAAGCAATTGTTACGAACTGAAACGCTCTGCTAACCTTGAGGATGGAGATTCAATGCCTCTTGTCCACGTTGGTAGTGTCCCTCAGGGCGAGGACCACTCACTAACCTCTGGAATGGGGGAGACACCATGATACTACTGAATCATTTGGTCCAAAATGATTACAGATACTATTACTGAATACGACAATTCTTTTGTTCAATTTCAGGATACCTATCGTTTCTTACAAAGTGTATTTCACTCTTCTATGTAATCATCTTGATAACATAATAAAAGCAACAACGGAAATGAATACAAGCAGTTCTGCTGGTTTCGCCCTTCGCGCTAACATACTATGTGCGCGTACTATATAATGTACACTACCCTGAGAAGATGCTGTTTATCATTATGTACCCCTGACTTAGCGCCCAGAAAGGAGCAGCGTTCACACGGGCTTTAGACATTTCAGCGAAATCAGTATTATTGAGGGAACTATAAGAGAACTGATCTGCTGAAACGTACTACGGTGTAAAGGAAACATAACAAACGCATAGTAAGAACAAGATAAGAGTAAGAAACCCATAAGACTAAAGCCTAAGTGGTATTTTTGTGTAATATACCCACACGGCAGTGACTTATACAATACGGGCACCATTTCACACGTATCTTTGTGGACCAGATGATTTGACTAATTGTAGACTGTCCTGAATAGGTGGTTTTCGTTTTAGTCGTGTATTAGGTTAATTTTCTGCTGAAAGCCCATACATATTACGTACTTCATATAGGTGTGCCAATACTTCTGACTCCTACCCCTGTACATCACCTCGTTAAGAGCCGATCATTAAGTTAATGCAGTAGGAGAACTCTTGACCTGCTGGTCC
Organism: Talaromyces amestolkiae; assembly: GCF_001896365.1. Classification (NCBI taxonomy): domain Eukaryota; kingdom Fungi; phylum Ascomycota; class Eurotiomycetes; order Eurotiales; family Trichocomaceae; genus Talaromyces; species Talaromyces amestolkiae. The sequence goes on along the minus strand of NW_024468048.1, from coordinate 325,893 downwards.
CCTGAAACTTAACAATAAAACCATCCGAAGATATGCAGATCATAACCACAAATCACTTGGCCAAAGCTGTTAAATACATCCTAGACGTATTTGAGTAATAAAGCAATGTTGATTGGGTATCGGTTCGCTCGGACGTTTAATGTATAAACAAATATCCATCACCATCTTCGTAAATTAACTGAGAAGCAGAAGTGGTTGTCAGAGCCATTTTCATATTCTTTCGTTAACAACATTCGTTTACACCAGTCGCTCCTTTAGAATTCTTGTTTCTGTTTTTAAATGAGACTCGAAACTTCAATTCTCACAGCCTTGCTGGCTGTGAGCAGTGTGTCTGCCTTTCCAACTACAGAGAACTTGGCCCAATTCGCGTTCAAGGAAGCTGCCGAGAAACGATGTCCATTCTCACAAGTGAGAGAAGGAATTAGTAATGCTATCAAGAAGCGCAACATTCTTGATTCTCTATATTCTCCTATCAAAGGTAAGCAGGTAATCCTCTGTTTTTCAATATTCGTATGTTCGCGCTAATAGCAATATCTTCACGGCCAGTTACTGGTGAACACGCATTTGTGGCACCGGACTTTGCATCTGGAGACCAACGTGGACCTTGCCCTGGGTTGAATGCATTGGCAAATCATGGATACATACCTCATGATGGTGTTGTGTCGGTAAGCATATTCATGATTCTTTTTTTGGTCCATTTACTGACGAATATAGCTGGCCGAGGTGGTTCCCGCTTTGAACGAAGGTATGTATATCTAAGAAGCCATTAACACTGATCATTTGGATTAAAACAAAATCAAGTTTTCGGAATGGGCTTTGATCTCGGCCTTGTTCTCGGCGTCATGGGCACTGTTTGGGCTGGAGATCCGATCTCATTGAATCCTAGCTTCTCAATTGCCGGAGAGTCACCTGCAATTGACAACTTGCTAAACGACGCATTCGGACTCCTAGGTACGCTTACCCAGTCATACTCCTGACATGGTTGACAAAATGTGCCCAAAGACTTAACTGATTTATAGGTACTCCTCGTGGATTGAACGGCTCGCACAATTTCATCGAATCTGACTCCTCTCCATTCCGGGATGACCTTTACCTTACTTACGATGCCTGGACACTCAATCTAACCAAGTTCGATTCGTTTTACGCAATGTCTAGCAACGGCACTTTTGGCATGGATCTGATAGCAGAGTTCGCGAAAGATAGATTTTACGAAAGCATCGCCACGAATCCAAACTTTTATTATGGTCCAGTAACCGGAATGATCGCACGTAATGCTGGGTATATGTTTACTGGTCGGCTGTTCGCGAATTACTCTACTGAGTATCCCGACGGTGTTCTAAGTGTGTTTCGCCTTTCCCTCTCCCCCTCTCCCCCTCTCCCTTTCAGTCGCATATTTTTGAACAGTCGATGCTAATGGTCCACGGAACAATTAAGCCAAAGAAGTTCTCAAGAGTATGTTCGGCGTGAACGGCTCCGACGATGCCTTGCAATACAACTACGGCTATGAACGTATCCCAGAAAATTGGTACCGCCGTCCCATCGACTACGGCCTCGTCGATCTGAATCTAGATATTCTGGATTTTGTAGCACAGTATCCAGAATTAGCGAGGTTAGTTCTCTCTAAGTTTTTTGAAACAACAATTTTGCCTAATCATAGATTAACAGTATCGGTGGGAACCTCGGTGCTGTGAATAACTTCGCCGGCGTCGACATTACCAACCTCACCGGCGGTGTTCTCAACGCTGCAGACCTCCTCAAAGATAATAATCTGCTTTGTTTGGCTTTTGAAGTCGTTAAGCTTGCCAGTCCCAATGCTTTGACGAATATCTTTGCTACGATAGCTGCGCCTTTGGAGCTGATTACAAATGTCATCTCTGCACCGCTGTTGAATCTATCCTGCCCGGCGTTCGAAGACATCACCTACAATGGTAAACCGATCTGGGAGGGATTGCAGAGCGCATTCCCTGGTGCAGGGTGGGCACAGGCTGCTTTTTAGGCTAGTACAAACCCAGGAAGTCCTTCTGCAGTAGAGTAAGCTAATAGTTAGTAGGGCAAGGATGCATGTCCACGTAGTTTGATGTCAAATTAGTTATTGGAAAGGTGGAATTAAATCGGTGTAGACATTGATCTACTCACTAAATGAGTCGCAGGATTCATGTAAGATAACTACGCTTGTATTTTGATCTATACATGCAAACGTTGACTTCACAACCATGCTAGCGATATATGCCTTCTTCTGCCTTGTTGTTGGGGAGATGAGGGCCTCTTAGGGGGCTCGCATAAGGTCGTATCAGGTTGATTCTGCCAGTAGTTATATATATGCTTGTCGGATAGAGTCTAGCTACTGAAATATGGCAAACGTTGAGGAAACGAAGAAGTGAATTTCTTGTGAATGAATCATCTGCTCAGGCAATTATGGAATGTCCCTTGAACCCACCACACGGAATAAAACGTATTTCCTTAACTGAAATTTCGACAGCGCAATGCATTTCATATGCAAGATGGAGCTCAACAGCAAGAAAGGGATCGAATCTTCGATGAGTATTTTGGTAAAGAACCGTGTGACGGATTTCCAAGCCGATGGTAATACATATAAGCCTGCGATTTAAGAAAAATTATGCTAACCGGTGTGGACTGCAGGGGTGATCCGAAAATTTAACGGTACATTTTTGGTTATAACGCATTCGCAGAGGCGGTAGTAGCAGCTTCCGAGCTCAATACAATGGAAAAAATTGATTTTTAACATTCAGAAAGAACGTCGTCAGCCAAATCACCGAGCTGGTCGATAGCTCCCCTGCTCGCCTCTACACGTTTACTACTCCGTATTTCAACCCATTTGCTCCTTATCCTTCCTGATAACCCTTCACTAAATAGGTAGTTAATTAAGTTAATTGAAGGCGAATTAATCATCAGTCAATTGCAAGTAATAAGTGGATCAGAGATCTGTCTTTTGAAAATCGGGAGACTCGTAACGCCTTTTAGTTTACGTAACTGTAGGTAAGCTGTTGTACACAGGGACAATGTTAAAACTCGAGCTCTTTTAATGACCATAAGTTTTCGGAAACTGGACTACAGTAAACCCTGGATATAAGATCCCCGGCTAGTAGCACAACCCGACTTATAGCACCAAAAATTTGAAAAATTTCGTTCCCCATATAAATGTGCGTTTCCTGGGTATTAGCTACAAGCACAATTATTTTTGGAGCCCCCATACAAAGGTGCTTATATCCAAGAAGAATATCCGGCATTTTCAACCTCAAACCATTCTAATATTGAGCAACAACGCCATCAACAACGCCGCAAAGCTATTCTCAACGCGTGGAAAGCAGCGCTACGCGCTCAAAAAAGAATCTATCCACATCTTAGGCATCAAGACCTCGCAAAGTGGTTTAATGACACGTACAAGCAACCGATCGACCGGACCTCGATTACACGAATCCTATCGCCGAATAACGCATTTATTGACGATCTCCAAGAGTATCAATTGAAGGATAAACGACGCCGTGTTGAGCAGTGGCCGGAATTAGAAAAAGCTGTTATGGACTGGATAAAACACAGTGAGGGCGAGGCTCCTATCTCGCAGGAAGCTATACGTTATAAAGCGCAACAATATCGGGGACATCTCTATCCTAACCCTACGCCATCACTCAGCAATGGCTGGTTATATGGATTTCAAACACGGAATAATGTAAAGAGCTGGAAACTACATGGAGAAGCTGGGAGCTTGGCTATAGACGCGGCAAATCAAATGATTAAGATACGTCGACTTCTTACTTCATATTCTCCACAAGATGTCTTTAATTGCGATGAATCTGGTCTATATTGGAAGTTATATCCTGACCGGAGTCTCTCAACGCGCATTTTACCTGGCCGGAAGAAAGATAAAGCACGAATTAGCATTCTTTTTGCTTGCAATTCAGATGGCTCGGAGCGACTCCCTCTTTGGATTATTGGCAAATCAAAGAAGCCACGACCATTCACACAGGCTCATATTGAGCCTCAAAGTCTCGGTATCCAATGGCGGCACAATGGGAAGGCATGGATGACTGGGGATATCTTCAAGGAATGGCTTCGTGAGTTTGATAAACAAATGGCTGGTCGGAATGTGATTCTATTAATGGATAACTTTTCTGCGCATGAATCTGCTG